>NC_044195.1:29355982-29968235 GCF_900880675.1 Sparus aurata | reverse complement strand
CAGTGTCGATGGCCTCGTTCACACTGATCTAGTCTCTACCCCGGCAACTCCCGGCACACTGTGTGCCCTGAGCCAGGCCAGCGGGAGATCCGGAAAGGCTCGAAAGGGCCAAGGCACAAAGGGCCAGCTGCTTGCAAAGCATTGGCTTTACATAGAAGGAAGCAGGGCTTACTGAATATACTGGATGCATGTGATCCATCTTTTTATAGTGTGCTTGTTCAAAACGGAAAATTAGTGGTGGAAACAGGAACACACTAAAAATGAATTTAGAGGAAGAAGTTTATAAAGATAATCGGCCGCGATCAACCGGTGAGTCGCGAGCCATCTTCTCCCAGTGACTTTATCCGAGAGACAAAAACCAGTCCGCTCACATTTCACATGCTGCCACTTTCATTTCCACGTTTTGCTCAAATCAATTCCCAAACCTCCCCAACACCTTAGGGCCCCGCACTGACATCTGTGGCGTTATGAGACGCCAGAGTGTAAAACTGCTCTGACACGGTGCGCCACACTCATTGTCTGCGCTAACTGCACGCAGCTCAACTTAAGCTCAGAGCAGTGGCTTATGAAGGCATGCAGGAGTGTGCAAACACATCACGAGGCTCATAAATATCTCGTCCTACAAGGGATTTCACGTATGCATTCTTATGAGAGCTTACGCTGAAAGAGTGGATGTGCAGTAAGTGCATTAACTGTGGGCTGCAGAGGAGCTGCTGGGGAGGAAGAAAATAGATGTTTGGAAGGCAAGGCCAATTTATTTTCTTTCATAGTTCTCATGGTAAGTTTTATATCTACAGTGACAATCCTTAAATATAGCTGGACTTTATGTTGATTTAAAGAAATTAGTCCATTTCAGAAGCTGTCAAACGATTAAAGAAGTCTTTAAAGCGTAAAATAACTTTTTGTGTGAGGCTATACATCATCTGTTGTTCTAAACTCAGGTTTGAAGACCTTGTATCAACATGCTTTTTGTGGTGATACGTGCAAACGAGAGGGTTAACATGTGGAGGATGAGCAGTCGTGACTTTGCTTGAGCATTTCGCTTCGAGCCAGCTGAGCATCTAAAAGGCAGCGCTCACAAACAGCTGCGTGTTCCTTCAAGAAGTGAAGACACCCAATTTACACGTCCCTAATAAACTAACAAGCCAACACCTGAGCGGATGAATATGTGAACACAGCCAGCAACATCATAAATATGCTCTGCATTGACATATTTATGGTGGAAAACATCATAAATATGCTAACTCAAAGTGGCGCTCGGAATTAAATTTAAAGTGTCGAGGATTTCAGAATAAAAGCCTTGCAGACAGTGAGAGCTGCTCTCCCTCGAGACAGCCCTGTCGCGAAGACCGTCATTCCCAGGAGGCTTCGTCACAGATGCTGTTCTTGTCTTAAATTAGAACGTGATCATCACAGAAGGAAAAGGTCACAGAGTCTAATAGAGGAAGCCTGTTTTTTGAAGTTGAAAGCAAAAATAGTATAAACATGCACATTAAGATGTCCGACTTTCGATTGGATTAGAATAAAGTTGTTTTTAAATCCAGTCATCTGAGGACTCTTGGATTCGCAGATATTTTGGAGAATATAGGTTTCATTCACAAATCTAAACTAGAATGACCCTCAGTAGAACGCATAACCTCCACCAAGGCCCAACAGTTCCCTTCATTTCAATGAAGACTAATCCAAAATCTGTAACCCTGTATCACCCATTAACTGCTTAACTATAATTTACGATCACCAGCTCTACGATCTTCATTAAACTGCACTAACTCATCGATGCCAGATTTTCTTTTCATCGACATCCATGCACTATTCCTTGACAAATTAGCAGAAAATTGTGAAAGAAAGTGAGAAATATGCTGGATCCGTCCTGTTATCTGGACCTGCACCGACAGTTAATGAGGATCTATTCATGGCTGATACACATCCTCCATCTACGTGTGGTGGAAATACAGAGATTTTGTGTAATCCTGCTGAGAAACAAACCAATCAACAAACAAATGGACACGGATACAAAGAAAAATCATAACCGTCTCTGGTGGTGTAAAAATATAATCAAGTAGTTATATGTTTGAGTAGTGACCTATCCGCTCCAGTGTCGGTGTCGGGTTCTTGAAAAATCTCGTATTTATTGGAACTTGTGTTCAGAAATCTAGCTTTTAATAGTTGATAATGTTTTGCTCTGCGCCTGATATTTTGAAGTTTAAAGCGAAACTCTCGCCAAAAAGCAACCGAGGCTTTATTTGGGATTGAATGTGAGTCAAACCTTCGTGTGAAAGCATAATTACGACTAAAGAGGCACTTTTAAGATTTACCGTAGTTTCGGTTTTGGGCACGTTAATTTTGAACGGTAGTGCATGGGGCAAGACATGCTAGCATCAAAATCGCTATTTTTAGAACACTAAGAAGGCTCGACACAACATGAAACTTTGTTCGTAGGATCACTAGGGTCTTTACTTATGAACAAGAGCATTGAGAACATTGTTTGTTTACACAGAGTTTATGAAAAAGAAGGTTTTTGAACTACTCACGTTTGCTGCTGCGCTCCTGCGCGTCGACGTCATGCCAGACAAAAAGTGTCGATCCCTGAGTGCGACCTGACAGGCAGGAGAGTAATGGTGAACCGCTCCTCAAGCGTGCCTGTCAGGTCGCACTCAGGGATCGACACTTTTTGCCTGCCATGACGGCAACGCGCAGGAGGTGCAGCAGCTAACGTGAGTAGTTCAAAAACCTTCTTTTTCATAAACTCTGTGTACACAAACAATGTTCTCAATGCTCTTGTTCATGAGTAGAGACCCTGGTGATGCTACGAGCAAAGTTTCATGTTGTGTCGAGCCTTCTTAGTGTTCTAAAAATAGCGATTTTGATGCTAGCATGTCTTGCCCCATGCACTCCCGTTCAAAATTAACGTGCCCAAAACCGAAACTACGGTAAATCTTAAAAGTGCCTCTTTAGTCGTAATTATGATTTCACACGAAGGTTTGACTCATATTCAATCCCAAATGAAGCCTCGGTTGCTTTTTGGCGAGAGTTTCGCTTTAAGCAAAACATTAAAGGTGCTGCTAGTTTGTTTAACGACACCTGTTTGTAGCCTTCTTAACTGATGGCAATAGACAAGTGGTCCGCTTCAGTTAATCACTATCAAGTTAATGTTGATTACACAATTTAATGGATATAGAAGAATGAAACCATCAGTGTTAACATTGGTTCCCTTTAAAACCTGCCCGTCTGCCACTGGGCACAGGGTCACCTGGCAAAATAACCCGTGATCCATTTTTTTGCAGACTAAATATTTGAATCAACTCGCGTTATGTTATTTACAACTTTGCTGTTGTCTTTGCGACAGAGGTGCTAACGGTAACACCACTTGGAAACACTAGGGGGGAAAAGTTGTCTGTTATTTTCTGGGATTTTTGCATATTTTTTGCTCTTTTAATAAGTTTATTGATACAAAATATTTGAACTTCAATACTCAATTTCTGCAGTACTAGCCGCGTTTTTTTTTTGTCCGCTCTCCTAACAGCGAGTTGACACATGCAGCGCTGCAGTGCCTACATAGTCCCTCCTCCAGAAGAAAATTAACTCAGATTCTCTAATTCACTCCCAGAACACGAGAATTGTTTTATTTATCTTTTAACGGATACCAGAATGTTGTAGCCCTAATGTTGTGTCAATTTTTCCCCATGGAATCGACTTTGGTATCAAATATCGACGTATTTTATTGAGGTTAGAAAATCCAGTACTGTGACAAAACTACCATACACATATAACCAAGAAAAATATATAGACATAGTAATAGTAATGGAGAAAAACGAGCTCTTGCTATCGGTATCAGCAGACATCCAAATTCAGGTATCGGATAGGAACTGAAAAAAGTGGATTGTTACAGCTTTATAATATGTGATTAACTCTGATTAACATATTTCCTCGTCGGCCATTTTTAAACACACACCTCCTCACAAAACAACCTCCAAGGAAACAAGACACCGCGTCCGGAGAAGCGCCTTCTCAGCTGTTGACATTATTGTAAGGCCCAATTTCCAGATATGATAGAGTGGCTTTAAAAACTCTGGGCTGCCAGTATTGATGTCTGAAGCACTTTAGCAGTATCTCCGTCTCCCTCGCAAATACATACACACGCACACACACACTCCACTTCCCCTTCCTGGTAAAGTACAGGATGTGCGGATGAAGAACTAAGCAGGTTTTTTTTTTTTTTTTCTTCCCTCCTCTGCTGTTGCCAGGAATGCTTTATGGGCCATGTGAATATTGGAGTTCTCCTGCCGGAAAGATTGCTTGATTCAATCAAGCAAGTCACTGCCTCGTAAAGTCATTACACTTTGTGCAATGTCATGCGTTCTGTAGCCAGTGGCCGGTCCTGTGTTCTGTCCCGGCATTAGGGGAAGTGGCCTAGCAAAAAGCACGTGTGCCTGGTACGTCAGCACCTATAAATAGCTGTGACCAACTAACGTAAACACTTTTTTCAGAAATCAATTAGAGACGCATCTTCCGTAAACAAATTACAGCATGTTGTCCTTGGCAACTTGCGCTCCGGGCTGACTTAAAAATAAAAGAAGACTTTGTCTCACTTTCATATTGAATTCGCACATGCTGAGAGCCAGAGGGTATGAGAATGCAAAAGACACGGAGATGAAGCGATTGCGTGGTGGGAGAGGGAGGGGGGGGGGGGAGTTGATATCAGGGTAGAATATCAGAGGAAGAAGAGAAAAGATCCAGTGACCTCGCTGATATCATCTCCTGCAACTGTGTCACTTTTTCTGAGAAGGAACACAAGTGCTGCAGGGAAAACTTTGAAATGTGCACACAGGAGAGACGGAGAGGCGAGAGGGAACAGAGACAAGTGAGTGTAAAGAAAACAACAACAAGAGCTGAAGAAGAAGAAGAGGAGGAGGAGGAGGAGGAGGAGGAGGAGGAGAGGGCAGGAAGTACTTTTTGAAAGCCTCAGCGCAAGGCTGGAATAAGCCGAGTCTTACCTGCTCAGTTGTTTAGGTTGGCGGGACGGAGAAGTGAGGAGAGTCAAAGGGTCCCGGGGTGGTCTGGGTGGTAAGGGGGGTCTCGGTCTGGCTTGAAGCAGGGCTGGAGGGTGGTCCAGGAGAGGGGAGGAAGGATGGAGTGACAGGGAGCAGGGAGACGGGGAGGCTAAAGGGGGGAGAAGAAACGCTGCTTGCCTCTCCCTCCCTTACTCTCTCTCTCTTTATCTCTTTTCTCCCTCCAACATACACACACACACACACACACACGAGCTCGGAGGCAGACACCAAAACCCCGAGTCACTCAGATAATAGGCAGAGAAAGAGTCTTTACATTTACACGCTCTGCCACAGGGGAAGGATGGGGTGAGCTCTCCTCCCACTCTCCTCCGGGCAGCCAATGGGAGGCGGCTCAGAGGTGTCCAGGCAGCCAATGGAAGTGGCAGCAGCCGGTGCCTTGCCCCAGCCAATAAGTGCAATAGCTCATATCCAGTTGAAATAATTAGAATATGGAAGGAGTCGTGAAAAGCCTCCCTTTTTGAAGGACAGACCGAGCCCTTGCGCTCCAGCCAGTGAGTGTGATTTAGGGCTGCAACAGACATTAGAGTGATTAGATTCCGGGCCACTTAACCCAGCACAGTATCACTGCACGCTGCTCTGCAGACCTGGCAGGGAAAAAAAAAGAAGAAAACCCTGCTGCCAGACAGCAAGAGAGGCTTCAGTCAGCTGGAGTTTGAGAATTACTCATGGACGGTCAAACGAGGCACGCATGATGATACATGCAGGCATGTGTTCACGTTCACAGGCTACACCCACATAACCAGTCCCCTTCTGTCATGTACACTTCATTTACTCTCCGCGTTCAGGGCTCAGCATTTAATGGGAACTCTTTGTAGCTTGTACCAGCTTGGTATCACTACAGTGTCGGTAGTATCTGCAACTGAACAGTGGTAAACTGCTCTACATTTCAGAGCCTCCTGTAGGAAAATCACACAAATTACGTAAAAAAAATAAAATCTTTTGCATTTATTTGGGCTGCTGCATTCAGCTGGCAGTAGATATGTATTTTTTTTGCTTCCACAGTACTGATTGAACAGTGTGATTTAGAAAAAAACGAGAACATCCGTGTGTAGACTGGTTTACAGGGAACAGATCTTTCACTGCTGTTCAGACAGATGTTTCCCTAGGTTGCTTTACGGCAAGCAGACCCGTCTACCACTGTGCAATCAAAACAGGAAGTGGCGTTGTTTTCCCAGGTCACGATCCACAGGTAATGGTGAAACAACGGGAATAACACTGCAAAAGAAAAAAGGGACCTTGTGTTCTTTTGGGACATGAGACGGGTTAAAACTGCCCCTCTTTCTTCTAGATCAGTAATTAAATTATTATTACAGCCAGGTGTTTTACTCTTCACGCCTTTTCGTAGCACTGCGATCAGGGTTTCCAGGCTGCTAGCTCCAGCCGCGTTGCTAATGCTGTGTTTGTAACAACAGTGCCAACAGAGATGTCACAGGGAAAGTTGTTTATTTCCATTTTAATATCAGGTTGTACTTGAAAGTTTTTGTATGCCCTCATCCAGGGACACAACATTTTGTTATGTCTATTTTTGCCTAGAATGCTTTTTATCACAAGGTTTTGTTGCAATAAAAAAAGCTTGCCAAGCGAAGCGACCGCCATAATGTCTTCTTACGAGAACAGAGGCTTCTTTTCATTGTCTATTTCCCGTCTATTAAAAACATATTCTCGAGTACTGTTTTGCCGTAATACCAGATTATTTGTTACTCGATGGTCGCCGTACTGTTCCTCTTTTCAAAACGGACAATGAGCCAAAACCAAGCACCCGTTACCCATCATGCAGCAGGGTTGATTTTGTTCTTGTGTGGCTCAGTGCATTCTGGTCGTTCTAAGTTTTCTTCCTCTTGAGCAAAAAGGTAACACCACAGTCCCTTTTCTCTGTTCTCTCTGATTGTGTAGCACCAGGTTCAAAGAAGATTGCTGGACCGTCTTTCCAGCGTTGAAATACTCCTCTAACAACGCTGAGCAAAGATAAAGAACACAGTGTTGTTGCTCGTGGCTTCACGAAGGAACATACTTCACTTCCACAAGTCTTGTTTTATTTCCCTCCCTCCCCCCGCACTCAATCGATGGCTCTGGAAAGCGCCCAGCTTGATAAATGATCAATGGCGAACTGTCAGGTTGAGGAATGAAAGGCACATCACCATCCCACTCCTCATCCTGCACCGGGGAAGTGAATGAAACACCAGCTGTAATGTTCCATCAAAACCAGTGCAAAGACGCAGTACTTTTCCGTTGTTCCTTTTTGTCAGCAAACGCAGCGCGGCGACTTGCTGAAAGGTAGATTTTCAGAGGGATGGAGGGAATTCTCAGGGGCAGCCAGCTGTGGGGGGATGCAGGGTTTTTTATATAGTGCTCTGAAACTCTGGGCTTTTTTCTTCCTAATGTTCACGAGCTCCAACAATATCTTCACTGTGAAAGGAAGAGTCCCCGAGGAAAATTATCCACCTATTTCTAAACCGCTGTTCAGGGGGGCAGGGGGGCTCTGGAGCTTATCCCAGCATGCATTGGACAAGAAGCAGGAGTAAACCCTGGACACATGTGGGCACTTGAGTGTTTCCGGTTCACCTGTTTTGTGGTGCGGGCATACATACAAACTAAAAACAGCATTCAGCCAGTGGGTTTCCAGGGAACACTAGTAATTACTAAAAGTGTGTAGAATTAAGAAAGACGTTTTTTTTTTTCCGCTTCACCACAAGTTGTCAAACTTTCACCTAAAGAGGCTCAGCAGTGTCTGTAGCTCTTATTCCCATTTACAGACTTCAAACAGGGGACTCTTTTGCAGATTGGTCACAATACCAACACAATATCTGCATAGATAAAACAATACTATCTCTGTTATACCACAGCAAAAAGAAACGAAAGTCCTTGCCATGAAAAATAAGATAACGTTTTGCATTTAATTAAAGGAGATTTCCTGTATGTTGTTTGTAGACATGTTTTGGTGTGTAAATGATTCATATTTAGCAAAAGTTCTGTAATCAGTTCTGCAGATCGCCTCAAGCCTGCAATGGCTACAACACAATCTTTTCGGGCAACTCGACCGTAAAAGTTATGTCTACTTTTTTTACACTGACAGGCTGAGTAGTTACGGAACAATTCCTGTGGAGAAAGGATCTTATTGTTTTATAACAAGATCTCTTTCTAACAAGAAACTGGAAAGAAATAGCAAAATTCCCCTTTCACAGCATCATTTCATTTCGTGCATGTATTAAACGTGTAGGAAATCTCAGTTTGCCTCCCTTACTGTTTTTTTTTTTTTTCCTGGTTTTTGCATTAGATATTATAATCAAGTGTAGGGCTCCAACTAAGGATAACCTTCATCATTCATTTATCTGCAAGGTATTTTTTTCCGGATTGATTGTTTGGCCTATTAAATGTCAGGAAAAAAAAGCAGTTTCCCTGAAGCCCAAGGTCAAGTCAGCAAATTGCTTGTGTTGTTTAACCAGCCGTCAAAAAACCTGAAGACAGTCGCGGAGGAGAGGGAGCAAAATCATCACCAGTGAGACGACAGGGCGAGGAACAATTTGGCGCTTTTGTTCAAAGAATGCATTGATTGGTGATCAAATTGGTTTCTGTTGTCAGGCTGTCAACTAATCAGTTAATCAGAGAAATAATTCCAGTTGTAATCCAGTGAAGAATATATCGGAGTACTCTTGAGGCAAAGCAAAATGTGCAGTTTATCTCTTCTGTGTGTGCGCAGATTGAACTTTCTGCTGCTGCAGCCGGTACATAAATCTGACAGCATTCAGTTCAGACCTCTTCACACCGAAGTGAATCAGTCCAACGTGGTAAAAATCCCCAGAACATTTATGTTCAAGTGCACTACAGTAAACATTTGCGAGTAAAAGTCCAGAAGATTCTCTGTTCAACAAGAAACACACATGCGCTTCACATACGACTGAATCACTCCGAGCCGCATGATGAGTTCGGGTTAAGTCAATGAAATGATCAGATTTAATGTGTTAATTCTCCGTCGATGTGCATGTGTCGAGCCTGCAGATTATTGCATTACTCCCCCTTCTGACTGATCGTTTGCAGGGGCCCTGAAAATCAATGAGACTGTCAGTACGTGAGTGCATTATAACATGGTCGGATATGCACGAGGCACAAGTGTTGCATCAAGCTGTCAGTTTAGCGGAGAGTAAAAAAAAAAAAAAAAAATCCTGAAGTTTGTCTCTTCTCTTAAAATCGATATCACCAGACAGCAGATGCCTGAGAACAAAAAAAAAAAGGAAAAAATCCATTCTGGAGTCTAAAATTGGACATAAATGCTTAATTCATACTCATAAAAAATAATTTCATGGGTATTTATAATATTCTGCATGATTTTCTCCCCCCCTTCCTAGCATCCACACAACACGATGATTGTGAATTATCTCGCGGGTGTGTCGACGGCGTGCATCACAACGTCTTCCTGACAAATCCAATCAGTATGGAACGCCCAGTAGAACGATCTATATAGCGGTAACGGGACAGAGGGGAGGGGGGGGGGGTCACACAATCCAAAGGCAACACTGTAATTTACAGTAGCATAGATTTACAGAGCGGGGGCTGATACGAGCCCTCGTCTGCGTGTGAGTGGGAGAGGAAGAGACATAAAAAATTCATTAGAAGATGGAAGGAGATGTCACATCGAATATGTAGCCAGCTGCAGTGATGACCACGGGTAGTGAGCTGTGTGAGGGTGGTGAGGTAGCTGTGAGCCGGCGCTGCGGAGTCGACCCGGGGGAATTCTAAACGATGCCATCACTGAGCTCTCGGTGCAGAATAAGGAAAGCATGATAAATATCCGCGGATATTTGTTTTTAGGGGTTATTTAGGAGTTGATCATGAAATAAAATCTCGTAAACGCCGGCTTCAGGACGTCTTTATGGACGAAAAAGTACCAAACGGTAGCTGTAGGCCGTTCAGGAGCTGTTCGTAATTTCTTTCGGCGAGACCTCTTCTCCCTCGCTGCTGTGACATTTTCATCTGGAAAAAATACATAAAATATGCATTAAACCAAATGCACAGGCGCAGATCTCATTAATAAAATTGTGTCAATTATGGAAGAGGAAATCGGTGATGGAGAAAAAAGAAAAAAGTGTTGGCCGGCGTGGTGAGTCGTGATCCGTTCGTGTCCGTAGCAGCAGAGCAACCCTGAAATATTCATCCAGGTGTGCCTGTGGGATCTAAGGTGTGCAAGAGCCAAAGCAAGAAGTGATCAGATGTTATTTAGTTATTCAGAGGATTTGCCTACAGTCATTTTGTACACTGCGTTGTTAGCAGCGTTGGTCAACTGGTTTAGTCCACTGTTGTTTCACATCATAAGGTGGCGGAGGGGAGCTTCACTAAACATCTACATGCTTATTTGTTGTTGATAGATCCTTAATGATTTACAGCAGCATCATACGTGGGAGATGTGTCTGCAGCGGTCCGGTTAAAGGTCAGCGTTAGACACGGATATGGACGGAGCCTTCTGTCCGTATTTCTGCAACTTTTCCGAAAGCTTACGGATACCAAGCGGTACCTCTGGTGGTCATGGGGGGGGGTTGCCAATACTTCAAGCAAGGAAAGACCAAAGCACAAAAGGGAAAAGTTTTAAAAAGTGGCAGAACTTTTTTTCAAGGAGAGGTTCTTGAGGTTATGCTTTAAACATGTGTATGATTGTTAGAGGGATGAACGGATACTACAGATCAGCTGGGAGGAGATTGGACAGAAACTGATTGTGAGTTGGACGGTGGCGAAAGGAAAAGTGAAGTCTGTGAAAACCTCTGAGCAACTCGGTGACAGCTTCTTGTGGTTGTATTGCTTAACGTCAATTTCAAATGTTATTATTGTTTGTAATGGCCGTATGTGTTATCGTACGTAAAGGGAGCATATAGACGCCTTCACAGGAGCTTGAAAGTTTCGATCTTTGGGCCGTGGCTGGATTGGTCGGTTGTGGACCGGGAGGAGCATCTCCGACTCTGAATTTTCCGTAAACGGCTCTCATCTTACCGACATTATCTGTTCCTCTTTCTCATTGCATGGCCTCTTAAAAAAACTTGTGCAGAGAGCTTTGTCTTTAATGGCACATAGGGAAGGTGTTCGCCAATGTTACCCTTAATTTTCAATAACATAAGGAATAATGAGAAATAACATTCAGATTTTCTTTTTTTTTTTTTATTTGCTGCTCACTCCCATTTCTTATCTTTTCATTGGTCGTGCCAGCCTTAGTTTTAGGTGGCACAGGCACATCCGTGGCCGAGCAGCTGGTCCGCTGAAAGCACCGTGCGTCCCTGAGGACTGGCTGACAGGAGGTGGCTTTACCTCGACTTCACAATCATGCCTCCCGAAATTCAAATGTAGAGGTGATAAAAGGCATTAGAGCAACATACGTGGGTCGGTGTAAAGGTGAGAGCAGGTACGGTGGAGTGGTCAAAGCCTATCTGCACAATGCCAGGAATATCCACTCTGGATAACATCCCTCCTCATCAAATATTAAAAGACGGGAGGAGGGGGGAAGAAAAAAAAATAGACGTAAATGCCAGAAGATTCACAAGGGGATTTAAAGACTGGGAGACTGTTACTCATTATCTATCTAAATGTCAGTGAAATGTGAAAGGCTCACAGTCGGCCTTAAGTACTTCAGACACTACACAAATGTTGCTTCGGGCCTCCTTATTACCCTTTCATTTGATGGGGAAACATGTTGGTCTAGTTGGAGGCAGAATGCATTAAGACTGTGATACTGGAGGACACGTGCCGATGATTTATGTCAACTACACCCTTATTTTGCTGTATATAAATGCAGATGTGTGCATTATAAATAAGGCTGCTCTCCTCTCACATAAGGAGGTCACAAAAACAATTCCCCGCTAAGTAAAGACGCTGCTGGTGCTCCGGGATATTGTTAGATTTGGGTTAATGTGGCAGCGAGTCAGCGGGCCTCGGCTAAACACAGAGCAGAGATCTGACAACTGTGGCTGTTTCGCGACCGCCCCGATCGTCATTAAGTTCCCCCCCCCCCCCCCGATATCTGGTTGTCACCTTGTTGTATCATTAACCGTCGCTGGATCCTTTCGCTGTACTTAGTTATTACTTAGCGCCCACTAAATATAGCTTTCCCCAAGGCAGCCAGTGTGATAGCACTTTCGCAGCAAAGCCAGCTGTGGGTTATTACATCCCGACCACCCCCCGCCCACTCTAACCTCGCTCAGTCAAGAAGACTTAAATGGATAACACGCCACTCACTGAGTTTTTTTTTCCCTCCCTCGAGATTTACTCAACAACGAGGACATTGAGGAATTGGACAGGGGAGTTATGATGCTAGTTTACTTTTCTTTCAAACAGGGACACTGCAGCAAAACTGAGCCCTCCCCTCCACACACCACTATCACCACCACCACCACCCTCCACAGTCAATTAATATAAGCCTTATAGCTTTTCGTAAGGCTGCTCAGCGGGTTGAGATGCTTAAGAGGCAGATTTGATGAAATCGAGTGGGAAGTGACCGTATTTACTGATTATTTTTAGGGAATGCCGGCCGTTTTATCACGCAGTGGGTGCAGACGCTGTGCTTGATTCTCAAATGACATGCCAGTAAAGATGATCCTGTCAGACTCCAGATATTTAACACCAGCTTCAGGATGAGTTGATTGAAATATGAAACTTTGGATAAACTCACTCCAGCAAAGTTTATATCATGTTCACTGTCCTCTGCGACCCAGTGCAGGCTTGTTTAGTCCATATCTAGGAAAAATTAGACAATATAACAGAATGTAACTGACATTGCAGGTCATGAGATGAGATATTATGCAGACGTATTTAAAACACTGAACCTGTATGGGTGAATTTTTTACATTTTCTGGTCACTAGAATATAAATCCTCCTGACTTAGCTGATTTTCCTGACTTTTTTATTGTCTTCCAGTGACCGGCTTGGCTGACGTTGGGTTGGATTGGCATGACATTTGGTGCAGATATCCGTGAAGCCCAGAGGAAGAATCTCACTGACTTGTTGTGATCCTCTGACGTTTCATGGCGTCCCCTCATCAGGTCAGCATTTCTCTTTGTCCGACACTTTGGTTCAGATGCCGACCAAAAGGAAGCCTCAGCTGTATTTTGTGGTTTCATGCTCGTGAACATGCTCGCCAATATGATGAAACACGGTGGAAACAAAAGTTGCTCGTTCAGTTCTGGGCAATTTTACATATTTATTTTTATCTGTGTGCTTCCTGTTGCATTTAGACTTAATAACACACTGCTGCTCTCCATACCTGACTGTTGTTCCCCAAACTTTCCTGTGGCTGTTTTCTTTTTCTTCCTTTCTTTTTATTTTTTGACATTTGATATTCAGCTTTCACCATACTCTATTTTTAAATTTGGATGTGTTCAAATAATGGCACAGGAAACCAAATGCTGTGGAGACGCTACAACTCTTTCCTGTGGAAACTGCACATTCACAGCATGAACACATCCTCCACAGCCCTGTGGTGCAGATACGAACGATTGTTCTTCGCTTGCAAGTTCAATACAATATCATTATAATGTATGTTTATCTTAAAATAAACGTAAAAGCTCTGCTGATGCAGCTTTTTATTATACAACGCTATAACTCGTTTCACGAGCCAGTAATTAAATATCCAGAGATTTAAGTGTTTGGGCCACAGTCCGCGCTGTCATCATCTCCTGCGGTTTCAAAAAGTTGCAATGACCACATGACCAGCAGTGGCACCACCACCGATCATGCTGACTAGCAGGGAGGTGGAGGCCTCTGAAGCGCTCCAGTTAACACATTATATCTTCTTTGTTTGCCGGCTGGTTGTCTGGCAACCTCACATTGAAAACACCCCAAGGAAAAGAATAATGAACCCGCAACAAAACTCCCCGTACAGCCACAGCTCCTCATTTTTGCGCTTCTTGTTTTTGTACAAATTGAACAAATAAGATTAAAAATGTTCATTAGTGAGCGAGAGAGGATTTTGTACTCGAGCCTGCGCAATTTATAGAAATACTGCAACTGCAACGCACAAGCTGCATATTTTTGGATAACGTATTCTAATGCAGTAATGTCGTTCTCCAGTGATGCTCTGGTCTACACCTCTCGTCTCCAGGTGTAAGAAAACATGTTTGTTTGGTACAGACGGCAACAAATGCCACATCATCGTGATCTTTATAGTTTTTGCAGAGAAAATAAAAATGCAGACACGATCATTTACACTAGTCGTATATCTATATACCTCAAACGTCATCTCAAATATGGTTCTTCTGTTTTTTTAGACAGCATGAAGACTGGAAACGGTTTCGCTTGTTCTAAGATAACTAACTATTTAATAGACTTCCAATGTTCATATCTTATCCTCAGCTAGAGAGTATATTAGTATCTATGGACCTGTTATATTTGCAGAAGCACGAAGCATGAAGGACTCTCTGATCTTGTCCCTGTGGCCGAGGGTCTTGACTCCCACAGTAGTGTGAGTGAAACTGCCTGGACTGACCCTCGACCTGTCAAGGACGAGAAAAGGTCGCCCAGCAGCTCAGTGGGTTCTGCCTCGATCCCTCAGCGACTGCACCAGAAAAAAAACCATCTAAATGCCGTGTAACAGTACCTGCAGATTTCACAGAGATGAGAGCTGAGTTTCTTTCAGTACATAATGTAGAGGAATGTCTGAGAGACACTGTGGCCATTATATTCTGCTGTCTTCTGTCATTTATCTCATTATACAATCACATTTGTGCCAGTTTGCCAGAGTGATCTCACCTCAGCGCCTCGTATTAAGGGGATGTATAAGTTACCGTCCACTGTCACCACCTGGATGTGAGAAGCTCTCTCTCTCTCGGGCGGGCGCGTCATTCTAAAGTGACTGCCAAATTAGGCCAACTTTGAATAATTCAAATTAATCTTCTTAATCAAATATCATCTTGAAACGCCTCCTAACTTTAAAGAAGAGATTTAAGGGGATTTCATAAGCCATCTCCAATGACTGGTGACCTAATTCAGCTCTCTTTTAAAATCCACTTTACTTGTGGACCTACAGCCAACGTACTCATGATTGCCTGGTAATTTCTTTTTTTTTTTTTTTTTTTCTCATGTCAAACTCAGGAGCCGTGTACTGGTGTCCTAATTAGTGAAGAGTGGGACTCATCTCCCAACAAGACACATTGATAGCAGTACTTTTGTGGTTGTTCTGTCACATAAGGTGGGAGATGGAAAAAGTCAATATATATGACAAATAGATATAAGCAATTCTGTAGTTTCGATTTCTCGGTTAAATTGAATTAACTCACACGTGTAGATTAACTGTGAAGGTGAACAGATGATGTACGAGCTCCTCTCGTCGACGCTGATTTGCGGTGGAGTCGATGCCACCAGCAACACGTCATCGAGGAGGACATAAAAAAAAAAACGGTGGGTCGAAGGTCACGGTGCTGTCAGAGGTCGACAGCAGAGCCAAAGAAAAAAAAAACCACCTACGTACAGCCCGTCACATTATTGTTGTAGTTGAAAATGACTTTTTATTCAGTGCCAGGGAGAAACAGTACAGCACAATTTTGTTATAAAAATGGAAATCCACAGGTTCAGTCAAGATATCAGTAGCACTAAAGGTCCAGGTTAATCTCTGAATTCGATGCGAGGCTACTGCAAAAAAAAACCTGTCTCCTTAACATACTGCTTTTTTTTTTTTTTTTTTTTTTCCTGTCCCCCAACATCCGTGACAGCAATCAGTCCAACAAAGATTAGCAGCAAACTAATCATTTTCCAGCTTACTCACTGATAGGTTTTTAATAAAGTGGTAAAAAAAAAAAAAAAAAAAAAATCATCATTTTCAATTCAAAAGGCTCAATTTCAGCTCGAAGGAGTCTTGCCCTCTGGATGTGGGATTATTCATTACAGTGGTGTCTGTGTCCGACAAGGTCATTTAAATTTAGCGCGAAGTAAAAAGCAATCCGAACGCACTTGAGCAGAAACGGCTGTGACATTTACATATTTGTGGAATAATGAATACAAAAGAAGTGGTTCATTATATGAGCTTATTTTGTAAAAAGCAGTCCTGGTTTGTGTACTGAGGCACAGATTCAGATCAGAAGCTCTTTTAAAGAAGAATTAAATGGTCTGTGCTGTGTAGAATAAAAATGAGGGTGTCACGCATTTATTTTCAATTTCCAATCATTTTTCTTTTTTGTTCTTAGATAACTTCATTTAAAAATAAATATCTAGTATCTTCTTTAAATTTTCAAAATAGTCTTTAAAAGTTGGCTGCACCCCGTCATAGCCCACAATTCTAACATGAAATTGGAAAACAAATGTGGAAATGATCGATACCTAAAAAATAAAAACAATAACAGGATGGATATAGCATTATTATAAACAGTTTCAAAAGATAAAACATTGATAACGTCAAAAAAAAAAATAAACAGGAAAATCACAAACGACAAACATGTAATATACAGAATTCTTTTTTTTAAAAAATGGATACGATTTGAGAACGCGTTTAGCTTCTCCGCTCTCGTTTCACCCCTTGCAGAAAATATGTGCCGATGCCCCCGAGAAAAAGGACCAACACACCCCTCTGTTCGACCCATCTCTTTGGCGTTTGTGGAGGGGAGGAGCAGACGATGCAAAGCGTCTCTGCCAGGCAAAGAGCCACAGGGCCAGTTCATCGACGCCACATGTTCACAAGGCGTGTTACCAGGGAATTAAAAAAGTGTTTAACTAGGGCCCAGAACAACAAAAAAAAAAACATGGGGGGAAAAAAAAAAAAAACAGGGTGGACGGGATTTATTTTTTGGAGTGTGTTGTGAAGGCGTTCTCAATGCAGAGGACGATGTAGGAGCCGGAGCAGCTGGTGGAGCTTTGCTGCAGGAGGTGGCCGCTCTGTAGCGACGATGCGAGACCGGTCACGGCGCGGTCGCCCGCTCGCCACGTCTCGCAGTAGTGGTCTGTTTGCCGGTGGCCTTTGTTGCTCGATCCGTGCCAGACCATTTTCTCTGGCCTGGAGGAGAAACAGAAACAGGCACAGAGGTCAGAATATACGTGAAGGCTTACACGAAGAGCTACATGTTAGCCCACAGGCTGCTGCGTTTAATGGGATTATTGAACAATCAGAATGATGCCCTGCTAACAAAGACTCACCATGCGCTGTCCCTGAGTATGTCTCTACCATCGAAGGAGTAGATCGGTACGTTCTCCCTCATTTTGCTCGCGTTGTCACCAAATATAGCCTCCCAGCTGCTGAACAACACTTGGTCCTGCAAGGAAGAGAATATAATGCCTTAAATGTAATTTCTTCTTCACGTTTTTTCTCATTAAGCAGTGAAAACACAGCAGTAAACAACAACCATGACGACAGAATCCAAGTACAGGACATCTGTGCAAAAAATTCCATTAGATCTACGGTTGGACTCAACGGCATTAAACAGAACCGCGTCCTTGCCCGTACGTCCGTCCCACCTCCCCGGCAGCAGTGTCTCACCTTGAGGTTCAGGATGGGTAAGCTGTCCCTGTCCGACCTGCGGACGATGGTGTGGAGGTCTTGAAGCTTGGAGGACAGGAAAGCTCTGAAGGTCCCCTTCAGGCCGATAGCGCGAGCCTGCTGGAAGCACAGGAAGTCTGCCCCGCGGATCCCTCGCATGTTTCCGCTTTGAGGGGCGTTCAAGGCGATGAGGTGCAGCTGAGGAAAGAGACACAGATTCATGTTTAAATATCTGCCTCTTTTACAAGTTGGTGTAGGTTTTTCACATGATTGTTGCTATTAGATAAAATATCGTTGCCTTATGTCTAAATGTATCCCCCTGGGTAGTTCAGATTAGTGTCACTGTCTGGCAGTTTTGTACTCTGTTTAGACAAGGCACTGTAATAATAGAGTGCAAAATAGGCTGAGCCATTATCAATATTAGATGTACTCTGATTAACATATAGGGGTGTAACATTTCTCAAATCGAGACCGGAACTGTAATATCGATGTCCAAGTTGCAGTCCCGTCTTCTGCAACAAAGACGTTCCCCCTCCTCACCACCATCAACACGCTGCGTCACAGCCTCTTCACTTTTAACCTGACTCACACTGACATGTCTGAAAACTCACTGCAGTTTACTGTCAGCCCTCAACCAGACTCACTTTGTTTTTAGTTTTTGTCGGACGTGTTCATACGCTATCGTCCTGCAGCAAACAGCTGACTGCGCTCTGCATGGTGCCCTCAGGTTCTGTTCGTAAATTGCAAATGTTCTTTCATATCCATCTTTTCCACGACTCTCTGTTTAGTTAGTTAATATGTAGACAGGTCTGAATATAAATATAAAATATAAAATACTCACTCCTGATACTGATGTGTCCACATGACCAACGGGATGCACTACAGGGGGGCTGGGCCTCCGCTGAGGGGTCACAGGGTATCTGTTCTCAGTCTGCCGGGTGGCTAATCCTCCATCTGTCTGACCCGTGCGTCTCGGGTCTGGGAATCTGGGGTCGTACTGTGGAGGGTATCTGGGCTCCACAGGTGGCTGAGGTGGAGGCTCGATGGGTCGTATGGAGGAGCCGCCCTGAGAGTAATGTCCGGCTCCGTTGTTCTGAGACTCGTCCCCGGACTGAGGGTACAGGATCACAGGAGGGGGCTGGACCTCTGCCACCTCGTTCTCCTTTAAGGAAATTAACAAGAATAAAACATTAAACAGTCTGTGAATGTCATAAGGCAAAATGTGTTTATTCTATTTTTGATTTATCCTCCGTTGAACTCACCAGATCTCTGAAGAACGGGCTGTACTCTCCGAGCTGAGAGGAGGAAAAAAGCTTTTTAGAAAACACTGACGTCTCAGTTTACATTGGTGACAGCAGCAAGTCCAACTGTACTGAAGCTCTGTGCTACAGTGTGTGGTTTAAATGTTTGTATTGAGCTCTATAATGAAATTCAAAGCGTTCCATTTTCCTAGCAGCAAAGTAAAGTACTGTACCATGACTTGTCGCAGTCCGTCACGAACTCTCAGATAGAGGTCTGCTTTGTCTATGATGTAGATGAGGCTGCCCTCTGCCTGACGTCGGGCCGTAGCAATCATTACGTCATATGACCTCAAAACGCTGACCTGTGCAAAACAAAAACCACAAAGTTTTTAGCTTTTGTAGAACGTAAATGAAATCACTGATACTTGGCTGCTTGTTGCTATTAGTTACATTTGCCTGATGAAGAGGAAATAATTCTAAGTGTCAGTGTCAGCCGAACATTAACATAGTCACAGTTAGAGGATTATTGAAATGCAGTGATGGCACTAACCCCAGAGGAGAGAGCAGGACTTCCAGGTGGACCAGGAGGACCAGGAGGTCCAGGGACACTGACAGCTTCAAATGAAAACAAACGCTGGTTAATGATATGACTTATGAACGACTCTGGTGGTCAACAAGTAAAGTTCATACATTGGCTTGACATCAACTCCAAACTAGTTACAACAAAATGTCCCCTGGAGTTAAATGTAGAGATATTAATAATATTTAATCAAAGAAAAAGCCACTTACGTTGATTGGGCCTGTATGCTCCAGCTCCGGGAAGTGAGGGAGACTGGGGTCCTGGAGGTCCAGGTGGTCCTGGAGGACCTGGACGCCCATCGTAACCAATCCCTGGAGACCCTGGTGGCCCCTGGGGTCCAGGAGGACCCATAACTGGTTCTCCTTTTGGACCCTACGATAAAAGAGGACAATCTTAGTTCGTCTAAATGTTGTGTACACAGACTGTATAAAACATGGCCGTAGCTTCTGAGACATCAACTATAGGTTTTTGAAGAGCCATTGTGAAGCTCAGTCGGTGGCCTCAGGTGTCGACACTTCTGCAGCGCCTGATTCTGCTCAAAATCCAGTTAATTCCAAAATGAGGCAGGCTGAATAAAGCCTGGCTGTGAGCAGCTGGTTTTACAGCTAGCTGTCACTCAAAGCCTGAATGTAATTTAAAGAGTGAGTAATATGAAAATGTATCACCCCTCCGGTTGTCATGAATGGGGAAGTTGGCTATGGAGACCAAAGCTGTTTTTGTACCAGGCTGTAAACATGTTTATTTCTGCTGTAAATGATTTAAAATGGGGCTCGATGGGGATTGACTCGCTTTTGGAGACAACCTCTGTGTTGGCTTCATTTCTCAGCCTTGGTTGATACCAATTAATATATGACGAATGTTTTATTCTGAACTCACCGGTAGGCCAGGTTTGCCAGGAGGCCCTTGTGGACCTTGTACTCCACCAAAACGTGGGTCATAATATCCACCACTGGGCTCTCCCTTTTCTCCCTTCACCCCTGTCTCTCCACGCTCTCCCTTCAGTTCATTCTGTCAGAAAAAGGTCAACATCATGAAGAAAATTCTTCTTACAGTTCATCCAACACACTAATGAAACTGATGGTCCGGTGCAGTGAGAGGATAGTTTACCTTGAATGCATAAATGTCGAAATTAGAGGCTGCTCCTGTAAAAAAAAACAAAGATGTTGTAGTTATTTAGTTCTCTTACTTCAGGAGGAAAACAATCAGTAGCAGTGCAGTAGATATTTCAAACTAGGATTTACCTGGGATTCCTGGAATACCGCGATCACCACGCTCTCCTTTTTCTCCTTTGGTCGCTACAACAGAATATAAGTTTTATCATCGGTGAGTTAAAAACAATATTTCACAGCAGTGTCTGACATTTGCACTGAAAAACTCTTAGCACCCTGTGTCATTGATAGTGATGTCTTCTGTGTTTTATCAAGTCATTCTTCAAATCTAGTAAGACCTGACAGCTTAATCTCCTGACAATAGAGTGTATATCCCCTCAGGCTGAGGCAGCTGGATCAGACGGAAATTAAGATAAAACTGTTGATCTCTGCAGACACTTTAAACCTTTTCTAAATCTCTCTTCCTTGACTGGCACGTTTACTGAACTTCTCCACCGTAATCCCTCACTTTCGTACAGTGTTAACGTACGGTGCTAAAACAAGAAGCGGAGTGCGTTGGAGGTCATACCTGGGTAATTCCTTGAAGAATCGTCGTAGCGCTGTGAGCAGAGAGAACAAAATGCTCAATTAAGCAATTCCAAGCTTGAGCCACAATAAAGGAGAGGTTTTATCTCACGTTTTTTTTGGCTAAATTATCCAGAAAATAACAGAAGAAAAGCACAAGATCACGACTGTTTGACTGTTTGATGACATGAGAGGCGTAAACTTAGTGTTATCTGTTGGTTGTAGCACGAACTCGTACAAACAGATGTCTAAAATCTAGTTTAAGGTGAGAGGTTTGGGCTCTGGTATACTCACATTGAAGCGATCTATGGGAATGGCCGGCCCAGGAGGTCCGGGTGGTCCAGGTGGGCCTGGTTGGCCAGGGACGCCCTGATAAAAACCACAAAGTTAACTTAGACAGTGATTTCATATTCTAGCCAAAAATGACTGATAGCATTGATGTAAACAGTTTTGATTAAGATTAATGAAGCTAAGGAATAGTGTGTCAACATACATGTTAATGTCTTAACAATATTTATCCAAACTTCACATAACCTCATTTACTAGCAGATCCACTGTGTGTGAATAAACCAATAGATTGATGTAGCCGACTGAATTCTATGCTAATTGGACCAATAAATACACAGAGCTCTGTCTTGGGTGATGTTGAAAACAATCCAATGTGTGTTAAAGCTAGGAACATGGTGGATGAGGAGCTTGTGCTTTTTTTAACCTACAGTCAATTTCAAAATTAGGTAGGATGTACGGTAAATAATGTGTAACAGGTGAGGTAAATAAGATGTACCAAAACATATCTAGCTAGTTGCATTTCTAACATCAGTCACTGTTAAACCTCGTATCCAAAGCAGTGGTATAAATAGTAACACTTACCGGGTAGCCGTAGCCAGAACCAACACTCGGCTCTCCTTTCTCACCCTTGTATCCATTTACACCAGGCCGACCCTGAAGGGAGGAAGTCATTGATTGATATTTTCCTGCTCTTTCACAAAAACAATGGTAAAAACTATAGCGATTTACAATAAGTCAGAAAGATGAATGTAAACACAGAAGAGTATTAACTTTTAAGTGAAAATATCTCAACGTATGACCAGAGGAAAGTTTACTTACAGGCCTTCCAGGCATTCCGATTTCACCCTTAAGTCCAGGAGGTCCATACGGGCCCTATAAGAACAAGTCATGATGTTAAATACAATCCTTGGTATGCGAGTGTAGATATCTTAGATGGACATGTTCAAACACTTACGGTGGGTCCAACAGGTCCAGCTGGTCCTCTGTCTCCCTGTAGGCACGATTAAAGAAGACGAGTTTAAATACGAATGTACAAAGAATCAGCACAGAGAATCAACAGAGCAGCAGATTAAAACAGGCAACACATTAGGACGTGAACGCCAGCAGCTGAGACTCACCTTCACACCTGTTAGCCCCTCCAGAGACAGAAGATTTCCATCAGGTCCGACTATTAAGCCCGGCTCACCCTTCTCACCCTGAACAGCAGCAACAACACGACACAGACTCAATTACAGCCTTGTGTCTCAATGAAGACTCAATTAATAGTTGAACATGCAGATAACAAAGTCTTCACCTTCACTCCGTAGCCCACCGGGCCGGGGTCTCCTCTGTCACCCTTTGGTCCAATAGGACCCTGCAGGATAAAGAGAATAAACAGAAAATGGATGAAAGAAGACGAGGTCAGAGTAAGTAGTCATTTGGCAACAGGACAAGCTTTGTTTCCCCGAGATCAATTCAAGTCCATGTGATGAGCCATTCGATTAGTTTTTGTCCGTACAGTGCAGCTTCTGAATCGCTGAGTGGACCACTGTGTGGATAATGAGTGTGTAGGAATTAGCAGATGAACCAGTAATTAAATGAAAAGACCAAAAACCAACAATCCATTGACCCTAGAGACAAGGACTGCTCTGTAGCCAAAGCTCGATATAGATTATTACTCTATACCAACATCACTTCACTCCTGTTTACGGAAGAGGATTAGGGCCACATGTGAATTTTTTTTTTTAGTTCTGACTTTAAAGTCAGAATTCTGAGATTAAAGTCAGAATTCTGACTTTTTTCTCAAAATTCTGAGATTAAAGTCAGAACTAAAAAAAAAATTACATGTGCAAACTTCTGACTTTATTCTCAGAATTCTGAGAAAAAAGTCAGAATTCTGACTTTTTTCTCAGAATTCTGACTTTTTTCTCAGAATTCTGACTTTAAAGTCAGAACTAAAAAAAAAATTCACATGTGGCCCTAATCCTCTTCCGTACCTGTTTGAGTTACAGTACATTTTTTTAAAATGTAGTGACCTGCCGTTTAAGGGAATAACTTGCATCCCCTCAAATAAATGAAATATTCATTACAAAGTGTGAAAGTATCACAGAAAATCTTTTGAGTCATTATCTATTGTAAGTTTAACTCTCAGAAATGTTCCTAAATGGCTTCAAGGGGACGATGTAAGCACGTTTCAATCAGATTTGACTCGACGAGCAACAGAAGCAAACAACCCAACAGCTGTCATTTTTTTATGCCATCATGTAGTGAGCACCTACATTAGGTCTGAAAGATCGTTACAGACCTGGGATATGTGTCTTCGACCGTGGTGTTGCACCCAAAAATTGTGGGGTGTACCAATTTTTTACATAATGTTGCTTTAAAGAATGCAATTTTATGTTTTTGATCCCTTTTTAAAGACAGGATAGAAAAGCTGTCGGGTACAGAGCGACCAACCAACACGTTGTTTGTTTTGATCTTTTCATGGGAAGTGTTGCCAATAATTAAAACACAGAATAAATGCAGACCATCAACAGGCAGGAAACAGGCCTGTATTTTTAATTACCACCTGTTGAGAATCTTACAAGACCGCCACAAAAACAAACACCTCAATAATGAATGTACAGATCAATACACTGCACGGTTATGGTGCTAATGAGGGCAAGCTAAATTATTGATGTAATGCAGAGAGACTTACAGGGAATCCAGCTTGACCAGGTAAACCAGGTCCTCCCTGTGTAAGAAAATATAATGCAAGTTTCACAAAGAGGTTCGTTTGATTGGTGTTCTGTGTTTCGCTAACAGACAAAGCATGCAGACATTTGTTTCTACTGACATGTAACACAAAACAGACTCTGGTCCCGGTTGATCTGAGCTGACTCTAAAATGTAGGTTGTGAAATAAGAGCAGCTTTCACCAAGCGTGAGTAAATAGTATACAGCTGCCCTTTAAATAATATATTCAAATGGAAACAGATGTTTTGTTGTTTAGTGGTTGCATCATATAAAAAAAAAGGTCAGACTGTGATGACAACAATCCCGCGCTCCCATAAAGTTCTTTTGAACAGTGCCTCCATTGTTGCCCGGACACAGAATAGTTAAGTTAATTGAATGTTTCGCCGTGTGGTGCAACTTATTTGTCACGTCTCAGTCGGCAGCCCGCTCCACGGCCACAATTACAAGAGTACAATTAATTTTATATGTGTTGTAAAACGCTCAGTGAAATGTAGAGAGCCCCATGAACTTTATCGCAACACCAACTGCATTTAGATTTAAGTTTGAAGGCGCCATATGTGGTGCCAGTGTGAGCGTCTTAAAAAAGAGGGTAGGAAGAGAAGGAAGCTGTGTGTGAATACAACAACTGTGTGTGCCTGCTGTTGTAGTAATCACTCAATTATCATCCACATTCTTGAAACTTGCACTTGTACCAGAGGTGTTTGTAATTGTGGAAACATGAATTACAAACCTGAGGCCCGGCACCTCCGGCAGCAACGTCCAGCTGTACGACACAAAGAGAAGAATTAAGTGAAGATGTCACAGAATGAATAAAACAGCATCTGAATGTTGCCTCTCTGCACGTCTGCCACTGCGCGTTATGTTACTCACATTGTCAGATGTCCTGTAGATGATTTCTCCAGGTGGTCCAGGCGGGCCGGGCGGACCTGGATGTCCGGTTCCATCGCGACCTGGATTGCCCTAAAAAACCACAAACATATGCAGAAGTGAGAGGGACGCTTGTCTCGATACATTGTTGGATTAGCTTGTAGAGAACTGCTTTGTAGAGAATATAAATGTATAAATGAGATATTTAGGCTTAAAAATGATACTCACCGTCTCTCCTTTGTCACCTTTGTCACCCTTCGGTCCCTGTAGAATTAAAGAGGAATGAGTCAAAAGAGGCTGAAACAAAGGTGATGCTTCATTAAGGTCTGACGACAGGAACAACCTTCTCAGTCATTGAAATAGAAAGACAATAAAAGCACAACTCCTGTTCTACTGTGTAGTTACGTTATGACTTCAAGAGTCTTAGATCTAGAATGAAGTACTTATCCTACCTTGGGTCCAGGGAAGCCGTCCAAACCGGGCTGTCCATCTCTTCCTACAGAACCTTCACTGCCCTTCTGACCCGGCATACCAGGGAACCCAGGTTTACCCTGCAGAGGTGCAATCAACACAAGTTATACACGGGGGAAAATCTGAATTCAGTGAAACACTCAAGAAGAAAGTTAGCTAATACAACACTTCTGCGTTTGCTTGTATCAACACCTTGTAGATCCAAACACAACTCTGCAGCAGCTTCCTGCTTCTCTCTGCTCATATCTGTGTGTGTGTGGTGATGGTGGACTGAACACGAGCTGCTTGTGGCTGTTTCTGCTGAATGTGCAGACGTGTAACACAAGAACTTTGGGATAAACTCTTGCGGTGCTGCAGTGAGTTTGTCTTTCCGCCCCCTATATTGTTATGCGTATAGTGCAATAAGATGTATCAATCTATGCCTCACAAGCTTATTTCTCATTTTTAAGTCCATTTATCTGTTTCATTTTCATTTTTGTTGCGTACAGCTCCGTTTGTGCGCTTGTATTTTCTTCTATTTACATATTTCTTTAGACGGGGCCTGGAACTGATTTCCTCTCATTTTTTCTCGACCCTACTGGCTTTAAAAATAATTGTCAAATGACAGCAGAGAGGAGTAGCAAGAAGAAGCCTACTGCCAATAACAAACCTGAATGTTTAATAAAGGAATCAGGATACATGAGGGAGGCCTAAACAGTCGCTTTTGCCCCAGAGACAGTCCAAGGTAGCTGTACCTCAGGCTTGTTTGTGTATTTCCACTTATTTAAAATACCAATAGTTTGTTTTAAAATTAGGGAAAAAACCCATGACCTGGTGAAAGGAGCAAAGACGATAAGATCACGGCAGATGACTGGAAAAAATGTGTTACTTACTGGAAGTCCAGGCAGGCCAGGAGATCCCTGAAATCAAAGAATATATCGTCCTTATCAGTTATTTGTACGCTCAACTCTGTCTTCCTAATTTATCTGCAATGTCTTACAAAATCTGTCGGAACATAAATATTCAAAGAAATGTGAAATATAGACCCGTAGAAAAAAACATGGCACATTGTTTTTATACAAACGTGTTTTCATGAGATTGTTTCAACAGCATTTACGGATTTTAGCCGAGGAGGAAAAAGAATAAAGGACATACTGTACATCGTCTTACACAGAACCTGGAGTATTTATTCAATACTCAGTACTGACCTGTGTTCCTTCTGGTCCTCTGACGCCGGGAAGTCCGTTGCTGAAGCCTCCGCCCGAGCCCTCCATGTCGTCCTTCAAACACCAACACAGATTTCATGACAAACAGCCAAATTACTGCAATAAAAATTAGCAGTTTATTTTACTGTCGATAACTTACAAATCCAACACGATAACTTGGTCCGGGAGGCCCGGGAGGTCCAGGTTGCCCAACTGGTCCCATGGGTCCAGGCAGACCAGCCAGTCCGGCCTCTCCTGGAGTTCCGGGTACACCAGGTTCTCCTTGAGCTCCCTGCAGGATGGAAGGGTGAGTATAATCAGTGTTGAGAATGAAGAAATACAAACACAAATAAATAAAGTTTTAAAAAAAGATTTCAGTGAGTTCCCTGAAGCCACGGTCGGGTAAATTGTTAAATTGATTTTTAGGGACCTCTCATGCATCCTGCACAGACTACTGTTACCATGTCATCAGCATGCAGGAGAATGAACCTGCACAACACCCGTGCTAATTGTTCTTGGGCCAGAATCAGACGTGTTAAACCAAACAATATCCAGCTCTCAGATTAAACTTTTAAGTCACATATTTGCATATTGTTAGAAGACACAAATCCTCTGTGAAGGCTGACGTGCTGGAGCCCAGTTACCTGCAGATGGGAAGGCTTAGGAAAGAAGGAGGAGGATAAATAGTGAGGCAGCAGATTGGTGAGAAAAGAAAGGTAGGAGCTTGGCTGGAGAAATGAAAGGGGGGGATAAGAGGAGCTTCAGAAATAGTTGGATGAAAGTTGATATACCATTCTAATTAAAGAATGGGCTCCGTTACACAGCTCCGGTATCCCCGAAAGCACGCCACCAAATTAGATTCGAATTTATGTACCTTCTTCTCAGGATTATGACTAATAAATTCACTCTAATACTTGTTACAACAATGAGGGACATTTGCATCTGGTTGTGTTTTGGAGCTTTGGTTCTTATTGAGAAGCTCCTGTTAATTAAAAGCAACAACAACAACAAACAGGGTTGTAAATACACACCTTCTGTCCAATCGCTCCTGGAAGACCAAGCTCGCCTGAATCACCCTGGTGTCGAAAAGAAGAGGACAAAACACGTCAAACAGAACATTGGTGGGCGATTCCCGCGGCAGTGGTTGACCCACGTTCCTAGCGACACGACAGCTATCATGGCGTGCTCCCGACTGGAACAGTACATGTACAATATAGTCTGTACGTATATGAAAAAAAAGCTTGCATGTTGATGATGTACAATTAGCAAATTAACCGTGTAGCTTTAACACTGAGTGGACTGGCTGTGTGTGATGTTAGCTGGTAAAAAACCCCACTGTGACCACAATTGAGAGTTATTGTGGTTTAAGTTGTAGGGATGCTATAAATTAGATTTAATTAGTCAGAAGAAACAATAATTTACACCCAGACATTACCTTTTCTCCCTTGGGACCAGGCGCTCCTGGGAGGCCATCAGTACCCGGAAGACCCGCCAAGCCCTGGAGTCCAAGAGATTCGGTTCAGATAAACAGAAGTTGTTGGTGAGTCGGTGCATCATTTTAATTGCGATTCAGACAGTTTGAGGTTTTAGAGAATTACTTTTAGTAGTCGTGCCATGAGACAGATGTATAACCTACCGGTTGACCGGGCGCTCCATCCTTTCCTGGTGGTCCGAATGCCCCAGAGCTCAATCCTGTGGTTGCTGTCGAGGGACCAGGAGGACCGGGGGGACCAGGAGGACCTTGTGGGCCTGGCAATCCCTGCAAGAACAACAAGAAGAATCATTTTGCATTTAAGTTTGCAGTCCGACAACAACAAAGATGACGTCCTTTACGACACAGTTTGTTAATGTTGAGAGTCAAGTTTAGAATTTCAGTTCTTCTCACCCGAATAGAGTCCAAATCGGGGAACCCGGAGCCCTCCATGTCCACAAAAGTCTGAAACACATTGACATCAGTTGTATGATTCACAAAGACAGGCAGTCGTGTGCCGATAGAGGTTTTTGTAAAATGCAGCATGTGACTGAGGTCAACGTAAACTCACAGATCTGAGTCCTGTTCCTGGGGGTCCTGGAGGTCCTGGAGGTCCCCTTGGGCCAGGTTGACCATCTCCACGGTCTCCCTGTATGCATGAGACTCATTACGACCATCTCTATTTTACACATTCTACTTTTATGTTTTGAGAATTTGTTTTCTGTTATTCTGTCGATGTAACTGAGCTTGCAACCTTGTCTCCTTTAGGTCCGGTGTCACCAGGGGTGCCAGGGAAGCCTGGAGGTCCCTCAGGACCCTGTGAGGAAACAATAATCAACTTTCACAAACCATCATTCCATGGATTTCATTGGTGTTCTGAATATTGTGCAGGGAAAAAAACGACTTACAGTTTTTCCGTCCTCACCGGGATCGCCCTGCGAGAATGAAATAAACACAAGTTGTAAGAAAGAAGTTTTGATACTCAGCAGAAAAAAAACAAAACATGGAAGTGAAGTCGGAAAGTGCAGTCTACTAACTGGCTCTCCATCATTTCCTGGTGGTCCTTTAGGGCCCGGAGAACCTGGTGGTCCAGCTGGTCCCCGGGGTCCGGGGCCTCTGGAGGAAACTGAGCCGTCACTGCCGACTGAAAACTCCGTGGCGGGCCCTGGAGGGCCAGCGGGACCGGGGGGCCCAGCAGGTCCAGGCTCACCCTTCGTTCCTTGGTAGCCAAAGCCTGCACTGCCCTGGAGACAAAGAAGAACTACTGTTCACTGAGGTAAAGATTAAACAAGAGGAATTACACATGTGAGCTTTAATACACACAACACACAACACAGCTGAACTCCCCTATTTTAATGTTCTCATGAAGGATTGTGATGATGAGCTGACAGACACAAGTATCACATCAGGGTTTGTCACAGTTATTAATCAGAGTTTGCATCTTGAAGTGAACTTCATAAAGTTTTGTAGCCTTCTTTAGACGAGGTATGGTCTCGGCCCAGATTGACTTTCCTCGGTCCAGACTTTGAGAAGTCCCGGCTCAGATCTTTGACAGCTGTTACATGAATGTATCAAACCGTTGATGTTGAAGAGGAGCGAGTGACAAAGACCAACAGTCCTTATTCAACATCTCTATCACTTTACTTCCAGGCGACTTGAATCAAAGTGCTGAAAGTCACTCACGAAAATGAGGCGATCTCTAGCTTACCTTTAATCCCTTCTCCCCCGGTTCTCCCTGAAAATTAAAGGAAGAAACAGAGATGAGTCGGTGTCAACATCTGCACTGTGGAGGCTGAAACTCTGCTGAGTTGCAGAGATAAACTCTGTTTAACAAAAAAAAGAGCGAGGTGACAGCCAGTTTTAGAATAACAAACCTCTAAAACTTCTTCACACCTTGCTCGTGTTACATGTTACTCATATTTCCCTTTTTTGTATTAAATCTGCATGTTGACTGTATATTTGGACATGTGTGTTTTATGCGTGTGTTGTTTTTGTAACAACATTCTCACTTCAGAGGATTTTACATTTGCGCTGTGGTGACATTTGGGCTTCCTGAAGACAAAAGATCTACACACACGCGCGTATAACTTATATTTAAATGTACCAAATGTAATAAAAAATACACAATGTCCACACAGTATCATAGAAGTGGCCTCAACATAATGCACATGTTTGCATACAGTTAGGACTCACAGCTCCCTCTAGTGTTGCCGTGGGAGATTTCACCTTGACTGCTTGTCCTCACAACAACTGACTTTGCACCCGTCTGAACCTTAAAGGACAAATCTGCTTAAAAAAAGTTTTCCGGCGTCAGCGGCGCATCCAAACTCTCAAACCGCAGGACGCAGACTAAACAGTGCTGCTCTGATACAAGTTTTCTTTTCGCTAGCAAAGTTGAATATAAAAAAAAAAAAAAGTCCAAACCTTCTCTCCACGGGCTCCACCTCGCGAGCTCGAGCCAAATCCAGATTCTCCCTTCGGCCCGATAGGACCCCGTTCTCCTTTCTCTCCTCTGTCCCCTCGGTCACCCTTTTCTCCTTTCGCCCCGTCTGGCCCTGAAAACAACGACACAGGACGGAGTCATTAATACCCCCCTGAAAAGACCTTTCAGAAATGATTAATGCTTGTATCCCACATCCCAAACAATAAACAGGACCCAAAAGAAGGGGAGAAAAGAGGAAAATGAAAGCGACTCTTTGCTTGATGGAGCGAGAATCCCAGCGTGCACGGCTGTAATTTAAAGGCCGTGTCTGAATACACCTTCCCACACCTGCATGCGCGACCATCCTGAGATTTATGTTCTGCTGTGAGCTGAATTGACCTTAAACTCTTCCCGCTGAATGTGTCACCTTCAGTGGAGCTTGTATGAAATGCAGCCCACTTCTTCATGTCGCCCATCTCCAACAAAGCTGACGCGCACCTCAGAATGATGTCTGGCTATTTCAGTATTTCAGTTAAAGGTTTAGCGATGGGAGACAAGGATCTCATGCATCTAAACATCGTAGCAGACATTACATCACCAGGCTCAGCTCATACGCGACTAGTCCTGCTCGTCCAATTCTTGTTTGTTTTTGCGATCCTTTCTTACATTTTCTCTCTCTCTCTCTCTCTCCATCGGTCTTTGCATGTTTTCTCGGGGAACTACAGCTGAGTTTTCCTTCCTCTTCCTCTTTTATACAAACGTGTCCACCACCCTTCGCAAACTCAAAAGCATAAAACACAAAGATTCATGCTTTTCTTGCACTTGTGCCCGTTTGAAATCCATGTGAGGTCCTGCGTTAGGAGTACACATGAGGCAGGCAGAACATCAGACCAGAGAATATAAAAGGAAATTATAAAAACACAGGCGATTTGGATGCTTGTCTCTGTGTTTTTTTTAAAACCCCTCGACCCACCTGGTGACCCGGGAGGTCCGGGCCTGGACTCCGCAGAGACTGAAATGTGCTCGGAGTCGCTGGCTGAACACAACCAAAAGACAGTGATACGTTTAGTCTCCAGGTTTACACTGTTTCAAGTCAGTTTCATGGATCGCTGTGGAACAAAGTCCCTCTTAACATCAGAGCAGCTGAAGTCGGTGCTTCAGTTTAGAAAGCTGTGCAGACGAGCGTTTGGAAAATATTTTGTAACGTCTATTGAAATGATTTGATGTTCATCTGTTTTATCCTTCTTGTTTTTTTCCCTCAAATTCCCTTTTTTAATTGAATTGTTATTTTTTTCTCCATGATTCGCTATTTTGCACCTGCTGTTGTGTGGCATTGTATTTTGTGAAGCACCACGTAACTCTAGTTTTGAAAGGCACCATGGAAAAACAGTTTGTTATCATTAGTTGTGGTCGTCGTCCATTCAGTCATGATACGTTTTATCTCGTTTGAGTCTGGTCTTGCTATTTTTTTACATTTTCTTTATCTTGCAAATCTATGGGTTAAATCTTAAACTCTAAAACTGCAAATACAGCATTAACATTGTACAATTTTAAAGAAATAATCCATCCATTTTCACAGTCTTAGGGAGTGTTTAATTTATTTCAAAAAAGTAGTATAAAGCCTTTTGTGGCTCCAGAGGAAGCTGCATGTCATCTGATAAATTGCCTCCAGTGATGTCGCTCAGTGGCCAGATTGCATCGTGGGTAATGTAGGCACCAGATTTTGTAAAGCAGTCCACTGGTCTAAATGCAAATGATCAAAATTGAAACAGCAGAACCAGAGATTTACTTTTGTTTTATTCCACACTCTCCTTTTCCTTCTTCCAAAATCTGGTGCCTACATTTCCCACAATGCAATTTAGCCACTGCGTGACATTCCAGGAGGCAGATCAGATTACAGGCAGCCATAAAATGCTAGTTTTTCAGATATGCAGTTGTACTCTACACATTTTTATGTGTAAAATTGGTGGAGTTAACCTTTAAAAAACAGTACAGTAGGTGTGTATTTTTTCCAGTTTAATATCAATTTTCACAGTGAAAGTCAGAGTCTTTAAAGATACAGTACAACAATGTTTTTTGTCTCTTGCTTTCTCTCTTTAACGAACTGACATTAACACCCGATCATGACCACTGAGTTCTGTTAAATGCTCTTTCATAGGCTTTTATCTTCATATTTAACATTAATATCGACACATTATTTAAGTCTGGTTCACCTTAAATGTAATACTGTTCCACAACTTATGTTTATACATGCTATGCTGCAGACGAAAGCTTTGTCACAGTAGGTCAAACTGAGACTGTTATTTATGATATGTGTCATTCCTGCCACGACCACCAGATGGCACCAGAGGTATTTATAAATCTTACACCATGTGGCTTTAAGGAGGATTTGATGACACGGGGCAGTTTGTCTCATCCTTCACTAGAATAACTTTTGAAAATGCAGCAAGTATTCTTAATACATTTAACCCTGGATGGTAGAGGTGTAAACTTTTAAAACATGACCATCCTTTTTCCAATTGAACCTGAAGAAGTGAACAGTATGCATTGACACCTGCACTGACACTCGAGTGCTTCTCACAGCTTCCAACCTGTAGTTTGCATTAATCCTTACGTCCGCTAGATGGAGACAAGTGTCAGAGAATCTGTTTGTACGAGGCTCCGACTAGATCAGACAAGCACGTTCGTGGAACATGAACCCTGCGACTCTGAGTGTGCTGTCAGAAACATTTCCCTCCGTTACCCCACAGGTGAGCTGAGTCACGTGTCTGCTTCATGGGGAAGTACAGCATCTATTTTCCATCTTAGTCAGTTAAAACATCTAAATTTATGAAGGGAAATGTGCAAAAACCAGCGAGGGGGCAGATCCATCTGTGAGAACACTCTGAAGAGGGCTGATAAAAAGTATGTTAAACTGTTCTTCTGTCCAGATCATAAATACAGAAACACACAGAAAAACATTCCATCCGAAGTCAGTGCTGATGTTTCTACAGGCAGGTGTCGCACTAAAGGACTGAGTGTGAAACAATGAAAAGAAATTCAGCCACCTGTAGATTGTATCCAGATGAACTCACCTGTCTCTCTTGCGACCGACACTTCCTCTTTCTTGGTCACCGGTGGCTGCTGAATGGGTCGGGAAGGTGGAGGAGTCGTCTGCAGCAAAAACAATCGGGAGAATGGGGAGAAAACATATTTTTTTAAAAAGAGTAGCCGACGATATTTACAGGAAGCTGCACTCAGCCTGCTGTGGATTTTATGGCAGTTTCCTCTGGTATCCCCCCTCATTGAGGAGCCTTGAACACAATGTCAGAAGAATGCCGCTGCGTGGGAAAAAGTCAGCGTGTTAACATGAAATCCCAAACAATCCCAACAAACAAAAAAAAACGTTTGAGAACTTTCATTTTGCCCTTCTTGTTTACGGTGTGTGCAGTCAGAGCTCTCTTCCTGGCTGAAAACACTGTTTCCCAGCTCAACACCAGCGCGAGCATGAGAAACCAAGGACGGAACAAGAGGTTTCCTTTTTTTTTTTTTTGTCAAACTTAGTCTTCAGTAATTGCAGTTTATGCGTTCATCGCTGTCGAACGTCTCGTGCCTCGACCCAAACTCCTCTTCATGTGAACGTTATGAAGGCTGTCAGGATCGCAGCTCTGCGTCTCAGCTGCAGAATGTCTTTACTCAGAGTGACAGCGACACCCACAGACAGCTGACATACACCCAGAGGTGTAGATCTTTGTGTATTTGTGTGAACCTGCTGCTGAACTAGTAAAACCCCTTAAACACATACAAGAGTTGCGTTAGAGGAGGACGACGTGTGTTCCTTTTCTACTCCCTGACCTTTTGTTTTATTCTTTTTTACAGTTCCCAACAAGTAGACAGTGTATCCAGCAGCACGCAGCCGCTCCGAGCACTTCTCGATGAAAATATGAGAACTTTTCAGAAGGACGCTGGTGTCATCACTCATATAATAGATGGAGGTGGGATCTGTCACGAGTCATCAATTAGAAATGGGCGATGTGTGTTTATTCCTGCGAGTACAGATATCTGATACTTGCCGGCTCTTCACGGCCAATACAAATAAGATAACTGATGATTTCACATTTGTGTGTTTTAAAAAGAAGATAATCCCCCCCCGAGGGTGAGAAAAGATGTAGTGAGCGAAAACAGATGATTTATTATGATTTGTTCTGTTGTAACTCGTAGATGTTTCCCCTCCTCTTGGATCTCCTGCATGAATTGTACATTGAAATCGTGTCATCTTCCTCTAAAGCTTCAGAGGAGGAAGCTGCCAGCTACTAGATCAGAGCGTGTAAATGCTGCGCTTGGGAACTCAACCAAAGCAACTTGGCTTCACAGAAAACATCATAAACGGCCGGACACTGAGCGTTGCTGGTAAATGCGCCTCTATCCCTGCTTGCGTTGTGAGCTTGTTGTTAGCTGCGTGGGCTCGGCAACCCTCTGGCGACGTAGCTTTGCGTTAGCTACGTAGCTGATTGTCAATCAAAGTGCACACGCAGCGTTATCATTTCATCCCAGTGCCCTTCCAGCATGTTCGGCGAAAGATATACTGTGTTTATGACTGCAGGTTGCCACAATAGAGAGAGAAATAATCGTTTATAAAGAACAATTGTGCAGCCGTTATAGTAAAGTGTGTTAGTGGACAAAAGGGAGACGGGTCCGCCACCAGTCTACAAACCTCTTAGTAAAAACACAGCAGGACTGACAGAAGCAGCAGGAGCCATTGTTGGCTGAGAGAGGAGGAGGAGGAGGAGGAGGAGGAGAAGGAGGAGGAGGAGGTTGGCTGTTGGAGACAGAAGGAAGAGAATAATACCAATCCCCCCCTGAGCATGTAGCTCATTCTTCACTGGTGACACACCTCGATTGTCACCTGTGGAATTCAAACGAGGAGTCGGGATGAAGAATGCCGGAGCTGAAGGGCCGAGTGAAGCCAGTGTTGATAATTAACCCGGTTTCCTCTCTGGGAAGCGTCTCTCCCTCGCCGCGTTGCACGGCGCTGGCTATGCTAAGAATTTTGGCCGGACCGCTGTTGACTCTTCTAAGTTGATCTATGCATTAATGCGATAAAGAATACCCTGCTTGTTTCACTCCTTCACCCATCCATCACAGCCGGGGATGACGGGTGGGAGGCTCCAATTCTTTAGAACATAGCGTTGATGGATTTGAACCACACGACCCCCCGAATCTAAGAGCAGGTATGCAGCTCCCTCGGCAATGAACATATTCCACCTCTGCAGGAGCGGAGGATGTTTTTTTATTTAATCCCTTTTTTTTCAGTGGAGGCCCTGTGAAGTATCACGGAGGGAGCTCGGCACATGTGTTTTGTGGGTTTTTCCTAAGAGTGAAAGAAAAACAGGCTGTTTATAAAAACTCTCCCGTTATTTGATGACTCATGTAAGAAGGTGCGGAAAGATACAGTAAAGATTTTTACCTTTTTTTTCCCCGAACTTTTGCTCATTTAGTTTCACTGAGACCCAGTCAGAAACAGTCAAACAAGGCTCCTTTAGCACTCGGCTTCACTTTTAAAAATTACATTTTGATGCGTTGGATACGCAAGTGAGGATTTTCCTTATCTGTTTTTTTTTTTATTTGTCTTCAATTAAATCGGAACCTAATGGAGCTACAGCAGCATTTCCTCCAGGCCCACATCAGGAATAATAATTAAAAACACTTGTGCGGATTGTTATCCTTTCTGTGCATCTAATCATTTCTTGGTAAATGTAATTTAATATACTGTATTTCATGTATTCTCTCTGACTTGTGCTGCTTATCGTGTAGAAGTGGGTTGTTTTGTACCGAGCAACGTGTTTTATAAGTAGAAATACAAACTTGTGAGAGACTTGAGTACAGATTGTAAAGCAGCTGCATGGTTTTTTAGGCAAATCACAAGTGGGAAGAAATATGTACGAATAATTTTAAGGAAAGCGTCTTTGGCGAAGCCTTTAGAAAGAAGAATCAGAGTTGTTTTCAAGTCGGTTGAACCAAATCTGAGTCGAGTCAAGTCTTTGCGATACTAAACTGCTTTACGATGAAAGAAATAAGCAGAACGTATGCTGAACTCTCAGCTCTCGTCAGTATAACGGATGAAGTTTGCTTTTTCTTAAGGCAGTGGTATTATGGTAGTGAGTATTATGTTAAGACAACTTATAGTGTAACATAGAGCGCTGTTTGGGCTGCTGAATGTGAACGACTGGACCAATAAACCAAACTTTTATTTTACATGCCTGAAGGACAGTTTCCTCGAGGAGAACTACAAAGATTCTGATTATTGCTGCGTTCAGCTTTACCAACAAGGCTCGAATACGATCGATATTATTAGATCTCACTCTGAGGATATTAATGCCGATGTGTTTTACATCTGAGCAGTATGTTAGAGTTTCTCCAAGCTGTGTTGTCAGCAATAAGATCATTAACTATTAAAGTTGCCAGAGCTTTTATACACATTTAATTAGATATTTTTCCTCACATAGGTGGTCTCCCTCTTCACCATCTCGTGTATGACATAAAAAATGTTGATTTCTAAGGATAAATGAGGAAGTACGCATGTGAAAGCGCGTTCAATAATAACAAAAAGCACTCTTTGACAGTAAAAGCAGGAACAAGCACATCATTAAATGATCTGTACGTCAGGATCCTTTTCACGGCTGCCAGGAGGGGAACAGGAAGGAAACTAGAATTAATTTGATAATGAAAGGCTCATTTCTTTAACCTAAATTTATAGTTTTCATCCATTTTGTTCTGGTGCAGGCAGCTGACAGTTTGCATCACATTGTGGAGACGTTGCACACATCGTGGTGATTCTATACATTTTTCATGACAGTTTGGCCGAGCGCCAACAGGCACAACTACATACGGCAGATCACTTTTTATTATTTATGGGTCGCCAAGTCAAGTCGAGCCTACAGCTCTCATTATAGATTAACTATTTATACACAACATCCTTACATTTGTTCACATGAAGACGGGACAAAAGACCAACTGTCTTCTCTTCACCTGATGGTCACTTACAGACAACAACTAAGTGGCTGTAATCTACCTGAAAGACTCGTTCGCATCCCGTCCTGTTACCATAACGCTCTCGGATCGTTTCCTCTTTGGCCTTCATGCTCAAGCGGACACTTGAATTCCTGCAGTGACGCTGTTAAGGATGACCGACTACCCTCGACATCTATCACCATGAATTCCTTTAGATGACAAAATGGAAAGTTACACTCACACGACTCTCGCTCTTCTGGCTCGTCTCTGCCCAGACTTGCCTTAATTGCACCGGTCGGACAATTGTGCAGAGTGTGGGTTCTACTTTGTGTGAACAGACGTCGGATGGAAAAAAGAAAAAAGAAAAAAAAAAAAGCGTCGGCAGGTAGGAATTAGAAGCCAGCTGTTGTCTTTTACATTACATCGCATATTACATGATGCCTGCTGAACAGATGGAAAAAAGCCCCTTGTAAAAGTTGCATGGCATCAAGGCAGAGTACGATGAAGAGACTTCCGATTTGAGGTACCCGACCCCTCCCTCCCTCCCTCCCTCCCCGTCTGCTTCTCCAACTTTCCTTTCCACCTCTGTCAGTTCCTGTGCACAGCTGATTGAGAAAGCAGTCAGAATAACAAAGCCTGGGGGCGTAGGGGGCTCTGACTTGGATCAGATCGAGTCCAAATTGACATCTGGTTTTTCTATCTCTTCACCGTAATTGCGAGGGGGGGGAGTACATGCACGCACGCTGGAGGAGGAGGTGGTGGTGGTGGTGGTAGTTCTGGGCGGAGGTGCGTGGATATCTGCGAGGTTGGGAAGACGTGAGTGGGTGTCTGTGGAGTCTGATTGTGTTGAGTGTGAGAGAGACGGGAAGCAGAGAGAGGAAGACAGGATGGCAAAGAGGGGAGATAGAGAAAGTGACTAAAGTAGAGATGAAGGAAGACGCCAAAAAAAGATGCAACGATTTAGAGTTGTGTTCTCAAACTGGGGTCAGTGGGACCAACAGAGGTCCTTGAGTGAGCTGTAGGGGAAACCCAGCAAAAGATGGAATATAATACTTGTTGGTAATGCACGTTTCTGCAAAACACTGATTCTTGATTTTATGTTGTGGCAATGTTGTTGTGCTCATGGTCTGGTTAGGTTTAGGCACAAAAAAAACACACTTGGCTACAGTCAGGAAAAGATCATGTTTTTCTTTTGGTTTAAAATACCGACATTGTTGCCTTAAAAATATCTGGTCTCTGGCTTGAAAGCCATCCTCTTCAGCTTAATCTTCAGCTAACAGCTGTAGCGTTTAAAGGTTGATCTGCTCCATACGACAAACAAATGTGAACGTATCCACAGTTTGAAGAAACATAAAATTCAAAAGTTTTAATCTGTCGACTGGGATAATTATCTTTACTTTATCACCTTGTTTTGACGTTGGAACAATGAGGAAATAAATATTAGATTTGGCTGTTTGGATTTGAATTTGAAGTGATCCTAGCTTGATCAGCAGTGGAGGAAGTCACAGGACCAAAATCGATGTGTGCGTTTAAAGAGCGAGCTGGCGAGGCGGCAGGACGGGACACGGATGTGACAGGTTGAGAATGTGTAAAGCAGGAGATCTAACTCAAAGAAGAAGAAGAACAACAAAAAATGTCTGCAAACTGACTCATTGTGAAAAGGCTAAAAAGCCCCCAATATTATATTCAAGAAGACAAAAGTTGTAAAGTGAAGAGACGATGAAGTTCTTTTACCTTTTCGTTTAGAAAGCACTGCCCAACATCTCACTAGATGCCGGCGCTGTTGTGTTCCAAGTCGTGACTCACGCTGCCTAAAATACAAACCGCGGCGACAGTTGTTTTGTTAAGTTTAACGATCTCTATAAAAAGGGCTGATGTGAGTGAATGGAACATTGCCAGCGTGCACGGTGCTTTATTATCTGTCATCCATCTTGTGATATCTGCTGCGTTTGGCCTCCGTCCAGGTGATAAGTCTGTCTACAGCTACATCCATCCAAAGCACACACACCTCACCTGGCAGCAGGTAAAGCTTCCTGCTTGTTTTCCTTTCCATCCAAACAGCTACGAGCAAATATAAGAGCGATAAAGATTTAAATATTAGCTCCCAAACTTTTTTTGGGAAGTCCCGTTTCAACTCTCCAAGGTCATTTTACTTTCTCTCGTCCTGCAGAGGAAACTCTCTGTGTACAACGTCTTTGTCCCCTAAATGTATAAGACAGAAGCAGCTCGATTTCCAGACTTCAACTCAGCAGTTTTTAATCTCTCTTGAGAGATGAGTGTTCACTCGCTTAAACCGAGTAACCTGAGACATCTGCGGCCTGTCCAACACTGGGACGACTCAGTTTGCAGATGCACCGAGCGCTGTTAATAATCTTTGTTAGCCGGGTGTACATGTCGGGCTTGATCAGCTGTTTGAACAAAAGCATTCTTGATTTTACAACTTCACATCAAACCTATCCGGTTCCAGCGCAATTTCCAATGAGAAAATGGAAGACCAACCCTTAATCCGTCAAAGTGGTATCAAGAAGAACGAGGACCGCAGATTAACGGCGATGAAACGTGCCGTTATTAATGGAAATAATTAAGGAAAACAGACAAAAGCTGGTGAGGACAGTCAAATCTTTGAAATGAGACAAAGAGCTCAGTGGTAGACACAGAGTTGCTTCGTACCGTCCATCTGGGATTGTCCACGGCCGGTTTTGGAGGTTTGGATTCCACGTAGCCGCTTCCGTCACCTGAAGCCTGAGGAGACCAATCATACATTTCAAATTCAATTTAATGTCCACAAGATGCTCGTCATTTGTTTTATTCAATCTTCTTTTAACTGTGCGTGTTGTCCTGCTCATGAACTCCAAACTTGAATTCTTGGTCAAATTAAGTCAGCTTCAAAAGGAATTTAGCAATTTAGGACAACGCGCATATTTCTCTACATAACCTCTTGTGCTCTGTGTGGCAGCATTGTTTCCCTCCTTTTCTAAGTTGTCTTTATATCTGCACGTCTTTACTCAAGCAGAAGTGAAGATATTTGTGGAAAAAAGACAAATGGAAGTAATGATTCTACGTCTTTACTCAAGTAAAAGTAATAGAGTACAGGCTCTGAAAAGGACTCAAAATATAAAAGTAAAAGGACATTTCTGTGCAAAGCTAACTGAACCTCACGTCATTTTTAATATTATTCAAAGACTATTAAACTCAAAGGTGGAATCAGTAGGATCTGTCCCAGCTGTTCGTAAAAGCACCGCAAAGACTTAATAAAGAGTTCATTGTTAATTCCGAGAATGTCAAATACTGACATTGTGACACGGTAAAACATCGTAATTAAATCAATAATCCCCCTGAAATGCATTAAAGTTAAAGTAATGAGCCTGTTTTGAAAATTAAGGAGTAGAAATGACAGATATGTGTGTTCAAATTTAGGGAGGAAAAGAAAAAGGTTACACAGTAAAGTACAGATACATGTGCCTGAAAAGTATTTAACTGCTTTTACTTGGTTAATTTCAGGTGAAAGTTAATACTGAGTTTTCCTTTATGCTACTGCACTTGTGTCATTAATTTGAATGCTGTTATATTTGCTGTGTTAGACAATATACAACTCAGTAAACAGGACTTAAGAGCTCGTTGGTGTTTCAGTACATTGACTCTACAGCAGAGCAGCTGTGTGTGAGCTTCTCATTTCAGATAAAAGACACATCCTGAAATCAGAAGCCTGTCATTTCACACCTGGAATGCGATTTATTTTCTCCGTCTAATCCAAACAACATCTGAAGACCCGATGACAACAAGCGCTAAAATCTCAAACCGTCGTTCTGTCAGTCGCTACGAGGGGGTTTTGGTGGTCTCAGCGAGCAGAACAGCTGCGAAGGCAATGTTTTACTAAATAACAGTAAAAAAAAAGGCTGCTGGTAGGCTGCAGTGATGCACCTGTGTTTGTGTGGGTGGTCAGGGGTCAGCGGTGAACAGGCTGCTGTCAGACGCTTATCTGTGACCGAGTAACTGCTGGTGGTAAGTGAAGCATCACGCAGGAACAAATCAATGAAATGATAGTAAAATGTCAAGTGAGTTACTTTAAGTTTTTTTTTAATATGACTGAGCAGTTTGAACGTTTAGTGACTTATTGTTTTCTCTACTTGTCAAATTATTCTTACATAGGATGAATTTTAACAGAATTGACCATTAACTCAGTTACGGCACATATACTTCTTTTTATAATAAATGAGGCAGATCTACCATCTAAATTCTTTGTGATATCTGAAACCAAGCTCCAGATTTCAGACGGAGGTTGAACTACAACATTTCTAGCCAGCGACGGTCAGTTCTCTGCTGGCTGTGATGAACCGTCACTGCAGATGTTGTCAGCTGTAACTACTTAGTTAATTAAGCTAATATTCTCCATGAGTGGGTGTAAAGCCGTGTTTCCTGTCGACTCCTTCTGAAACGATAATCCTATTGAAAGTAGGGATGTGCCTAATGAGTAATGGGAGTTTAAACTTAGACCAGTCAACTTGTCTAAAACCAAGAAAACGCTCATCCATCAATTGGAATTAATCGCAATTGAATCTGAAACACTTCCTGCATAAGTACTCTGCATATTTTAAGAGGCTGTTTTAAACGGTTAATCACATTCTTCAACAGCCAAATTGTGTTTTAAAAACAGCAATGAAATTTGTGGCACTTTTGCTTCTTCTTCGTAAATTGTGACGTTATTCTGCAAAACATGTCAGCGACTCGGCGCCGGCTTCCCTACAGAGGGGTAACAGTACAACAGTGGAAGTCCTGGTTGTGAAACAGAAACTTCTATCGTTGTAACAATGTGGAAACACTTTTGTTACTACCAGCTGTGGCTCATTACATGATTGGACGTTCGCTGCTGCCAACAGTCAATCAGATTGAAATGTGTCTCATCACCAGATATAATTTTATCTTATCTGACAAACAGTGTTTCTGTTGTCTACAACCTTTCAAATCGCACGTAGCCTCGAACACGAGATTACACTCGTCACTCACCATGTCGGAGTCATCTTCGTCCTCTTCACAGTGCCGCTCGGCAGCACGAGGGTCTCCCACCACCCTCAGCTCACCGATCACCCCCTGTTAACACACAAGGACACTACGCTTTAATGTTTGATGATTTATACAATAATGTCAGAACAGCACTTGTTCTCTCACTCGCACAAGATGTCTCACTTTCATCGTACAGATATGGATTCTTATCTCCGCTGATATTTTTCAGGGAATTCCCCTTTTTCACGGAAATCAGAGGGTTCTATTGAAGTCTCCAGTTTGAGCCTGAGTCTGTGAAGTGGCACTATCCCTGCCCCACACACACACACACACACACACACACACACTTCATCTGATACATGCTGCCACACAGGATACTCACACAGATAGCACTGAATGCTATCTGCCTGTCTATCAAAGGGGCCATTAGCTCTGCATGACGAGGTGGTTTCTCTGCTGCTGGCTGAGTTATCTGAAGTCGACTCTTCAGGACACATTTATGTCCTGAGAAAAAAAAAAGTCAAATGGGTTTTTTAAGAGAGCTTTGAAGATAAATGACGGAGGCTCTTTGACCTTTAAACTCTATATCTACACGGGCTTTTAATAGTTTTTTTGTTACTTGTACAATGTTTAGTCGACGTGTCGCCGTCTTCTCAGACAAACTGCTTCAGATCTTCACAATGAATCTTCAGTCCAGAGCAGAAAGACCAAGCTGTCACCGCAGCATGTTGATGGATAATAAGAAATAGGGACATCTACTAAACAAACCCTATTTCAAACTGGAACGTCCATTTTATAAATACAAAATGTAAATATTTAGACGCCAAAGATACTCCAAAAGTCTTAATGTGATTACAGAAATTAAATTCACAAGACCTCTCTAACTAAGGGTCATGTGAGGGTCAACAAACAGCATGACTAACAAGTCCTGAAAGAAGAAAACAGGGTTAAGTTTCTTTTTTTTTTCCCAAATAAGCAGCTTGTAAAACATCGTCCTGGCTAAAGTATCTGACCACAAGGAAATGCCATAGATGGGTTTGTGTAAATAAAAAAAGAAAAACTTGTGGTTTGCAACAAAATAAAAGTCTGTCTTCAAACACGGCAATAAAAAAAAGATTAAAGTGAGTCTTACAGCTGAGAGAGGAAGTGAGAGATGATGTTTCAGCTGAGCAAACCTTATTTCAAGGGCTTGGAACCAGACGGGAGGGACTCATTTTGAATGGGAACAAATTTAGTGGCGTAAGAAAGATTTCTCATCTCTGATTATTGTTATTAAAAAAAAGGAATATCCCACTTTTCTTATTAACAGAGCAGGGAGGTTATTTATGTTGATATATATACAGAAAGCCTTCATGCTGTGCTCTGCAACACTGAACAGTAAAGAAAAACATCAGCAGCATGTTAAACTTTAACTCAAAAGAAGAAAGACAACAAGGTCATGAACATAAGGCCACTTAATGCTGATACAAGTCAGCCATCTGTTAAATATGACTGGACAGCTTCCATGTAAGACAGTAAAAGCCTCAGTATCTTGTTTCACATCCGAAAAAGATGAACAGATGAATAAAAAAAAGCTACAGAGGTTTTCTCTGTGTTCTCCTTTATCCATTATCTTGGACAACCGATATGAAGATAAGTGTTTTAATTAAAACGATTCATGTTTAAAACATATACAAACACATGGCTATTAAAACTAAAGAGTAAAACAAAGGATATCTTCCCACCTCAAGGGACCAAAGCTTCCAAGAAGAAGCAATCTCCTCCTGGATTCTAAGTGAATTACAAGGACATAAAAATGACATCAGTCACTACTGATCACTGATGGTACGGTCCGCAGTTGCATGTTTTCTGCTTGCAGGTAGCCATGGGCGAACTACCATAACCCTCTAACAGCTAAGGTCAACGGCTGTTGTGGTCAACTGCTGAGATTTACAAGCAGTCAAATGACCGGAGTTAATTACCAACTGTGAGGCCTTCCAATTATTTGCAGACTACCCAGAGGAAGATGCTGAGGTGATGTAGACATTTATGTTATGGTTTGGAGCAGACCAATTTGAGCAATCAAATCATATGAGGGTCATTCAGCCAGGATGATTCATGTGACTGAGTGGAAAGTCAAAACATGATACTGTAGTTTTCCAAAACGTCAGGCAGCAGGAGTCCTGTCTCATCACAGGTTATGTTGTTTCTAGAGAGAAGCAGTTTGGGGATGTGATCATACACGAATCAGTCTGATTCAGTGCAGAAGCCTCTTGAAAATGTTTCTCCTGTTTCATAAACCCCTAAATCCGTGAATTTCCCCGCTATCATGGGTCTGAATATTACAGACAGACAAAGACTGTGTACACACCAGAAACTTGTCCGGATCAGCTCCTCCAGCTTGCCCGACAAAGACCCCCGCTCCGGCCTCCAGCTCCATCTCGTCCGGAGACCTCTCGATGCGCATCACCTGAGGGTCTGCGTCACAGTTGTGGTAGAACATCACCTTCTCGTCCCTCACAGCGATGGCAAAGCGAGTCCAGGTATCCCTCATGGAGGGTACACGGAACCTGGCCGCCTCGTAGGACTGCTGCGAGTCGGGCTCTGTGTAGTACAGGATGACATTCTGGTTGCCGCCCTGCACGGCTGACAGTTTAACACCCACATACATGATCTTCTGTGAGGCATCTGTGACGGAGAAGATGACGCCGCCCCTGTCGGTGGTGGGTTTCAGGTAGAAGATGAGGGCAAAGTCTCTGAAGAAGGGGCTCGGCAGGTGGGCGCGGGCCAGCTGGCCTGTGTTGGCATCGGGACCAAAGTCATAACCGGGGATGTTGTCGAATCCGTAGACCCGCCTGATCTCACTTGGAGGAGGGTCCCCAATCAGCTGCAGCAGGGAGACCCCACTGTCTTCTACAGGAGGAGAAAATAGATATTAGGCCACAGTACGCAAGATACATTCTGGAGGTTAGAAGGGAGGGCAGCATGGCAGGGTGTAATGTTAGACCAGGATCTATTAGGCTGTTGGGTGTTGACTCAAAGTGAATGTGCCTGATGGGAGTGGGAACAACTGCTGTAACTTGCAAAAGTCTAAGATGTGCTCGGCCAAATCAAAAAGAATAACTGGTCAATTATATTTACCCTTTCAGGAGTAATGTACAGAACATCCACACACTTCATAAAATGCGAATGCAAAGTTACCACAACTGCCTGCAAAAGAACTGTGACCTTTTCTGTGAAGCATTGGCAAAGCAGCCGTGCTCAGGGGAGCATGAACAAACAAACCCGATTTATAAATTCCAGACCAAAATATAGAAAATAGCAACATCCACAAAAAAGGCCAAGGACAAGATGTATGAGACTAAGAAAAGCAGATCGCTTTAGCAGACACTGCAAGAGCTGTAATCCAAAGACAAGACCGGCCAAACGTGCACTTCCTAAACTGAAGGGAGATGTAAAGACACAGTCCAGAAGACACAGAACAAGAGCTGGTTGATTTAGCGTGTACAGCATCTGAGTCAGAAACAGCCTCACCCTCAATTTGTCAAGGAAAAAAATCTTTACATTTCTGATGTGTTGTGCAAAAGTTTAAAGCCACATTATTGAATTTGCTTCAGAAGAGACAAAATATGCAGATTTATAACAACTACGTGTGTGAAATCTGGCAGAAAACGTCAAGAGACCTGAAAATGCGTCCGATTCTGACCAATGATCCATCTGTGTGCAGAATAGTGTGAAGTTCGTATGCAACTATTTTCGTTATCAAATAATCTCCTGATTGTCATGATTCATTATTTATTTTATAAAATGTTTTTTTTTTAAATCTAAAAATTGTTCCCCAAAGTGACGTCTTCAAATTGCTTCTTCAAAAACCCAAAGACTCTTAATTTACTCTCACAAATGACAAAGAAAAGAAACAAATCTTTACATTTGAGAACCTGAAGCCAGCAAATAGTTGACATTTTTGCTTGTAATGATGTAATAATTCAAATAGTTAGCAGTTTTTATTATTGTGATCAACCACTCATTGCAGCTTCAGTACAAAGACAGATAACTATGCATCGCATTCCTCAAGACACTAAAAAAAAGAAAGACAAAAACTCTTCCGACTTGTGTGACATCTGCTAAATGTCACTGCTCCGGGGCTCGGTGGGACCAACAGCTGGGCCTCCTGCATATCTTTGCTCACTCTTCCATCGCCCTGGGTGACTCTGCTGAGGTCAGTGCATAATAATTGCGGCGTTTAGGAAACACAAGGACCACAAAGAGCCATCATTCACATGGTGGAGAGTTAATCTTGACGAGACGCAAACCTGAGACTAAAACTTTCTGCTTTGATCAAAAAAGAGTGTTTCTTTACAAACGTTAAAAATCACTGTTTTGGGAGAACACTTTCCGGCGCTTTGAAGAAATGCTTTGCTTTACCACCTGGTGACTAAAATGCGAGCTCTATTGCTCGGTTCAAAGCCTCCCCACTGGCCTGGGTGCTGGAGATCAGTGGGGTCTGCAGTCGGCTTTTGTTGAGAGCTTAAACACACGAGGTGTTTGGCTGAACTCTGGGTCCCGCTCTCTGCTGTACAACCATAAACACATGTCTGAATATTCGGGATGGTGTCAGAGAATGAAGATGCTTTCATTTGAGTCTGAGCTAACGGAGAGCCCAGTCAAGCCGTGACAGGACAGCAATAAAAATACATTCCAGTATTAATTATGGAGTCCCCCCTCTCTGCAGCAATCAGCCCAACATATCTGGAGACCCATCACTGAACATATCGTACTTATTTTTATCGTATACATTTCACCAGGATATATAAATGATGCATTGATTGTATAAAGATATGCACGAAATGGCAACCAAATTGGAGAAACACATTAAGATGAGTGATATGAAAAAAGTTGTCCTACAGTAGATGACTGTACAAATGATATACATCCAACATAACATGCATTTGCAGGCTGAAAGCCACATCAAAAGATGACTGATTGCTGGACATTTGTCTATAGAATACGTGCTAACGTTGCTCTTACATGAAGAGCTGCAACAATTAGTCGACGGAAGGAAAATTGGTTGCCAATTGTTGAGACTTTGGGTTTTGGACTATTGGTTGGGCAAAGGAAGCAGTTTGAAGACGTCACTTTGGGCTCTGGGATATTGTAATGCATGTTTCAATTCTTTTCACGATTAATCAATTAATTGCGAAAATGAAGAGTAGATTAATCGACAGTGAAAATATTCTTTAGTTTCAGCCCTACTTAGATGTCACTTGATAAAACCTATTAAAAAAAAGACCTCAGCATTTAACAGCCAAGTTCTACTTAAAGGCGAGGAAGGCCGATTCTGGAGACAGATGGTTGACCGTCGAGTTTCATTCCAGTGTCGTCAAATACCAACGTTCTGGGTTAGAATTTCAGGTTAAAAAAAAAAATCCCAGGTTTAGATACCGTAGGTTGATGGCTGCATGGACGGCAGCAACAATAAACTGTCATTAGCACCAGCCCAACCAGATGTTTGCCCTGATAAAGTCAGAATGAGAAACCTCAAGGGTCTCTTCAGTGGGCCTGTGCTCACATGTCTGACGTTGGCTCCTTGTGTGCCTTGTGAGCACAGTCGCTCCCGGAGAAGGGTTTAAAAAAAAAGGCAGAACTTGCAGTAATACAGTGGTGAAATCCATCATGTGTGAAAGCGCCATTTTAATTCCTAGAGCTCCTGTTGCGCGTGCTGAAGCTGACATGTGAGCTATCTTTAGAGCAGCAACACTACTTTTTTTAAAACTAATGAGAATTATTTTGCTCTGGATGACATGTGCATGCAAAAATGTCCACTGGCTGCAATTCACTTTCTTCAATAATGTGCAAGAAACATGCAATTTGTTAAGCGTGAGTAGTGGCCGGTCATAAATAAATATTAGATCAGTGTCCAGATAAAAACTTCAAGGCCAGTCACAAGTCGGAATGTGAGGCGCATCATTCAAACAGAGCTTGATTGTCTATGTAAATGTCTGATTTTCTTATGAATGAAACCCTGAAATGAGCAAGAGACATCCTCACACATGTGCTCATGTTCAAAGCTTTCCAAACCGCTTATTAGTGAAACATCTCACCTGTTAGTCATCACTCACGCAGACCAGATGCGCTCTCTTTTGGACTGTGTTCAGAATTCTCCAAAAAAGGAGAAACATTCATCTGAACCAGATGATAAACAAACACGAACAAACAACAAATCTAAATAAAGTATCCTGGTGTAATTGTGCCAGATGTCAGACAGCTTGGAAGTGTAAATGAAGACAATTTCATTAGCTGGATCTAAAGCACATGAAAAGGTTCGGTTTGCCTTAGTTTTGCCAAGGAATGCTTTTGCTAAATGTGCCTGCATTGTCAGCAAGGGGTCCCAAAGCAGAGATCAAAAATTGTTGGGCATTCAAATGGCTCACCATTAGCATTTTAAGTGCAATCTCAAGTCAGGTTTCTCAAATAGCTTTTGTTAACCAGTGACAGCTTCAAGGCCACTCAGGCACAGAAAAGGACTGTTGATGAATGGAGCGGTGCTGGGTTTATGGTTCTAGTTTGTCTTGTCAGGACGGCCTCTAACTGACCAGGAACGCAACATTCCAGGAGGACGGGGCACCACAGTTTGTGATACCCTGTTGATAAAGCTGTATATACAGTGTGAAACTGTGTATACAGCTTTGGGAGGTACAGGATCCTGTGTAATCCATGGGAAAACATGTGAACATCTGGACAGTCCCAGACAACTTTGTGGTTTCGCTCACTACGCTCCATCGCCATTTAAAACATCCCTTGAGGCCTGCTGACAAGGGCAATGATCTCTCCCGTCACCCTGCAAAAAAGCTGGTCAGTGGTTTGACGTGTGTTCAGAATGTCAAGAGGTCACCTCTGAATTATTATCTTAGTATAAACTATGTCTGGAGTGCCTGTCAGCCGACTGATTTAAATGTGTAGTTAATTCAATTGGTCGTGATATGTTACTTGTGTTTGTTCATGCTTATCTGATCTTTGTTTGATCTTGTAGTTTCATGTCTGTCTGCCTTGTTACAGAGGGTTAAAGAAGTCATTTGTTATGCTTATATTATTAAATCTGTGTCAAGTACTGTTGAAATCAATTCTATCTGGCAAAAGGAAATACTCTGCAAGATTTGTTTTGGTGATTTTTTTGATGCAAGTGATTTTTATTTTTTTTTAATTGCTAAAGAAATTGTGAATTCAGATACAAAGTGTACCAATCTAGTTATTTTTTATCTTGTTCCAAAAGATATGGTACCATCATTACTTTACTGAACTTCCATACTGCATAAAACAAAACAACATCACATTTATAGAGGCGTATATGTCTGTGTATAATACTGTGTAACACTGTCACTAAACTGACAAATGAAAAAGAACACAGGATGTTTTAAAATAGCAAGATATAGATCAGCATTCTTCTGCAAAGGATATTCTGTGAACCTCTTGGCAAATTTTCTAGCATTTTTAACCTGATGATGCAGAATGCTCGGAAACAGATATCAAACCAAAAACCACATCACAGTCCAGGAAGGAGATTCCATGTTGGCTTGCCTTGAAGGCTGGGCTGTAATTCTCCAACCACAAAAAGGAAGATGGTCTACAGCAAGCTGTGCACTTAACTCTTTGGGGAAAAAAGTAATATTATACTGTTCAAGTGCTCTACCTGAGACAAATGTTTGAGGCCACATGCAGAGTGTAAACAATCTCCCTTTTTTCTTTGATGCAAAAAACATCTAAAAACAATTTATTTATGTAATAGTGAAGCCAAAAACATACAACCTTTTTTTTCTTGAATATTTGAGGAAATGTGGTGTGATATGTCACACACAACTGCAGCAAAGGTGCAATACAAGTCCAGTGTGAGGATGAAGGAAATAAGGATTAAGGAATGTAGATACAATAGCTATAGAAAGATTATAAATAGCTTACAAAATAAGATCTTGTTCAATGAAAATACAAGGAAATATTTGAACATTTAGGGTTCAAGTTCTTAAAACTCTCTAACAGTGTCACAACTGGGCTCTCATCCAGCTTGAGACATCCCTGTGCTTCAGTCCTGTGTTTTGCAACAGTGCCTCGTCAGTTCTCGTTTTGTGCTAGTGCAACACAAGCCAGAGGGGGCAATGATTTCCTGGCAGCAAAGAAGTCGGACTACGCTGTGCCCATAATTGGAACCCCCCTGAGAGCCAACTCAAAATGATTCCCTGGCAAGCAGCACACTGACGAACCGGAGCCAGGTCTGGGCCTTCCTGTCATGAGATACAATATCAATCTCGGCTCAGTGGAACCATGGTGCTACAAATCAGTGTAGGACCACCAAAAGGGTGTACATGTCACAAAACACAAACTACATGTACACAGACATTCAGGTACCAACAAAACAGTATATATCTTACCAAGAAGACATCCTTTTCATGTTTTTAGACCACCACAGAGACCCTCAGGGGCAGGATTTCATTTCATTTCAAATAAACTGACAGATACTAATGGAGTCTGTCATACAGGATATAGTTTTACGGATAAGAACCAACCAAAATAAATTGCAGTTGACCTCTAAACCCTGATATGAATGACTGCTCATCTTTCAAGCAGGAGACTGGTAACCATGGAAAAACATCATTAAAAGGGCTATTGTGCCCTAACAATCCTGTCTTACCACCGGGGTAGCCCCCCCGTGGTAAAAGGATCACAGATCTGACAGATTTTTTTTTTCTACCAAGTTTCCATGCACATACTGATATCTCTGCAATCTTCCCACACTAATCTCTATTTGGGCTACATATCTTAGTGCATAAACTGCTTCATTGTGTTTCTTTCCCCTTTAAGTCAATCCCAAATACCAACTAAAAGGACACATTCTTGAATGACAGGTCATAGTTAAATGATGTAAAAAGTGGGAAGGTATTAAGGCCCAAATATGAGTGCCCTCCTCCCACACTTCGAGCCAACAGAGCTGCAGATAGTGAAACTTCCCAGACACTGCATAGAAGGGGATCTTGCAGTGAAATCTAGAGGTCAAAGGAGTTCTTAGCAGCTAGTTTTGTAGCTTTATCAGCATTAACTCAATAGTAAGGTAATTTGTTACATCAAGTCAATTCAGCCCCAGGGTTTTATCTTAACGATAAATGTGACAAGCAGTGTCCATTGGTAGATGTTTAAGATTGCTGTGTTAATGAGTGAGACAAGATGGTCTTGACTGGTGTTTTTTTGTCTATCCATGAAGATTGAGAGTGACTGAAAGCACTTCATTGACACCTTGAGGCTACTTCAACATGTCTGGGTGATAAACCAGGTTCTGGAGAAACTATAAAAGATATCCTCAGGGTGTAAAGATGGTAACAAGACCATACTTTTTCATTTGCCTGAGGTGTAATTGCAATGTCAGGACTGTTATGTCGAGAAACCGTTACATATAACTTGATCTGTTCCTGAACACAAACATGGAGCAGTTCAAACTCCTTACGCCTTACTTAACACTTGCATCAAACAACTTAAGTGTGAAGCTTTTTAGTAAGGTATGGAAACGCAAACACTAACACTAACACACAACATATAACTCATGCATTCTTGCCTTGCACCCCAGCACAATGAAAGTTAAAACAATTCAAACAAATGCACACATCCCGGATGCATCACTTAATCCTGGAACCAAAGACATCTTGTCCACTCATGTCTGTCAGTAGAGCAAGCTGTCAGAAAGATTACAACGCTGTAAAAAGACACAGTCAGAATTCCCAGTGATATGTCCTGAGAGTGGAGGGCAGGACAGCGGCCTAGTATAAAGGCTTAGGCTTTAAAAATGTTCATAATTCACGGCACAGCTTGCTCAGAGAAATGGAATGTATTATGTTTGATTGTTTTACACCGAACAAAGCATATTTTCTCCATAATTTTTTAGGTAATTTAGGTCACCAGGGACAGGGATGATATTGTTCTTGCTACTTCTGAAGCAGACACTCAAAGGCTCATATCACTTTTAAGTTGTAGCACTGCTGATTGAAATATCCACTTCAAACAACAAATGAACTCCTCTGGTATGTGACATGTCATATTCACTGAATCTAAATGCATTTTTGACACAGTAATTATAAGCACATGAGATCTAAGAGTTCTAAGACTAACTAAAACAATCTAGATTATGCACATCATTCCAGATAAGATGGAAACAAGTTCTTCTCCAGCTGTCACAAGTACTTTTGCTCACTCGGTTATATAGATTGACATCCCACTGCAAACCATTGATGCAAACATGACTGTTTCCCATGCATGACAACCTTATTCGTCCATACGTGGACAGACAAATGCACACCTAGCTGCCTGCAAGCAACTTACTGTCAAAAGAGACATGCAATTCTACATGCCAAATTATGTACAGTATTTCATGCACAAATTGTTTAAGAGGATGCGCCACTGCTAAGGCGATTTTAGATGTGTTAAGTCTAATTCTAGTTACAGTTTACTGAGAAGGCAACAAAAAAACCTTGCCTTTGGCAGAAAGAAAATACTACTTGATTAGTACTTGATTTCTTATGAATAATTGTGTGATTTGAACATAATTCAAACAGAAAATACTTTCTTGTATGGCTCTGTTTCCGATTACCCCATAACCTACAACTTTGCAAAGGTTCTCTCATTAAAATTTTTTTGTGGCATGTCATGCTTGAAATTTGACACCACTGAACACTATAGTCTACATGTCTGTTCATGCAGTGACTGAATGGCAGGATAGGATAAACACAACGTATATAGAGGAAATGCACATCAGTTGGTTATGTAATGAACTATAAACTCACTGAACTGTGTGTGTGTGTGTGTGTGTGTGTGTGTGTTATAATGACCTTCAAGTAGTAGGCACATGCAATTGAAAGGATAAGGGAAACACATACATGCAACACTGTAAGGAGTGCTGGCACCATGCTTGTTACACTGTAGCCAGCACTTTCATTAACAATAGGTTAACAAAGTTGAAGCATGCTTATTTTTCTTTTATATTGTTTTGCTGCGGGAACCAATGCATTGTTAATGCCTTTGACTGTGCTGACAGGGATAGTTTTATTTTTGAGGTGGGTATTGGGTAGTGGGGGTAACACCAGACAAACTTGGGAGTACGGATATTGAAAACTGGTTCAAAATCAATCCACAAACAAGGATTAATTTGAACCAGTGGTTACCTTTCTGGTTACTAACTGAGAGGCACTGATACCCATCATCCTCCTCGTCTGGCAGAATGTGGCACTCTACAGGGAGTCGTCCCTCATCCAGAAGTGTCCAGCAACTGTCCTGCAAGACTTCACAGAAACTCCGGCAAGGCAGCACCGGCCATGGTACCATAGAACCACACTTTGGTACCAAGAGAAGGCAGAAAAACCACTCCAAACTATGGTGGCAACGTGACTTCAATAGCCATGCCCAATCATTAAGGAGTTCCTGGACTTCTGCCAAAGTGCTATGGTTCAGGTAGTTGGGGACAGCAATCTGTTCCCCAACCATGGAGGAGCAGAAAGGGAGATCAGTATCTACCAACAGGCACTGAGGGGATTTTGCGACCATTGCTGATCCAATGACTTCTGTGTGGCTTTCAGTTGGCACCCACTTACCTACATCTGTCCGGCTAATTAAGGTTGCTTCATTAGGGTCACTTTCAGTAGCATCTAAAACGTGACCACCTTGACTGGTCACTACTTTCTGGCTTGTTGCTGATGCATAGCTGGGAACTTGAGATTGTGCAGTTGTTGGTACTGAGGTCCTCACTGGTTTCTCACCAGCTGTCTGAAGTTGGGTAAATAACATTTTTGGGGTAGTAGTTGGTGGTTGGGTTGTAGAAAGTGTCTGGCTAGCAAATGGACCTTGTGTAGTCTGTAGCCCCTGGTTAGGTGAAGCATCCTGCCTAACTGTTGATTCACTCACAGGTAGCTGAGTAGTTTCCACTAAACTAAGATCAGTGGGCACGACATTTCCTTGTTGGTTTTCCTCAGATCCCCAGCTAGTTGCAGGTCCTTTTTCAAATCCAGATCCAGAACCAGATGAAAGACTTGAGCTAGCATCTGATGCCAATTCAGACTCAAGCCCAGATCCAAGTCCCTGTGCATTCCCTGTAAACCTTAAATGATCAGATTCTCTAGAATCTGTTCCCATTACTGAAGATGTGCCAAAATCTAACCTACCTACATCTGTCTGGCTAATTAAGGTTGCTTGGGTAGGCTCATGCTCAGTTAGAGATTTTTCAGTAGCACCTATGGAGTGTCCAGCTTGGCTGGTCACCACTTTCTGGCTTGTTACTGATGCTTCACGGGGCACTTGAGATTGTGCAGCTGTGGGTATTGAGGTAGTTTCTGGTTTCTCACTAACTGTCTGAAGTGGGGTAAAAAACATGTTTGGGGTAGTAGTTGGCGTTTGGATTATAGAATTTGTCTGAATAGTAAATGAAGTTTGTGTAGTCTGGAAAACTTGGTTAGGTAAAGGTTCCTGCTTAGCTGTTGAAGCACTCTCTGGTAACTGAGTAACTTCTACTTCTAGGTTGTCCTTAGTTACCTGGATAGTGTCTACAGAGCTGTTGCTTACAACTGGAGTCAGTACATTTCCTGTGGTGGAGTTTTCATGTGAGTACTTAGCCAAATTAAAGTCTTTAGCATTCCAACCAGAGCTACTATTAAGTTGTCTAAATTCTATGTCTTTTTGGGCGGTTTTGAAAGAAAGATCAAGGTTTTGCACCAATTTCCTGCTACCAGTATTACGGCCCTCTTCTGTTTCACTACGACTGATCAAAGCGCTGCTTTTAAACTTCAATTTTAGCTCATTTGCTTGTGATAGTACATTGTCTCCACTATCTAAATCCCTATCAGCAGTGGGCATGACTTCACTTTGTTGATTTTCCTCAGAGCGCCAGCTAGTTTCAGGTTCTGGTCCAAATCCAGATTCAGACCTGAATCCAGAGCCAGACCAGGGACTCAATCCAGTCTCTAATGACAATTTTGTAACAATATCCAACCTTCCTATAGCTGTCTGGCTAATTGATGTTGCTTGGGCAGACTCATGCTCAGTTACTGATGGTTGAGTAGCTTCTAAGATATGACTAATTTGGCTGGCCACCACTTTCTGACTTGTTACCGATGTTTGACTAGGCCATTGAGAGCTGGCAGCTGTGGGTATTGAGGTTGTTTCTGGCTTCTCACTACCTGTTTGAAGTGGGGTAAATAACATTTTCGGGGTAGTGGTTGGTGTTTGGGTTGTAGATTGTGTCTGGCTAGCAAATGAAGCTTGTGTAGTCAATAATACTTGATTAGGTAAAACTTCCTCCTTAGTTGTTGATTCCCTAGCTGGTACTTGAGCATCTTCCATTAAACTAAGATTAGTGGGCATAATTTCTCCTTGTTGGTTTTCCTCAGATCCCCAGCTATTTTCAGGTTCTGTTCCAAATCCAGATTCAGACCCAGATTCAGACCCAGATCCAGATCTTGACACATGTTCTGTAAATCCTAAATTATCAGATTCTCCAGAGTCAGTTTCCTTTCCTAAAGATCTGCCAACATCTAACCTACTAACATCTGTCTGGCTAATTAAGGTTGCTTGGGTATGATCATGCTCACTTACTGATGTTTGAATAACGCCAAAGAAGTGACCAATTTTGTTGGTCACCACTTTCTGGCTAATTGTTGATGCTTGACTGGGCAGTTGAAATTGAACAGCTATGGGTATTGAGGTGGTGCCTGGTTTCTTACTAGCTGTTGGAAATGGGGTAAATAACATTTTTGGGGTTGTAGTTGGTGTTTGGGTTGCAGAAAGTGTCTGGCTAGGAAATGAAGCTTGTGTAGGCAAGGTGTCCTCCTTAGCTGTTGATTCACTAGCTGGTAACCAAATAACTTCCTCTACTCGGCTGCCCTTAGTAACAGAGTTGTTGTCCACATTTGGGGTTATTGAATCTCCTGAGGTAACATTTTCTTGAGAATACTTGGTCAAATTAAAGTCATTAGAATTCCAACTAGAGCTACTGTCAACATGTATATTTCCTCTAGTGATATTTAAGGTTTTGATGAAAGAATCTAAATTTTGCTCTGATTTTTTGCTAGCATGATAATCACCCTCATCTCTTTTGTTACTAGTGATCCAGGTTTTGTTTCTAAAATTAAGCTCATTTAGCTCATTTTGGGGGGAAACTACACTGTCTCCACTATTTAATCCCTTAAAATCAGTTGGAATGACTTTTTCTTGTTGGTTTTCCTGAGATCCCCTGTTCATTTCAGGTTTTGGTCCAAATTCAGATTCAGACCCAGATCCAGAGCCAGTGCCAGTGCCAGAGCCAAACCAAGGACCTGACCTACTGTCTGGCACCATTTCAGACTCAAGCCCAGATCCAAGTCCTGACACATTCCCTGTTAACCTTAAAGAATTGTATTCTCCAGAATTCCTACCTTTTTGTAAAGATGTGTCAACATCTAAGTTACTTAGAGCTGTCTGGCTAATTAAGGTTTCCTGGGTAGGATCATACTCAGTTGCTGATGGTTGAGTAACATGTAAGTAGTGATCAATTTTGTTGGTCACTTCTTTCTGACTAATTTCTGATTCTTGACTGGGCATTTGAAATTGGGCAGTTGTCAGTATTGAGGTAGTATCTGGTTTCTCACTAGCTGTTTGAAATTGAGTGAATAACATTTTTGGGGTAGTAGTTGGTGTGTGGGTTGTAGAAAGTGTCTGGCTAGCAGATGAAGCTTGTGTAGTACATAACACTTGGTTAGATAAAGCTTCCTGCTTAGCCGATGATTCCCTAGCTGGTAACTGAGTAGCTTCCACTTCACTAAGATTAGTGGGCATAATTACTCCTTGTTGAGTTTCCTCAGGTCCCCAACTAATTTCAGGTTTTGTTCCAAATTTAGCTTCAGACCCAGATCCAGAGCCAGACCAAGGACCTGACCTAGTGTCTAATGCTAATTTAGACTCATGCCCAGATCCAGATCCTGACACATTTTCTGATCCTCCCAAATCCATATCCTTCAGTAAAGATGTGCCAACATCTAAGTCACCTACAGCTGCCTGGCTAATAAAGGATGCTTGGGAAGGTTCATGCTCATTTAATGATGTTTGAGTAGCCTCTAGAAAGTGACCAACTTGGGTGGTCACCACTGTCTGGCTAGTTGCTGATGCTTGAATGGGCAGTTGAGATTGGGCAGCTGTGGGTATTGAGGTAGTGTCTGATTTCTCGCTATTTGTTTCAAATGGGGTAAATAAAATTTTTGTGGTAGTAGTTGGTGTTTGGGTTGTAGAAAGTGTCTGGATCGCAAATGGAACTTGTGTAGTCCATAACATTTGGTTAGGTAAAGTTTCCTGCTTAGCTGTTGATTCAGTAGTTGGTAACTTATTAACTTCCTCCACTTGGTTGTCCTTGGTTACAGAGTTGTTGTTGCCTTTAATTTGGGTTAGTAAATCTCCTGGGGTGGAGTTTTCATGAGTATACTTTGTCAAATTAAAGGCATTAGCATTCTGACTAGAGCTACTGTCAAGTTTTGTATTTTCTTTGTTGTTATTGGGGGCAAGATTCTGCTCTGGTTTTGTGCTACCAAGGTAATAACCTTCATCTGTTTCTTTGTGAGTGGTTATGGTGCTGTTATGAAACTTAAAGTTTAGCTCATTTGTTTGAGATACTATACTGTCTCCAATTTCTAACCCTCTAAGATCAGTGGGCGTGACTTCTCCTTGTTGGTTTTCCTCAGTCCCCCAGCTATTTTTAGGTCCTTTTCCAAATCCAGATTCAGATCCAGATCCAGAGCCAAACCAAAGGCCTGACCCAGTGTCTGAAGTCAATTCAGACTCAAGCCCAGATCCAGATCCTGATACATTTTCTGTAAACTTTGAATGATCAGAACTTTCAGAACCAGTACCCTTTAATGAAAATGTGGCATTACCAGGTTTATGTTTGCGTGATGAAATCCCAGCTGCTCCCTTTTCTGAAGCATGTTCATTTGCCGGTTGTGTTGTAGTGGTCAGCCGAGGAGCCTGAGTGGTCTCAGTCTGCACAACCTTTTGGATGCCATGTCCCTCATCAATTATCTCCAGTCCAGTCCTTGCAATATTCTCTGATGGTGGTTCTCCACTACCTGCTTGACTGCCAGATCCCTCATTGTCCACTGTTGGGGGCAAAGTTGTAGTACCAGTCCAGGACCAGAACCAAGCATCAGTGTGGACCACCCACAGGGCCAACAAAAGTAAAACTCCAAACTGGGTCCTCATCTTATATATAATGTCCAGTCTTGACCACGTCCACCTGCTCTATCAGGCTCCCAGAGTGAACTATGACATGTCCACACAGCCACTACACTCCTCACACACACTTTGCAGCTCTGTCTTCACACACACTCCAGAAGCAGAGAGGAAAAGTGAGGAGGAGTGCCCCATTCAAAAGAGTAAAGGGGGAAAGCAGGAGGAGGTGGGCTCTGCATTGGCTGCCCTGGCAATATTTCCTCTTCTGACTCCTCCTTTCCTCCTCCTTCTCCTTTTGTCACTGCAGTGAAAAGCGATCTCTCCTGCTGACTGATACCTTAGAATTACGGCAGCCTTGCCTTTCAGTGTACAATACTGATGCCTTCAGTGTTTTACAGAGAAGGGCAATTTGTTCCCCTTGACTTGTTCCCTTTGTTAAATCATGATAATAAGAAAACTACAGATCTAGTTTAAGAAAATAAATAAATGTTTGATATTACAGTGAGAGCTAAAGAAGTGGTCATGTGATTTGCTGATTTCAGTTTTCAACAAAACATTACTATGATTTTTGGTGAATGTTTGAAATGTAAGGAAATGGGTTTAATTCATTCTTATGGATTAAATCAGTCCAATTAAATCACAATAACGCAACCAATAACTGAGTAAGGGTGATTGTGAGATGTTTTCAATGTTTTAATACAATCTAACAACAGTACTGTATGTTTTTTAGGTAACTGTATTATTTTATAAGATAATTGTGAAATACATGTAAATATCACATCTCTAAATGCCAAAAAGTAAACTAAAGAATTTCAATTCACTTGAGCAAGGGAAAGGGTTTTCTTGACATTTATATCAAGAAAGTGTAAAATTTAAGCCTTTACTTACTTTTTCAGTTTATGCTAACCCTTCTTCCTCTTGTTCAGATGCACCCTAAACCTAATGTCCCTGCATTCATTGTCTCTGCTCTACATGGTGCCATTTATTGTTCCGTTTAGTTAAGACCCCTGTTTTCAGTGTTCTGTGGTTACATAGTAATCCTGGCCTGTCTTTCTTGTTCAGACTGGTTTTCCATACAGCCAATGTGATCAGTTGACAGAGACCCTTGACATCTGCTAACTGGAGCTTAGTGAAAAAAGGAACAGGGGGCTTGTGCGAGTGACTCTCTAATAGTACCAGGGGGTTGAAATAAAAGGAAGCATTTTGTGTATGTAACCTCACGTGCTGATAGAAAGGAACTTATTCAATCTGTGGACAGCATGCTGCCAGCCCTCTATAGGCTCCAGGTGCTTATGTTGAGCTGCATAAATGTCTTGACACGAGCTTGACAACTTTATCCCACAGTCTCTGTCATTGCCTGGGGTCACTGATGTTCTATCTGACCCCTGTCTGCAAGATTATGTTTGTTTGGTCTAACAGAGAGGGAGAGTGAGCACCAAAGAAATAAAGTAAAGAATGTGAAAATGTATACAATACAGCCTTCAGTTGTTAAATGCAATAAGAGGCTGTGACCTATTAAAAAAGTTAACACAGTCTAGCTCACTGATTTTTCACAAGGCCAAGCTATTTTTGCACTTCTTGCCCTGTTGAAAAGTTCAATGAAAGAAAAATATTGTGTGTAGTCATGTGAAAAGCAGCCTCCTTTTGGGCAAATATGACTAGGGGATTATGATAGTCTTTAGCTGATGTCTGACTTTTATATTCAGAGAACATTTGTTCCTTTAGGAAAGAAGAAAGAAAACTTATGTTCCACTATAATAATTACGAATGTTTTTTTATCTTCAGTTCAGTGACGAAATTCTAGGATGCTGGTTGTAGCAGGATAACAGTAAATGTAAATTCCTGTGGCAGAAAGTAATCTATCTTAAAGCAATTGTTCCCTCAAAAAAAATATTGTTTTCAGGCAATGGTATGCAAGAGAGACACCATCACAGAAAGATCATAAGTAACATCAAATTAGCCACAAGATAACTTTTCTGTGGTCAGACAAATTTGTGATGAAAATCACTGGTCAGTCTCTAAACTAAAATAAACACAGTGTTTAAAGCAAGGATTTGGTTAATAAACCCCAGGGTCATGAACTCTGTCTTGCAAAAGGTAATGATTTGCTTCACACTTAAGCTATTCTCTCTTAAGGACTCATCGGTTCATTGCTTTACGATTTCAGTACGAAAAAAACACACCCTACCTCATCTTTCTGTTCTTTAAACTGCACAAGATGCCAAAACCCAACAAAATCTTCATAATCCATACGTAAGGAAAACTCCAATCAGAGATGTGTTGTTCCATGACAATGATGACAACATATTAAACTAAACGTGTGTGTAAGATTGTGAAAAATAAGAGATTAGGCAGAGTTTGGGAATTTTCTAAAACTCTTGGAAATGGGAAACTTTCCAAAAAACGTGGGTGGCCAAGCGTACACCCTGTCACCTTAGAATTAGGTAATGGTCTGTTTATGATGGGAAAACCTGACAAAGTAACAAAATTGCACTTAATGAAGGAAGAACATTTGCGCTTTTGGAGTGACAGTTTTTGCGGCACAGGTAATCTGCACTTATCATACTATGCACATACCTTGAACTTGTCACAAGTCTGTTTCTCTCTTTTCAACATGCCTTTGATGTCTATTACTGCTTGTATAGAGTAGAAGCTGCGAGTCATAATGACAACACGGCTAGAAGATTTCCTGTTTTCCAGATTTGTAATTGGAACAGGTAATTACAGTAAGCATGGTGGAAAAGCTTGCAATGTACTGTGTGTCGACGACAGGAGGAAGACTAAACAGAGGAATGCATCTCATCTACTTTACTGATGATAGATCTTTTTCCCGGGGAATCAAACTCAAAGAGGTCAGATAAGCAGTCATTTTATAAATGTACTGTAACTCTGAAAGTGCCAAAGAAAATGTTTCTCAGTCGGCTAAAACTTTGGATTTTGTTGTTGTTTGCCAGAAAACAACAGAATAGTGTCACGGCTATGTACAACAATGCTCATATTAAAACGTGCTTGAATTATTTCATTACATGTAAAGTGGTTCCACCTTCTGGAGACTCCCAACTGTCTTTAATAAAGGTTTAAGAACTGCCTTGTCACACAGTTTACATGCTTGTCACCTGCTGTCAAACTTCTGCCCTTTGACAGAGGACCATAATCTCAGCAGGGATCTCTAGCAATCTAAAAGGGTCAGTTCAACCAGTGGAATTCCATTTACCTCCAATTTGCATGGGTAGGGGGAAAATTCTTAGCAGTAGATAACACCAAAAGTATCTCCATGGCTCAATACCAAGAGATGTTTTTGGTGATTTCGCTGTAGTGAACCCATAAATTAGCGCCCAGAGACCAGTTATCATCTAGTTTCAAATGATCATACATGAAGAGATAGAAAATCTAAACATGTAATTTGCTAAGATTAAAATTGTAACGGGCTGCAGATAGTCTTGCTTGTGCCTCGGCAAGATAATCTCCAAAGACCCCCAGATATCAATCTTAAGGGTTAGGGGGCCCTGACCTGTTGTCCTCCCCTGCTGACAATCCTGAGAGGTGTTAATGGTTTATATCAAGGCCCATGTAATAAATGTTAGTTTATAGGTGGGCGCGCGGGTGGTCGAGTGGTTGGAGCGCATGCCATATACGCAGCCGACCCCGGTTTGATTCCGGCCGGAGTCCTTTGCTGCATGTCACATCCCCCTCTTTCTCCCCTATTTCCTATCTGTCTACTGCTTAATAAACGTGTCTATGCCAGAAAAAATCTTAAAAAAAAAAAAAGTTTATAGGTAATGGAGCATCTTTTAATCAGTTTATACGTGCATGATAAATTATCTATTAATCCTAAAAAGGCATTTTAAATGCTAAGAAATGCATAATGTGTTAGTCTTAATAAACCAACAAAAATGACATAACTGGTACTCATTAGGCTTTTCTTTACACTCTTAAGCAGTCTATAAACGTTACTTCCTTATAAGTTTTCAATGAAGTGGTATTCCTTACACATTTCTGTAATGTTTATGACCTGTGGAATCCTGAGATGTTTCAACCTATGTTTGATGGATGGACTGAATTCCAGGCCTCCCCAGTGCGAGTCCTCACAATGCACAGACAAAAGTGTGAAACCTAAGACCAGCAATGAGTGTGAGGGCTGAGACCATCAATGGGAGGATGAATGATCGACTAATTACAACACCAACAAAACCTGCTGAACGTAATCCACAAGGGCCCAGCGGTGTCCAATTATCTGTCACTGCTCAGCAGTATTTTATGTCCCACTGACTGTCATCCAGATATTGAATTTCATATGAAGGGAGCCTGTTTCATCAGTGCCTAAATATAGCTTTTGTGAATAATTTAAAGAATATGAGGGCCTGCAACTCTATCCTACACAGGTGGCAGTGGACACAGGGAAAGTATGCATTTAAAGTAAAGTTTCCCTACAACGTTAAAGCCTTAAAATAACATCTTAACTTTATCAAAAGATCTGCAGCTAGTAAGCCCAAGGGCTCCATTGCAAGGTAATCCTATAGCCAAGTCTTTTTGACCTCAAGTAACTGCTGTACAAACAAAGGCATGAAACTAGACGCACGTCACAACACAGGTTGACAATACAAAAAACACGAGGGTCCACTCTCCGCAGGTCGTAGAGCAGCTAGAGGGCCTTTTGGCAGCCCTCCCTGCACCTTCACTGATGTTATTTCAGCAAGCGGGGGTCGTTGACCTCTCGCTGTGAGTCACAGTATAGTCACCGTCTCAGCGATAAGCTCTGAGGCGCTCATAGCCGGGAGTTTAAAATGACACACACAAACTAGGATGTCCTCAGACACTTGTGAACGAGCCCACATATGGCTGAAGTACATGAGCAGACAAACAAACTTGGTGGTGCGGTCCCACAGCATGTCACAGCTGAGCAGCAGTGTAAACAGCAAGACGCTAACAGACTTAAACACGAGTGAACATATGGCTGAAACACACACACACACACACACACACACAACTCTCCTGTCTGACCTGCAGCCATACAGTGTCACAGCTGAGCACCAGTGTAAACATCATGGGTAGACCGATTTTCAGCATTTCCTGCTTAATTGGTATCACTGATTTTTCAGTCACTTTGCCAGTAAAATAAACTTATTTTAATCATGCTACTTTGACAATATCTGAATCATCTGAATCTGAAAAGTAACTACATGTATCAGATATATATAGCAGAGAGGAAGAACAGTACTTGAGTATATTGTACTTTCAGCACTGGTTGTTTAAAGAGTTTGTTTTTTCCAGGCAAATGAATATCAGTCCCAAATATCGGTTGACCTCTAGTAAACAAACCACAATTTGAATCAGCTGCAGGAATAAAAACACATGACGATATGCCTGTAATACAATCATCTGATCGCCTCCAACACCGCGCATAGAGAGATAAAAAGAAAACCTTTCATCTGACCCTGTATCCCCGAGCAACAGGTTGCAACAGAGTGAATCACAGTACAGTACAGGGACTATTCACCGGCTCTGAGGCTGAATTTAAAGCCTGTTCAGAACGTCGAGAAAAGAGGCACATTCACATATCTCATCCCCTCTTTTTCAGGGCACAAACAAAAAGTTTTGTGACCATGTACTTTTCTTGCTGCAGCCACATGGGAAGTGGTGTAATATACTGTGCATCCAAGACTATAAACTTCAGGTTATTTGAGTTAAAGTTACGCTTTCTAGATAGTTAGACAGTGCAACACTTATCCAGTTCTGAGATTGGAGGATAAACTGCATTTGTGTCAGTTTCAGAAAGACCTACATATCAGCATTGTACATGCATTTTATAAGGTTACACTTAATCCAACTTGGCAGCAGCAGATTGTGCTCTGAAACATATATAGTGCCTCTGTACTGTCACACCACACAGAACAAATTCCACGTCTGACTGAAAAACCCTAATTCAAATGACGCCCCGTCTCACATCTCTGAGATCTCCGAGCAGTGAATGTGTGTCACTGAGTATGCGAGACAGCCGGAGAATGAGAGGTGGGGGGTTGGCTGACAGAATGGAGGTCAGGAGGTCACAGCTATCAGATTAGGAGGGAAAAGGGGTCTTGTTTCCCACAAATAGAGACTTATCGTCGACCTGGAGTGGTCTGCAGCAGCAGGTTGTTAGTGAGGGAGCCTCGTCTGCTGTGTTCCAACACGATCACTATTGTAAACTGTTTGAGTTTCTTAAGTTTGTGGTCTATCAATCTTGCTGCAGAATAGCTGAGAACTTTAGAAGAGTGCCGACGACTTCACAAAACAACACAAAGAGCTGCAATCTGCGTGGGCATGAAAAGAAGAAATGTGGATTGAGGAGTCAGTAAGAAAAGCAATTAGCAAAGCAGTTTTACACTCTTTTGATGCAGGATTTTAAAACTCTGGGAGATTTTCAAAACAGGGCAGCAGAGGAAACAGCAAAATGGCACAATAAGCTTCAAGGTCCTCCAACTGGAACGTCTTCTTGTGTGCGTAACGCAGGATGAAATCAGATTGCGCTGCAACAATAAGTCAACTCTGTATCTCGTCTACACATTTTGCTGCATCCCTTCGTGATAACACCACCACTACCTCATGCTTAACACATCTGTAATGATCCGTTTGAATTCTAAACTCTCAGTGTCATGCCATGTAAAGCAGAACGGGGTGTTTTTTTAAAACCAATGGCCCATGTGACCGCTTCATGTGCCCTCTCGCCCCTACAAGTAAATCAGGCAGTTGTTCTACTAAGTGGACACTTTATTGTATACAATCTAATATAAACCAATACGTACAACAGATCTGCTATAATATGTAGGATTAATTAGCACTGAGGTTGTATTTAGTGGTGTTGCTGTTGTACTGGACTGCATTTAACCCTGATTCAGATGCTTTATCTTTGTTTTATGGAGGTTTTAACTATTTCTGTCTATGTTAGATTGGTAATGTTGTTTTTATATAACTGTATTTGTAATCGCCACTGCAATACTTGGCTTTCCTTCAGACCCTTTCAATGTATGTACAGCACTAGGAGGGACAAAATATGGATTCTGCAATATATCCGGATGCTTCCTCTCGAGATACGATTATTGATACGCTGGCGCCAAATATTGCTATTTTTATAAAAACATACAGCACATTGGAATGATGGCATGCTTGAACATGGACAAGTTACAGTCAGTGCGTGTGATAAAGACGCACTAAGATAAGACTCTGTGATACGTTTACCACTTTTTAGAGGTATTTTGTATTCTTCAGTATGCAGACAGCGTGATGTATTGTTACATAATTGTCTTGCAATGTATCTAAGAATCACTGTATCATGAACCAATCGTTATCGTGTGAATTGTATCCTGTCGTGAGTTACTCTTTGGTTCCCACCCCTAGGTTTTATAAAATGCAATGAGACAGCCCGACTACCTCGACACAGTGATCTCATCGACATGAATGAGGAAGCCTACAGGACGATTTTTTTCCAACGTTTTGGAAAGAAAGCAGTGATTTGTCATTGCAGTCGTCTAAAATCCCAGCAGATACTAAATGTGAAGGCAGCTTTTTGTTGAAAAACTCTAGTGATTGGTTTACAGACTGCATCTTTCAAGCGCTTCAACTGAATAATCCAGTCTCCGGTAGAAAGAGACAGACAGTCAGACGGAGCCCTGCAGGGTTACTCACAGTCCTGCTCAGGCAAGCAGAAACAGCTTGGCTGTCACTCTGAATAAGACACATTCCTTAACAACAGGAGAATATGTAGCCTGTGGTGCCCAAACTACAGTTACAGTATAGGGAAGAAGTGAAGGCTGCTCTGTATATGGGATAGAAGGGAGGCATTTACCATCTTTAATGCACTGAAGAAATGCAGTTTTCTCAGTAAACGGCCATTTATCAAGCAGGACGGATCAAAGACAGAGTCGTGTTCTGTACATTAAGAAAACATGAAAGGTATATGTTGATTTGAAATTCCCTGGCGACCAACGAATCATTGGTTCCTTTGTTATTCTTTGGCTTAAAAATTTAATAAAACCCCATGAAACATTAATGTTAGTTGTCAGACTCTTTACATCAATTCTATGTTATTAAACTACGAACTTAACTAAAATAACTAAAGATGGACCCCAGTTTGTCTCCGCTTCATCATCACTCGCAGGAATTATCTTTTCTGAACATGACTTTGCCCTTAAATAGAGATGCAGTGCAGGAAATGACCAAAAGCTGCCTCGCGGTCATTCTACCTGTAATGAGTCTACTAATTAGCGCACTGTCAAGTCAGAGGATCCGGAAATGTCTTGACTGTAATTGGCCCACAGTTGCCTGTGAGGTGTAATCTCAGCTAATAACAGACACCGTATTGATTCCACTGCCTGAAACAAAACTTCAGCGTCTGCACAACACGGCAAAGACAAGCAGAGCGCATTACTCTGACAGAGGTTTACCACATGAATGTGCTTTTTATACTTGCTGTTTGGCCGGTTTACAGATGCTTTGTGAGAGTTTACACACAATCAAGGTATCACTGGCGTCCATTAAACATGGTGGGCGGTGCTGTCTGGTAGTGTTGGAAAGGAAGAATATTTTCGCTGTGCTGCAGAGCCCTTGGGATACACAGACTTACACATAACAAGCAGCAGCTTAGGAAAATGTGTGCTAGCATTTTCTGCCTGGGGTTCCACCTCAGATCCCAGATCTGTGACATGTAGCTGTGGGGAAATAGCTCCCTCTACTGTTCACAAGGTGAGCTACCACACACAACAGGCTGAGTTACTCACACAGTCTAAGTTGTCTATTTTTAACCAGTTCATTTTAATCTACATTTAAACTGCATTAAAGGCCATTTTCGTCTCATGAGTTGCCCCAATATTTACTTCCCTCTCTTGTGTTGTGAAGAATGAGTTCACAATGAAAAGTAAAAATAGCCGTTGTCTGACATGTTGTCCCACATCCTCGCTGCTGCAGACTGTGTCAAAATGACAAAAAGCTATCTTTACCAGACAGCTGGTGCCCCCCAACAAAAACACACCTGCGCAAAATCAAACACAACGTCCACAATGCCTGTCAACAGCAAACAGCACCTCATGGCAGATAAGGCACGTAGTCCAGGTGTCAAGGAAAAACCAGGTAACATGGAGAGCTGTGACAAATAATCCAGAACATGGTGAGTAATCTGCTACATGTTCACCAGTTATCAAAAAATTGTGAGACAAATAAGTAAAAATTCTCTGTGAATTTAATTTAACTGTGTCTTTACTCCTCTATGACATTAAACTGAATATGTCCGGGTCATCTTAGGCTCTTAGAAACACTGATTGACATTTTCCACCATTTTCGTAAGTTTTATGGACCAAACAACATCGATTAACCGAGAAAGTAATAAGCAGATTAATCTACAATGAAAATAAACATTTGTCTGTGCCCAAAAAAAAACTAACAGTTATTTACTTTTGCATGATTGTGTGTTGAGCTGCAACAATTAGTCGATTAGTCAATCGACATGAAATAAATTACCAACTATTTTGATAATTGATTCATCTTCCAAGCAAAAATGTCAAACATTTGCTGCTTTCTTTATCATGTCTTTGGGTTTTGGACTGTTGGTTTGACAGTAGGTCTGTTTTCATCATCAATTAAGTTGCTAGGTAATTTCACAATTAATCAAGTAATTGTTTAGTCTATAAAATGTCAAAGAATTGTGGAAAAAAAAAAAAGTTCCCAGAGCCCAAAGCTATGTCACTTCTAGGAAATTATGATGATCTTAAAAACCAAACAAATAATCGATCAGTTGTGTAAATAATCAGCAGATTAAATCGATAATGAAAATAATCTTTAGTTGTGTCTCCCTAATTGTATGTGGTGGAGTTCAGTGGCAACGACTACATTGCACACAACCCTTGTTTCATGTGATTCTCACTGAGATAATAATCTCATTACAAGGTGTTTGTTTTCATCAGCTGCGGCGATGTGGTGGCCAAGCCTCCAGCGCAAACTCTCAACACACCTGCGCTGTTGATGTCACAGCGCAGACGAAACCACAAACATGTAATCACAGTCATTATGTTTCCTGAACGATGGCGCTCGACTATTAGGTCCTTCGTAGGTGTCGGCTCTTTGACATTTAATAGCGCATGAGATGACTTGCAGGAGGAGACGTATGGGGAGATTATATAATTATCACCTCTGCCAAAGTAAATCTCATTCTCACTCAAGCATTCAACTCAGAACAGATTTTTCATCTTTGTGCCAAAAAACACACAGAATATCTACATTACCTCCATGTTCTTATCAACACACAGAACCAAGTTTGCTGTTCACTGCTTCCATCAGCAGAGGGAGACTAAATCACTGTCAGGTCTGTGATGGAGGCTCGGTGGGACACTGACCTCATTACAGACCAAAGCACTGAGGTCACAGGACTGTCACCGGCACACACACACGCACACACACGCACAACACACACTAATATCAAATGAGAGACAGGCGGAGACGACAAACACGATGACAAAGTCCATCCAGGTCATCTCAGCAAACCAAGCCTAAATATTTAGTTACACTAACCTGCAGCAAAGTGTCATGACGCAGACAGATAGCATGAGTGACACACACCCCTCTGGTCTCTGTATAAATGATTTGTATTTCTATTAATCTTTATCAAAACAGCAGTCTCCCTTTGCACTTGTTCACTCATGATTCACAGGGACATTGACGAAAATGTTGAGGAACAGGCATGTTAAAAATCTCACAATCCGGATCTGCACAAAAGGTTTATGAGGTTTATTCTGGAGCGAGACCAACAAACCAAACCAAACAAGAACATGGCGGTCAGAGGTAATGATACAAATAATATAAAAATGGAAAAAGACAGTTGATTAAAGTTTAAACCAAGCGAAAAATCATATCCACTCAGAGATGAAAGACATTTGTCTGAGGCTCTGCTTTTAATTCGATTACTTTCAAAAACCTCAAAGATGGTTCACTCAGTTCCTTAACTGACTAAGTACAAATCAAAGGAACAGTGATGATAATCCTCGAACTGAAAATAGTGAATAGTTATTTTTCTCTGCCCGTCTCATTGCTTATTGACACTAATTTGTGTAGGGACACAATATAATGCAGAGAAAAACTTGTTTACCACATCAGAATCTAAATATAAACAGACAAGAGTCCAGCGTTTGGTTAAAAATGACCACCAGTGCACGTAAGAGTTAATTCATTTTTCGAAGGAAGGCCCAGGATGAACTTGAAGTGAAGGGTCATCCCGCTCTGACAAATCATTTACCTGCTTTGTAGACCTGAAAAGAATGGAAAGGGACTCTCCCACACCTGGAATCCAGACACTCTGCTTGTCTAATATGGGCAGGGTTAGAGGGTTACAGAGTTGAAAATGGCCCCACACAGGTTAGCTACACATTTACCACAGAATATCTGGATCTAATGACTCGTGCAAAACAGAAAAAAAAAAAATAATTCTAACACTGAACATGAAGGGGTTTGAGAAGGGATATTAGACACGGTAGTAGAGATTGGCGTGTTAAACATTTTTATTTCAACATCCTCAGCAGGGTTTGCACGTGACAAACAGGGTCACTAGCAGGCCAGGTACAACCAGGTGGCTACAGGTCACAGAATTGGGGTTTTGGGCTGGAGGGTTAAGAGTCTGTCTCCTACAAGCAGCTGGGAAGATCTGGATTGGGGGAATAAATAAGTGAGTGTCATTTTCTTTTTGATGATCTGACATGAAGATGTCCTTGAGCAAGGCACTTAAAGACCAACTGGAGCAGCTCATTAGCTAATGATAAATGACTGTGTGACAGTTCAACCACTTCACTCGGACTATTTTCATTATCAATTAATCTGCTGATCATTTTCATATCAATCCATTTGTCAAAATTGTGAAAAACGCTCATCACAAGCTCCCAAAGTGACGTCTTCAAAGTGCGGTTTTTTTCCAACGAACAGTCCAAAACTTAAAGACTACTGATTTACTCTCATGAACGACAAAGAAAGGCAGAAAATCATCACGTTAAAGAAGCTGCAACCAGTAAAAGTTTGATATTGTTGCTCGAAAAATGACTGAAATTATTGATTGTTAAGAGGGAAAACAAAAACAACTTTTTCTCAGTTTTCTTTGCATTTAAACTCATTTGAACGCTCAGGCCTTTATTTTTTTTCTTCTACAACAGCGGTTATTCAACTAATCGTTACAGCTCTACACTTGCAGAGTGTAGATTGTGTAGTTTAATGCTTTAAACTTGTATGTATTCATGTATTGATCGGTTGTCTTTGACCATTAACAACCCTTCAGCAAATCACAGTTGTGCACGAACCACACAAATTGAGCGATGCTCCATAAATGCCACCTACTTTAATACTGATTAAATGCAGCTTGTTCACATTTCTGTTTCCGAGAAGTGCCAAATAAACAGCATGTTGAACAAATTAAAGTGATAAATAGTTCAATTCTATTTTTCCATTGGTAAGCACCAGCTGAGGTGAGTCTGGAGGTGGAGAGGTTAGTCGAGGAATTGCAAATACCAGCTGTTTCGCTGTGACTGCCTACCCGGACAGTGCACAGCAAGCCTGAACTTTTCCTTCCTCAGACATCTGACACACATGAAAGAGGCCAAAGGGGTCCAATTTGGGGCCAAAAGCTGAGCCATATTTTCACACCTCATAAAAAACGTCAAGATTCCAACCAAAGCCGTGTTTAGGAAAACCAGCTTAATAAAAATGCTGCGAAACACAGCGGCAAATACTTTTCCCTGACACTTTGTCTAAACTACTGGCTGAGGATCAGAGGGCTGAATAATTTCAGGTTGTGCAGCAGCAGCTCATCACCAATCAAAGGGAAATCCCTGACGGTTGCTAGCTGATCAGCTAGTGTTGTGTTTGGGGAAGGGTTTCGCCAGCTGGTGATGACAACGCCGTCATTCTCACTTCCCACAAAGATGAAACAACGTCGAGATCGGAAGTCCAGCATTAGGAGTGTTGACTTTGGGGATTAGGATCCATAACCGGATGGGCAGAAAGAGAGCAAATTATCCAGATACTTCTTTGAGAGGCATCTGTGACTGCAGAGAAATGGAAAACACTACTGACATCCTTCAAATAATCCTTTGACCTTTCTGTTTTCTCTCAAAAAGGCTGTGTCTGTTTCTCCGTGACATGTCTGTACTAATATGTACACTGTATTCGTCCCCAGAGGACTCGTTCCTGGACATATTTATTTTTGTGCTGGTGGTTGTTGTTTTTATTATTATTATTTCCCAGAGGAGAACGTGCAGAATGAATGTGGGTTATGAGAATTTCTCTGTATAGTTTAATCTCAGGGAAATGGTGTGGGATAGAGGGGGCGATCTGGACAAACACACCAATACCACAATCTCTTTAATAGCATTTATCATCCTCAATCTAAATTGTCTTTTTTCCCCTCATTCTTGAAATGCCCTATGAACTTTAGCCAGACTTGTAAAAGCAGATGAATTTCTCCATTTCCACCATTAAAACACAACATTGCATTTAAGAAAGTTCTGTTATGTTCCTGGCAACAACTCACATTGCATTGTTTGTATCATCCAAGGTAAAGCATTTGAGTTGTTTGTCCAATCAACACAGCAATCTGGTTGACTACATCACCTCCTTTTGGTTTGTTCACAACACAGATACACTAATAAATGAGGTTACATGAAGGTTAGAAACAGAAGTTAGACTGCCATCTCATATGAATCGCCCAAAAATTAGATGGTGGACGCCTACAAATTCAACAACACGTCCTCAAACGTAAACTACTTCATTGCCATATATTAACAAAATGACAAACACTACATGTCAATAACCACAGTGACACCAAAACTACAACATATAACCGTTTGCAGCAGCAACATTTGAGCCAGATTGGATCTTCAGCGTTGCATGGTTAGCATCCTGAAAAGATCTCAGTTTGGTCAGGTTTAGGCACAAAAACGACTTTGTATTTGAGATCGAATTTGAAGCAAGCAAGCTACATTAGCTATGTAAAAGGTACATGACATAATTTCATACTTGAAAGGACCATCTGATGACTTTTGGTTTCCCACGGGACACCAACACTGATCTCCTTGGTGAAAGTCATGTGCTGTGTTTCTCTCAACCACCGATTGCATCCTCGTCTTTGGACTTGGTCCCTTTTATACTATGTCACCTGATTCCTCCTTTTCTCCCTTCATAATTACTACAGCCACGAGAGGTCGCCACCATAGATAGAATCGGAAATATGGGTTGTACTAAGCTAATTGCACAGACCACCTATACAGCTTCTTCTCTGATGAGGACGAGCTGAAAATCAAGCTTGTTATAAATTCATCACATCTCCAACCACAAGTGTATTTTGGGAAATTCCCGATCCTGAAGCAATGGGACAACGGGACTATAGACAAACCTACAAAACCAAGCAAAACCCAACTTTCTGTGTATGCTGCTTTTGAAGGGTAAAACATATTTATTACTCTTATTACTCTTCGTGCTATGCCTACGTTCCATCTTTTCCCTTGAAGGTGTAATTTTCTTTTTCAACGCTGATTAAAGGCACAGTGGAAAGAGCTGTTGAAAGTACCAGATTTCTTAACGTTAAATTGAGCAAAATGTATGAATAAAGAGACCAAACCTTCATGCGGATAGGAAAAAGATTTGGTGTTTGTTAAGGTTCAGTCTAGCATGAAAGGCACCATTAACACGATAACCAAAACAATCTCATTTTTGTGGCCCGGTTCTCTTTTATGTTTCACCTTTGAACCGATTGTTCTCGAAATGTGTAATCGTGCCGTCTACCCACATTGCTTGAGAATTTCCTGCAGCACGCATTGAAAAGTTTTTTCCGCTGGTTTCTCCATCGGTGATCTCTTTAATGTTTCTCACCCATGTAATACAACGCACAGGCAGGCCTGGCAGACAGGCTGGTAAACTTGGCTTCACTACAAACCAACAATCAACTCCTTGCCAGGAACGGCTTGAGATGGTGATGAGCCGAGACATGAATTTACAGGAGTGTTTCTTTTTTTTCACTCCTCAGATGTGAAGCATCATTCTTGGCTATTTATGCTCATCCTACTCCTTGTGCACACCAAAAGGTTCAAGGCTCTACTGTCTCATTTATAAAACTCATGGAGAACACAATGCTGTCAAAGTCTTACTGCTACTGCTGTTCAGAGTCAAACAGGTTTATCTGTGAAGCCCATGATATAGCTGAAAGTAAATTCATGTGTCACGGATGCTGCGGAACAATCAAAACAAAGCACTCAGGATTGATTGCAGATGATATCTCAGTCTCAAAGTCTCAGACTGTGTTTATTTCCGCTCACTGACTCACGGCAAAATGAGTAAAACCTCTGGTCTTGCTGTTAAAGAGCATGAGTCAGGATAAGCAGAGGAAAATCGGATATTTCTTTTACTTACTAACAGATGGAGGGGAAATCCAGACGTCTCTATTACCAGACAGTCAATAACAAGACTGGCCTTTTCGTGCGGGAAGGATTTGCAAACATTTATACCCAAACAAACATTTACGCCATGTTCACGAAGGTGGCTGCACTAGACGGCGTATTATCTGGTCAATCTGTTCAGCTTTAAGGATCGGGAAGATTTGGAGACATGAAACAATTATTTTACCCTGGAACAGTCTCTGAATCTAATTATATTTCATGGGTAGATAGTCGCACGGTTGTGCAGCTGTGAGTGGGAACCACCCAGGTGGTAACTCTAGCTCAGAGCACAGGAGAGTCTTTCTGCTTTTGACACTTGTAGGTACAGTCCATGGGTGTGTGTTAAGGTGTGTCCATGTCTGTAGACCTGCAACTTCAGAAGCCAGAAAGTCCAATTGATGCTAAAACAGGAATTAAGCCCTGGACTTTACAAATCATTGGGTAATTCCAACCAGGCCATTTCCTCAGCCTCTTAATCCCAAAATGGGTGAAGCATGTGTTTAAACATCAAACGGTCCCGGGACTGTGGCCGTTAGAGGAGCATTCTTCTGTGACCATGCCAATGAAAGGGAGTCGTTTTCAGAAGCTTTACTCAGCCGACCAAGCATTAAGTGCCCTCAATTGGTATATTAAAAAAAAAAATGAATATAAGATAAATGAAAGGTTTTGGGGTTTGTGGATAAGTGCAAGGCAGCTTAGTCACCATATCATCACAGAAAGTGTGTTCGAGAAAGAATAGGGGCAGTGATTTAAAAAAAACATCTCTTCCAATCCCAAATAAATTAATTCAAATACATCATAAAGAATAATTAACCCTGCCTTAGATTAACAAAGACAGGGAAAATGCTTATCAAGAAAGTATTATTGAATCTCAAAAATAATGTGCAACTCTGTTTAAAATGATAATTTACAAAAGGGTCACAATCAATTTGGTGACATTATCAGTAGTTGTTCATGATGAAATGACACAAATGATGGTTTTAAAATGCATCATTTGTAGATTTATCATCAGATTTATTACCTACATGTAAGTTCTAATGACCTTTGCAGTGTCGTGTGTAATGATTGAGATGGCAGTTTAAACCATATTTCAGCAAAAGAAATGTTTGGAATGTATTGAACAGAGAACTATATTACGCTTGAAGGGAAGTTTGAATGTTTTTTTATGGATACTTTGGTAGATTGTATCTCTGCCAGGCGAGAGTCTGGAGGGAGGTTTGATCGCGTGTGTGCGTCTGTCTGCAGCTGATCTCCTGGATCAATCAGCCTGACATTTTCTGTCCACATGTATAACTGTATTGTCAAAGAACTGTCATGGTTGTGGTGATTGTTAAATTTTTGATCAAGCTATTTTTTTGACTGCTCTCATATACAGCTACTGAGTGATGACTCCTCACTCTAAATATCGGTTGGGGCTGCAACCGATGAAAAACTGCTTCCTATAGGAAAAAATAACTTGCAGAAAACACTGATTTTATACATTTTGTATATTTCACTCATATGTAATGCTCTTTATTGTCTTAAGCTGGGCCCAGTGTGTTGACCCTGACCCGGGAACACACACCAGTTCTTACTGGTTTATCTATTGTGCTGTAAATTTTTGTTCTAATCTCTAGCACAACAATGTCCTTCGGGATTAATAGAGTTCTCTCTTATCTTACCTGCAAAAACACGTTATGTTTCCACAGTTCACTGTAACATTAAATGTAATAACTGAAGAAGCGTATAAGGTTTACCCAGGACTTGTTTGTACTCCTCTCATTGTGGTTATTTTTGTTTTACAGCTACTTTTCTAGTCTAAAAAGCTGATTTTGGATGGAATATCACCTTCTCAGTGAACAGTGTTGCAATCCTAGAAGGGAATATTACTCACAGTTTGCCCAACACTGACAACCTGTTTCTAATAAAAAATAAATACCCATTAATTTTATAAAACAAAGAACAACCCTGCTATTCTGAGGGTTTTTCCAGAATCATGCTAATGTTGGGGCCACACTCACTGTATGCCTCACGTTGTTTCAGAGACACATGCAGGGACAAGAGGTTCTGCACAAACAACACTCATAACACACACTTACCAATGAAACAGATATCAAAGGCAATTGTTCTCTTAGTTCAGCAGATCTGCTCTAAAGAGCGAGTCGAGGAGGAAGAACTCGGATAAAAAAAAAAGTGGAAATTCTGTGGCTTTGCATGCTCAGTGGAACTTCATCTCCATAATCTACTGTAAGCACAGCAACTGTTTGCAGATCAAAGCTTTCATGCAAGACAAGACAATACAAGCATGCAAAGGCAGCGGCAACAAAACCCCCAGAATACTGCTGACTCATTATCAGCAAACGATCCCAAGTCACCAGAATCAGGGTAATGGATGAGCGTGAGAGCAGTGAAATATAAATTCTGATATCGTCACTTTAACTCAGTGTTGGCCAACATGTTTTCCATCACTCTTCGGCTCATTTACTCCCACAAACAACTGGGAAAGAAATCTGTAAACATGCAAGTTTGTAGACTGTGGGTAATCAATAATATTGCTCAAATTCAAACAGTTTCATTTGAAACACACACTGGTTCCTGCTTCACTTCCTCTGGTCTGTGTTTATTCTTTAAGCTAATGCGGTGGCTTACACTCCCTTCAGTTATAGCAGGACTCACCTTCCCTTAATCACACCCCAGTCAAGCCAGCAGACACAACAAAGCAACCACAAGACTATACTGCAAGCTTTAGGCTTCCTGCTCTAAAGGGAAGACAATACTATATATTTAAGAGTTATAGGTGACCACATACACCCTCTACTTTAAAATACCTGACTCGGACCAGGTAAAAATGGGAGTAAAACATGTAAAGTGGTGTTTAAAAGCTGTCCTCCAACAATTGCAATTTGCTCCTTTCCTTTGTCACTCATGACAGTAAATGAACAGTCTTTGGCTTTTAAGACTTGTATTTTGACATAAGGGGCGATTTGAAGATTTCACTTGAGACTCTGGGAAATTGTGACGTGCATTTTTGAGAATTTGATCGTCTAATCCTGAAAAATAATTGGCAGACAAATCTGTTTGAAAATTATTGTTAGTTGCAGCTCCTTGTGACACAGACTTTCTGTTATAAATTTGGCATTTTCAAAATTTTGATGTTTTTCACAGGCTACTGAGTACTATGCATGACTAATAAAATGGACCCCCATGTGAAAAAAGCATTAATGGAATGCTCCTTAAACAGTAAGTGATCATGGCCGTTTAGTGTAAACTCATGTCACAGCGGAAAGATTTGGTACCAAAAATGGAAAGAGATTGTTTAGGTGCCGTGTCAAAACTCTGTAAACGTTCAAGAAAAATGGCCCCAATTCTGACTTTAATGACGGAAAGACATCTCGACTGGACTGAATCACAAAATAAACTGAGAGAAACAGACAATCTCTCTCTCCGCAATGTCCATCTTTTCAATCTTCCCCTCTGTGCCCTGAAAAGCCCCCGACCCCCGGCTCCAAACTTTCAAAGCCAAAACATTCCTACTTAAATTATCCCATTAGAACAAAAGAGCTTCTCTACAAAACAGGGGACAAAAGAGGGGAAAAAAAGCATTCCGATCATGTTGGTTCAGGCTTTGCAATACCAAAATACTGCATTTGAAAGAGGAACGGCAGGCAGGCCCGGCTAAAAGTATCGCCCCTGGGCTGTGGTTTTGTGTGGTCAGTGAGAGAGGGTGGAGTTTTTCTTCCACCTACAGCCTCCTGGAAACAAGACAGGCTGACTCACTTCGATTATCTGACAGGAGATTCATCCGTTTGTCCTGCCAATAAATGAGTGTACTTTCTTTTAAATTTCTTGTTATCTAGGAAACGGTGACCTTTTATACCACATCACGTCCCTCAAACCTGCTATCTATTCGGCGGGCAAGCACTAAATAATGGTAGTTTCCAAAAGCTACTGCCCTGAATCATCAGATGAGAATATCAGAAAAGCATTAGTCATTCCAAACGCCTCCTATTTCCTATATGTAGGAAAAGCCGCTGCAGATAATGAGTCTTTATTCTGCAGAGCTGGGGGGAGTTGCAGGATCGAGCGTGAGTGATTGGTAAAGCATGTTTAAATGATTTCTGAGGGATTTGGGAGTGGGGAAAAGGTGGAGGTGTTTTTCAAACCACATGTGATTTATTTCACATCCGCAACACTCTTAGAAAAACACAGCTGACGGTGTAGGAGGAGAGGGAGGCAGAAAGAAATGTGTCGTCTTCCAGTCACATAACACTGCAACTGGATTACCTAGGGCTTCGATCATTCTAACAGACGTGCAGGGATTTCCTTCATCTTTGCATTAGTCATGTTGCTGAGTGGCTACAGATGGCTGGAGGGATATTTCTTTAGTCTCGATTCAAGTATAACTGCTATACTTCCTAAAAAGTCCCAAAATGCCCATAAGCATACCTCAGAATGATGTATTTTCAGTGCAGTTAGGAGGTCGTACAACTGATGTGTTTTTGAGCGTACACTGACCTTTACGGCTGTTTCAGGGTTACATTCATTCTGGGTTGAACAGCCAAGAACTCAACGCTCTATAGCCTCCAATTTTAGGACAATACAGCAGGACAATGATCCTAAACATAGAGACCAGGAATGTTTTTTCATGACCGGACAGTCAAATGTCCTCATCTGGCCTCCACTGGCCAAGGTCAATCGCCTGATCTCAACCCAACTGAGCATGTGTTTTATTTACCAAAGCCCAGACGGAAAGCAAAAAACCCCCTAGACATTTTTCACAAGCGGCAAAGCTGGCTGCAGCGTGGGCCTGGCAGAGCATCAAGGAACTAAACTCAGCTTCTTTTATACTTCCTGAACTTGTTTAAATCAGGGTATAATCAAAGTAAACAAAACTTAAAAACTTAGAAAGCATTTGATGCCAACTTTTAAATACTTGATGGTTTAACGTTCCGAAAAGTTTTACACCAAGTGCTACATGAGAAAAGACATGCTTCAAGGACAACTAAACATCGGTTAAACCGAACAAATCACCCAAAGCTTACAAGGCAGCAGTGAAAAAACAGGAAGACTCCTTAAGGATTGTGTGAGCTAGACACAATGCTTCCTTTTAAAGTCTGGGTGGGGTGTACATCTGAATACCTGCTGTCTTTACTTGTCCTTCACCCTGTCCCTTGCAACTTTTATGACCCAGTCCGAAGAGAAATGCAATGGGTGTGGAGGACACTTAAATGTACACCGAACGTCCCTGTAGACGAAAGACAACATAGGGAAGAGGCTGCATCCTTTCATCCCTAGACATCAAAGATTTGACAGAACTGAGGGGGCAAACCCAGACCCACAAGTACAGAGCTGAACAACTAAAACATTCCACCGCTCTCTCACACACATCAGTGTATCATTCAACAGAAACAAAGAAACGGTCCCCACTGCAACATAATGGTCTGTTGTCTTTGTACTGTGGTTGACATCATGCACTGAAACTGTCAATGTGTGTAACTCTGTGAACCTATGGTGTGTATCTTCTGGCTGTTTCAACTTTCTTCTCTTTATTTTTGTAGTTTCCATGAAAGTTGGTGCAGATATCCACGGTAATGTCTCCAACTGACTTTGGTCATCCCTTCACTTTACTGCGTGCCATCATCAGTTTGACATTTGTGGTTTTCAGTCGACTATCTGTACAATTCCTGGAAGGATTGTTATTAAATTTGGGTCACTCATGTCCTCTGAAGATGAACTGTTGACTTTTTCTCTAGCACTGTCATCAAACCAAAATTTTAATTTGTATACTTTGGTTTAAGCCAAAGACGTTCCTATAATCCTCAGCTGTTTAGTGTTCCGTGGCAACTAGAAAATATTATCATGCCGACACGCTAAATTAAGATGGCGAGCATGGTAAAAATGACCTGCTCTACATCAGTCCCACTGATTAACATGTTAATGTTAGCATTCCGCCAAGTACAGCCTCTCAAATGGCATTTTCACCAACTCAGAGCCTGGTCCAAACCAATTCAGGCATCTACTTAAGACCCACTAACATATTTTTTACCAACATGTAATTCATTCAGAAACTCAAAATTTGGTTCCTAGCTGGAATGTGAAGTCTGAACTGGGGTGGGTGTGTCTTGATTTAAAGATGTGCAACGTACCCCCATCAATGACACATCCTTGATTACAATGGTTCTATTCAAAAGTGGTAAGATAGCACAAGATTCCAAAAATCTTGAACTTGTAGGCCTACTTCTTTTCATGTTGAGTACTTTAGTATACTTTAAGTGACATCCCTTACCATACCAATTAAAAATGGTACATTTCTAACTGACCTACTCTTGTGTTACAGGTGACTTCATTCCTGCTTGAGTAAAATTAATTTAAATAACATACCTTTTACTTACATTGCTCCCCCTGAAATTATTTAGAGCATGTTTTGGTTTGGTCTTGTTTCTGAGACAATGTCAGCAGCATTAAGCTGTTCTCTCTGGTTAAAATCTGCACAACGTAGACCTACTTACTCACTCAGATCTGTGTCAAGAGAAAAAAATAAGTCAGACTGGGACACATTGAGCTCAGGGGGAACACAGACTAGATCTCAGAGTCCTGTCGTGTTTCAGTTGGATGGTGGGAGAAGTAAGTAAGAATACATGGCTATTGTCTGCTGTGAGGAATTCCCCACAAGCTGTGACTATTCACCAAGGCGACTTCACTGTGTGTGTGAGAGACAGAGAAAGCATGCTGACCCCTCACTTCGACTTCAGCTTGTGGCCATTTGGACTCACTGAGGGGGAGCAGAGATAAAATGAAGTCAGGACTTAGAGATGGGGCGAGGGAGGGGTGAAGGAACACTTTGCTGCAAGTGACAGAAATCCTTAACCTAACACGCATACACCAGAATTTGGAGCTCCACACACACAAAGCTTAATGCCATGGCATTGCTCTGTGTGTTTGTGTGTATGTGTGTGGCCTCGCTTTTTTCTTTCAGACAAACAATGCACCATTCAACTGGAGAATAAACACAACAAAAGCTACAAAAGGTACGATGCAGCAGCTATAAATTGTTACAGGAAGAACATTCAGAGGCTGGAGGTAAATCAAGATGGCATGAATTATTTGACAGAGTTGTATGAGTTGTACTTAATTTCTTTATGTTTCTATATATTTCTTTTATGTTTCAAGCCTAACATTTAGATGAAAATAATTGGCCGGAACTAGATGAATGGCAAAAACATTTCCAACCTCCTCCTTCTGCAAGAAAAACAGAAGCATGGCCCAACCTTCATAATAAAAGTCTAGGAAACTATCATTCATGGCTTGTTAGTATGTGATGAGTGTTCATACTGGATTTAAAGACCCCTGGGAGAGCTCTGGGCTTTTACTCAGTAGACCTTTGGTGAACCAACGACATTTTCTTTTATTTGGAAGGAAATCATGCAGCTCTCTGGTTTCACTGTGAAAACAATTTAAGTATTTAATTTGCAGGTACAGTTGGTGAAAAGCTTTGGCTCTGCCACTTCAACCTGCAAATGCTAAAAGGTGCAGACTTGTATGCCTCCTCGACTTAATAAGGCGGCCAATCTTACAACTATGCCGCTTTTGAGCCCAGATCAGACCTATTAGGTAACGCTGCAGTAACCCAATAGCGCTGCTCCGCTCTATGGGCTGAGCGGCGGTATGCATGGCCGGAATGTGTCCAAATACCTGAGCGGTGGCAGAAAGAAAAAGGCGTATGGAAGGTAAGGAGCAGGAAGTGGAGGCAAACACACGCCTCATGTGAGCCAACAGGTCCTGATGGCTTTTTCTGCCGACACAGTTCAAACAACGCTGAACCTGTTCGACACCCACAAGATCCACCTTGAAAAATCGTCTGCCATCAGCGCAGCACTCCGCTGAGTTCATCATGGAGTAATTTGTTGCCGGTGTACTTTTCACCCCATTGTGAATTTCCAGTGATGTATTTAACTCCTGGAAAGTGGCCAGCCTCTTAAAGCAAGGCCCCCGTGGACCCCTGCCTCCCCCCACCCACTCACACAGACACACCTCACCAGCTCACTTTTTTGTCCTGGCCTGAGACACTCTCAAGAGCCTGAGGCAAGACTTCTTAGAGGGTGGGGAAGTGAGAGGTCTGACTTGCCCTTAGGGTAAGAATACTGCAGTTATTTAGGGGTTTAAAAAAACTCATCCATCACTGCAGCGTTACAACAGTTACCAAATCACATTCTGCAACTTTACAGTAGAGAAAAACATGTCTGAATGCTTAATTGATGCTCCCCTTGTGGTTAATTGCACAGTACATCACTTCAAATTGGTCCTTACTCTCAAACATAAAGTGAATTCTTGGCTTGGTTCTTGTCAGTGAAACGGCTTTTACACACGTTAACGGTTATGACTGTGAAAAAAACATAAATTACATCGAATCATCTCACGACCGTGAGAAGACTTAAAATAAACAGTTGCAGACCACAAACAGCAAAGCACTTGAGCATGCAGTCTTTTAGTGGCTTTTTTCAAAGCTGTGGACGAGTTGAAGCCTGTAAAATGACAGAGGTGGGATGTGTGCCTCTAAACTGAGGCTGCATCAGTTCCTGTTCTTCCTTGTGCTCGGCCAAAAACAAATCTGATCTAGGTCAATCCAATATCAGGTGTCAGAATTAGATTAGGCGAACTGCCTCCTTTCCGCTGTCCTACATTGTGAGGTTTGCCGACTAGTAATTACAAGAAGGGTGTGACCTCTATTCTCAATCTAATTTGATTCACTATATCACTGAGTAATACAGTTTAGGCAGGTTCGACCCAATTGCTTTGCAACTTCGAATGAAATCAGAAATGAAATCAGGATTTTAAGAAAGGAGACGCTGTACCGGCTGCACAAAAAGGGGCAAAAGACTGATAAGACAGTGAGAAACTGAGCTCCTTTATTAAATTTAAGTTGTTTCAAAACCTGTGCACATAAAATGAAACAAGGTGTCCTCATGAACAAATGAGGTCCTCTAAGTAAAGAGGTGTGACGAGTGCAAGATTGACCTTCCATGCTCACAACTGCTCAACACTCATCAAGTTGACCTTTGAGACTTTGGATGTCCTAATACAGTTCTTGGTACTTTTTGTCAGCAATCATACTTGTCTTAATACAAAAAGGTCTTGAAAATAAAAACACCATAAGACGACGGTCATCAAACCAGATCAACAAGCAAAATGCAACTACTTGCACATTCACTTACTACTGCGAACTCGAACTTGTGGAGCGAGGTGTGGGGGCGAAAGAAGTAAATTTGAGCACTCATATTGAGGGATTGATGGTGTGGTTGTTGATCAGAAGGTAGATGGGGACATGCACCCCTCAGATTGACGGTTTGATCCTGAACTTTGCTTTTAAATGATGCAAGATGAGGGTAATTACAAGGTCCTTTGTAGACATTTTTCATAGTCTACATTGTGCAAATATAAGCCGATCATCATTTCATCACTAAGAAACCACATCCAAATCTTGGAGTTGAAAGTCAGAATTGCATATCCCAATGAAATGTGGTCTAAATGTAAATGTTTATTTAACATCTTCACATAGTCGGTCACACCATCACATTTTTAACTTATCTTTTCAACGAGGAAAAGGTCATTTGGTACAATCAGATTTTCTATAACATTAATAGCCACACCTTGACAGTTGTCTTATCAAATTAGTCTGTCCTGAATAACATTTTGGGGAATTACCCGCAAATACCTATTATTGTGGGGGGGCCACACAAGCTGGTTTTGACACTTATTAAATGCCAAAGGGGAGCTCCATTTCTTGCTCTTTAGTCTTTTGCCGTCGAAGCCACAGGCATTTGTGTGCCCAAGATAGGAGGCTTAGTTCATCAAACTACCTATAAAATTATCCAAATGTTTTTCGCCTGCGGGTTATTCCTGAAGTAAGTATTCAAGGATTCTTTCTTGACTGCATCAATGCAATGATCAGCGTGAACTGGTAAGGGCATGCCAGACTTCATCAGCTAAAACAACAAAGAACTCAAGGAAGCTTTCTAAGACCAACCCTAATTGTAACAAACGATGGGAGAAGCGTTACATGATTGCCCTGCACTATACAAAGGAAACACATTGTATTCAGTCAAACCAGAAACTGCTAATAAACCACTAAACAATGTGGGACTAAACCACAGACCACAGAGTTCACATACTGTATGCTTGAGTTCTCTAATCTTCCTACTTGACCCATTTTAACAGCCACTTCATAGCCCATTTTACAGAAACGAGAAACAAGAAACCATCAAGAACGTAGAAGTGAGTGGTGGAAGAAAAATTCCAGTTTGATTCTGTTCAGACAGACTGAGGTTTAAGTAAAATCAATACAATGTTATATAGTAATAGAACGAATGCAAATAAAGCAACAGCATTTAATGCTAAGGGTCACTGATGTATAATTTCTTTGATTTTCCAGTTTGTCACAATAGTATACTGCAACACCCCATGGGAAGATGTAGGAACAGACCCAGCCAATGCGTCAGACTGGTTAGACGCTTCTTCAGTTGGTTTAATGACGGTGGAATGATAATGAGTGTCTGCAGCTGAGCTGGAAACAGAATTATCCAGCAACAGAGAAACATTAAAAATGATGATTAAGCTCATCAGTTGAACCTCAAATTAAAATCAAAGAAACCCAAGCCCAGTTTCCCCAGGTGATTGTACAGTCGCACTCTGACTCACCGATGTTCAGTCTGAATATATACCCTTGAGCATAATTTACACCTTGACGCTGGAAAGTGAGTTGGCACATTACAAGTTGCTTCTGTTTAACTTTGGAAACAGTTTTCAAGCTGTTGCAACAGTGTTGCTCACTTCTCGAACGTACAAATGTACCTTCATAGATAAATTCTGAGAAGCAACATTGGTATTTATCAGATATATCTGAGAATGTCAAATCTAAATCTGAATAAATCGATTCTGGACTTTGTGAATTTACATAGAATCAAATCGAGAGGTCAGTCAATTTCTACCCCTATTTGATTTAAGGCTTTTATTCTGAAGCATCTGCAGCAAACGTTGAATCTGCATTTACTTTATACTATCACAGTAAATGCACCTGCCTGCTTTCTGACAGTGCTGTTTCCGTCCAGCCAAGTGGAAACCAATCGGTGGGGAAGCACATCAGTAGAGATGTGGACACATAATGGTGGTTAGAGACGCTTATCTTTTTTCGGTGTATCTTAATTTATTAATTAGACAACATAGCAAGAGCTGGTCAGTTTTGAAGACACTAATTAAACTGCTTAAATAAGGATAAAGAAAACAGAAATTAGCATTTTTGACAAAACGCATCTAAAATGAAGGAGCTCAAAGGACTTGAGGACTCTACAACTTGCCTTTGCTTGTTGGCTCTAGGAGTCAAAAGGTACATTATGGTCACATTCCAAGACGTGCTCATATCTAATAAAATAGAGGCCCACCTCTTTGGCGTGCAGACTGTCCACTGACAAACTTCCCAGGCTATCAGCATTCTTAAGATTCTCCTGCCAGTCACACAGGACAATTTATTGACTGACCATCTAACAACCTTCAAGCAATGTTTTAACACAGAAAATTCAAGGTTCATAGTTCCTTACATTGCACAATGACAATAACGCCAATAAAGTGTGTTGTTCATTAACAATACTTCAATAACTGAGTTTTGGCTGGAATAGGTAAGTTTTCATCACCCTGAAAGAGGAGGACTCGAGGATCAAACATCTTACAGAGAAGTCTGGATCATTAGCTACAAATTGTAAAACCCAAGTCTGGACACGTGCCTAGACATTGATTGCTCAAGCACCTACCAAATGTTGTTCTCCAGACTAAGAGAAAAATTGGCAGTGTTTGCATGCAGGATTTTTTTCTTGTACAGTCTTTTGTCAGTGTCTGATGAAGACATTGAATGGGCTATGAATAATCATCAGCATAACAGATGGTTAAGTGGTGAAGTGATAAAAGCTCCAGCATGTGGGATTAAGGGGCAGATATGGAAAATAATATGAACAGAGATGGAATACATAAACAACCAGAACTAAATCATTGTGTTTTCGGTACCTTACAAAAAGCCTTTTGTATCTGTTTCTAAAGTACAGCTCAGAACAGACAAACCAAACAATGGCTCCAAAGAGGGATTTTTACATTTCTAGTGGCCATCGCAAGGGAGTTGAAGATGAAGGGTGTTAAGATTTCTAGTGATTTCTGAGCTACATTTTGCAGTTCTTGATGCTGACAGCTGTTGACATTTCCTTTTATAGCCTAGACTGCTATATGTTGGGGCAGCTGTATAATGTCTCAATGCAGTCAAGATTCAAAGTCATTTTATCCTTTATGGGATTGCTGTGTGTAATTTTAACTTCCTCTAATTTTGCCACTTTTTCATCATCCTAAATATTCTCAGATTAGAATCTTTTCTGTGCTTCAAACTCTGGTCTGCTCCACCTACAGTATGTTTACAAAGGTTGTTTGACACAATCAACGTTAGATTCCACCACAGAAACTTGAGAAGCACTGAAATCCTTTGAAACTCTGAATTACAAGGAAACCTTTCCTGTGAGCTTCATAGATTTTATCCTCTCTAGGGATGGAAAGTAAATGCTTCAAAAGAAGCTTTGAAAAGGTGACATTTGTAACTATATTATTCCATTTCAACTCCCTCACTCATCTGTTTCTTCTCATGGCCCATCAGATACTCACATTCATCCTGAATGCACAAATCCTACCTGCCTACACAGGTTGAAGATTTACCAAGCAGCTAAAAATGTTGGCAAAGGTGAAAATGTATATGCATAAGCCTCTCAGCAGTCAGCATCAGCCAAGAGCAAGCTTCCTTTTCATTCCTGTTGTTTCTGCTGAATGCATAAGTAAATAACATCCTCCACTGAAGACGTGGGCTTCATGTGGAAAGAATGTGCATGCAGATCTCATTTCTGCGTTAGCTAGGTTGTGCAAGGAGCAGATTGTTAGATCAGTCTGTGGGCCAGTCCCAGTCTCTTTGTCCTCTTGCTGGTTCTTTGAACCTGCTAGGCCTCACTCAAGTGTAGAGTTTCAGCTTTGCACAGCACTTCAAGAACATGTCAATGCAGATCAACACTTTGACAGTAAATCTGACCATGAAAGGGGGCTGAAACACTTCTTTTTTTGTCACAAAGCTTCCTCTTTGGATTTGAGGGAATCATGGGCCCAAACCCTTGACATTTGCAGGAGACTGATACGAATTCCACAGGAAGGGCACCACTAGAGCAAATGAAATAAAAGCAGGAGATGTGGGCAATCCCACTTACCTACCCAGCATAATTAAATTTGAAATGTTTTTAAGTGGACAAATGACTGTGTAAGTTGTCGCCATATTTGAAAGAAGCTCACACCTGAGAGCCACTACCCTTTACTTCAATCCGATTCCTTGTTAAGACCTCTGTATACCGAGCCTGTTTTTTACGTCCTAAATTGCTGCATCCTTCAAAAGCCTTTGGACGGCTGTTTGCGAACAAGGCAGCTCTGAATAGTCCAATGTCATCATCCAGAATGGCATCAGAGAAGCTCATTCACTCCTTCTTTTGAAGCATATCAAAACTGGACCACTGACATCCTGAAATATACCTCGATGTGATCAGGATTGTTCTGCAGCTCAACAGGTGAAATCATCTTTAGTCTTGTTCTTCAGGATCATATGGACCCAGTATTTTATTTTTTTTTGCTCAAGAAGTGAGACGACCACAGAATCATCTTCACTGCTCAATGACTCTGTTTCTCCATTTTCCATTTTTTTGTTCGCTGACAGATTTAAACAATGCATTGGAAAAAAGCAGACTTGTTTTGCAAAGGCCTTTACTTGGCTATTGAGTACCAATCACATTTAATTTACATGGATTAATTAGAAGCATAGACTTCCCTCAGATGATGCCCTCCAGTCCCTTGAAGGCAACATCTCATCCTTTACAATACGAGGGGTGTCGACAGGGGCACGAACTTTTAGCTTATGAGGCACAACACCTTCAAACACCCCTTCAGCGAATAATGCCAGCTAGCTTATACTTCACCTTCAACTGACACTTTAATCCCCTGTAATGAACGGAGACAATGGCTGGAGGAAAATGACGTAATGCCTATGGCCATATCAGAGGCCCGGGGGATACAGTAGATGACGAGAAGTAAGTGGGACAAAGAGGGCTTTCATCAACAAGACAATATCAGGGCCCTCAATTAGTACAGGCCAGACGAGGGTCCAGGGTGCCAGCATTCATTGTTCCCCCCGCTGGGCACTTTAGCACAAAAAGCCCACAGGTCATGCTCTTCCTCTGTTTCAGCTTAAGCCAGGCAAAGGCATGTTATAATCCACGTGATGGGGCTTTGGTGAGCTGGTACACCAACTTGATCTAAAACAAATGAACTCAGTGAACCGGCTAAAAAAATACTCCGACCCCACGACCGAGATGTATGGCTTTATTTGATTTAGCTAGGCATTTCAAAAATGACAAGCAACATAAGCACTAGGGATGAATAATGATCTTAATCATACGTGCATCAATATTATGTCTCTTACCCAAAGTAAACTCGGACAACGCTCTGCCAACTGTTCAGACAAGCAACAGGAAACATTTAGTTTCAGGGCAAAATGCAGACACACAAAATGAAACAGATAAAGATCAAAAATAAACTCAGGTAAGAGAATTTATTCTCAATAGAACCTCTCCCTCTGATCTGATAGCCTGTATGTATAATATGCCAAACCAAAAATCTACAGTTATTCTCACCCGAAGGTATTCATAGAGCAGTGACCTTATCAGGCTTTCAAAGTTTCGTAGAAGGAAGAAAAGAAGGGAGGAAACAAGAGCTGAGTGCATGAAAACAAGCACAAAAACTGCCAAGGCCCGAGGCAAACGTGCCTGTAGATGGGTCCTGGCACATCCAACCAAGAGTTTGTACAGGTCCAGGTACAGTTGGGTCATATATTACAATCATATACTGTATACAGTCTTCTTGTTAGGTTTTTTTTTCTCTCACTCATGTATATAATGTAGGTGCATTTCTGCAGGAGTATCAAGTGCAAGTTCTTACTGAGGAAATTAGGTGACATGAGGTGAACTTTGGCCTTCAGATAATGAGCGATTACCAACTCACTAAAGCACAATTTATGTGCTGTAGCTAGGTGCTAAAAGAACATCTTACATTTCTTTTTTGCATATTTAATTACATTTCAGAGAGCAATATAAGAGATAAGATTTTAGGCATTTCTACATGATAATGGGAAAAAAATCTGCCTTTTCATAATTTTAGCTGGCTAGTGCAAACAGCTAATCAAGAAGCTGTCGTTATTCCAATGCTGTGTAGTGCTCCCAGCAAGCTTAAAAAATAAAGCTGACTTTTATGTATGACAAAAAGTCAACACAGGCTGCATAACCAAAGAAGCACCTTTGCTTCAGTGCTCCATCTGAGTCTACACAAGATGCGTTCAGGCGCAGTTTTGAGTGTAGGTAAGATGACTGATAAGAAAAAACTTTTCTAACCTGAAGCAATTTCTTGTCTCAGACATTGCGCAAAATTACAGTTATATAAAGCTAAAAAACAGATACACAATAATGTATAAATGAAAAGGGTAAAAGAGTAAATGCAGACATCAGCGCCAAAATGCAAAGGAAACCCAAGCCATTACGTGGTCTTTCTATACTCGTATTGATTCAATTAGAAGCGTATCGGTTCCGTCAGATGCAGTCGAGACAGGCGACAGAAAAATGCTGCCGAAATGCCTCTGTGTAGACACTCTGTTTAAAAAGAGCAGAACAAATTAAAATGTGCCCATGTGAGAAGGAATCAGTTCACTACAGCACACTGCAGCATGAAGGTCTGTTGACAACTTCACTATTTTGCAGTATTTCAAATCACCCTTTTGCATTCTTACCATCTATTCTGCTTTTAACTGGGGTGGACACATTCGAGACAGGAAACTCGAGGTTACAAAAACTTTACGCAGCCAAGCCTATTACCAAGCCCAAATAATAAGCTTATAAACTGGCCTTGTGAAACCACAGGGTTCTGTTGAACACGGCACCAAGTTTCAAGGGACATTTCAGCAAGTCAAGTGGCCGCAGAGGGAGGAATCTGACTGCAGACCTTTCAGCCCATCTCTCCGTCCGATTAATGCCACTGTATCAGCAGACGAATGGCCCTACAAATCTTTCACTGGACCTCTAAATATCTAACGTCCCCATGGTTGGCCTATGTTCCTCCTCTCTCAACCTCTCAATGGATGGCACTGTGCCACCTGGCCCATAACAACCACCCAGTGAATAGAGGGCACCCTTCATGGCCTGAGAGCTCATGATTCACACAACAATTAGCAGCTTCCAAGTTACAAGCAACCGAAGCATTCACTTTGTTAAAAAATCCAGTCTTCTGCAGTTCTGAAATGTAACTAAGTACATTTACTCAAGTACTATTCTTTATTTACTTAAGTATTCGGTATTAATTATACACCTTTTCAGCAGCCATACTGACATGAAAATGAAAGGTAAACACAGGTTTAATCAAAGACGATTAATGAAGGTTCCATTCCATTTAGTGCAGCAGAGACTTTCTAGTGAGCCAACATGCACAACAACAGCACTTCGACTCTGTTTGACCTGATTGGAACAGAATCTTAATCAGTATCATTGGTAACACCTGTGTTTATCCAACTGTTTAATGTTAAAAATGTCTGCCATGAAAAAGGTCTATTTGGTAAAGTATTGTGTTTTTAACCTGGGAAGTAGATAAATCTGCCATCTCATGTTTTATTTCTTCTGGCAGATGCATCTGGCCCCCCTCCCACCGTTTCCCTGATATGGTGACATAGCTTGATTAAAATAAAAACATGATCCGCTTGTAAAACAGATCACATTGTTGAAGATTAAACCAGCAGTTTCATCAATTTTAACATCTAATCTAAAAAAAGTGTCTAGCTGAGGCTTCTTGTCATATTTCAGACATCTATGATAACTGTTAAGTGCTTACTGAGGTCAAATGATTCAATATTTTATAGAAAAATCAAAGATTAGAGAAAGATGTCCAAAAATCAATACAGATTTGTGTAACAAAACTTAAATGTTCTTCTTTCGTCTCTCATTAATCATCTTGTGATGATTTATCTAATGATCCTGGGCTCATCCCCAGTTTGGGAACTGCTGGACTTCATCCCATTGATCCACATGCGAAATAGTAAAATGCTAATTGCACATTGATTTATTGGTTCTAGTAAATGGATTCAATCAGTCATAGGTACTTGAGATTTAAAGCTAATGTAGCTTAGAACTTTTACTCATAAGTATTTTAACATTTTGGTATTGCTATACTTTTACGCATGTGAGTACTTCTTCGATCTCTGCTCTTCTGTCTCACTATACTGTCGAGCAATGATGTGCAACAGGGGATAGCAGGAGGTTTTCACAAAGATTCTCAGCGATGCATGAAAGTTGATGTCAAGAGGTACTTAACTTCAGGACAAACAGACATGTTTATGACGCTGAATGAACAAGAAACGACCGAAGCTAACAACAGAAACTGACATTTTTCTTCTCTTTTCTTTTGTCCACATCTTTTTATATTTATGCCCACCACCCAAGATTACATCCTATACCATGTGCACCTGGACAGTTTACCTCCTAGAGTCTGACAGGTACAGCGAAGGCAGGCCATGTCATGGAATCCCATACCTCACCCAAAGTCCCACTTCCAGCAAGACCATACGAAAGTGAAGGACAGAGGTACAGGACTCAGCAAATCCCTCTTTTGTCACAGGAGCTCTGGGCTTGATGGTAATCTCCCGTCCCATGGGATTCTCCTCAGTTCACACCCCCATGGTGTGAGATTTGTGAGGGGCTAAGTGCCTACAGACATGGAAGCTCTTGAAGGACGGGTGAATGAGTGGAATTCAAGGATGCCTTGAAAAGCGGCCTGAACATCAGGAGAGTCAATCAGAAGATAAGAAGACGTGGAGTGCTAAAAGAGGGATATAACGACAAAGTGAGGTTCGAAAACGCACAATGGCATTCCCGAGAGGGGCCTCATGAAATGCTGAATGGTCTATTCATTCATTAAAAAAATGCACTGGGTGGTAGCCGGTGCTTGTATTAACAGCGCTCACATCTTGACAGTTAAAATATGCTTATTTCAGGTCTTAATCTGCAGAGTGCCTTTGAAATCATGTCAGCGGATCACATTGTAACAGTAGACATGAGGTGATCTATATACCCTCGGTCACTCTGAATCAGTCGCAGCTCATGGAGAGTGAAAAGCTTATGGTATAGATTTCTTGGGACAAGAGAATGTAAATGGGTGGAGGGGGGGTCTCTGGTTTCATGCCTCCCTGTGTTCTGCAGGCTGTCAGTGAGGACAAGTGAACACTCCCTAAAGCTGGAGACAGGGACAAAGTGCCAGGTAGACGGATCCAGTTTCCTTTGCAACGACCAAATACGGCTTTGTGGTGGAAAAATCTGCACCTGGTGGCCATGGAAACCAGTGTTCACCCGGGGCTACAGCCTACAGTGCTGACAAACTGACCACAGAGAGTAGAAGGCACCCCGGATTAAAATTTAACAGTTTAGAAAAGAGTCTAAATGCCTTTTGGTGCTTGACACGTTTATAACAACATAAAATATTTTACGATACAGTTCACTTCTGCGACTGCTGCTATGTTCACCAATGACAGATGTCAGTGTGGGGTTTGTCTTGGTAGCTTGCTTCAACATGCTGAAGTCTGTTAGTACTGCAAATGCAAATCATACATTTTGAAAACTGTTCCAGCCACTGACTTGATCTATGCTCCGTGCAAAAATCAGGCTACATAAAGGGGTTAAAGGAACAGATAAAGTAAACACTGATCAGTTTGTATGGAATATGTTTTTGTATTTTTACAAATAATTTGTATTTTAATTACATACCAGTATTTTATATACTATTGACGTATTTGATAAGCAAGTGTTTGTAACATGCATACATCTTGATGTATTTGTGCCCATATTGTCATTTTAGATCAGTTAAATTCTGGACAGCGTTCAATCAATTAATAATTAATCACTAACATCCATCGTTAGAACTGCTGTGACAACCCTTGTGGAAATTTTACATGTGAATTTTAAAAATGTGATTAAAAATTAAAATTAAAATTTTTCACATGAGAATTTGATATTTCTACGTATCGACTAAAATTTGATCATTTAAAAGACAATAATGTCTCATGTGAACTTGATATTTTCACAAGATATTGGCTTTTTCGCAAATAAATTAAAGTTTCACAAACTGAATTTTACATCTTCAGATAAATTGCAATACATTCATATGTGATTGACTTTTTTTCACATGTCGAAACAAACATTTAAATACATTTTCAGATATAACTGGTTATTTTCACATGTTAAATAGAGTGCAAATAATGTCATGTGTGAACGTTATTTTGCTATGGCCAAGGTTCCGTTTCACTTTTGAAAGTGTGGGTGATACTCTTCCATCTCGCTCCATGTTCAGATCTTTACAACTGAACCTTCATATACTGCAGTCCTGTTATTTGCAGAGAAGGATTCACACCTTCCTCTAACTGTTAGTTCGATTACGGCTGGGAAAGACAAGCAAGTAAGTGAGGGTTTCACGGCAAACAGGAAAGAGGTGCTGAGAGGTAAGAGGGCACTCAGTGTGCCATTAGTGCTGGAGATGGTTGGGTGTACAGAGCAAGTGGCCCTACAAATCCTCTTCTCTTGGAACACAGGCAGTAATTACGGTGTCGCACTGTATTTTGCCGCTGTCAACCCGGCATTTTGACATCAGGGACAGCATGAGAGAACAGCCGAGCGCACCTGAAACACTGAGTGGCAGGGGAACATAAAAATGCAAATAACAGCTGTCAGCCACATTCAAAAGGATGCTCTGCCCTGGAAAGCAAAATGATAGGGGGTCGCAAATACAGAGCAAAGGACTGAGGTCAGTTTTTTGTTAGTGATTACCTTAAAATCTGATTCAAGACATCAGCTAACACGCAGTTAAGTTTCCTTAATCACTTCAAAAATCAGTCAAAGATTTAGGCTTAGATACATAATCACCTTCAGAATTACTACAAAACAAACACTAATCAGAGTCCAAAAGTCTTTATAATCAGGTCATGTGGTGATGGCAAACAGGCATAATGGGCCTTTAAAGTATTCATGCTGTGCATCAGCCAAACTGATGCATTTCAAATGAATACAGCATGCAGAAGCCTGTTTTATTACAACAAATCTACCACTAACACTCAGTGTTTTCCCTCAGTTTGATCAGGTGTCTGGCAGATAATGATGTCCTGGGACGATGGCCAAATTCACTTCCTCCCTCCTTTGACAGAAAACAAATCAATTGTGAACTCAGTAGGTTCAGGATCAAATAGCTCTTTCTTTAAGCGAAGATCCAATTCAGAGGCAACATGTCGCTTGTTTTGTCACAGGTAGAACACAATTTATAACATGTCAGTCAAATGTGATATATCTATGTAGGTTTATCTGGGTGGTGCACAGAATGTTATTAAGGTGTAAATATGTAAGAATATCGGTTGAAAACACACAGAAATTTAAATTATCAACAGAACAGATTTGACATTTGACAAGATATATACGGTAGTTCAAACCTCCCATGCTAGCGGTGCAAACATTATGACTCTCCCAGTCCCAACTGCTAGCTGCACGGCTAACTGAGCTAACTAGCTAACAGCAGTCATAGGATGTGTGCATAACCTCTTGTCATATCTAAAGAATCTAAAGTATTTAAAAGGTAACATCTTTTGTGGTAATAGCTCAAATGCCCGGAATGTAAAGTCGGTAGATAAGTATCATGAAAGGTAAAAAGCGACTGTCACATCTACTTTACGTTACCAATGTGTACATACACCCTTTAATTCAAACAGCGTGCCTGGTGACGCAGGGCCCACTCTCAAACTGGGCCATGTTTTTCTACGTCCGGCGCAGATATACAACTCTTCAGATTCCCTACAGGATCCAGATGGGCTGAATTAAGTAATCAAAGCAGGATGCGACCACCGTGGTTTTCTTACAAAAACACATCCACATTAAAGTAAACCACACCACCTCTTGATTTCCTCTCCAGTCTCGTATCGTAAGTTTGTCACTCATATAGAGACACGTTTCTCTCCTGGTCTCCAACAGCTGTATTACGTTAAGAGCGTGGTCCTGCTACACTGACACAAATGGAGATGTCCTTACAAAACCCTGTTGTAGTCGTCTTTGTGAAACCAAAAAAACGCTACGTATGGTCTCTCGAGTGTTTTTACAGCAAAGCATAGAATGGGATTTTAAGAGAAACCTGAAACCTCAGACTCAAAGTATCAGCAGAGAGCTTGTTTCTGACTTGTATCCTGTTGACTGACAGACAAAAGAAGGTTGCTGCACTGGCACGAGTAACAGCATAAATACATAAAGGAAGTGTCAATCTCTTGTGTCCAATTTTTCAAGAAGGAGGCCAGACAGGGAGGTACAGACAAACACTTGACATCTTGAATGACCCCCACCCACAACCCCACACACACGTAAGCCAACACTGAAAGTCACACACTCAAAGATATAAACCAAATCATCCTAGATGAGGTTTAACGACCTTTTAAACGCTGCTGGTTGACACAATATAACCAAACAATGCCAGATGGAACTTCCAGACCTTGATGCGAGGGGACCTCCTGAGATGTCGATCATGAATAAGTAGGTTTACTGACTAGAAAATCCCGGGATTAGACATCACAAGGTTCACTGAGTCAACAGAATCTGTGCACAGTCGTTCCATTTGTTTCATTTGAGGGTTACAATGATCCTAACAGGGACAGCAATCTAATAGTCGGTCAGCACAGACAGCCTGACTTTCATTATTGGAGGGGTGGACTTTAACAAATGACTGTAGATGGTGTCTACTAAGGAATTAAGGTTTGTTCGTGTCCTACAGTGAGATTCTGCGTTTCTGTGATTTTGCGAGTAACACAAAGTGTAGAATCACATGTATTTTAATAACTGCTTTGTATGTATGAACTAGAATGACACATGTAGAGCGCACACCTCTGCCAAGGCCCAACAGTCCTCTTTTGTTTTCACTCATAGACACCAGACACCTAAAACTAACATTTCTAGATCCACACCAAATGTTATTGAGGCCTATGCTGGGCTGAGACCCGTCCAACATTCGAGTTCCATGGAAATCCATTCAGTAGTTTTTGTATAATCCTGCTGACATACCAACCGACTGACGGACACAGGTGAGAAAAAGATCTCCCTGGTGGAGGTTATAACGATATGGCCACATACATATACAAGGTATTGATGGGAAAGACATTTAACATCTATTATCAACCTAAAAATGAAAAAAAAAAAAAAATGGAAAGAAAGTCGATATAATAACTTCACTCTCTTCTTCAGGTATCTTCCAGCGCTCCCCTTCTGTCAGAGACAAAGCTCATCCAATGTAAGCCTGTATTAACTTTGTGGTCATTAAGTAAAGAATGTCATGTTTAATTAATAGCTGCTATTCTTTGGCAACCATCTGGACTATCACTAAGAGATAATAGGGCCCAGGTGGGGCATCCTGTTGGCACAGTGGACTAAAACACAAAGTGTAGTGACACCATAATGTGTCAGGTTTGAACTCAGTCAAGGACCTTCCCTTTCCCTTTGTATGGGTCTCCAGATATCCTGTCAGTTTCTCTACTTTCTAATAATGGCAAAATGCATTAGGAAGACTGCAAACACATGACAGAATAAAGACGAGATTCTACAAAATAAAAGAGCTGTTTCTTCATACTTGTACTCGTACTACTTCTGTCTTTCCTTATCTGAAGTCCCTTCAAAGTCACAAAGGTCACCACTGTTGAGCTTAAAACAATCCATCAACACAGCAAACTGAATTTTTGTCCCTAGTTTGAATCATGTGTTACCATGAAAACCAAAGAAAAGAAGCGAACCGAATGGATCAAAATGGAACCTTTACAGAGCAAAATGGATTTTTGCAGCTGTAGAAACTTAACAAGAAAAAAAAAAAAAGGAGGAAAGTTCAAATCGCCATTCTCGGGACACATCTGAGGTCTGGAAGCAGATGTTTTCCAGCAAATCCTGCAACTTTACGTGACGTGTCAACACATGTTTGTCAAACGGTGCTCCGCTTCAGACCTGCTATTCCACAGTCATATATCATTATAACCTGAGTGTCACCAGCTACAGCTGGAAGTTGCGGAACAGCACTGTCAAAAAGTTGCGACTAATCTTAGTAATACTCAAATGTAGGATATTCTTTACGCTTTGGGGCAAATACAGTAGTGTAGGGATTTTAACATATGTTTTGTTATCCTTTCCCAGCACACTGAAAAGCCTGTCATCATGTCCTTTCAGTGAAAAGGAGAAAACCCCAAGCCAGCTGTGATTTTTTAATGTGGCATCTAATTCAGCCATTAAAAGGCACGGTGGGGTGTCCCCCTGCAGCCGGTCCCCTCCCCCGCCTCGTCCTGCTCCCCCCTCGGGCAAAACCACGCTGGGTGCATGTCAAAGATCACATGACAATAGGGATTCCTGACCCAGCCAGGGACTGGGAATGAATCAGACCTAATTCAACCATGTCGCAGGCAGCCAAAGGCACTGCTCTTGAGACGTAGCTGCCGGCGTTTTTTTCCAACCTGGACACACACAGACCGGACAGCATTCCTGTGAGAATGTCAATGTTTGAGTGTTCCTTGCAATATATTATACCTTTTTAATTGTTTTCCTAACTTGTTTTGATCTCCACTGGAGCTGAAGATGGAGTATTATCATAATCAGGAAGAAGAGAAACAAAAAAAGGAGGCAGATGAATGGCAGAATGCAAATGATGTTTGATCAAACTTGTAGCAGACGGGTTGGGTTTTTACACAAAAGACAATACAGTGAGTTCAAAGAGTGGACACACAAAAGAGTGTCTTCTCCCAAAGCCCCTAAAATACTACATCCAAGCTCGTGGTGACCACAGTCAATCAAATATTAATCAATGTCCTCTCAGTTTCCTCTCCCTATCATCTGACAGCTCCACAGTTCTCCAACTCAGCGTTTACCAAATTAAACGCAGGATGTTAGTGAGGTCCAAGGATGAATTATTCAACAGCTGAAGAGAGTTTCTTTCATGCAGTGGCCTCGAATGGCCCGTTTACACCCATCACAGCAAAATCGCCTCTTTGTTCAACAGCTGGAAGGATACATGATTTTCTGCTTGTGCTTACAGTATTCTGCGAACAGGTCACGACACAGGAGGGAAGCATGAGGAAACAAGCATCTCTCAGAGCTTTGATGCAGCCGCCGCAAGCGACAGTGTGTGGTCAGACACAAAGCAAGACGCAGGACAAACAAAGGAGGAGTGCAGGCTTCTGAGCAGACCGCAGACTTTGGACTTGGAGAGAAAAAACCAGTAAACAGACCCAAAAGCCACTTTGACCTTGTGAGAATGGACAAACTGCTGTTTTTTATCAGTGAATCATGAGAATGTGTGGCCGTCGCCCGTTTTGTAGCAGTCAGTTATATGAAGCATGAAAGAGGGTGGCTGGTTGAAAAACACCAAACAGACAGATGTAAACCAGGCCAAAGAAAATACAGCATAAAGTAAACGTCACGCTCGACATCATAACTAAATGTTGCGGCAACCTTCTCAGTAAAAAAGTTAAACATCTCAGTGCTTACTGTGTAAACTGGCAACACACACACACACACACACACACACACTTGCTTGCTTGCAGGTCTTACAGCATGAATCATCACTCATTCACAGGCTACAGATCCAATTCTGCAACAATTAGTCCAGTCAGATGGATGCTAAATTGAGCAGATAATTTTCCAGAAGCTTCCCAAAACAGAGTGTTTGTCAATGAAGCCAGTGTTTAACGCTTTTATTGTGAAGGAAACCAACGTGTACGGTCACTAGATAAGAATGACTATGACACAGGCAACGTTATGGATGATGCCAAAGGTTATATATATATATATATAAGAAAAGTATAAGCATGGCACTGTCATGTTTCCAGGGTTTGGATCTTACCTGGCCATTGCGATGCAGCAGGGCACACGAGAATAAGGACGCTGCACAGAAGGCGCTCCAGCCATGAGGAACACCTGCAGAGGTACAGCAAGCAATCATTCACAAACTTCATCGCTTCAGTTGAAAAAGCTGCAAAAAAAAAAAAAAAAAAAAAAAATGTTGTAAAGAAAAAACACTAAAAGTACCTCATCTTCATCTCTTCTTTTTCACCGACACCGAGGGGGGAAATCTACATGGACTTTTTCGAGGAAGGGGAAAAAAAAAAAGTAGTGTTCACAGTTCCCGGGGTCCAGCAGCACCGCAGCCGCTGCATGCGGGTAGAACAGCTGATGGGGACGCAGCGCGAGCGCTCTGCTGGAAACAGAGGAGGAAGAAGAAGAAGAAGAAGGAGAAGAAGAAGTGAGGAGCGCGAGAGAGAGAAGTGACCTGCAGGAGTTCACATCAGGGACTTCCGCCAGGTCCTAAAAGGGGACACATTCCACAGACTGTCGGGATAGTATAATATAAAATAATATAATATAATACAATAGAATATAATAATAATAATAATTTTATATAGGAGTTCTACACATTTTTTAATCTTTATTTTTTTTAAATTTGGGGGTGCAAACCTTTTTTTTTTTTCACCCCATGTTCTCAGGTTAGAGCATTAAAGGGTAACTCCACCAATTTTACACAGAAATGTGCGTTCACTGGTCTGGGAGTCTGTATTAAGTATGTTTGAATTTACATGTTGCATTGTGGGTAATGTAGGCGCCAGGTTTGGAATAGAAGGAAGATTGCGTCGAATAAAAAAAGGGATATCTCTGATTGTACCATATCAGTTTTGATCATTTGTTTTTAAACTAACAAGCAAAAAAATAGATTTTGTGGAGTCTTTGTGTTTGGTGTCTCCCACTGTTATGCTGATGGAGGCATGCACTCAGTCTGATGTGGGCTCAACGGGTTTGGGTGTAGGACCTGGTGGCTCGTAGGATCCTGCTGTGATTTGGCACTGATCCATGGGGCGTCTTGTGGTGTTGCAGGGAGCTTGGCTTTTTCAGTCCTCAGGTGCCCCTGTTGGTGCTCAGAGGGGTTGGGGTGGGGTATTGGCATTATTTGTAATAATTTAAATATATATATATATATATATATATATATATATATATATATATATATATATATATATACACACATACATATATATATATATATATATATATATATATATATATATATATATATATATATATGTATGTGTATATATATATGTATGTGTATATATATATATGTATGTGTGTATATATATATGTATGTGTGTATATATATATATATATATATATATATATATACACACATATATATATATATATACACACATATATATATATATATACACACATATATATATATATATATATATATATATATATATATATATATATATATATATATATACACACATATATATATATACAGTACATATACATACTGGAGCCACAAAAGGCTAAAAAAAATGCTACTCTTTCTTTCCAAATCGGAAGTTCTCCCCAAGACCTGTGAACACACTTCCACGTGTGAAATTAGTGGAGTTACCCTTTATGTAGGCTACAGCTTTTGTTTCCGGCGACAAACCTAACAAACCCAAGGTTACGTCCCTCTGCTGACAGACGCTGAAGTGGATGTGAATAGTTGAAAAACTGCAGCATGAGCTGAGTAAACTGAAGGTTTCCACCGGAAAATCTTCTGTCATTCATGCAAAGTTTACACTGTCACATTACCTTCTCGAGATGTAGTGTGCTCACAAGAAGGGACTTGACAAGATAATGACCACATGAAGTGTCAGTGGAGCTGTATTTACTTTGGTTTATCCTGGTATGAGGTAAGAGAGAGGTGAGACCTCCAAGAGGAAGACATGCTTTTGTTGGCTATGTATATAGAAATACAATATCATTCCTGCTGAGTGAGTTATTCCTTTAAAGACTTAAAAATATATGAATTAAAAGACTTGGCATACTTAAGTTTGCCATCCATTATCTGTTTACAGGGAAACATACATATCACTTAATTTCACAGCACACTGATCCAAATATGAAAAGAAAAAAAGCCAACATTAACATTTTTATCATACTAACATGTCCAGAAATTAATCAAGTCAAGTAATCTTAAAACTCAAACCAACTCAGTCGTGTGTTTGCCTTGAAATGTATGGATGTGAGGCGAGATGTGGCTGGCTGCACTTACACAAGATGACCACCAGAGGATGAAATTGGTTCTCTTTTCAAAGCCTGCAGAGGAAATGTTTCATCTGGTCCAGAACTATTTATCATCGCCCTGCTGTCACTCCACAGGATACACTGTTGATTGTGTTTGGTGGATGTTTTTAAATATGAGACAGGTGCTTTTTCTTTTCTTTTCATTTCTTTCTTTGTATTAGTCTCAGATCGACTTTTGTCTGTATTGCCACATGCAAGATAGAAGATGTGATCCATGTCCGAGTACAGACACCTAAGTTGTGTCAATGTACAATAATATTAAGGTCCTTGTCCGTATGCACCTCCTGCATTACATACACTTTCGTACAGTTTTTCAAAAGCAACAAATTGTCCCTTTATCGATGTATCCATTGTGATTAGTATTAAATAAGTTAAGGTCAACAAAGGGATTGAATAGTTTCGACTAAGGGGTCTCAAATTGTGAGAAACTGACCTCAAAGAAACTGCCGCTGCTCACAGTGTACTGATGTTTTAGTTATGACTGGACAATTTTATAATGTTCACTTGTGCTTCCCTTAAGTGTGTCAGATACTACTACCATCTTTATGACTTATCACAGAAAAAGGCAGTGGGTTCATGTATTAGACTCTGTTGTATTTGTGGTTTTATCTGCAGGCCTGCAGGCTACTGTCTGAACACGTCCACCGCTCTGCAAATGTCTGCTTTGCTCACATTCCTGTGTCAGAGAAAAGAAAGGCAAAGTTGTCAGTTAAATGCTATGTTGCAGTGTAACCTTACAGAGAGCAGGGTGGAGCTCCCGCCCCCAAACAGTAATATATAGCGCCAACAGCAGCTCTATAATGAAAGATCAATTATTATTATCATGTGCCATGAGCGATGTGTCACAGGTGTAGTCACGTTAATTGTTTTGGCTTTTTTTTTTTTTACTGCGAGCGGCGATGGAAGATTTACAGGACATTATCACAGGGTGTCAAAAGTAAAATGGCAACTTATTAATTTATAAACCATGTATTATTTTTGAATATAAATCCATTTGTACCTGGTTGAAATGCTATATCACACAAAGCTCAACTCTTATTTAGAGTCCAAGAGCCGCTGCAGCCCCAGTGGTCTTAATGCTAACAGCTGCTCAATGAAAACAATCCTACAACTTAAAACGATAAAGATAAGTTGATATTTGATTAATAAGGTCATCAAGATATGCATTGAAAAACTTTACAATTAATTGCTTTACTGGGTATCCCAAGTAGTCGATGTGGCAAACACAAAACAGAGTCAGTCGTTCTGAGTCAAACTTTTAAGAGATTCTGAACATTAATATAGCAGCAAACACCTGGTTGTCATGGAAAGATATAGAGGAGGAATGGTGTCCTGAGCAGTGACATCACAATCCCTCTGTGTGTGTTGGAAACAAAATCTTCTCTGGTCTTTGTTTTGCTAACCGGGCCGGCTGTGTGTGCATGTTCGTGCACGTGAGTGATTCTGGAGAAAGATAGTTGATTGTTGAGTCTCATTCTGAGGTTTTTACTGTCACATTTTTTGCCCCGCCTACCCATGAAAATGTGTTCTTATTCCATGGTCAAGTCAAAAGATCGACTTCATCCTTTAAACAGTTTCCATCAACATTTGGTTACACACAGAATTTGAAACCTCTTCTTCTGCATGAAAGCCATGTGAGAGAACCCTTCCATCTATTACCTCCTTCCAACATGTACTTTCGAGGCTCTTTCGCTCTCTTCATAATCGCGCCCTGATGGTTCCACACCTTCAGACATGTAAGTATGTTCTGGCGAGGCAAACTGTGACACTCAGACACTATCCGGATCAGCGTGAGACTGAGCAGTGGTAGCCCAATATGCCGGTATCTGACAACTCGTGAATGAGACTCTACAATCATCTATTCCTTCTGTTCTTTACACGTGATATCTATAACTGTCCTGGGAGAGGGATCCCTCCTCTTTGGGTTCTTTACTAGAGTCGAGGGTTTCAGAGGGTGTCACTGTAGAGATTGTAGGCAATGTGACTTGTGATTTTGGGCTCAATACATCAAATTGACTTGAATAGTCTTTGTCCAGAATTGCTTACTGCACATTTAAAGGGTTAAGCACAAAGATTTAACCAGGATTGTATAGTGCCTCTAGTCTCCCAAGCATTTATTTAAGCATTCAAATAACTGCCTTGTGATCTGACTTAACCTGTCATTTGGCAGGTTGTCCACTACATCATTTAAACAGTTTTATACACAGCAGTTAAAGACAGTTCCTGAACTCTTCAATTGTCCAAGATCACACTGTTACATGCATTCAGAGAATGAATTATTTACACAGTTTGAGGAGAGACATAATACTGCACATGTTTTAGAATTCATTTTAGCCTGTTTATAGGACACAGATTGTATTTTGCCCTGAGAGCAACATCAAGGGATATCAAGATCAGCAAAGTGTGAAAACATTACTAAACAGTTTCTCTCAAACCCAAAACATGTTGTACACACCACCACCAACTCTGTTTCCAGTTCAGGATATGTGAGTTCTGTTAACATAACAACCCTTAAAGTTGTTACTCGGTTGTAGGCACAAAGCGTTTTATAACCAGCTACAGGGGTCTGAGTTATATCAGATTACTTCCAACAGCTGAAATCAGGGAGGAGGGAGTGTGGGGTTGTGGAGCCACTAAACAGCTGAAGGGACACTGCAGCGCATGCTGAGACCAGTCTCATAATCACACAACAGCCTCACACACTGAAAAACCCAGGCCCACGTGTTGTCCAATCCCCTCATTACCACGTGGCATAAGATGAAATTCTGCCTTTTGGCTTCTTTAAAAGAAAAAAAATGCTGAGACTGGATATAGTAGTTTGAAAGCTACCTTAGATTTGTAGTTTTGTAGTTGTACACATGACATTTGCTGTATATGCAGTACATATTGCAAATAAACTCTTAAAACTGATTTACTAACTTGACTGCAGCTTAGTAAGAACAAGATACATGATAAAAGTGTACTAGCCAACTGGTGGTGGAAGAAATCTATTTCACTTGTTTATTTGTTTACTAGCTTAGTATTGCTCTGTAAAAGTAAAAACTACTTTTACTTGAGTAAAACTTAACTAAACGTACAAAAGCACTAACAGCAAAATGTACAAAAAGAATCACAGTAAATGTTTTTGTTGGGCAAAATAATCCCTTTGAGTGAGTTATATCACATTATTGGAACATTAGCACTGATGCTTTAACACCTGAGCAACATTTTAATGAAAGAGCAGGTTAGCGCAGTACAGTTTATATTATTCATATGCTTTTGGGAAACGATCATCATACCGGTATAATCTAGGATGTGATAGGGCATTGACAACACTGCACACATCTCCTTTGGACGGATTATTTATATTTTTGGTTTTGAGACACCTTTATGTGTTCTATCAAAAATATACATGAGGCTAATTAAGCCTCTGCTTGAATTTTGGGGTTCAAGGATCAAGCAGAACCAGAGATATATTCTTTTGATTTCTATGCATCTTCCTTACCTTAAAAACCTGACGCCTGCATTACCCATGATGCAACACGATTGCCAACAGTTCAGTCAGGCTGTCAGACAGACTGGTGTGTTATGCTAGCAGTGGCTAATGTAGCCTGTGAGTGAATCAGCAGAGTAATAGAGAGACGTTATACTGTAACGGTACACCTAAATGAATATGGTTGGTTGTCACTTGTCAGATGCTAGCCAAGATGCTGGTAGAAGTATGAGCAAAGCAGCTGATGCCAATCAGTAATGCAAGCAGGACTTCAGCAAATAGTTTGCTGTAGGAAACCAATGATGATACGGGGTCAAAAAAGAAGTTAACCACAGTGTTTCTGCAAAAATGTTTTTCAGGACTTACCGCAATGCTGGTGGGGGCTTTATTCCTGCAAATAAGTGGTCTTATATTGTATTTATTTCAATCCAAATTACTGGTAATGTTTTTCTTTCCATTTAGAGATCACAATCATGTAAAAAAAGTACCAACTACAAATTGAAATATCAATATAGGCATTTTGTATTTATTTATGTATTTATTGTATTATTGTGGATAACCTTTATCAATTGTCAAATCACAGATTTATTTGTATAAAAAGGTAAGTAAACCAAAATTAATGTTACCAATAATGTCTCTATCCCTTGAGAGGTTTTTTTTTTCCAGAATTGTACATGCTGGTAAAAATAGACCTGTTAAGATTTAAAGTGTAAAAGAACCATAAAGCAACATCAGCTCATGTTTCATCTTTCTGCTCTTTTGTTTTTCCAGGCTTATAAGAATGAACGATATGGTGGAATTTTGTGTTTAACTCTCTCTATTTTTGTTACATGGAAAACTTACTTTCACTGTGTAATAGTACTGTGAAAGATGACAGACGGTTAAACTTTTGTTTAACAAACGTTCAAGATCAAATAAAGTTGAACTTTAAAATATTTTTGAGATTAGAGGCTTGCTCTTCTCCTTAGATTTTTATTGCAAAGCCTCAAGTAAGCTAAGCAGTCTACTCTGCACTGGCCACCTGAACTATCTTTAGTCCCTGCTGGCAAGTGAATGGAAGTGCCCGACTTATCTTCACTGCTGTCATCGAGGCAGTCAGTATTTTTAGGGGACAGCAGCAGCTGCAAAAGCATTTAACGGTATTCCACGAACAATGACACTTGGGGTGTCTAAGGCTTGAACGACACAGAGATTGGGGGACCACTCTGAAGTTGTTAAACGTGAAGTTGCTGTGGATACTGAAGTTTGGTTTTCTATCCCTGCTACCGGGCACACGTCTATGAAGATGTGCTGGAGGAATACGTGGGACCTTTGAGGAGAGCATGTGTCTGAATCTGAAGTCAACTTGGGACATTACTCAGCCTTCAGGAGACGAGTGGCACTGCTTCTTACCTCGAAGAGAGATTGCAAGTGCGGAATGTATGTTGGCGGTCGTTCCCCGCGACTGAAGCGAGGTAGGTCATGTGAGGGGTACACAGCACAGCTTCACAAGGGGCAGAGGTCATTCCAATTAAATCAGACAAGTAAACACAGGGGTTAATCTCCTCTCTTTAAACCTCCGGAGGGAATATTGAAGACGCTTTCAGCGCAATGTCCAAATTGAGTTATTAAAACATCTTGCAATGGGAAAAGGGGATTTTAAGCAACTAATTAAATTAATGTGAGCACCCAGGTATATCAGATAGTACAATCAACAGTTATACAAAATTGTTATGTTATGTTATGTTATTAATAACATTCAATTTAATTTTAAGTAAAAAAAAGTTCACTGTCAAGCAATGAAAACTCTCATATTAAACTTTTTACATCTATGTTTTTTTTTAATCAATATTAAATATAAATCTAACTTACTTTTGCCTAAAATGTATAATATTAACTGTAAAAGTATAATCATAATATAAACATCATCTTTCGTAGTTGACATTTGTCGAGCACTTTGAAAGGTTTGAAAGATGACCAGACAGTATTCTTTAATTTTCCTGTATGTAATTATAGGATTGGGATTTTATCAGGATTATTATTATCAATACATTATGTCATAAAATGTTTCAAGAAAAACGTATTTTTCAAATCCATCATCTGTAATATGATTGACTATCAGGTGGCTTAAAAATACATCATTTGATTTCACATCATCTTTGTGATCCAAAACCTTCACCAGAGAGGACCAGGCTTTAACATTCTTTGGGAGCTATTTCCAAACACATAAACTCAGTTTACTGATAAATACAGCATATTCTTTCGGGTTCAGAAGCAAATCAAGGAAAACTTTTGGGCTAAGTATGACATTACATGAGCAGTCAAAATTCCCATGGTGGAGAGAGAATTAAAAGGTGTAGACGGTTCGTTCGTTCGTTTGTTCGTTCGTATAAACAAAATTTTGAGGATTGCCCGATTAATATCTATTGAGGACTATGACAGAAAAACAATTTCAAAAGTGATATTTAAAGAAAGAATTCCTTTAACAGAGCTGCCAACAAAGGGTGTGATGGAGGCTCAGCATATTTTGACAGCAAAGTCTCTTGGGTGGGCAGACCGTAATTTCGGCCTGTGTTTGTGTGAGCACGCGGATTTCAGAGCCTTCTTTGTGATACCTGACACACACTCCCTCACAGGTCTTTATTTAGGGCATACTATATTAAGCACTTTCCCATTGAAATACAGCACCAGCTGTACCGGCTATGTGTTGTGGCTGCTGTTGCAATAGGCAGTCCCCCGTCTCACTGCTAGCCTGTGTTTTTCTCTCATGCAGACAGATCTAATTCAATTAGCGCTAATAATCATACCATCCTTTTTGCTGAAACACAAGCGCGTAAAGGGGGTGGTGGCTGAGAGTTTCAATGACAGAAGTTTGACTTTTCATTCCATAACATAAGGGTTTAGTTGCTCGAATACGGAGGCTACACATATATACATATTTCACATGAGGTTGACTAATCAGACATGTTAGATCACTATATTTAATGTTCAAATATTATCTCATGCATATAAAGATGATGGAAATTATAGTAATTCATTTGTAATTTTTTTTTTTAGCAATTCTGCAGCGGAGAAGTTGGACTGTCTTGCCCTGGTGAATAGCTGCCACTTGGTAATTTCCTGGACTGTTTAAGTTGAAGTGAGGCTGACAAAGAAGCAGCAATGGATGTTTTTGGTGGTGCACCACGTTTCTTGGCCTATCCAAGACCTGTGGTGGTACAAAGTGGAACTGATGCGGTCCTAAAGTGTCAAATTGGTGGTGATCCAAGGCCTGCAGTTATCTGGGAGCGTAACAATGAAAAGATTGACCCACAAGGACGATACAGGGTCTTTGAGGATGGAAATGTTTACAATCTCATCATTTCAGCTGTGACCACAGAGGATAGTGGGCAGTACATATGCAAAGCAAAGAACAGCATTGGGGAAACATACGCAGCGGCCACACTGAAGGTGGAAGGTGAGGCCCAAGAGATGGAGTTACGAGAGGAAAATAAGCCTCGATTCCTCATCAAGCCACTGTCCACTCGCGTGGGTCGTGGGGAAGATGCTGTCTTCTCTTGTAAGCTCTGGGGAAACCCTCGCCCAGAGGTTGTCTGGGAAAAGGATGGCAGGAAACTCAATGAAATATTTGAAAGCACACATTTCAGTGTGGGCTACCAGGATGGTGGATGGTTCCAGCTCAAGATCTTTAAGACTCGTGCACCTGATGGTGGTGTATACACATGCAAAGCCAGGAATGAGTTTGGGGAAGCGCTGGCAGGAGCTGTGTTGCTCGTCGATGCTGGCCCAGGACATGAGGATGAAGGAAATCGTAATGGCTACACAAATGGCCACTGGAAAGGCCCGGGAAAACAGAGGATTGGCAGGCAAGTGCCAAACCGGCTCAGAGACGACACCATGACCAAGTCCACTAAAGTAAAAATGTTTGCTGTGACAGAGGGTAAACATGCCAAATTCCGCTGCTTTGTGACTGGGAAACCCAAACCAGAAATTATTTGGAGGAAAGATGGCAGGCTGATACTGTCTGGAAGGCGTTATTTGTTATATGAGGACAGAGAAGGATACTTCACACTTAAAGTTCTGTACTGTAAGCAGAAGGATAACGGAGTTTATGTTTGTGCTGCGTCAAATACTGCAGGGCAAACCCTCAGTGCTGTACACCTCTCTGTAAAGGGTAAGTCTATTTTCAGTGGCTTCACTTTTTTAATTTTTGTAAAATGTGAAGAATTGTAGTTAATGTTTAAAGAGTTAAGGCAGACACGGTGGCAGCGTGTGATGCTTTTTGCAGTCAGTTGAGGAGTGAGTGAGGGTGTGTTCTTGGATCAGATTTCTATGCATTTGATGCTGGGATGATGTCAGTGAGATATCTTAAAAGAGGCACTCTGAGATCATTTATTGGGCTTGGGCCAGACAGGGAGGGTGGAATAAAAACTTTATGATAGTATTATATTGCTTTCAAATAAGTCTGTGTATTTTATGTGATGACTAGTTTGGATATTCCAAAAAGATACACCTCAATATATAGAAATCTTACAAAACATTTAAACAACTGACCACCATCAACTACAAAAGAGAAAAAAATGGGTTATTAATTAATTTCATATTTTTTTCAGTTTCCAATCTTTTCTATTTTAAAAGTACATGCCTGAGTGTTACAAAATAATTATCTCTTTATTTGAGATAAAAGATAACAGAATTGACCAATGCTTTTAGAAAGCAAAGAGCAGAACATCTTGTTACGTAGCACCATGGTGCTTTCATGACTGAGGTTGCTTACAAAAGCCTAGTTTAAAAATTCAAGTAAATTTCAAGTATATGGCTTCCATGAATTTGCAAAACAGCCAGTCAGCAGGGCAGTGAGATGCAAATGTAATCAGTGATCAAATTATATAACACCAGCTGCTTTAAAAGCAATTTAATCCTGGGACCACTGGAGGATAAATGAAATGTATTAATGATCTGAAATTTGACCTGAGAGATATATAAACAGGCAAAGTTCATCAGCTTGAGGTGGATTCCAAAGGCAGTATGATGTCTGCAAAGTCACTTAGCTTGTGAAAGGTCTAGGGGGCGTCCATGTGTCAGAGTCTTTGGGAAGGGAATCATATTTCTCACATGGCTTAGAGAAGTCCAAACTCATGGCACCAACAGAAAGTATTGTACTATATCAGTCGAGATAAAGAAAATAACATTCAGGTTACAAAAAACAGTCAGTGGTGGCAAGTGGATAGACTTGCAGGTGGTTTTAATAGTTGATAAATTTTATCGGCCGTGTGTTTGCTTAATTGGACTTTAAACATGAGTAAGATAAGGAAATGTTGAGCTTTGCACAGAGACTACTTAATACAGTCCACATTCTTTTGTTTACAACTGTCTGGTACTGTCTGATGGTGTCAGTTACAAACAGTTTATTTCCTATCTAACACCCCGATGTGTTAATGACCCTTCCATTCCTCAACTAAATGAGCCACTTGTCTCATGATTTTGCTCATCTCGTTTGCTTCACTGGCATTTACTGCCAAATATATTTCAATTTGCAGTGTTTACTACAGGGTCATAGATGATGTGTTGTGAGTTTACACAGGGTCTTCTTGCTTGAAGAATTTATGTGGATTAAGTCACACTAACCTTTTGATAGATGGAAGTTAATATGAACATCTTAAGATAGATTTTTAGCTCTACAAAAGGTCATATCACCTTTATAAAACTGGCGTTCTTCTTCCATGTTTCCAGAGCCGCCTGTGCGGTTCAAGCAGCCTCTCATTGATCTCGAAGTATGGGAACGAGATTTGGCTGTTCTTGAGTGTGAAGTTCCAGAGGACTCTGTTCCCATCACATGGTATCTGGAGGATAGACGACTGCAGCCAGGGGCCAAATATGGAATGGAGGAGTGGGGAACAAAACGGCGACTAACTATCCGTGACATCGGAGTCGACGATGATGGGATTTACCTCTGTGAGATGCCCGATGGGGGGAGAAGCATTGCAGAAGTAGCTGTGAAAGGTAAATCGGGATGAAATGTTAATAGTTTTCTTTTTTAAGCACACTAGAAATGCAAAAGTATATCCAAACTGATACATGTTATAAAAGCAACAACATGGTTTCATATATGGACACATATGTGGAACCCATACTATAGTTTTGGGTAGAATGGAAACAATATAAATGTACGGAACCATAATCGCTTTAGATAAAACCGTACCAATTTAATGAAAACAGTTTAAGGTTCAGAGGGAACACTTATCAAACTCTAACTATGACATCTTTAAATCTTTGTCTGTTTTCCTTCATTTTGAAACACAAAGGCCTGACAAAAGTCTGTGGCCAAAAACTTGCACTTGCAACTTTTTGTTAGTATTGAAGGCACTGACAAATAATATCCTGATGATATCAGTTTAACACTAGTGGTCCAGATGAGCATTTACAAATTTCACTCAATGTCAAAATCATTCACTATTAATGTGACTCCTTGCAGGGACAATATTGCGGAAGCTTCCACGGAAGGTGGATGTATTGGAAGGCGAAAATGCTGCCTTTTGTGTTGAAGTGGAAAAAGAAGAAATGGACATACATTGGTACAAAGATGGCGTGGAGCTGCGTGAAACACATCAGACCATCCTTAAGTCCTTTGGTCGCACTCACATCCTGGTTTTCGTCAATACAATGCCCCAAGACTCTGGCCTTGTCACTTTCCTTGTCGGCAGATCCAAGACTTCCTCTCAGCTAAGAGTGAAAGGTAGGGTCCTTTGTCTGTAAAGTATCAGAAATTCCAATGCAAATGGAATACTGATGCATGATGTGTCTTATGTTTCAGCGGCCAGACATTGTCCTCCCAGTTGTCCAGTGAGTGTACAGATTAACACAGAGCGAGCAAATGCAGCTCTTCTCTCATGGGTTCCGGCTCAGGACTCAAGAAAGAATCCTCCATCTGGATACGTGCTTGAACGACAGGAAGTGGGCACCGGTTCACAGGAGTGGCTACAGTGCCTGACCACTGACTCTGCAACCTCTGTGGAGATCCTTGGTGACAGCGTACCATGTGAAGCTGACTATCGATTTCGCATTTGCAGTGTAAACAAATATGGAAAGAGCAACAATGTTGAGTTCCCTAAGGCTGTTCACTTGGGTAAGTTCAGTAATACTAAAACAACAATACCTTATCAATCATCCCAAGTATTTAGTTTCTTGATCAATAAAATTACGACATTGTTAAATGACATATAAACTAATATTCTCTCCCAGTTCCAGTTGCCAGAATACAAGCTCCCTTACAGGATGCCTTGGTGCCAGAGGGACAAGATGCCCTCTTCTCTATTGAGCTCTCTGCTTCAGTTATTGGTACATGGTTCCTTAATGGAACTCAGCTTCAGGAGGATGAACGTTTTTCCATGCGTCGGACACGAACACACCAATCTCTTCGTATACGAGGAGTACGTGATACAGACAATGGAGCTGAGATCACATTTATTGCCTACGGCATCAGAGATTCTGCAGCATTGTACATTCAAGGTATGTACTGTACTGTATCATAATTTGGGTATTTGCCCTGGTCACCTTAGGACCAGTTTGTTTAAACTGACATTTTGTAAGAAAAATGTGCAAAGATGTTTTGGTACCAACAACATAAGATGATTCTAGCGTGCTGTTTACTATGGTTTATTACCTATATGACAAGACACATTAACATGACAAAACATCAATCTTTTTCTGAAATTGGCAGCTCCTCTTGTCAAGTTTTCATCACTGTCAGAAATGGACCGAAATAAATTTGTAGAGGTTGGGAACCCCATTGTACTCTACTGTGAGCTGTCAGACCCTGCAGCTCCTGTGCACTGGTACAAGAATGGGGTGGAATTACAAACAATAGAGGGTCTTCATATCCAATCAGAGGGCACCATGAGAAGAATTGTCATCCAGTCAGCAGAGTTCTCACATTCGGGAGTATATTGCTGTGATGCCATTGATGACGTCATCAGGTTCAATGTGGAAGTAGAGGGTGAGTGGAGTGAGTTTTTTATAACACTGGTGTCTTTTCACAGAGACTAACCATCTTAATTGTCACTTTACCCCTTTTCTTTGTCTTTTACATTTACAAATGCATTTGGTCTTCTCTTAAAGTTTGACTTAACAAAACATCATATTTGAAACTGAACAAACTATTAAAATATCTAAATATCCATAGCCCCACCTGTGAGGTTTTCAGCAATTCCAGATGCTGAGAGGAACAAAACCATCCAAACAGGCTACCCTATTGTTTTACGATGTGAGCTCTCAGATCCTTCTGCCCAGGTGCACTGGTACAAGGATGGGTCAAAGCTCCATCCACAAACTGGCATAGATATTCAAACTGACGGCTTGGAGAGAAAGCTGATTGTCCATTCAGCAGAATTTTTCCACTCGGGGTTATACTGCTGCAAGACAAAGGGTGACACCATCACATTCAGTGTGGACATCAAAGGTGATTTGTTTTACCTTAAGCGATGTGAAACATTAACAAGCTCTTCCTCAGCAAAGCAGCTAACTCTTATGAACCTTTTGTTTGTTGTCTGTTGCCCTTCTTCTTAGCACTCACTAAGCACAGCTAAGCTGTCATCTTTTTCTTTGACTGCATTACAGCATGTTAGCAATTTAGTTGCCAATAGATTGTGATGAATGATCTTAAAGGCTTGAATTAAGGTTGACATAAGATCTAAACATATCTATAGCTCCACCTGTGAAGTTCTCACCAATTCCTGAAGCAATGAGGACCAAGTCGATTGAAGCAGGATGCCCTATTTTACTCCAGTGTGTGGTGTCGGATCCAGAGGCCCAAGTTTGCTGGTACAAGGATGAAATGCAGCTCATTTCAAAGTCTGGGTTAGAAATCCACTCAAAGGGCAACACAAGGACATTAGTTTTTCAGTCTGCAGAGCTGTCCGACTCGGGTGTGTACAGATGCACCACACAGGATGATATCGTGGAGTTTCAAGTGGACATCAAAGGTGACTTTACACTTTTTATCTTGTGCGTTGATATTATAACCCCACCTCCTCTTTTAAGATGCCACTAATGATCCCTGCTTCTTTTATATGTGGTTTGAAGAACTGTTTCATGCACATGATCTTAAAGAACTGTTAACGCACTAGGTAATTATTTCTAATCAGTTGTTTTGTGACTGCTGTGACCTGAATTCAAAGTCTCCAAAGCCCCTCTCATTTTCTGCTCAGCAGTTACATTTTTGCAAGGTGTCCATTGTCACAGCCTTGATTTTATTTAGCTTTCCTGAATTCCCATTGCTAGCTATACCAGTGACGTACTCTGCTATCTTTGACGTTGAGAGAAGAAAGTCACTTGAAGTGGGCAATCCTTTGGAGCTGGAATGTGAAGTTGCAGACTCCACTGTGCCTGTCTACTGGTATAAAGATGGAGTAAAGCTCTTCCCGCAGAATGGTTGGGATGTACAGAGTAATGCCACATTGAGGAAACTCATTATCCCATCTGCTGAGCTCTTGCACTCAGGGCTATACAGCTGTGAAACCTCTGATGACACGATCCACTTCACTGTGGATATCAAAGGTGACTTGAATTTAAATTTGTTGAATTCTAGAGAAAAGCGTAGAGCTTTCTGGAGACTAGATGCAATTAACATTTACGATATGCATACATGTCTGTCTGTGGTGTTTTGTGTGAAGTTGCTGTCTCTTAAATATTGGTCCAATTAATCTCTACTGACAAAATGAAAATCTCTATGTGATCCTTTAAAATGTGAGTCTTTCTCCTTCAATATAATAGTTTCCTATTTGGAACAGCTAAATCTATAATTCCTTTTTTAATCAGAGTCTAAATATGCACTGTTAAATCCACAATTATAATATGAATCATCATCTTCAGCTCCAACGCTGCCGTTGTCACCCTCACCAGAGGTTATGGAGACGCAGTCACTTGAAGCAACCTGCCCAACTGAACCAACATGTGAAACCTCAGACCCTGCTTTCCAGGTGTCATGGCAGAGGGATAAAGAACATGATTCTAATAGTGAGCCTGATATTGAAATGGGTGGCATCAAGAAGACCCTTGTTATTGAACCAACTCACCCTTCAAACTCTGGAGCATACTATTGCGCAACAGCAGATGATGTTGCCCAATTAATAGTAAAGAATCAAGGTGATATTTTTTGGAAATGTATTTTCTGTTTTAGCTATGACTAACTCTTTATGTAGCTTTTAGTTTGTCTTCTTATTTTCTTTTACACTGCAGAGTTAATATCTGTGACAATGTCTCTTTTAAGTCAGTTTTTCTAAAAGCCAGGGTAATGCACATTGAAATTTACCCCCCAATGCTTGTCTGTAGCGCCATCTCCAACATATCTTCTTGGTCCTGATGTTGAGAAGACCAAGTCTACTGAAGTGCTAAGCCCCATTGTTCAGCAATTTGAGATTTCAGATCCCATTGCCAAAGCCTGTTGGTACAAAGATGGAACCCCGATCTACCCAAAAAAAGAAGTTGACTGTGAATCACAGAGCAGCAGCCAAGCCTCACCTGTCCAGTCACATGACTTGTCTTTTGACGGGAGATTTGGCTGTGAAACATCTGGTGATGCACAGTTCAATGTGGACACGAAAGGTGGTGTTCCACATCATACCTGCACAATTAAGAATCAAGCATTTAGTTACATACATGACACCATCACCCAGCTCATTGTTTTTTTCTTTGGCTTTGTCCAAACAGCAGAGCAGTGTCACTATGGTGACGAGATTGGTGAGATAGCTGATGCATCTGTCCAATACACTGTGGATGTCAAAGGTGATTTGATATATTTCGACATCAGTCATCCATGTTAACCCAGCACATACATGCCACTAACAATAGTGGTGTGTTTCACTGTTAGCACAATCATCTGAGGCATCTGTATCTTTTTGTCATATTGAATCCTGGTCTCATGTCATTTCCTGCAGTTGTTGGCTCTTAATCAAACATGTGGGTGTTTAGTAGCTGCCTAGCTGCTCTTCATACTAACATACATGTTGTGTTTGTCAATTAATTCTTCATTTTAACATCATCTTTGCTTGTAACAAGCAGCTTACAACTCTTAAAAGTCCATCTTGTGTCTTATTCATCACCAGATCCTCTCATTCACATTGCTGCCCTGAACCTCTCACCGTTGCAATGACAACGAACTCTTATCAAAGAGAAGAAAATTAATGTACTTTTTAGGATCTAAAGGGTAGTGTTCAGACTGGTGGTTTAACGGTATTAGGAGCCAGCTGATGGGGAAAATATAGGAGCTCAATCTCAGACCAAACGTGGTCGACCTTCTTGTTTGTCTTTGCAATGAATTATCCCATAACTCCATGCTAACCCACACTGATGTAAAATTCTGTTATGAGAAGAAGTATTGAGACCATCAAGCACTGAAAACCTTTCTCTGTGTACATCACAATGCTTATAGCTACATCGCCAAGGCTCTCTTCTGACCAAGAAAGGAAGAAGTCCGCTGAAGAGGCTTATCCTGTTGAAGTTGACTGCATGTCCTCAAAATGTGACTCTGACATCTTCTGTGGCAAGAGAGGCGACACAGAGACATATGAAGAACATTCCAGGAATATACCATATTCCCAGTCAACAGATGAACGCATGACTGACCGGATTACAACTAAACAGCCAGAGGAGCTCTCTGATTATCAACAAACAATAAATGCTCAATCTCCCTTTTACCATAACTATGTAAAGCCAACAATAATGCAATCTGAAATACAACATCACACTAAACAGCCCACAGAATCACAAGGTGAGGAATTTATTTACTATATACAGCATGCAGAAGCCCCATCGGAAGAGCTTGATAGTTTTCTGCAGACAGCTGTTCCAACAAATGACCTTTGTAATTTACTACAAACTGCAACTGTTGAATCAGAGGAATCCACTCTCAAGACTCTGATTGTCGGATCAGAAGAGTTACATGGCTCAACAGAGATGCCAACTGTCCAGTCTGAGTTAGGTAACCCTCCGCAGATTTCAACTGCCCAGTCAGATCACCTTACTAACCACTTACAGATCCCAACAGTCATATCAGACAAGTTCTGTAACACCTTACAGACTGCAAGTCTGGAGTCAGAGGAGCCCTTTAAATCCTCACATACTGTAACTGTCCAATCAGAGGAGCCCTTTACATCCTCATATGCTTCAACTGTCCAATCAGAGGAACCTCTTAAATCCTTAAAGACTGCACTAGTCCAATCAGAAGATACTTTAAAATCTTTAAAGACTGCTGCTGTCCAATCAGAGGAATTCTGTAGCGTCATACAGATGCCAGCTGTCCTGTCAGAGAAGCCTCTTGATTGCTTACAAAATAAAACTATCCATTTGGTGGAACCCTGTTACTCCTTATGGACTACAACTGACCAATCAGAAGAGTTAAACAGACCTCTACAGACATCAACTATCCAGTCAGAGAGGCTTGGTGACTTACTTATCACTGCATCCATTCAACCATTGGATTTGTATCACTCTAAAGAGGCACAAACTACCCAAGTGAGGGATCGTTTGGAACAGTCAGCATTGGATGACCTCTATCGCACAGGACAAGCAATTCCTAATCATTCAAAGGTGCAGTATCAGTCCATGCAGGCCACAACAGTCCAAGCAAAGTGTCATCACACCATGAAGGCCACAGAAGACAAAGTAGACAGCACAGTTAACTCTGGGCAAAGATCGTCAACTCAGTCTGCACAGCCTGACTATGTCAAGCAGACATCTACTGTCCAATCAGAAGAGATCTATCTCTCAAGGACATGTGACAGTCACTGGAGTGACAGTGTCACTGCAAATAAGGTGGCTGTTGAAGGTGATTTAAATGGTTAGCATTATCGAACAAAAAATGGACGGGCACAATGTTGACATTGTGCAAAATGGAGTGATTGCTTTTTGCAATCCTTGACATTTTGACAATTTCTGCATTAACTTACTTGTAATTGTAAATTACTTACTTTTGTTCATACTAAAACTACTGAAGTACTCAATGTTAAACTTGAGCTTGGGTGGTCTGAGAATATTAAAAGACAGGGAAAAGAGTAACTACTATAGATTCAAATCCTAACTCGAATGCCTAGTTATCTCAAGTCTAACAAAAGATACTTCTTCTTAGATTACTAATAACAAAGACATATTTTTATTATGACTTATTTTAACTCTCAGATTTACTGGCATGACTAATCTTGATTTGCAACTTTGCTCTTCTATTTTGTTTGAAAGCATCATTTTTGTTGCAGTCAGTCATAGTGATGCAATTTTCTCTTGATGTTACCTCAAACATCCCCAGCTCCGCCTGTGACAATTACAACACTTGGTGAGGCTGAGAGGAACAAGTCTGTTGAAGTTGGTGAACCCATAGTGCTGCGATGTGAGATATCAGATCCTAACGCTCAAGTTACTTGGTACAAGGATGGAATAAAACTACATGAAGCAGCTGGGCAGGACATGCTGGCAGAGGGTTCCATAAGAACACTGGCTTTCCAGTCAGCGATGCCGTCTCACGCAGGGGTTTACAGCTGCAAGACAACAGATGATGAAGTGCAGTTTCATGTGGATGTCAAAGGTGACAAAAGATGTTTTTGATGTTTTGTGCTGCAAATACATTTTAGCCAGGGTTAAGTGCACTGAAATCCTTTTGCTCATCTTGGAAAAAGTGAATTATCATATTCCTCTTTCAAGAAACTGCACACAAGCAATAATTAAGACACTACTGTAGAATTAAAAACATAAAACATTTTATTTGCCCCCCATTATTTAGCACTATTTGGATGACATCAGTTTACTGTAAAGGTACCACACAACATCCATATAGAATAACATATCTTAATTGTGCCACCTGGCAGTAGGTAAATTGTAGTAGAATCTATGCTCGCTAGCTGTATTACATTTCTAAATTTAACTACCCTCGCGGTAGTGCGGTTTCATCAGATGTTGGTGGGACAGGCTACATCGCACATTGCTGTGATAAACAGTGTTGAAAAAGTTGAGTTTGCCAAAGTTTGCTAGCTGCTAAAAAACAGAGAAACAAAACCAATCACATTACTCATCCACGAGACAGGAAAAAAAAGAGGTCTTTAGCTTTTCAAACAGCTTCCAACAATGTTCAAATCAAGACAGTCTAAGAAACTCAGGGTTTATGGTGAGTTTCATTTAGTGACTTGTCTGTACAGCTTCCAGGAAAACATCAGATGATAAGTCAGAGAGCGAGAAATAAAGTCGGTGAATTGACTAAGCGTAACGTGAATTAAGCTTGAACACATCACTGTACATCGTACATGACTATTTGCCTGAGTCACATAGATAGATTTTCATGGTGGTTGTGTGAAGACAGGAGGTCTTCATGCTATTTAATATTTACCTATTTTGATGTGATTGAGAAACCACAAAAATGTATACTGTCATCTTAAGGTTTTATATCTTTTTAATTTAGGCTGTTGTGTTTGTTGTTTTGTTTTTTTCCCCAAATCCCAACCAGATCAAACAGTAGAAGGTGCAATTTCAAGTTTAGTCAAAAGGCCAAGGTTTCATGAGTCCCTTTCCTTAGCAACCTGATGCTCAAAAGGCAGTAAACTCTCTGGGCACACGCATCTTACAAGTGCATAAACAATGCCGAAATGTGTGAAAAACAGAGTCAAGATGTGCAATGATGCACCTAGATTAATTGATTGTTCCAATGTGGTCACAGTCAGACCTAATTTAAGCTTTATCTTGACTTGATTCTTCATTTAAACGTCATATATACTGATGCAAAATTGTTGGATAAAACTTTTTTTTTTTTTTATATTTTGTAATAACTGATGGCTACCGTTTCAGGATTGAGCTTTGTTTCATTTGGTTGATAACATTACCTGTTTCATTGACCAACTGCGTTTACATTAAATCCTGTAGCTCCACCTCAGACGTTTTCAGCTTTATCTGAGGCTGACCAGAATAAGATGGTCATGGCAGGCTGTCCCATTGCTCTACAATGTGAGCTGTCAGACTCCACAGGACAAGTCAGTTGGTACAAGGATGGAACAAAGCTCCTACCTCAAAATGGAGTAGACCTCCAGGCAGCAGGAAATTTAAGGAGTCTAGTTGTCCCTTCAGCAGAGCGGGCTCATACTGGCATATACCGTTGTGAGTCAAAAGATGATGACATCCAGTTTGCTGTGGAAGTAAAAGGTGATGCTCAGAAACGCTGAAGTGCTTTCATTCCTTTGCACGACCAACTAACTGTTATAGTTGATTAATCCAGTCACCTAACAGAAAAGTGGTGATTTTATCTAAAAAACATTAAGCTACTTAGAGCTACAACGATTAGTAAATTAATCGATTAGTCGACAGAAAGAAAATTAACCACGAAATATATGAATGATTGATTAATAATTTCAGTCACTTTTCTTTCCATGCACCTTTTTATTATGCATGGCCAATATCTTAAGAAAGCTAACGTTTCAAGTGTCTTGTTCTTTTTCACTAAAGGCACTAACTGAACACGGCTTCTTTACCATATTCAAACACTTTGTCACTTTCATGTTTGTGTCTATGCTTTTTTGCCTGTGATCTTTATGTCAGTGTACAAAATGTAACCGAGGATAACTTTCAAAACTTGATTCTTGCTCTTTAAACCCTTCAAATCTTTTCTTGTTACACTTACTGTCTTTGTCAAGCCCGTTGTGTTTTTGTTGTTGTGTGTGTTGTTTTGTCATGGAATTCTTTGTAATTACTTCAAGAAATTATATGTATGTAGTATATTAAGACACTCTTTCTGCAATATCTGAAACCTTTAGCGCTACCTGTGAAGTTCTCAGACCTTGAAGAGAGTGACAGGAACAAGTCCGTCCAAGAAGGCTCTCCCATTGTCCTCAGCTGTGAACTCTCTCATGATCCTTCTGCTCATGTCGACTGGTACAAGGATGGGACGAAACTCCTACCACAACACAATATGGAAATTCAGTCAGATGGTCTGACAAGGACACTACACATCCATTCAGCTGAAGACATACATGGTGGCACCTATGAATGTTCAACATCAGATGACACCATCACGTTTACAGTGGAAGTAAAAGGTGATTCAACTCTATGCTTACTATCTTTTAAAATACCACCTCCATCTTATTCTATGGTATGACTGGCTGGGCAGTATGTTTTGTCAAATGCTTGTAAAAGTCAATTCATCTCTTATCAAAAACCCTTGTTATCCCCTTCTCTTAGGCCGATCGCCACAGATCATGCCAATCCCACAATCAGAAAAATACAAGATGATTACAATTGGTTGTCCAATTATCCTCCAGTGTGAGGTTTCAGACCCTGTTGCCCAGGTTTCCTGGTTCAAAGATGAGGTGGAGCTTTTTTGCAGAACTGGCCTTGATATGAAAAGAGACGGCAGCCTGAGAAAATTAATGATTAATTCTGCTAAGGTCTCTGACTCTGGCCTCTACAGCTGTAGCCTCATTGATGATGTAGTGACATTCCATGTGGACATCGAAGGTGATTTTCTTGTGTTCAGTTTTAATTGATGAACATTTTCCTTCAGTATGTGTACAATTTGCATTTGCAAAACAATTCTTATGTTTGAAAACACAGAAATCACTGCTTGTTAGAGGAAGTTCTGACAGCTTAACAGCAGTACTCTTTAATCTTATAATACCCCCCAGAAACTCCCGTGAGGTTCTCAGCACTACCAGAGGTCGCAAGAAACAAATTCGTTGAAGCAGGCTGCCCAATTATGCTGCAGTGTGAAGTCTCTGAGCCAACTGCCAAAGTCTATTGGCAAAAGGATGGAGAACAGCTACTTCCAAAGAGTGATTATGAAATCCAAAAAAAAGAAAAACTGAGAGCGGTGGTTATTAAGTCAGCCGAAGTCAGACACTCTGGGCTGTACAGCTGTGAGGCTGCAGATGACCATATAAAATTCAAGGTGGATGTTGCAGGTGATCTAAGTATTTTGAGTCTTGTCAGAATCACTAACTTATTTCAATTAATGCTTGGCAATTGGACCAACTTAGGCTTCAACAATTTATTATTTATTAAGATCATGTGTCCTAATACTTGTTTACTACTAATGTGTACTTTTGGTGGACAAATGTAGTGTTGTAACAGTTTGCTTAAATTTGATCATGATAAGTACATAAAGAATAAGAGATTATTTGCTATTGATAGATTTTTATTAAAGTATCGGAATATGTAGCTGAATGAATTTCTTGCTGTAAGAAGCAAATACTGCAAGAAAATACTTCTCACTTGAAGTGGTTGACTATTTGTTCTTTAAGGGCCTGGTGGTGGCTTAAGACTGCACCCAGGACAGCACATGGGATCAAACGACCTTGTGCAATGTGAAACAGGTCGCTTATCACCTATCACCAGATTGCATGTGCGTCCATGACTCTAGCAATGTCAAAATAACTAAGTGATTTCAGTGTCAACCTTAGTAGGCACAGACTTTATTATACCATTTTTATCACCATCTGTTCCTTTAGTCTCAAAATTGCCAATTTTGCAGCCTTTAGACTATACATTTTTAAATATCTTCCTGATTAGCATAGCAAATCTGAATTACTGTTCAGTGGATTGAAATTCCTATAGCACCAGTTTGATTCTTAGCTGTTCCAGAAGCTGAAAGGAGCGAGTCTATTGAAGCAGGCAGCCCGATCAATCTGCAGTGTGAGATCTCAGACCCCACAAACCAGACATGCCTGTATGATGATGGGCCAAACCTCTTGCCAGAATTGGGAATAAACATCGATTCAGAGGGCAATAAGAGGACACTGGTTACGAAGTCGGCCACGTCTTCATGCTCTGGAGTGTACAGTTGTAAAACTGATGATGATGATGACTCAGATTTCAACGATTACTTTGTGGAGGTGAAAGGTGATATGCTAAGCTTTTTCTTGGCTAATGTCATTGTAGAGTCTCATTTCTAAGAAGGTAGCAAAACCTGATCATCATCATATTCATCATAGCCTTCTAAGTATCTTCATTTCATCAAACATTTGGGTGCTTTCATATATGTGCTTCACATTTATGGCTAGTGTCTAACATGTATTTTGTTGAATCCATTGTTTGTCCAACTATGGTACTTGCTTTATGTAAGCTCACTGCTTCAATTGATTTTTTCACCTTGCTTCAAAGTGGATTAACAACCACTGATCTGATGATGTTATCTACAGTGGATAGCAAGGCTTGAGATCAGCATGTCTAAGCTGTGACAACCTGACCTTAGAGCTGCTGCATGCATGAGCAAAAACAATGAATGCAACTTTCAAGCAACAACTTACTTATATTTTTGTACATTTTTCTGCAGCGCCACCGGTAACATTTGCTGATATCCCAGAGGAGGACCTTTTCAAGAGTGTTGTGGAACAAGAACAGCTTGTTCTGTCGTGTGAACTATCAAGGGCTGATGGTGTTGTCCAGTGGTACAAAGATGGAACTGAATTGCAACCAAGTGATAATGTTACAATGCTAGCAGAAGGCCCCAAGAGGAATCTGACTATACATTCAGCCCAACTATCTGACACGGGCACATACACATGCCGTGCAGGAGACAACGTTTTAATGTTCAAGGTTAACATACGAGGTAATACAATAGCTTCTGAAAACGTCTTTAAAAATGGAATGCATAAAATCCTCACAAAACATTACTTAAATTCACTTTACCTACATTGAAATGTGAAAAAGAATGTAAAGAAGGAAATGTTTTCAAATTCTCACATTCTTCTTCCACAGAACCACCAGTGATGATAGTCTTCCCCAAAGAGGATGTCCATCTTGAACGTCACGTCCCTGAGGAAATTATTCTGAGCTGTGAATTGTCTCGTCCCAACGGTGTTGTTAGCTGGTACAAAGACGGTCAAAAGCTGCAAGAGAGTGAGAACATCAAGCTCAAGATTGAAGGCCCTTACCGACGACTAAAGATTCTTTCTAGTGGAGTTGAAGATTCTGGAGAATACGTCTGTGATACAGCGGACGATTCAATATTCTTTCACCTTAATATTACAGGTAAATGCTACATAAGTAGTGTGTGTATATTTTTAATTCAACCATTGATCCAACATAATCAGCAGAGTGTGAAGAAACGACAGTGTTGCTGTTTTGTCAAAGACGATACGATGTATTATGTAGCAAAGATGTCTACTGATATTAGCATGCTAACCAGCTAGCACAGACCAGTCTGTCTCATAGTACAACTTCGTACCGCAAGAGGTAATGGCCCCTGTAGTTACAGCTCTCATATGTTAAAAGTTTCCCTACTTAGTCTAATAGATTAACAAAAAACAAAAGAAAAACTTACAAAATATCAAGAAATTATTGATTTTGTCTACCCCTATCTACTACAACATCTGAACTCAAGTATTTTTAATTTTTTTTTTACGGAACGAAGACAAGCGTCATTGCCTGGTAACTTATCATAAAACACAGTTCATTAAAACACGACTTAAACAGAAATAAAACTCACCAAAACAGGCTGTTTGAATTATTGATGATACCCGAATCTCTCGCCGCACACCTCTCTTGTTCCCTCCAAATGTGGCTTCTCATCCACAGAGTCAATCCTGGATGGAGCTGCTGTAAATCACCTCTGTTTTGAATCCCCAATCATAAAACTGTCATCTGTTGGAGTGACTTTTTAAGGCATCTTGCCCATGGTTAGGCACCCGTCATCAGAAGTTGCAGTGCGGGCACTTTCCCGTCCCCTTATAGGGCAAATTAGCTCCACAGCTAACTGATCCAATTGCTAACAGCAGCTAGTTGCTGCCGCCAAAATATATCTATAGCAAAGAGTAGCTTTTCCAGTGTTGTGAGCAGCAGTAAACTGTTATGCTGCCCCTTATAGTTTTGGAGCTACCTTTGACCATTTCATAGAAACCTTTATGGTATCAGTATGCTTCAAACAAAACACATTTGCAGAAAATGTTGTCTGAATATGTCTAAAGGCAAAAGTATTGGGTTGAAAAACCCACCATCAAAAAAGGGAAAAGCCTATCTATTAGGAGTGACATTTCTGGTGCTCTGCGGCACTAGCTTAAGTAACAAAGTATCATACTAATGTACCCGTGGCACTTTAAAGGCTTAAGAAGAGTTAGTCAAGTAGGCTGAGCAATAATCATAGTGTTAATTATATCCACTCGACACTAAATCTTCCTGAATGAATGATACACCATACCAATCGAACAACAAGGATTAGCATTCTGTGACCATGGAAAATGCCGGTGCTCCCTGGCATACCCACGCCTTTAACGTTGCCAACGGTAGGGGTTAACTGATTCATCCAGGTCCTGTGGGGATAAATATGTATCAATATGACTACTAGATAACAGTGCAGATTATGTGTAGGATTCATTAAACTGATAAGTGATGGCTAAACTGGATGTTAACGCCCTTTTTGCAGAACCTCCGGTGCGGATTGTGTCCCCAAGTCAGTCCCAAATGGAACTGTGCCAGCAGACCTCTGAGAGGATGGTACTGAGCTGTGAGATCTCCCGGCCTAATGCAGTTGTGCGTTGGTATCGAGACGGACTGGAAGTGGAGGAGAATGACAACCTAATTCTAGAGGTGGATGGTGTGTACAGAAGACTTATCATACCTGAAACTACAGTCAAAGATTCCGCTGAATACGTCTGCGATACAGCAGATGACTCCATGACATTCTTTGTAAACATAGCAGGTAAATATAGCTACAGAATGACAGAGTAAATCCTCTGAATGTCTTGTTGTGTCATCGTTTTATCCATTTCTAACAAAAACTTTTCTTAATGCACAGAGCCTCCCGTTCGCTTTGTACGTCCGAGGAAGATGGCAAGCAGAGTAGAGAAGGTGGCTGGCGAGACTCTTGTTCTAGACTGTGAGGTTTCAAGATCAAATGCAGAGGTCACCTGGAAGAAAAACGGGGAAGAAGTAGAGGACTCCAGAAACATTACTATCCTGGAGGATGGGGTCGTGCGTCAATTAACCGTTCACTCACTAACACTGGAAGATGCTGGGCAATATGTCTGTGATGCAAAGGATGATGTGATGGATTTCAACGTAAAAGTGCAAGGTAGGTTATGAAACAAAAGGTGTAATTTTTGCCAAGAATGCATACCAAGATTTTCTGTTCCAGTAATGTTGTTCTTTTCTTTTTCATTTTTCAGATTTACCTGTAAAAATTCTTGGAAAAACTGATGCAAAAACAGAAAAGCAGTTCCTAGTGTCTGATGACATCATTCTGGTGTGTGAACTATCGAGATCCAATGCCTCAGTCAGTTGGTACAAAGACAATCAGTTAATTGATGACACTGAGCGGTACTGTAGTGAGGAGCAAGGTGTTTTTCGATCGCTGGTTGTCCTAAATGCTGAGCTCGAGGATTCAGGAGAGTACACCTGTGATGCAGTGGATGATAAAATGGTCTTCTATATCACTGTCAAAGGTAATCATTTGTTTAGAAATGCAAACATTATCTGTCTTTCCTTGACTCAGGAGGAAAGTAATGCAATGTCTTGTATGTTCAGAGCCTCCGGTACAGATCATTGGCAACTCAGGCCACCCAGAGCATCATATCCTGGTAGCAGGAGATGACCTTATTTTGGAATGCGAGGTTTCTCGGCCCAACGCCACTGTGCAGTGGTTATGCAACGGCAAGACACTGAAACCAGACACTCGCATACAAATTGACAGCCATGACGTTGTGAGGAAGCTTGTTCTCTCTGGACTTCAGCCTTCGGACTCTGGAAAATACATTTGTGATGCCATCGATGACAAATTAATAACAATTGTTGAGGTCCAAGGTAAGGTTTAATATGTTTAAAGATGTTTCAGATTTCATTCCTGTTGTTTGATGAACTCCCTGTTTCATTATTTTAAGCAACTTCTTTGTAACTCTCATTCTCCTCAGAACCACCAGTAACTTTTGTGGATAAAGAAGCATATGATGATACCATCTCAGCCTATGAAAATGAGAGTGTCACACTGTATGCCACTGTGAACCGAGAAAGAGCTAATGTTCGGTGGCTGAAAGATGGCCAACTATTGAACGAGGACAACATTCACATCTCCAGTGAGGGTAATACCCACAAGCTCACCATTAATCCTCTGCAGCTGTCAGATTCTGGAGAATATGTCTGTGACGCAAGCACAGATGAGATGTATTTCAGTCTTTTAGTCAAAGGTAAGAATTTGGCTCTACTAAGCCCAATGTGACCTCTTTTTCCATGTTAACATTTACTTACCTGTAACTGTCATAAAGTTAACATCTCTGGAATTATATTTCATCGTTCTACTCATCAGAAATGAAGGTGAAATTTATCAGACCACTGGAGAACATTGCGTCTCTGAAGGGCAGCAGCCTTATTTTACGATGTGAGATCAGCAAGCCCAAAGGAGATGTCCAGTGGCTGAAAGATGGCCAAGAGATCTCTCCAAGCCGACGGCACACAATACGAGCACAAGGTCGAGAGCGAAGCTTTACCATCCACCAGCTAGTGGAAGAAGATGCAGGAGAGTATGCCTGTGAATCAACAGACGACAGGACCTCGGCTACTGTCACTATAGAAAGTAAGTAAATCATACCAGTTAAAAGCAAGGGCAGAGAAAGAAATAAAGTATGAGGAATGTAAATAGTTTTTAAAAAGTCAAATGTGCCATCTTTACAAAATTGGAGCACATGAATCTAATTCGGCTCAATGCTTTGCCTTCAGTTCCCCGTGTTGTCGAGTTTATAGCGGAGCTTCGTAACATCACGGTCTGTGAGGGAGAAGATGCAGTATTTAAATGTGTGGTTTCACCGGAGGACACTCAGTTGGTGTGGCGCTTAAATGGCAAGCAAGTAGCTCTAAATGAGCGCACTGTCATTTCAAGCAATGGACTATGCCACATGCTCTGCATCCACAACTGCATGGTTTCAGATAGCGGCAAAGTGACAGCTGATGCAGAGGGGTCGGTATCAGAGGCAGAACTCAAGGTTCAAGGTGAGTTGTTGCCCCATCCATAAACACTATAATTATATACATTTGTCTCAATGAATCACAGAAGTCACAACATGCAACAACCATTTACTGTCCAATACCCTCTTCTCACTGGTAGTTATCACCATATTTTCAGCTATGGGCTATTTTCAGCAACACTAGAGTCAATGCAAACATAAAAGAGACATTGAATGGCTGTATATGTTGGTATCACACAAGCATACACTGAATGTGTTTAATAATGACCCTTTCAGAAAAGTTTAAATTGTTGAAGAGGCGTTTTGACGGCTAGCGCTTAGCAGCTTCTACTGTTAGAATTCCTCTGGTAACTGACAGAGACAAGTGGCTCCGTGGTTTTTGGGTATGTGACACTGCAGGGGGGCAAGGCTCCTCAGAGTTTATGCTTGCTCTCTGTGCTTGAGCTTGCAGTGTAACTTTGCTGATTTTCTTTGGTTGATATTGTTCTTTGTTTTGTCTGGGTCTTCCCTTGTAATGCAGATTTAACATTGAATTAATACAGTGTAATCATACCTAGAATATTGATTGTGTTGTAACAACCCCTCAAATTCATTATTAGAGCAACAGGTGCTGTTTACCAAGAAAATGACACCAGTTGTAGCTGAAGAGTACAATGAGGCAACTCTAGAGGTGGAGGTGAGTCTGGACTCGGAAGAGTTGCAGTGGATGCGGCAAGGGGTGCTGATCCACCCTGGACCCAAGTATACCCTGAAACACAAGGGCCTAAAACACAGCCTCACCATCCACAAACTGTCCATGTCTGACCGAGGCACCTACAGCTGTGAAACCCTCCATGACCGCACGCAAGCCCAGCTCACTGTGGAACGTGAGTGTGCACGTGTTCTCACTATGCCCTGTTGTTGTTTGTTTACCACCGTTGCCGACGGGGCCACCTCTTGCACACCCACCATCACTGCTTCTTGTGAAGGCAAAGCTCAATTAACTGAGTAAGAGTAATTCGAGTGACTAGGGACCAGGGTGGCACTTTTACAGGAACATGATGGCAACAAACAGGTGATAGACTTACAGCCCAGGCTGACTTTCAGTGCAGGGTTTCTTTATTGACACAGGATCAATAAAGCCCTGATGATTTCATTAGCTCTGTCAAAGGCAAATAAGATGACAGTTTTAAAGGAAGGGCCTGAATAACAACATGAGATGTGACATACAGAATTACATTTAGCAAAGTAAAGTTTTCCTACAAACAAGCACCATTTGAAACTCTGGAAATCAAGCAAGCTTGACACACTATAAAACTGGGCATCTTGTCGTGATTAAGACGTACTTATGCTTGTTTTTCTTTGCGCATGCTTCTTATATTTCTCAGTCCTATGATCCACAGGCCAATGGGTGAATTAAAGGCTGTTCTTTCAACACTAGTGTGGGCGGGCAGGGGAAAGTCAGGACTTCAGGCTGCTGTTGGCACCTCCTATGAATTTGGATCTCCTCTCATTGCATCTAAATTTACACCCTGGCCTTCAAAACTAAGGTTGTTGTCATCAGGTCTCCAAAATAAACACTCCTTTTTTCCACAGGGAATTCTCGTCTGTGTTAGAATAAGTGAAAAATGTTGGCAGTTTCAAAGCTGGCTTTTGTGTAAAGCCCCATACTCAAATGACTGAAATATCGGCTTGTCGATGTGTGCCAGCTTGTATTGTTTAACTGCAGACTGCTGTGTGCAGATCAAACCTCAAGCCTATTCCGTAACAGAAAACGGACACCACGTCTGCTCCCTGTTCAAACGGAATGAAAATATTTGTAGTTGGGGCCAATCTTTCAAACATGACCTTTGTTTGACTACTACAAAAAAATACCCATTAAGTAGATAGCTAAATGCACTTGTTGGACTACTGTGATGCCTACTACAAAGCTCTGCAATTTTTCTTACAGCGCGAAAAATCACAATCAAGAGAGGGCTGACGGACATTAAAACCACAGAGAGAGAAACGGCATCTTTTGAGGTTGAGCTCTCCCATCCCCAAGTCACCGGAACCTGGATGAGAAACGGAATCCAGCTTAAGCCGACAAGTCACTTCCGTATGAGTGCCAAAGGACAAGTCCACAGTCTGACTATCTCTAACCTATCAGTAGAGGACACGGCCACCTTTACGTTCTCTGTGGAGCATTTGAAGACGTCTGCAAGGCTTGTTGTAAAAGGTAGGTAATAGGATGAGATTTTGACAGTGTTTCAATATTTCAGCATAGTAGCAAGCAGAATTACTGTATGCGGTCGTATTTAAAGTAAAATACTAAAGGTACTTCAAAGTACTTTTTAGACAATGCACTTATACAACGCCAACCACAGCTGAAAACTGCTGCTGAGAAACTGGAAAGAGCAAGCTACATTCTTGAAAATAGCCAACCCGCTGCCTCCCTTCAACGTCACTCCTCTAAATGAACATGCACTGACTGACTACACTGATTGCCTGGAAGATAAGCGTTCACTGTTAAACAAGATCCTACCTTTTTATAATTACAGTTATAGATAAATAAACAACTCAAATGAAGCAAAAAAAGCAAAGTAGCAGTCACAATTATACCTTAGTCTTTAAAGGCTTCCCAGCACTACCCACTGAACAAGAGTCTGTCACTGCCGCGGTGTTGTGCTTTGTGCTACTAGATTAGCCACTGAATGACTTGTACTTTGCACCACGTCTTTCGTAACCATCTACATCAAGTCTAATTCACATTTAATAAAACACCTTACATTATCATAATGAATGTAAAGAACTAACATAGTGTTTCAGTACTCACAACTCTCAAGCTAGCATGTTAGTATTGGGAAACTTTGGCTGCACTTATTCTGCCGTTTTTGTGCTACTAGCTCACAAACAGCTTTAGTAATATAGCCATAGATTTATAATAGAACTAGATAGCGGACCCATAGATGGCCCCGGTTAATGTGAATTGTCTGGAGCATGCAATAGAACGTTTGTAGCTTTGGGTTTGCTTTCTGGCTATGCAACCCACTGAAAATGCACAGTAGAGTCTCTCTTCCACTGGGCCCTTAGACTTCATAAAGTGGCAATATCACAGTTTTAAATAGCTTTTGTCTGCTCAGCTGAAGGTTTAGAAAACAACAACGACATCAGGAGATTTCCTACAAATATGCTTCTTAAACAAAGTACCAACCCTATATTTAACATGTAATCTCATAAGGAATGTGCGGCATTTCAGTAACATTTAAGCTCAAAACCATATACTGCACATTGTATTACTACCAAAACAACTGTTTACTATACTCATTTTATTGTGACCTCAGACTGGTAGCTAAAGTGGGCCACTCAGAGTAGACCAAATGCCAGCCAGTGGAGGCATGATAATAGAATAAAGTGACGGCTCTGCTACTGTTGCCTTTATCCAGGCTCACGTTACAACACAAAATAGCCTAGCACGACCCAGTGAGAAGCGGTAGCTCTGTTCAGTCTTTTTTGTCAGGTGATAGTTTAACCTCATGCTGTAAAATAATCCGCTCCATACCGAGTCACTCAGTGTGCATCATCCCTTTGAGCTAGGGGTTGAAAAGCTGAGGATGACGATCGGATGAAAATGTCATCACAATGAATTAGTCCACATAACTTCACTATATAGGCCTCCTTAAATTTAAAGCAGCAATGTATACGCTTGGATTTGTTTTATGGAGATACTTTGTTTTGTTTGCCTAACTTATCATGCTTTTTCTTCACCAGAGCCACCAGTCACAATTTTCAGAAAACTGGAAGACCAGAGATTCCCTGACGGGGCAGTAATCTCTATTGAGTGTGAGCTGTCAAGACATAATGTTGATGTTAAATGGATGAAGGCAAGTGTTGAATTTTTGTTTTTCTCTTTATAACCAACAACACCCTCTTATGGACACGTTGAAGATAACAAACCTAAGACGCCTGAATAACAGCCAAAACTTTTGTGAAAAAAACTCCAGACATTTGAACATTTTGGACCAAGTTTTGAGTTTGAGTCTTTCAATGTGAATCAATAAAGAACCACTCAAATATTAACAATTTCAGTTGTTAGGTGATGATGAATTGTACTTTTTTTTAAAATCATTTTCAGAATGGGGTTGAGGTGAAACCAGGAAAAGACTTGCGCATTTATGCAATGGGAAGGAAACGATTTCTTCAGATCGTGAAGTGTAATGTCAGTGATTCTGGGATTTACACCTGCGACGCTGGAGATGCTACAACATCTTGCACCGTGGAGGTCTATGGTAAAGTTTGCTGTCTAAATACTATAAATTACAAACAAGGGTCTATAGTCTCAGCAGTGTGAAGTTGTGGCTGAAAGAACAGCAAACTGTGTCATGAAAGTGACAGGAGATGCATTATATTATCAGAACTGCATATAAAATAAAAAAATACATGGGTGGGAGTCACTATAAACATGTATTAAAACACTAAAAGTCATAGAGGTATTAGGCTAACTGAGTTAGCTTTCAAAGCTTGTGTGTTTCACTAATTAGACGAAAAAATTACACATTATTTTTAGCTCCTCATCATGGCTCAGAATTTAGACTAATCACCAACAAAATCTATGCACAGTTTTTTCAAAGTAAACTGACTATACTCACAAAACTGGGAAATTAACAACTGAGTGAAAATAGCTAGCAACAAAGTTGTGCTTACATATTCTGCGGGGGAAGCACAACAATATTTAAATGGTATCCAACAGAAAATATCAAAGCAAGGTAATAAAAAGGCAATACAAGGTCTTACCTGATACTTTCACGGCTGAACTCTTAATTATCTTCATTAGCCTTCCTTATAAAGGCTACAGGCTGCAGCACAATTCACAGACAGACTTTATCGCAACAGACTTTTATGTCATAAATTTATTAGTTTTATTTGCTTGTATTCTGTGGGATAGCCCACTGACACACCTCTGCTAACCGTTGTTAGCCTAATGTTATTACTTGCTGTAGTAACCAGCCCTTTCACTCCTATTTAAAACAAAAATGTCCGCTGCAGAAAAACTCCATGACAGAGGGTAAGTGAAGTAATATAAAAAAAGAAGTGAAACACCTTCAGGCAATGGTGGACTACATTTAGCATTCTGGCCATAATGTGAGAGGAGCACAGTCAGAGCTGGGTCACATAACAAGCTAGCTGTTTTAACTCACACTGCTAGGAAGTGAAGTAAGCTAGTTAGCTTAGGAGGCTTACACCAGGAGGGCTAATTTATAAGCAGCAACACTTGCACACATTTAATTTGAATGCTTCTTGAAGAAGAGGATAAAAGCCCTTACCTCTTGTGCCAGACAAGCAAGGCCATCTTTGTTGTCGTTAGCTGCTGTTTGCCACTTCTTTGTTAGCTGCTGAAATTAGCTGCTCTCTTTTAGTCGCTGCTCTTCTGTCAGTTAATCAGAGAACTGACACAAACTCAAAGTCAAAGACAAGATGTGGGCGCCATGTGAAACACCAAGCTATTTCTGAGTAGTGCACTTTTGCGGGTAATCTTTTATTTCCAAACATGTACATTTTCTTTTTCTTTTTTAAGACCATGAACAAACAAACCAATCAAAATGAATAGAGCAATAGAAAACAGTCGATTCTAATTACGTGTCCGAAAAGGAGTGGAAAGAAGTGTGAATTAATCTAATCCCACCCCTCTCCATTAATCTTTAGTTAATAATTCAGTATATGCTTCCATATATTCATATATACATACAAATAGGCTACATATAATTTATAACCAAATATGTCCTGCAAAGTATAAGATTGTAAGGATATATCTTCCAGCATTTATACAAAATATTCTCTTTCTCTTGTAGTGATATTAATGAAGGTTTTAGTAAAATTGGTATAAAGACCCACAAGTTTTACAATTAATACTATCTGTGCACTTTTAATTGTACAAAGTTGACTTTACTCAAAAGAAATCAATTAAATCAGTTGCCTCAAAATCGCCAAGTAAAGTAGTAATATTAAGTTGTAACAGCTTTTCACCCCTTAAAACTTGACTTTAATTGACCTTACTTGGTATTTTTGAGGGAATCGGTTCATCCGTTAAATCACCTCGTCAGATTTGACTGTGTGGCTACATTGGTAACAGTATTTACTATGATATGCATAATTCTGATATGGTATGACACGTGTATTACATTTTGTTTTTAGTAATACAATAGGAGGGAATGCGGCTTGTTGAACCAGAGCCTGGCTCAGAGCAAATGACAGTACAACAATAGAAGTCTTTATTTCCGTGACAGTTAGCTCAGTATTAAAGAACGAAGAAAGGTGATCATATACTGCAGACGTGCCAGTTCTGTTCTACGTTTGCATTTTGAATTATTAATAGGTTGCCGTTGTAACATTAACTATCCTTTGATGTTAATCGTCTCCGCAGAGCGCGAGCTGCTGATACAGCAGGGCCTCGAGGACCTGGACATCCAGGAAGATCAGAACGCGGTGTTTGTCTGTGAGATCTCGGTGGAGGATGTGCCAGGAGAGTGGTACAAAAACGGGGAGAGGATACAACCCACCAGCACCATCAAGATCCGCCAAGAAGGTCAGCTGCAAAAATCACAAACACTTAATTCACACGTTCTGCAAACGTCTGCGGAAGACAGATGTTTAACATGATCTGATGTAATAGAGAGGAGAAAGAAATGATGAGCCTGGATATTATCTTGACATTTTTATTCTTCTTTCAGGGACCAAACACTTTCTTCTTATGTGCAACGTGCGAGCAGAGGACTCCGGAGAGATCAAGTTTGTCGCCAGACATGTTGAATCTGTGGCTTACCTGGAGGTGGAAGGTATACACAATCTATATATGTAACGAACGAAGAACGTATAAAGGCTTTTCTGTTTGTGACACAACTTGTTAAAGGTGTTTCGATTTGTGGAACTTGTTGAACAAAGTGTGGAAACATGCCTGTAAAGTCTTTCATCAAGTCAGAGTTTATTTAATGTCTTCTGTCACCCAGTCAAACTGTAAATCCCTAATCTTAACTGCACTTTGTCCCTTTCAGAGCTTCCTGTCAACATCGTTAAACCCCTGCAGGATAAGACCGCCATCGAGAAGAGCCGTGTGATCCTCGACTGCACCGTGTCCAACCCCAGATGTAGCATCCGCTGGTACAAAGGCGTCAGCGTCGTCCTGCCCTCCGAGCGCTTTGAGATCTGCAGTGAAGGCGGCTATCGCAAACTGATCATCCAGCAGGTGGCGCTAGAAGACGAGGGCACGTACAGTGTGCAGGTTGGAGAGTATTCGTGCTCTGCAAAACTGACAGTGGAGGGTAAGAGAGATCCCGGCTTACAGGCAACCTTTTTTATTTATTTAATTTTTTTTTGCATGTTTCCCACATGTGTAGGTTGAAGTGACAAATAACGGGAAGTTTTCATGATCCACCAACACAGCTTCCTTTCCCGAAGAGTGTTGCGCTCATACCACTTCTTAGGGGAGTGCAACAGAAGGAAGGAGGATCTCATACAAAACCTCATTGCTCCATCTAGTGGCGAAGCAAAGACATTTCTCTGACCCAGGCGTTCTCATAAAGTGTAATCCCATTTTCACATCCCAGTCCTTTCATATTTGTCTTCCTCTTGACACAAACAGCCATAATGTTTTATATAGTTTGTCATCTACAGAGTAACAACAGGCCTTTTTCATAGAACATTTTGACAGGTCACAGAAGGAAATTGAAAGGTCTCAATAATTAATTATAACAATGATCGCTTAGTTCCTTTTAGCTGGCCGACACTGTCATGAATTATTGGGACTGGAGAAATTGCTTATAAATAATACATGCAATAGTACATTTTCCATTGAATGTGAGAATATACATCCATCCCTACTAATAGTACTTTGTTTATTTGATGTGATTGGAGCTAAAAGCTATAACTTTTAATATGTGTCAGCGGCTGATTCCGATGGAACCTGATCCCAATTTGACAACTTGATGGGCAAATATATGAAAATCTATAACAAGTGGTTTGTTTGACCAACCATGGCATGACAACGGCAACTGCTATATAAAAAATGTTTATATGAAATACAAACAAATGTTTCCATACCTCGCCATGTTTTCTCAGATCGGACAGGGATGAAATGATGGCGTCTGTCCTAATGTAGTGGATTCAAAATTAAGAGACGTCTTTCAGATGTAATAAAGTAAATGACGTACGTTTCCAGATAAATTCATACTCAGCTAAAGTACGCATACTCCCTGCGGCTTTACTCTGTACTCTGTCTCCATGAGGGAGACATGTGGACTGGGTTCTCGTTATCAGATAAAGACAAACTTAGACACTCCTTCATTCAAGCCTGTGGATGTCAGGTTGAAGATGTGCATTTAGGAGTTTATTACACTTAAAGGAGTCATCACCCGGAAATCGCAATTTCTCTGGTTAAATCATGCATATTGGTGTTGGACCTCTGTTGAAACTTGCCTGAAAAGCTGGAGTTTGAAAGTGGCTTATTTTTTTCGCTTTGGCTCTTTTTCTGAACAGGAATAGCGCACAGTAGTGCGCGTTCCTAAAGCACGAGATTTTGACTCTGCTCCTGTGGTGACGTTACCACAGGAGGCTACTTGCATAAGCATCGGCTCACAGCCGTCCTCAGCCAGACTTCCAGAGTGAGCACGCCGAATCTGCTTATTTCTCTGTCATTTTCACGCCATACATCGTGACCGCCAGCATTAAAACTCAGGTCTTACATATAAAACACGAGTGTGTAAAGTAAGACGGAAAAAAAAGAATTTACCATTCAGAGACATCCTGCTGTAAACGTGTCTCTTCCACCGTCTCTGCCTCTTCACTCTCCCGTTCGGTTTCCGACTCCGGCTCGTACATAAATGCCTGAATTCCGTAAGGTTCGTCATTTAGTGTGTGCGCCATGACAGGGGGCTGTTTATGTTTTGGAGTCCGTGTGTGCATGCAGGCTCGCCCCCCATTCCGGCTCTGTCCTTCCTGCGGCCAATCAACGCGCGCCTCATTACATATTAATACAATGCACATCCGGACCGGTCAAAACCTCGTGCATAATCTCGCGTTAGAAAGTCGCGGTATGAAAAAGTGTCAGAACAAGCTCTATGTTTGATTTTAAAAAAAAAAATGTTCTAATAAGTTTTAAGAATTGATCCAAAGCGATCCAAGAGGGACTGGATATGTAAAAAACCAGGTGATGACTCCTTTAAGAACATGAAGTGTACTGTAAAGCTAACAGCGTTCTCTCTCCTCTGTGCTCCGACTCAGCCCAGTCTCTGTTAATGGTCAGAGAGCTGAAGGATGTGGAAGTGATGGCCCCCGACAACGCCTGCTTTGAATGTGAGGTCTCGGCCCCTGTCGCCAAAGCTCCCGTGTGGAGTCTGAACGGGGAGCCTCTGCAGTCCAGCTCTCAGGTGCGACTTGAGAAGATGGGCACGGTCCACCGCCTGACCCTCCTACAGACCTCCCCGGACATGAGTGGAGAGGTGGAGTTCACCTCGGGGAAGGCAACGAGCACGGCCCAGCTGCGGGTTCTGAGTAAGTGGAAGGAGCTGCTGTTGTATCTGAGCTTTTATGTATTTACATTTTAACTGTACTTAAACTGTCAGTAGAAGTCATGGGTATGGATTTATGGATTTAAGGATTTATCTACCTACATGTAAGATTCATATAAGCCTGCAGGGATGAATTATATCTGAAGCGCACCTGTAGGGCAGAAAAATCACACTCCTTACTGCCATCTAGCTGACAAACTGGTGAAGCATTACATGTGTAGCCTGGTGGTGCAATGCAAAACATTAACCACTAGATGGAAGTAATAACAAAGTCATGGTTTTGTCCCACGCATACTGAATGTCATAGAAAATCTAATTCAGTGATTATATTGTATAGACTGAGATCGGTGGTGAAAAGTACTCAAATCTTTAAATTAAGTTAAAGTTACAGTACCACAGTGTACAAATACTCTGTAACATTTACAGTTTTACTTGAATGAAGAGTCCAAAAGTACGAGAATCAATACATACTTGAAGCACAAAAAGTAAAAGTACTTAACATGCACAGTGACATATTTATCATGATTATTGAAGTATTAATATGTGAATTACTCTAATGTTAGCACTGCTAAAGGTGGGGCTTTCTTTACCTTGTGAATTTTCCCACAGACTCAAAATGTTTTTATTATATCTTAAACTGTAACATCATCATCATCATTTATTGTTGATCATATGTTGTGTTATTATCCTGAATCTGCAAAGAAACAAGAAACTAAAGGTCTAGGAGCCATTTCTGTTTATTGCTGGCATGTTATTGTGATTAGACACATTGTGCAGTATAATTTTGGACACTTGATGGCATTCATTGGATGCACAGAGTTGTACAGAGGGTGCATGAGAGACAGGAAGGGGCAACACAGGTGTAAGGAAGAAGAAACAGCTCTCAACTACATGTAACGGCAACTGGAAAATGGATACATACATTTTTGACAATCTGCTATTACAAAATGTATCTAATTAATGAAAAAGCATAAAGTACAAGATGGAAATGGAAGTATCTCAAAATTGTCTTAAAGTATTTGGCTACTTATAATTTCCGACCATTTACATTTCTGCAGGCCGAGCGTCGGTCGTTCGGCTTCTCCTCGCCCTATAAAACCACACCAAATGAATTCACTACCTGGGCCAGATGATTGAACATAATACTGTTTAGTTGAAAGCCAACATAATAAAACTAAAATTAGTTTACTCTCCTACACGTCTGAAATAGCTCAAGATGGTTCCGTCGGTTTTGAGCTCTCTGCTGCTTGACCTGCGTGCTCGCAGATCGAGTCGGACCATAAACACTTTATATCATTTGAAGAATGCTGCGCTCCAGCAGCCAAAGCATCTACTGTATTTATGACTGTGTGCTACATGGACAGTGCCCAGTCATGTAACCTACTTTAACACGCCATCTTGGTAGTTCAGAATCAGACTGAAGGATTTAGGAGTTTTTGTATACTTCTAATTCAAAAACCTCCCTTTAGTTGATTTGTTTGCTATATAAAAAACGGCATTATTCCATTATTGCCACTACTTGTGACGTTTCTTTAATCACACAGCGTTTTTAAGCTAGAATGATGTGCTTACACCGGGGAGATGATGACCTTTTGATTCAGCTTCAGGTGTTTGGTTTAATCAGAAATCGATTTCAGGATTGTCAAAAGATTCCAGAGGTTGGAGGAATCCAAAAGTCAACATCTGCAGCAGGTTTTTTTTAGGGTTTTCAATTAGGCTTAAACCAGCAGCTCTCAACAGAAAGGTTGGGAAGAGGTCTCGAGAGAAATCTGTGTGGTCACAACATGATTAAAGGAAGAGAGAATGAAAAACAGGTTCTTCTTGTTGTATAAAATTAAAACTTTTTTCTGACTTTCTTTCAGTTTCTAGTCTTTTTCTGGTCAGCTGCTGGATATTTTCAGCTCTTTAAGGCCTTTAAAAATCCTTCAAATAAAACAATCTGCGAAGAAGAGATGAAATGTAGCTATGTACATGTACAATGTAGTATTGCACTTGTATTTTAATTTCCATTTTCTACTTCCACTCAACCACATGATGGAGGCATATACTGTACTTTTTACGCCACTACACGTATGTGATAACTTTAGTTACTAGTTACTTTGCAGATTGACTCAGAGCCGAAGCAGCGCATCTAAAAATGTTGTCTGCAATTAGAAAAAACTAAACAAAACAATGATTCTGATAAACTGAAAATACTAAATATCTGATCTGACAATTGACTAGGCCAGTTATGAGTTGACACATACTATAGAGTGTATAAATACATGTTCATATATGTATAATTTTTACCTGTCACTTTTTCAAATTTAATATCAGCTACTTTCTGACTTTTAGTCAAGTTCTATTTGTATGGGAGACTTTTCCCTTAAATAATACCTTAATACGATAGCTGTACTTTCTCTTAAGTAAGACTTTTGTGTAACTTTTACGACAGAAAATCCTTCTGTGGTCGGACTGTTCACAGCTACTGTCCATTCTGCTGAGAGGTCTTAAGTGACACCGATTTATTTTTAGAAGTCAGCGCTAAAAAGGTTTGGCTTTGATTTTAGGAGCTCAGTTTTCAGTGAACAATCCTTGAAGTTATTAGCTGCAGATTTTTAATTAATAAAATGTTAATATGTTAAGTAAAACCTGACAAAGGTCGAATGGACAGGTTGCAGCAGACAGGTGGACATTTTGACAGAATAAGGCCGAACCGGCTGACCGACGCTCTCCGGACCTCCGTCTGACTCTTTCTCCTCTCATGTTTCACAGGTGATCCGTGAGTGACATCATCCGCCTGTCATCGCCCGCCTAATTGACAGTGACTGATTATTACTTTGATGCTTTTAAGTTGTAACACTGAGGTTGCTTATATATTTACAAACAGTATGTCTATAAAAAAAAAAGGTTTAAACAGGGTTGTGATGGATTTTTCTTTCAGTAACTTGCATTTAAGGATTCACATTTGTTGTTCATATTTGAAATGTGTCATAGTCAAGAGTGTGAAGAAATGGTTCCTTTATCATAATACAAATTGCAGTTTGGATGTAAATAATGTTTTGTGTGTAAGTGATCTGACTGTCTGACTTGACGTGTAAGCCGAAAGTGTACTTGTGACAATAAATATCTGATTTCAATACTGTAAAGATAAACTGATTGAAATATGGTTTGATTCATGAAACAAGTGAAGTGCAAGTTCAGTTTTACGTACAGTATTTGAATGCACCCCAGCCACGATGCATGTAAAGAGACATTTGATTTCATCTATCAATATGTAAGGGTAAAATCTACAAACTCATAATTAAATCTGGACTGTATGATTGTCAGACCTGATCTTGTCGTTTAAAGAAACCCATAAAAAAACAACAACAAAAGAACGAACAAATGAAAGATTGAGGAAAAACAAATTTCCTTTTATCTTTAAAAATGTGTTTATTTTTTTGGTTTGTTTTTGTTTTTACCGAAATTGACAGAATTTCCTGAAACTCCTGAATTTTTCCTGATTATTTTTCCTGAATTAAGAAAAATGGAGGAAATTCACCATAATAATTTAGGAGATTTTCTTCTTTTATCTTTTATTCCTTCAAAAAAATTAGAAAATATGTTTTTTTTCCTCCCAGGTGAATTTTTGTTTCATAATGTGAAAAAAAACAAGAAAAAAAAGATGTTTTTTATTTTATTAATGATTATTTGTCCTGGTTATTCTTCCTGAATTAAGAAAATAATGGGGAAAAAAATCTCCAAAATAATTCAGGAGATTTTCTTTTTTCCTTCAGGGAAATATATTCTTCAGATTTTTTTTTTCCAGGGGAAAAAAAATGTCTGGATTTAGTTTTTGTCCAGGGAGAATCTTTCTTTCATTTTATGAAAAAAGCATTTCTTTAGATTTTTTTTTCCACTTCTTTTTTAAAAGTTTAAAAATAATTTTGGTGATTTTTTTCCCCCATTTTTTTTTAATTCAGGAAAACGTATTAGGAAGAATTCACGAGTATCAGAAAATTCTGTAAATTTAGGTAAAAACAAAAAGAAACAAAAAATTCAAGGAATTTGTTTTTCCTCAATTTTTGTTTTCTTTGCCGACTTGGTTTCACACTTGAAAAAAATAATTATCCTGAAACCGATGTGAAAGATTATGCGAGCAAATCTTTGTTTTCACCTGTTCTCCAGTCACGAACACAACAGAAACAAATGGATCACCAGAAAAGAAAAATAATTCCCTCACTTGCTCCTCAGGGCTTCTGTAACAGCCACGTGGTCATTTCAAACTTGTATTTATCTTCAGGCTGTAGACAGGATCATCTAAACAACAGCTGTTAATTACTTACATCTAAAAATTCATGTCTATTTTCACCATTTTATATTGTATAGACATTTTTTAATGTTTTCACAGAAAACCTGAAGTTCTAGTTTGAATGACGAGAGTTCTGTCTTGTAGAAAAGGGGCTTGTAATGTAAATACATTGGGCCAAAAATCCAGTAATCTAGGAAAGAAATACGTTACGTAAAATTACTTGATCACCTTGATTGATAATCAGGGCATGTTTGTGTTGAGTGGATACTGTGTTTGAACTTAACGGAGAACGATAGTTGTTTTCATATGAAATCTGTTCATTATTCCATTTTTCCTTTGTTTCCACCTCTGCCATGTCGTGTTGAGTACGTTAAGTATGTTTTAAAAAAAAAAAGTTCTGTAGTGACATATGACCTGTTTCAATAAAACATGCTTTATTGATGCAAGGTAAAAATATCTCTGGTTGTCTTCTTTTTTTTCCAATCTTAACATTTAAACAGCAGCAATTTTAAAAACTTGAAAACTAAACTTGAACCAGTTTCTTAACTTGAGTCACAATGTTAATAATACTCTTGTTTGCATACAGTAAAAAAAAGTTAAATCATTATTCAAAGACAGGTTATGGTTTTTCACATATTGTCATAGTGTCTTTTCTTTAAAATCTTAAACCAATGTAGATACTCACACTGACGCAATCACACTGAAACACACACACACACATTCAAATATACACAATCGCTCCAGACTGAGGCAACATCAAATCAGGGCTCGAACACACATACACACACGCTTCCCCTCGTGAAACTGAATATACAGAACGATACGGCAGCACACTCGACTGCATCAATGTCTTACACGAAACATCTCGGATTCAAGTTTACCGATAGGAGGCATCGAAGTGTGCTTTCAAAACGAAACGTCAAACATATTTTAAGTTGCCTTAGCGGGTTACAGTCTTACATAAAAACAGTATTGCATCATTGACGAGCTGCACGCTGTGGCGGCCAGTATGACTAAAATCTCACATGGTAAAATAACATTAAAACCAATTCAAAACGATTGCCTAAAATCCTGATATACTCTATGTACAAACATAATCTCACCATTTCTGCAGTGGTGTGAAAGGTCCGGTGTGTGTGCGCGCTCATCTGTTTTCTTAATGTTGAGCAAGGACCGTCCAACATACATCATTTTATGTGTTATAATTAAGGGTGTCACAAGTCTCCAAATCCATGATTTTGTTTGGGAATCAATCCAGTGGATCTCTGCAATGGCTGCAACAGTGACCATCTAAGAAGTGCTAGTTTGAGATTGTTTCAATCTCACTGTGTCCAACAACAACAGGGAAACAATTCCTATAAAGGTAGGAATAGATCTTGAGACGGGGTGGGTTGTAACTAGATTGTCATTATCAGTCTTATAGTCAGCCATAACTCTGGAAATACATTATTGCTGGTTATTCCTCGAGGTCAATTCTTCTCCCCAACTCTGAATCATGTTTCCATCATCGTCTTCCTGCTACAACCTAACTCTTGCAACCAAAACAAGTAAATCTAGGGCCCAGGTTTCAAAATACTGGAGTTTGCCTTTGGCCATTTGTAAAGATCAACAGATCATTGACTTCATGCCCTGACAATTGTCATTTCCACGTTCACTTTCTTCTTTAAAAAGTGTGATATAACCACCTTTTTCTTAGGGGAGTAACGAATCATCGAATCATATACGACTGTTATTTAAATACTCCAATCAACTGGGTTAGTGTTCAACACAAAAACAAAAGTACAAGTCACTAGATGGCAGAAGGATTCTCTACAACCACGGCTGGAGTTTCCTCAACTGCAGAAAGCCACCGGAGGACATATGACAATTGCGTGCCACATGAAATGTAAGTAGGCAAAGGAGGAGGAAAAGTAATACAGAGAGAAATAGCCTTTCTTGTTTTTGATTTCCATATCTGATGCTCATTTTGCCTGATTTTCAGGATTTTAAGGATTGAACTTGTAACACCCCTAATTAGTCTAGGTTGGTTCCTTGTGCATAAGATAACATAAAAAAGGGTTATTACAGATTACAGGTATAGATTCCAGTAATATTTGTGATGAAACCTTCTCAATCATCTGTAATGTAGTGAATAAAGACTGCAAACAATGGCAACTGACTGCTGGATAGAGTTGTTTTTGAAGCCAAACTCCTTCCACATTGCAAAGACAAACAGTAAGTGCACAGTATTTGGAACACATAAAAAATATGTTTTTTTTGTAGTGAAATGTGTCACATTGTGTTTTAATTATTAAACTAATAAACCAAAATTCTCTAAAGTTAATGATTGTCTTTTTACTACAAACACATTTGGCCATTTTAGGCAACATAGAAAGTAAGTTAATGGGATTTAGAGGACAGTCATCAATGAGTTGTTATAATGTGTGAGAGCTTTAAATACTATTACGAATGCTATGCTGCACTGACATGAAATGATTGATGTGGTTCGTTTGTAAAATGGCACGGAACAACTGTTCACACGATCTAGGTTTACAGCACACTTACAAAGGTCACTGCTGTCACATAACGACAACAACAACACACTAGCTGCACTGCAAAAGATATCTACAACAGTCATTAAATCTCATATTCAGTCTTTATCGAGTGGATTTCTTTTTTATGCGACAAGCCGTAAGAATACGAGACTTAATGACAGGCATTTTTTGCAGTGTGGTCCTTGTGGTTGGAAGCAGCGTGGAGCTTGCGGCCCACCAGCCTCCGTGGCCCCGTGACGACAGCTGCTGGTGATTAGTTCCCTCCTAATATCCTGCCTCTGTTAACTAGAAGTCCTCTGCTGCGTGAGAAAATCATAGATGTCATCTGATTTGCTTAGTCTCTCAAAGAAGGGAATAAGATCGAGGAGCTCGGTGTCTGACATGTCATCAAACCAGGACGCTACAGGAACCTGGAGGTTTGGAGCAGAAAGATACAGTGGATTTAAAAAGATTTAGTGAACAAAAGACGACTTTGTAAAGTGTCTTTTAATCAAATGTGTTGTAGGGAGAAATAAAGAGAGCATACTGCGTTGTCGGGATGGAAGATGTAGGAAGCCGGGGAGTTGTCGATGATGATGACCTTGTTCAGGTCTCTTCCTAAGCGGCTCAGGTCTTTTACGTAGTTCCCTTTGTGAAAGACACACGACTCCCGGAAGAGGCGGCTCCTGAAGGCGCCCCATTTGTCCAACAGGTCCGACACAGGGTCTGCGTACTATTGTAGCAGGAAAAATCCAGAGGCAAACGTTAAAAATTTCTGAGCTCCATATACATGGTATTTTATTGATATAGAAAATGATGTATTGGTGTGTTAGTTTAAACAGTTTTCTTTTACATAACTATGAGAAATTCAGAAAATTTTAGATAAATAAAAATTCAGATTGTGCATGAGGGACAAAAAAAAACCTCACAAATATTTTATACATACAAGGAACAAAACTGAACAAAATTGCAGAAAATATGCAACAATTTGTGGATTTATGGGGCTGCAAACACATTACTGACATATTACTGCAAGTAAAAAGTTGAGCAATTAGTTCCCCATTCACACCAACATTAATATATATTTATAATCAAGTTTTTGTACAACTAAAAAATGTAACTCCAATTTCAAATTGCTTTTAGCTCCGTTTTTGGTCTCCACCACCAATTTTCAAGGGAAATGGTCAACAAGAAGCACTAGCTAGTTGCGAACTTTGTCTGTTGTTTGATGCTCATGTGCATTGAATTGTTTAGTTTATTCACTAAAACAAGTGACTGGTGCACCTGAAAATGGTGCACGATGAGAGCAAAACCAAGTCATGTTTGAAGGTCATGAAGCCAAAAGAGTCAGAAGAAAAATGCTAAAATGCTCTCAATGGTTTATCATGAAACTCTAGCCAAGTTATATATTATACATTAGTCTGCATGTCATGGTACTTAAAAGGCTGTTTTGTGAATTATCTTTAGCTGGTAGCATATGATTTTTAATATTAAGTCTTTTAAAAATTTACATTATGGTCTACGCAGAACATCAAACCTAACCCAACCTGCATCAAATTTCAACGCAGAGTTTAAGCACTGACATATGTGTCAACCTTAGACAAGTGATGTCTGCAACATTTAATCTAGGACATTTTCACAAGACCGGCATCTGATTTCAGACGATGTATGCTAAAATATACCGATGATACTGTCATGTGCTGCAGCTGTATGAGTGAGTCACTGAGTTATGAGTGACCAAATGCTTCACAACATTAAGACTGAGGTTGACACAGTTTGGAGCAAATGTTAGAGGTTAAAATGTCTGACAGGTATCATAAATATATATTTATGCGTGAGTGCGTATGTGGAATGTGACACAGGGCAGCTTCCAGTAAGCATAATGTTTTGAAACAACAGGTGTCACTTGACACTTCAGGTCAGCTTGTGTCCTGCCGGCCTGCTAGAATTAGGCCAATTCCAGCCATAAAATACACAGAATGAGCAGCAGCAGTCTGACCTTGGATAAGCTGGCGGTGAACAAAACACACTCGAACAATTCTCCCATCCTCTTGAGGAATTCGTCAACGTGGGGCCTCTTTAACACATACACCTGGGAGGAGACACAAAAAGCAAACAAGTATGAAATCCACAGTCGTTATTAGGAATATGTTCAGGAACACAAACTAGTCATGGTTATGTATAAATAAAGGTAGTGGTAATACTACTCCTGACCCATGTGTCCAGAAAATTCTGAGGACATGGAGGATATCTACCCTTACAAAGTTAGGTTTTTATATAATTCATATAATAGTCACCAAACATGACATATCTGTCGTTGTCAAGATGCCATATTGGATGAAAAGTGAGTACATTTCATGGTGTTACCCAGCGTCCAAACTGATTTTCTCTACCATTAAAAGGTACAATATGTAAGAACTGGCCAACTGCTAACTGTTTCTGCTGTTAGCTGGTTAGCTCAGTTAGCTGTGCAGCTTAGCTGACTGCCTGGACTGGGAGCTCAGGGCACCAGGGAATTGTTGGTGTTTTGGTAACACTGCTAATGCAGGAGCTTTTCAACCACCGGGAAGAGGAGGTTTCAGGCGCGGCGGTTGTGGGGGAACCAGCAGGGAATTCTGCCAGGAAGTGTTGCTAGAATGAGCAGAAGTCTGGTGATCAGGCAACAGGACCAGGCTCAGCAGCCTCCCCAGCCAGACTGGGACCAAGTTTGACAGGGAGGCCAGTTTGAGAGGGAAAAGTACAGAGCTCCATGGGCACTCTGACTCTGGGACGGCAATCAGTGTAGAGGCCTGGACGAGGGTGACAGTGAGGTCAGCCTCGAGGTGCCAGGAGCCAAACCCGGCAGAAAACCACCTTGGTGTTGTTGGACAGACTGAACACTACAGTAGCTCACTATACAAAGTACTATTATGAGGAAAGACGGGCTGGGGCTAGCTGATTAGCATGCTAACTTCAGTGGAACAGTTATGTCTTCATTCTGTTCTTTTATGAATGTTTTAAAGTAAATTTCTTACATAATGCACCTTTTACATTTTCTTTTATATGCTGATGATTCCATGTTGCGATAAAGATGTCAAATACCGCAGGAAAGGAAAAGAAAACAACCCAACAGGTCTTTATATCTACTTGCACTAAGATGCTGGCGGCCTTGTTTCTGAACCAAGTCATCCCGAATAGGCCTTCCCCACTTTAATAAGCCTATCCTGGATTACTTGAAACAGACCCAGGCCCTTTGGACAACAAAGATCCTCTGTCTTCTGGGAGGCCCAGCACAACACACTGCAGTTACCATTAAACACCTGCAGGGAATAGTCACTGCCGTTCCCCTGCACCAATAAGCGCGGCATACATAATATGCGCCGCAGTGTGAGATTGATGGCCTGTGATTTCTGAGAAGCCTGCCAGGGTTTCCTCATTTCATCAGGCCATGGAAATAGCCACCTGCTGCTTGGAGCCGTCAACAGAGCGGGCCACAGCACTGTCAAGTGTCTGCAGTGGTGTCATGGAGGGTTTTTATTTTATCTTACTCTTTTAATTTTGTATTTGGGAGTTGATTTTCAGTTCATGAAGCATCTTATTGTATAGGTCAGATGGGGATATGGTCAGTTACACAAATCTTTGGGGGTTGTAGCAGGAAGTCCAGCAAGTTTGTAAAAACTTTCATGATGGCTTTATGCTTTTACATTGTGGCGATGTGATTGACGCAACATAAGAAGGCAACAAACAGTTACTTAAGCATATATAAGTGCCTACCTGGTGAACTGTTCCATCAATCTCCACTGGAATGATAAAATCAGCATTGTTCACTGGCTGTTAAAAAGAAAAAGAAAACAGAAGAAGAAATGTTAAACACACAACAAGACTCACTGAAAAGACTCATAGAGCCGAGTGTGGTAGCAACAAATCTGCAGTGGAGGTGTGTCAAATAGACACCAAGACGCCACCTCACTTTTTAAATAACACAACACTGTAAATAATACGACTCTTGTGACTTCCATAATTGAAATGCAGGCACTACAGAAAGTGACAAGGCTCGTAAAGTCATCTGATTTATTTAAGCCAAGTCTCACACCTGAAATTGTATTCTCAAATGTTAGTATCACACCATGTGTGTTCTATATAAGGAATAACACCCTGGCCTAAATTGTTACACTATGAGGTAATGCAAGCAAGACATAACGAGTTTAACATCAATCTTAACCAGAAAGTTTAGAATTGATGCAGAGTCATTTTCCCAAATGCGGCAGGCTTGTTGCGTTCAGTCCTGCACCGAATGGTTCAAATGTTTTGTACTTGAATAACAAATTAATGGGAATAGATTAATAGTTTCTTCTGTTCTTTTGTCATACGCCAAAATCTCCGTGCCAAAAAAAGCTTGACGTCACGTCTGTTTCAGTTCTGGTTTAATTTGCCAAGTAAAGGTGTCTTTGCTCCTTTCCCTCTCTAACTACGCTGATACTGCTTTAAATTACGTATCTGTTAGTCATTTGAATTAGTTTATCAGATATTTGTATGACTTATATTTACACACAGCATCAATTCGCAATCTGGATCAGGTCATGTTATCTGGTTATGAAAAAACGCATATCGATGCTACATGTAAATGCACTTTTCTCAGAATAAGATCAGATCTGCCTGACATTGCAGATTGTGGTTTTTATTCCTACATGATGCCACTGAAGAGCACAATTTAAATATAAATGCGTTTAGGATTATTTCTACACACAAACTTACACACTGTTTAAAGCCCTGCACTGTATGATTAACATGTATTTGTGGTTGTAATTCTGTGATTGACATGTTTGGTCTATTTGTAATGGAGGGTGGTATTGATAATGTCACCAGCTTCATACGGCATCTTGATGAATGGAGAATTTCCTTCCTGAACCAAATAAAATCAATAATCCAAAAGAAGGTGACTGGGCGTCCGATAATAAAAAAGAACTACTAGGCTTGTCTGCTACAGGAACAGGCATTTAGAATAAGCTGAGATGTCTTCAGGCTAATTCAAAAGAACACTGTGCAGCAGCTTTACTCCTTTTTAGGTGCATTTGTTTAATTTAATCAACTTTGGATTTCTTTCCCCATTAAAACACGTCTAGTGGGACAAACAAACACCCATGCAAATTATGAAGAGTCACACAGCACTCCGCTGCCTTTCACATGTAGGCGTCTCCAAAGCTACCTAACTCTATTTTTAGTATGTATGTCAAAGTAATAATGAGTTTTATTATCTAGTTTTATTATCCAACGCAGTTCACAGAGTCTGACCCTGTTTACACATAGCTGGTGGCGATATCCAGTGTCATCCTTCAGGACAGACTGTGACCTGAGAAGGACTAAGACACCAGATGGCATTCATTACGTAATCTGTCGTGACACGGGAGCCGGGGACTTGTGGCATTGATTACTTTGTTCACAGAATGCTACCTTAAAAGGTATCAAACTGATCAAAAGGGGGCCAGTTATTTGTGGGAACAATGTAAAAGTCAACATGTTGTCTGAAATCTGTACTTCCAAGTACATTGACACTGTTTGATTCACACTGTTCTGAAGTTGATGCTGTGCAGAGATTCTTTTTTGGAAAAGGTGTTTGCTTCTCATTCCTGGAAATCAGACTGTTATAAAGTTTTTTACATCTCACTTTAAATCGCAGGACTGTGAAACTAGAGCACCCATAAAGTGTTTAAAGTAGGCTATAGGCGGCACATGAGCTCGGTCCTGTAAGATAAAAATAAGTCATGTGCCTCGTAAAAATATACTAAAATGATGTCGTGCAAATCCTGTTGCTATTCTGCGATGCCTGCTTTAGCGTGGCAAGTAAAATGTTTGCTTTGACACCCAATATCAGTTAATGTCTTGGCCAATTTTGAATATTTGCAGAAACGACATTTAGTTATTAAAAGCAAAAGTATAATTTTGAAAAAAAAGGTCATAAAAGCCAATAATCTATATCAAAGAAGTTTATATAGAAACTTATTTAGACGAACAAAAGTATGATGTCTTTTTTTAATAAACACTTGGACTACAGAGAGTGACCACCTTCAAATTAAACTCAACATTTAGTTACCCAGCATGCTTTAGTGTACAGTTTATTCATTCAGATAGTATTTCACCTTAATACAGTGAAGCTTAATGGCATTTTATTGGCACTCAGACTGCCAGCAGATTAGATCAGCAGGACAGTAATGCCCTCAGAATGTCAATGTTACCCACTAAGACTTTGTTGTGTATTGTTAAACTGAGAACTATTATTTACTCTGATGAGCTCATTAACATCTCGATGCAAAAATGTATTTTGAGTATACCTGGGATGGTGGTGAAGGTGTAAACTCAACCTGACCACCTTTTTGGCTCATTGAGCTCCATTGTGCTGCAGTGATTACAGACGTGTTTCTCTAAACATAAACCTCTTAATACCTCAGTAAATGTAAGTGTACAATACAGTTATTCTCTTTTTTGGTAGGATACAGTTGTAACCAGTCAGCTTAGTTTAGAACAAACACTGAAAACAGGGAAACGGCTTGCCTGAAGTTGTTTTTGATTATTTCTTTGAATTTCCATTTTTCCAGTAACTTGAAAATGCCATAAAACTGTGAGACGTACAATTATCACAAAGGCAGAGTTTTTCCAGTCATTGCAATCAAAAAAAAAATGTTGTCAACATGGCTGAAAAGCTCATTTTTCCCCATTTGTATTCCACACCCCACCGATGTTCACAGAACAGTTTGTTCTTTATGAAAAAGGACATGAAAAAAATATGTTTTTTGTTTGTGATGCAATAAAATTAATTGTTTCTTAACAAAATGTAGGATTACATGATTCCAAGATGTTTCAGCACCATTTTAAGAGTTTTAAGCAACTTTTAATGATTATCAGGATAAAATCATGAATGACAATGATTATGATCAGGACACAGTGAACGTCTGTGATCATCCCATGCTTACTCTTTACATAAAACATATTGTATTAAAGTACAAGTTTTGGTTCTACGGGGGGATTATGTTATAAATCACTTCTTTTTTTGGGAGCACTAACTTCCTGGAGGCTCTGTTGGTCGTCTCATAACCTGCCGGTTACGCTCCAGGAAGTTACGGCTCTTGTCCAAGAAGTAAGCATCATGTGCCATTTTGTCACACCCAACTGGCACAAACCAGCACTGTGCCGGTATTAAACTAGGTCAGCTCTATAAAAACATAAAACAGATTATGATCTGTATTTATCACAAGAAATCACACTGTTCCTGGAAGAAAAACATTTCACATGTGGGATGTAATGTTGTTAAATCATGGGGGGAAACCTTCAGACCTTATTTTGACAACATGACACTCCCACACCCATAGAGATCCAGCACCGGGACACCCGGATGATGGGATACATTCTTTCCCCTGATATCTGAATTTGGATATCTGCTGATACCGATACTGATAACTAGACCAGCGTTAATGGGTCTTCAATATCATTACTATCATTATTATTGAAAAAAAAACAACAAACAAACGAAAAAACGAACAAACAAGTATCTACAGCGACTTTGCACAATCTAGGTCAAACGTTTGCAGTGCAGGACAGATCTGGACAGTCTTCAACTACTCTGAAATCGGTCACACTCTATTTATAGTTATAGTTTTATTATGTCTTTAAAGTACATTAGCTGTTCCTCGTATGTGTAAACTTACTTGGCAATAAAAGTGATCCTGATTCTGATAAATGTTGTTGCTGGTAGTGGTGTTATGTTTCCGGTTACATGAGACTGTTGTAAACTACAGAGTGGTTCTTATAAAAAGAGCAATAAATGTCCAGACATACATTAAATTTAGATGTATAACTTAAAGTTGCACTACATAGTTTTAATCAGAAGAGAAATACGGATGGCATAATTTCATACTGTTTTACTTTGTTTATAAGTATGTCAAACAGCATGTTCTCTAATTTTCCTCTGAGAGCAGCTTGTTTATTCTATTATGGAAAATAAAGTTTGCATTATAACCTCATTCATACTGTAAATCTTACAATTCTTGAGTCTTAATTTTCTTTGTAAAACTACATAATGCACCTTTAAGGTTAAGTAGGATTCTGATACCAACAGGTGAAGAAGAGGGCAACACTAAAATCTGAACAAAACAAAGTGCGTTATCAACTATGAGCACGTAGACTTAAATACATGTGATCAAATTCAAAAAGGAATTTTGAAGAGTGGAACCTGGATCAGTACGTGACTCGTGACATCAGTTCGATATCCAATGAGTCCATAACATCAAGTATCAGCACCTGATCCTGATATCTGATCGGATTGGTCCCAGCCCTATATTTGGATGCGCTCACTCTCAGTATTCTTTAATGAGAAACATCAGCACACTGTATGCATGCTTGTGGTTGAAAGCCTGCTAATGATCCCATGAAGACTATAATAAACGTATCACTATGAGAAAGGCGACAGTCGCACCGGCCAAACGTACCTTAAATGAACTATGCACTAGGGTTTCATCCAAATCAATGACGACACAGATCTTCCCCGCGTCGTTCGATTTCATCCGTGGGAGCAGCGGTTTGGCCGGAACCTGAGGAGAAACGGAGGGTTAAGAACCAAAGCTCATTTATTTTCATTTAAGCTCTTTTAGCTTTAAAGTCCAGCTGCTTTAAACGTGAGACATTACCATCTCGTTTTGTCGCGCGGGAGCTCATTGTGTGCTTGTGCATGTGCTTTTCGTCACTTAAGAGACTGAATTGTGTTGTGGTGTTTCGGGCTGAGGGGTTACAAGAAGCCTACAGCTGCTGCCACGTTGATGGAGCTTGTAAGTATCACCGCACCGTGTCCCATCCTTCAACAAGTGGTCGGAGATCGGTGTTTGCTAATGTGAATCTGATGCTAAAAACAAGCTGGCATGACCCCGACAGGCTGCCCGTTACACCGATGCATGTGTTTGCTCGTGTAGAGAACAGCCGCGTGATGATAATGGCAGAGCTGGAGGAGTTTGACACAGATACCGCACAATCTGCCCCGCTGAGGTGCTAGTACAGTCGTAATGAGTGTAAAAATAGACCCGCAGTATTGACAGATTTGCCTCGAACACAATCATTTAAAGTTTTGTCTGAACATTTATTCAAATCTCTCAGCTAAGGTGCAAAGTCGTATAATACCTGCTCTATTGGGGGAATGCAGTAATCGCATTCACAAGGCTCAGAGGATTCATCGTCACTCGGCTCCTCTTCTGAATCGCCGCTTTCTTCGGAGGCAACACTGTGAATAATGTCCAAAGGAGGTTTTAAGTCTCTTGAAATTTCACTGAATCCGCTGTCGTCGTCCGATTCTGGAGCTTCTTCGCTGGTTGTTTTTTCTACATCAGTGGAGCAGTCAGCTAAATTGTCACTCAACTGTATAACTTGAGTAATTTCAAATCTGTCTGTTTTGCATTCCTCTGGACTCGTCTGTGAGTCAGTTCCTGAATCGTTCCCATCGGGTCTTCCACGGATTATCTGATCGTATAATCCATTCAGGGCTTGTTCATCAGACGACGACTGAACGCTTTTCATCTGATATGCGTAGTATTCCTCGACACCTGGCTCACACAGCTCTTCATCCTCCTCTTGATCTACAAGTGACCAATATGGCTCCATTTCTGAACAGTCAATAAACTCTTTGTCTTCAGACTCGTCCTCCTTGTTGTCATCGAAAACTGTTTTTATGGTAGAGGTCTCATCGCCAAGAGACTCATTATTCTGGGCATTGGAGAGTTCATCTTCGTAAGCATCACCTTCGACAGAAATGTCGTCCGCACATGGTGCAAACATATTCTCCCTGTTGCCAGAGGGCAGGCAGACCTCGTCATCTTCTTCATCACAGATTTCAGAAACACGGTTGTCAAACGCACAAGTGTCCTCATCTTCCTCTGCTTCCTCACAGTTCTCTGAATAAAGTTCTTCTGATTCACATTCTTCAACTTCATCCTCTGCTAAACTTGATTCTGATTCTACAGTCCAGTCTTCAGGTTGTCTCTCTGACTCACACGACCCACTGGAGATATCATCTCTTGGACTTGCATCTTCCTCATTACTAGTATCTTCAGGCACTTCTTCAGAGGCATCGAAACACGTTTCAGTTTCCCTGTTCCTGAATTTCCTCATTGACTTCTTTACGTTTGATTGCATTTTTGGTAACCTTAGAATGAACTTCGTCTAGATGAAGGCGGACGTCGATATCTCCCCCGTCGAAGCAGGAGATGTAACGCTGTTTTTGCGCATACGCGTGTCCGTAATAGTCGGATCGGTCGAACAGATCGAAGTAATCCTCAATGACGAAATTAACAGCGGACTTCTTCTTTTTGTCCTCATTAGTTTCGTTAATATTGCTCTGCTCCATTTCTTCATCGTCTTCAAAAGATTCCCACTGCGTCTGCTCATCACTTGAATCCTCCTGAGTTCCTTTTTCTGACTCCCCTGATGAATCAGAGCAGGGGAGTGAAGGAAGACTGCCATCGGGACACGTCTTGAAGGACTTGGTTTCGATGGAAGAGCAATCAGAGGCTCCGTCGTCTTCAGGGAAAAACTCTGAGGTCTTGTCTGAGTCTTGCTGTTGAGAGTCATCACAGTAGTCATCTTCACACATTTCACATTGATCTGTGGACATGTCAGCATGCTGGTGTGTCTCACAGCACTCACTTCCAAAGAAAACGTCGTCACTATCGTCAAAATAAACGTGAACAGGTGCGCCAAATCTTGAGGAATTTACATCCTCTGGTAACCCGGACTCTTCATAAATCAGCTCCGTTTCATTTTCGTCTTCTCGCTCGGATGGATAGCTCTCGTCATCTTCATCATCAGTTTGATTTAGATTTTCGTCACAAAGTGCGGTGCCACAGTCCAATAAGTCCTCTGAATCAGAGATGTTGGGTGTGAAAGGAGCCATCTCACATTGCTCAGAGTCCTCTGTTGATGCGTCTGGCTCAGAGTCAAAGCACTCGGGCTGCTGATCGGGAAGCTCGTATTGTTGAAGCAGCTCGAGGTCCTCTGTGCACTCAGGTATGAAATCAGACATCTCACACTGGCCAAAACCGTCGCAGTTCACTGCCAATTCGTCTGAATCAAAGTCAAGCTGCTGATCAGAGGGTTTACATTGCTGAAATAATTGGAGGTGTTCGGCACAATGTTCGCAGCAAGGACTACATTTGGAAGCTAAGCTATGATTAGCACAGTGCTCAGGGGACTTGCAAGGTTTAAAACACTCACGGTGTTGAGCACATTCATCGAATGGTTGGCTTAACCCAGAAGTCTCGCACTTATCAACGATGTGGTCGGAGTCTGAAAATCCATCACTTGCTGAGTATTGCTCAAAGTACTCAGAGTGTTCATTGCAAAATGTGCAGGAGGGGTCAACAGTCTGATCAGTATATTCCACAAGGACTTCCATGTCAAGTTCAGCACTTCCCTTTGAAGAGCTGGTTAAATCTGCAGCTTCTGTATTAGGAAGAAGCTGGCATTGTTCAGCAAGCATGGCTTCAGTAGACGGCTCCCCTTCTCCAGACACTTTACTTTTCTCAGAGTTTTCCAGATACATCATGAAGTTATTTCTCAGGCTGGACTTTGTTGAAAGGTGTTACTCCATGCATTGGTTCCTCATCCTGCAGAGTCTGAGTTCAAGTGAGTGGCAGGTAACTGTAAAGGTCCATTCAGAGTGGATATCCACACGACACAAGTGGGGGGAGTCACCGAGAGAAGCAACAGGAGCAGCATGCACGTTGACATGACAGGTTGTCACAACCAAAACTGAGCCTAGCACTTGACTCAACCCCTCCTCCTTTGCCAGAGACCAAGCAATTTATTTTGGGGGCTTGGAAAGATGTGAGAAATAACTTCTAGAATATCAAATCTCTATAAAAGGCTGAACCAAGGCATTAATCTGAAACTGACACCTGAGAACGTCTTGACCACTTGATCCTCAGGCCACAACTGCCAGAAGTCATGTTTTTTTCCAGGAATATAATCAGTTTATCTACAGGCAGTGTTTTAATTTCTCCAAAAATGAAAAGTGGTCAGTCACTTGTGGACTGTCAAGCACTGTCTTAGCATATGTTAACATACTAAGCATGCATATTTTTTCATATTCAGACAAGCTTTAACCAGATAGCTATTAATAAATCAAAAGAAAAAATATCGAAAGAAAATTTGTTTCCAACTTTTTTGATAATCTAAAAGCCGTTTCAGTCATTTTCAAGTAAAAAACATTAAACATTTGCTGGTTCCAGATTCTTAAATGTGAGGATTTGCTTATTTCCTCTGTCGTATGTGACAGAAAATCAAGAGTTTTTGGGATTTGGACTGTTGGGGAAAAAAATGAAGCAAATTTCAAACATCAGATCGGGTTCCCGAAAACTGTGATGATCACTTTTCTGCAACTTTTGACTTTTTACACACTAAACGGTGAAAATCATCTGCATAATAAATGATTTGGATAATAATTGTTGAGGCCCTTACAAAAAACAAAACTCTTACGATTACAGGGAAGTTTAAAAGACTTCAAGACCACATTCTCTCATTCCTGATTCATAAATAACATCAAAGTTTTCGGATGAAAATCAAGGGGCATCTCCCTCGTAGCTCACGGCGCATCTACAGTGACCGTTCTTGGATCTGAGCAGGGCAGTGATCTCCCCGTCCACCTGTGTAACCATTTCCGCCCTCTCCATGTGACGTCCACTTCAGCTTGATGGATGTCTGGACATGCAGTACTTTTCAACACGGTTGTACATTACTCACCAGCCTGGGAAAGATGCTGTTGTAAACATGAAAAGCTTTGCGCCAAGAAAACACGTGTTCTAGGAATCACGTGGCTGTCAATCGAGCTGACCACGATAAGGGATGGAACGAGAAAGTGGATGACAAGGAGCGAGAAAGGGTTGTTTGCAAGATGAACTTACTTTTGAAAGAGTCCCATTTTCTTCAACCAAGAGGGGGGCATTATTTTTTAGCGGAGGCGGGTCCGACTCTTTGTTACATAGACAGCAGAAGAGACTGTGGAAAAGGCCTCTGCTGCGAGGCTTCTTCGAGGGAGGGACTTGGGAAGCACCTGGAACGGAACAAGAGAGAAGAAACATATAATTCTTGCACTGTACCAACATAACAGATGCATAGTTAATAAATCCACAGTGAGAAGTGGGCTAATATCAACCCTTAAATATTGCTAAGTGGAGCTGCTTAAGACAATTCTTCAAATGTGCAACAATTACACTTCATATTCTATATTTTTTCGCGGATACTTCTTATGTAATGTCATTTTGAACTTCAGCCCTTTAGGACGTAAGGACATGATCCTTGTCCTGACGTTAGCACTGGCGCTCATGCTGGGCTGGTCTATCCGATCTGTACATCCCTCTCAGCAGGAGTCCAGCCTGTCTGTCAGCAGGACCCCTACCGTGAATCGTCAGGTTGTTTATTGCTTGCATATGGTTATTTCAGCTGGGCAGCCAAAAGGTTATAAGACATTGCATAACAAAGTATAGGGGTACATTTCAGCCCCAAAAATAGTCAGGTGAGGAATCAGAGTATATCTTGTTGTTTAAAATACCAAGAATTTGGCCAAACGGAAGAACAGAACAACTAACACTGAACTTTTTTTAAACATTAACAACATTATATTTACAACACACCATTTACTGTATTGGTTGGTTAAAGATGCAATGTGTTCGATATGGCCACCTGTCAAAGGTCACGCACAAAAAAAACAAATAAAAAAACAGGAGGCAGCATGAAGTCAGATTAATTGCTCCCTACTGTAGCTACCAGCTAACATTAGCCAAAAAGCTAATAAATTAACTGTGCAGCACGTCCAGTTTGTACAACCTGAAAGCTCGGAACAATTTGGGGTGTTGGTGTTACACGTCCAGGTAAAGACTCTAGCGTATCATGCTGTGGATTTAGGATGTATTTAAACCAGACCAGAGTTGCTCAAACCCAGATAGTTTTGGTGAGTTTTATTTTGTCTCTAGTTTGAATGTGTGTTTTACGAAGCAGTAACAAGCCAATCAAGCTCATCTTCGATCAGTAAAAAAAGGAACCTAAATTCAGATGGGTGTATTTTTGTTAGTTTATTAGACAAATTCACATTAATCTTTCAGCTGGAACACCTTGTGTAAAAAGACAGGACAGACCGGACCAGATCTTCAGTGGACATCTCTGCAACACAGACGTCTTGGACAAGACAAAAACTCACACCCTATTAATAATGTAAGGTATTTTTTAAAAATGTTTTAAAACAAATATTCATGCCATATCTTACATATTGCACCTTTACTTATTTTTATGATCACCTTGCAGATTAATCTCACAGAAAGGCTTTTTAAAAATGCCATGAGGTCACAGTAATGATATATGTGGTGTTACAGGGCTCAGCAGGGAAATATTCAAGACTTGAAAGAACATGTAAGAGCATAATTAATGCAACCATGAAGCAAAATCTCCTTAGAAGCTGCTTTCAAAGGTCCTGTTTGTGTCATTTCAATAGATTTGGATTGTTGATATCCAAGAATGTGAAAGAACTGGAAAAAAAATCAAGTTTGAGCCTGAATCCTCCTCTTACTCTACTGTTCATACAATATTCACAGGCCAATAGAATCTGTCTGACACTGCTGCAGTATGTTGCGACAGGGTGTTGCGACACCATTTGCATTTTATCCGACCCGTGTAACAACAGCTACTGGCATACACAAGTGGAAGCAACCATCCCATCAACTGGTGTCAGAGTGATGAGAGCTGGTGTTCTCAAAGAAAGAAAAAAACGCGGTGACAAATTAGCTGAGACTTGATGGCCGGTCAGAGCTGTCAGCTAAGACATTAGCATGCTGCTCAGACAAGGCTAAATCTGTTGCCTCTGTGTGGGGGCGTTTCATGAACCCGTCAGGCTGCTTTGGGTGTAAAATGTGGAATGATTGATAAATCCAGAATATACATACCTGAGATATTCTGCAAACGGGTATGAATAATTATAATCTAAATCAGATTCATTTTCATACTTTTTGAATGGGTTACACAAACTGGCCAATAATATTAGAATCAGACAGTTATCTTCTTTCTTCATAGAGGTCAGATGATGCAGGGAAGCTGCAGTATCTAAGGGATTACATTTGGAATCAACTCGACTTAACACAACATGTGAACGTGACGTGATTTGCCCAAGAAAAAATAACTTGGGTCTTGCGTAATACTTGGACCAAATGACTCGAGTCACATTTCTGCAGGTCTAAACTCAACTGTATGTTTACTGTTGATCTGGATGTGTAAATCCAGTTGGTTCCAATAAACTATCTATCTATCTATCTATCTATCTATCTATCTATCTATCTATCTATCTATCTATCTATCGAAATATTGGAAAACAGAAACCATTTTTCGTAACATTTCTGGCCATTTTATCGCCACATTAAGATATTCATAATAACTATCGTACAATAATTCAAGTTTTATATCAACAATCACCAACACTTTAGTCAAGATAAACCCTTAATTCACCCCGTTAGATGTGGAGAGAAGTGAGAGGGAGGTCAGACATCAGGGAAGCAGTTGGGGGAAAACATTGTGTAAAGCCAATTGAATATTTTCACATCTAACCTAAGTGTTTACTTCAACCAAACAAGAGTTTGGTGATTGTTGGAGCAAAGGAAAGACAAACCAAGACAGGGTTTATTATGATTTTGAAGTTTGTTATCCACCGTAAAAAATACTGTTTCCTCAAAATTTCATGGTTATTTCTAGTTAAAAGTTTTTTAGTCTTCTAACAAAATGGTGGTCAATTTAAAATCAAAAACACAAACTGAGACATCTAAAGTCAAAAAAGAAGAAGAAAACACATTAAATATGAACAAAATGACTCCAAAGCCATGACACAGACACATAATTCCTTTACATATTGTGTTTATCTCAAGTATCTCACTTCTAAATTTTAAAAGAACAATCTTTTACAAACTTTTCTATTTGGCCCAGTTTCAGCTTCATCCCAGAACAACTCTGACCTACTTTCCAGTGTTATTCAGAACGGCTTCAGCCTGTTGACTACTTCATTCAACCGGGGCTGAAAGTGCACAAAGCCCCTGGAGAGTGGTCATCATGGCCTGGGCATACTTGTTGGGACATACCTCTCTTGGTCCCTAGATGAAAGGTTTGTGTGCAAACATGTGTGAAGGAACTGGGCAGGTGAAGCTTGTAGTCTCTAAAAAACATCACGCTGCTCAGTGCATTACCGCTTCTGACATTACATATCGGAGGGCTTAAAATAGCCTGCCAGAGCAGCTGCTGACAGCGGTTAATGATGAGATTCTATGTATATATTTAGTGCCGCATACTCTCACCAGCCCATAAACAGTCACAAACAAAACCTCGTTGTGTCGCCTACAACTAACAGCAGGAAACATTCCAAGCTGTGTGTTTATATGGGACCCAACGAGATGCTTCAATGCAAATGAACTTAATTCAACCAGTGACAGTGTATACTCGGCGCCATCACGTCATGCCCAAAGCCTCCTAACCATCACGTCTATATTGCAAATGTCAACATAAACAGAAACCCGGGCTGCACAGATGGCTCCGGCTCCGGCTCCTGGCAGAATGAGGTCCAAAAAAAGAGAGAGTTCAAAAAGTTCAAACAAAAAGCTGCTGGAACCGGCTCCGCATGGTCTCCATCACGTTGTTAAAGATAGATAATGTTTTAAAAGATGTTACGTGTAGATGATCAGTAAAACTTTACATAATAGGACGTTTTCTAATCAAACATTACATATTCAGACAACTCATTCGCATGAAAAACATTTGACAGATAAGAAATAAAGGGGAGATATGAGAAAAATTAAAGCATCTTCTGGAGAAAGAGAGGTGATTGTTGAGTCTCATCCTCCCGGTTGTCAAATAATGACACTTTGCAAGTAAAAAAAGTTATATTTTGTGGCTTTAATGGTGAATATTTGCAATTGCGAGTGACAGAGAAATGCAAAGCGATGATGGAGATACTTATCTTTCTCAATTCACCAGATTCTCCTTTTTTCAAACATATTTGACCCACATTTGTGCTTAGGAGTCAAAAAAACACAACCATGTGAGGAGGTGTGCAGCGTGTCACTTGAATCTTGTGACATAAAATAAATATATGTTGTGTGGAAACTGAAAACACACAAGGTTTACTGATTAACCTGCAAAACAAGGGGTCAACTGTTGCAGGAGAGCGACTGGCAGTTAGGATTTGGCTTGTGGAGAATAAAAAGAATTGTTTCAACTCTGTTAAATTACTTTGGAATAATCTAAAAGTCATTACAAAAGTTGATGACCTGATTTAATTCTCATTTGAAATTGCAAAATCTGTTTGGTGTCCTTACCATCTTGCCCATTATGGGATATTGTTTTGCTTACTTCTCAGGAAAGGCAACAACACTCAGTTGTATGACGTGTGGACAGGTGGGGAAAGTGGTAAAGAACACATTTACAATCAATTCTATATTAGGTGTGTTTCTATCAAAGCAAAAATGTTCTCCTTATTTTTAATGCAGATGTAAAAAGTTGGTCAACTTCTTGTTTTAGAGCTACACTTCCATTCTGTCCCCCTTCTCACCAGTGCTAACAGAGCTAACTACCTTATCTGAAAAGTAGGCTGTCTCCATATTTCCGTTACCAGTAAAATACGGTGAATAGCAAATATGACCTTGAAGAAAAACTGCAGCAGTGCTTTAAGCTACATGCTAACGGCAGCATGCTGACACGCTCAGAGTTCATACATGCTAATGTCGAACAGGTGATGTTGACTATGTTCACGAAACACGATGTACAGCCGGTGCTGATGGAAATGTAATTAGTTTAGCAGATATTTGGTCAGAAACCAAAATGTATTTTTGATCACGCAAGAGGAAGTTTAAAAGGATCACTTTAATTAATGTGCGTTCCAAATGTCACAGCGATCCATCCATCCAATACTTTTGAGATATTTCAGTCCGGACCAAATTGGTTGGATGGACTGACCGACACGGCCGTCCCTAGAGCTCTGCCGTTAGCGGGGCTAAAAATAAAGTGGGAACGTGACAAGGGTGTACACATTTCCTCATCATCATGGTATGCATCAAGTTAAACACATTAGAAAGCTATGAAATTGAATTAGATGTGAAGTTTTACAAATTAGTATAATACACGTGGTTTGGGGTGGAATGATTCTGAAACCTGGAGCGAAGCCGCTGTAAAGAAACGTCCTCCGTCTTGACTCGAGCCACAGCTCCGTCTTCGGTATCATGATTGGGTCGGTAACAGGCGGATAGCTGAAGAGGACGAGGATGCCAACTGAAAGAGTCGGCCAGCGGCAGAGTTTTACCAACAGCCTTCAGATGAGTCAGACTGCAGCTTCACTTCATGAGAGCGTTACAGCTTTCTGGTTACTTAAAACGAAAATGTACCTTTACTGTCAAATTAGCGTAGTTGGGTTTGTCTGTGGATACACTTCAAAAACATTTATAGAGGTATCGCAATCCTCCAAATCCATGAAGGTCCCAATTACATATTTGATTTATATATTTTTTTTCAGCACCGACAGCTAGATCATTGTTTGACTACTGAGTCTTGATTGGTTAAAGATCAATAGGTTATTGGTTTTAAACTCTGTCAACTGTCATTTACATTTTCCTCTTCTTGAAAAAGATGGTTGTATGGTATAAAGAGTAATATAACAATCAATTCAGAACAAACTGAGCAGAAGGTTACTATAACCGTAATAGTAACCTTCTGCTCAGTTTGTTCTGAAATGATTGTTATAGTATAACGGAGTGTCCTGTCACTACTATGCGTTTTGTATTTGAGGTGTTGCGTCCTTGTGGACTTTAGGCTCTCATGAAGCAGTTTTTGAAAGAGTTGTACTTTTGACACAAAGGGGAGGAAAAAACTATATTTTTTTTGTAGCAGGACTACATCTCTTCATGTGTTTATTGTGCTCTTACTAAACCTGATCAGTTAGCCTCACTGTGTTGTCTTTGCAGAGGAAAGTTAAATCAAATTTAACTACATTTTGACTCCCCTGGACATTTATGAAGATATCAACCAAATGTGTCAACAAAAACAGACTGGCGGGCGAGTCTGAAGACCAGTCCACTCTAACTGTATGAGCTGTGCATGACAGCTGCTTCGCTCAACTACTGCTGCTAACATGCGTGCGGGTCCACATGGGCAGCACTTCTGCTGCAGTTTGCCCTCGACAATGATCAATTCAGATCAGAATGAAGACGTGATTTTCCTTTAAGCTTGCTGAAGGAGAGAAAGAAAGAAAAAGACAGCACCCCGGGAAGAGACTGCCTTTCACTTGTTGTGTGTATTTTTTTCATGTCAGTGACATATTACACAGATAAAGACATTAAAACTGTCGTGAAACACTGCTATGACGTTAATATGACCGTTCACAGATCATTTTCAGGTCTATTTTTGCTGCGCGTGACGTGGGAAAACTAGGCAAGACTAAAAGATGTGACGCTGCAGCCTCGCATCGGAGGCGGACGTGGGTTGTGTGGCTGCTCTACCCTGTTGCAAGCAGGATGTTGCACCAGCCACACAGGCTCTGTGGAGCGGGTGCAATAAAATACTGGATGTCAGAATATGGTCAAAGTACTTGAACTCTGCCAAAGTGTACAGTCAGTATAAGGTGAGGTGTGGATCCTCATCTGCAAGTGGGTCAACTACATCTTCATCTTAACGGCACACTGGACCAGGGACAAACTTTTAAACCTCTAGCTCGCCTGGTATTTAAGAGCTACACACTGACGATAGTCCTCTGAAACCTGATTTTAAAGACCTCCACGAGACTATAAACCTAGTTTAACAAGAGCAAAGCACACATGGCCAGCGGAGTTTGAGCAAGGACGTTCATTCACACCATTTTCCCTCATTGCGATTCACCACGCTGATGTGATTGTGCCTCGATTCATCGGTCGCACCTTCACCCGCTCTCCCGCTCTTTGTTTAATCAGGCTCAGGTGTGCAATTAAGTAGCAGAAATGAGCAAGAAGCAAACTGTACTGCCACATTCCTCACACCTCCCCGTCCAAGAGGCTCAGACGCTGATAATGAGGTTACAGCATTTCCGAGGGGCAGCAACGACCTCGCGCCACATCAGCATGTTTTAGCCTACTTAGTTGAAAGCAGGCTTATCTGAAACCCGTTCGGTTAGGCATGCCTCTGCTTCTATTCCTATCCAGACGCAGAAAGAATGAGGCCTCCCACGGCCGACTTTCTGCCACTTTGACACCTGATATTCTGTTACAATCCGACAACTTGCTTCACACTCCCCCTCTGTAGCAAATGGGCACGGTGGGTTTCGAGCATGACTTAGGTCAGGTCAGATCAAGATTTAGCCTTTTCTGCATCGGAAAATGTCCACCTTACAGTCTGTCTCGTGTCCAGTGACAGGAAGAGAGAAAAAAAGGCGGTGTAGCTATCACAGTTTAAGTTTTTGTGCTGACTCCAGTGACAAGGAAATATGTCTCTGTGGTGCAGAAGATGATCTGAAAAGAATATAAACTATAAATATACATTAATTTAAGTTTTGATGTCACCATTAAACTTGCAGAAGAGACACGAGATCATAAATATGCCATCAAACATTAACTGGAACTTGAAGGAACAAGGATGTGAAGAAAGGCTGAAACTTTGCAAAGACTTTCCAAGACATTCGAGAGGAAATCTCCTAAATTTTAGAGTCTGCAGTGCCGCCGTTCGACTGCAGCAGCTTGTAAATCTAAAAAGATGTGAAACTAAAGACAGCTCCCCCTCTGATTTCTCTCTGGCCCCTCTCTTCTGGACAGCAGCCATGTTTTGGACTCATGACCTCTTGGACAGGAAGAAGTAATCCAACAGCAGGCTTGAGTTCGCGTGTACTGGTAAACTGGACACTGCTGCCACCTTCTGGCTGGACTCAGTTCAGCACCAGCTGGATTTCCCTTCTTCATCCTGCTTCCTCACAAGCTGCAGCCCTTTGGGAGACTGTTCAGTTGTTAAATGATAATTTAATGAATTAACTAACTCCTTTTCAATCATGTAATTAGATTATATTGATAAGGGAATACCACAGCAGGAGGGCTATGTACTATATCACATCACTGGATGCTATGACGGTAACAATATCTGTTTAATGAAAAGATCTGACAAATCTGACAATGATTCAATTCTAAAACAATACAATAAACTTGAGGAAAGACTCTTTGAACTCATAAAAAACACTGATAACTGCAAAATGATGCATTAGGAAGTCAATTACTGAAGTTGAAGTAATTTTAGATGTTAAGTCCTCAAGCTGTGTTTAAGACTGTACACATTATTGGTTCATTTCATCCCTTCTTTCTCTCTCCTTCACTTTCAACCGTGTTCAGCGACTAACTGTGATTCTGATGCCAGGATGTAGTCTGACTATTCCTTAAACTCGTCCTTTATGCTTTAAGTGTTGGAGGAAGTCGAAGCAAAGTATCAGATCTGTGCGCTTGGTACGTTACAACAAAACCGGACGGCATTGAGCTGTTCTTTCGGTACCATCCACAACTTTTGATAATGGAAACCTAGAAATAACCGTTCTAATGTGAAAGTAACTGAACTGAATCGGACTGCACTGTAGAATGAGGCGTAAAACACAAGAACAAACAGGCAGATCAGCTCTGTGAGGAGACTGTGCCAACCAATGAGACTCTGTTCAAAGCCTTCAGGCCTCGTTCATGATGGTGCAAAGAAAATAAAAAATGAAGTTCGTATTAGGCAATGTCTGGCGTAATAAGCCTTTACGCAGCATTGGGACTGAGCAAAACAGCAGCTTGTGTGACGTCTCAGTGAGATTTGTCAGGAAATTCCTGCAGGAAAATATTATAGGAAAAGATAGTTTGAGTTGTTCTGTGTTCAGCTTCAGTGAGTCCAAAGAGACGAGCAGCGTACTCATAAGAATCATGGACAATGTAAGCAAGGTTCCCGGAGAAATCATGACAGAACACTGACAAGAGTCTATACAGCGAGCTGAGATGAGTTTTGGGGAGTTTGCTGGTGCATTTCACGAGTACTAGTTGCAGCAATTATCCTTTGTGTATGTTCAGGAAGCCTCTATTAGTCCAGAGCTACTGACAATAACTTGAAAAACACCTGTTTTGTTAACTGTCTGAAGTTACATAACTCAAGGAGAAGCACAAATTTAAAGTAGTGTGTACTGAGTCCAGAGGCAAATACTGCACCTTATACTCCATATTTATGACATTTTTAGTCAAGGGATGCACAGTTACAAACATGTTTGTTTGGCAAAGACTCCAACAAATCATGTCACGCCATCATGACTTTCCTTTTAGTGAAAATGAAAATTGTGCTACAAAAAAAACACTCATCCCCACCAAGACAGAGCCCACGAAGAAGCTACCAAACAGTCGATAATAATATTCATTTGCTGCTTTTCCTTTTAATCACTTCACAAATTTTAATCTATTTATGATCATTTTGCTGCTGCGCGGACAAAACAAACATTGTGAAGGTGTCACTCTGGGAAGTCGTGACGGCATTTCTCACTAATTTTACAAACCGGATAATCAATCAAATTAATCACAATTTTAATATTTATCAATTAAAAGGGGCACCGTGCAGTTTTGAGGAAGCAAAGAGGTAATATTACAAAGTCAGAAATGTTTATTTTTTCCAAAAAGCTGTTCTCAGAGGAAAGTAAGGTCCCAGAAATCTGTTTGAAGCTAGAAAGGTGGCAGGGTCCGCCACATGCTGTGTTGTCCTTTAATGTCAGGTTTGTTTATTTAGTTTGTTTAGGCATTTTTTTTTTTAAATCAGTCATTGAAGATCTTCCTCTTCTAATTAAGACCTTGTCCACGCGTACACAGGTATTTTCAAAAACACATTTTTTTCTTCCTCCGCTGTCAAAGAAATTCCCGTCGACCAACGGTATGAAAACACAACAATCAGAAACCTGCCAAACAAAGAAGACAAGCCAAAAGAAGTAAAAACTGTTTTTTCCAGCGTCTCTGAATATCTTCACTCTGACAGGAGTTTTCCAAAAGCGGCATTTTCAGTGACCTGAAACGCTGTTTACAGACGGCCAAATCACGCAGAAAGATCTTTGTTTTAAGAAATATCCATGCACGTGTGGACAGGGCCTAGAATGTCTTACACTAAACCACATAATGATCTTTAAAGGAAAGTAATCATTACATGCAGTCTCATGCAAAATAGTTTAAAATGTACATTAATGTACCACAAATAATCATACATTTATAAAAGGCCTAATGTATAACAATATAACAGTCACAAGGGACAATTTTGTTGATGTTTGTCTTTTACTTTTAAAGGAGTGTTACGTAATTTTGGAGAGTCAGTGAGGATCTTTCTCTTCTGATTTAAATATCTTCCCCAATACTACATGATGCACCTTTAAGTAAAAATAATCATTACTTGTGGTTTGTTACAAAATAGTTATTAATGTACATTAATGCACTACAAATATTATATTATGGTCACAAGGGGCATTTCTCTTGATGTTTGACTTTTACTTTTAATACTTGAAGTACATTTTCGTGACTATACTCACATACTTTTACTTGAGTTACATTTTGCAGGACTTTAACATATAACAAAGTATTTTCACATTGTGTTATGAGCACTTTTGACTCACATAAACCATTTAAATACAGACTATTTAGTAACAGGGGTGCTTTCCAGTCCCCACAGTGATAAAACACGTGTTGAGGCCGAAGTTAGCCCATAAAACGTCCATTTTATCCTCACACTGTGTCCATATATCTAAAAACACCTTGTTGTGGAGACAAAGCTGCGCAGCGTCCAAAACAATAACAGTGAGCTGTCACAGTGGCCACGCCCCCTCTGGACACACACACACACACACACACACACACACACTTTATTCCAAGGGTCTAACACACACACTGTCGAAAAACTCGGACAAACAACCAACCGGTGGACTTTTTCTTCACATAATCTTCCAAAATCCAAAATTCTTGTACTTTTCTTTGGACTTTAAAAACTCGAGCAGCTGCGCATGACTCCGGCCTACCCGCCCACACACACACACACACACACACCCGGCTACAAACTGACTGAAACAACCGGTGACAATGTTCGCAACAAAAAGTCAGTGAAGGACGTAGAAGTGTGACAAAAAAGAGGAAACGACGGTGTTGAAGCTGCTACAGGTCATAAATCGTGTTTGCGCGCGGACACACACACACGCACACACACAGCTGTCCTGTCCGGTGTCATGCGCAGCTGGACACACACACGCACACACAAAAAGTTGCTGCAAAACTTTTCCTCCCAATCTCACCTTCATCGCGACGAGCCGCATTTTCCTCCTCGTCTCTGGTCACCTGCGTGATTATCGACGGCGAGTGGTCCATGAGATCCGTCACTCGAGCACGAGGACGTGATTAACAAAAAAAGGGGGGAAAAAACGAGCTCGAGGAGTTTAAAGGAAAAAAGAAAACAGGACAATTATTTATATTTCGCCACTCCCTGTCTGCACACTGTCCGCATACTGAGCGTCAAACTGCAGGAAACAAAAGGGACGCCGAGCAGTAGAAGAAGAAGAAGACGAGTTAAAACAAACCGTGTCAGACACAAAGCGTAAAGTTCAAACGTGTCTGGAGATTTAAAAAAAAAAGGGTTTTGTTAAAATAAAAAAGTTGTCACGTTGAAGAAGTTCATCAATTTGAGCACGCGAACATGGACCTGGACGGTTTCAAGGAAGCCCCATTCTTAAAGCCACAATGCAGGATGTGAAGCTCTCTCGCAGCATCAGCTCTCATGTAACGAGTTACTCGATTACTTTTGAACTCTTACTTTTTCAGGAATGTTTTGGAGACTTTTCAAGAAGAATGCAGTATTTTATTTTACTTTTTTTAAATTATTATGTTGAGTGGAAATGAGAATTAAAGTGCATGAAACATTTTTACACACGTTTTTTTGCGTCTGAAGTGAATTAATTTCACTTTTCTGGGTTTTAAATGCGACTTTTCTTTATTTATTTTTATTTTTGTTTTTTTTAATAAGTTCAGGCTCAACTCTGACGTGAGACCGTGTCAGCACACTGAGGGCAGCCTTGAAACCGACCGAGGGAAAAAGAGGAAGTTAGGGACTGTCTTTAAAGTGCCCACACCAAACTTCACAGTGTGTATTTAAATCTGCAAAAAACAGACTCCTGCAACAAATACACAATAAACAAACGTATTTATTGATTATGAATGATGTAATAAAGACTTGTTGATTATACGTTATTAATTTATCATGGCTGGGGGCATAAAAACAGATACAGTTCAACTTGTGTGTTTTTATTCATACTTGCAGGATTATATTGTCTTCTTCTAGACTATTAAAAGTGCAATATGTAAGAATTTGAGATTAACACATAAACATTAGCATCAGAATGTGAAGAAGTGAGAGTTTTGGTGTTTTATTAAAGACGTCTATGTGCTGCGTTGCTGCATTCTCCCAAAATACCACCCCAAGCTTCCAGTTTGACCGCTAGCTGCGCAGCTAACTCTGCTACCAAGTTAGCAGTTAATCTGGAGATCTGCTGCCCCCTACTTGTTCGGAGGTATAAATTGGCGATGTGGACAATTCACACATGTTGCACCTTTAACTTTTAGCTACGTTGTCCATGCAAATAAAGGTAGGCTATCTATCTCGAGGTCAAATCCCTTGTAATGTGTACATATATTTGGCCGATTAAGATGATTAAGCTTACAATTAAACAACCAGAATATGCATGAATGCAGGTTTAACAAACCTGGAAAAGTCCCCTCAAAAGAAATATCTTACATCTTAGATGAAAAAGAGAAAGTCAAGAAAGTATTTTTTTTATATTTCTACAATATTCTCCGACCAGTTTGTGTTGTTTTGTGTGTGTCTTTATAAAAATCGGATTGTTTTCTATCTCTGTATTAATCCGAGAAGGGAATTTAGTCCTGATTTCAGCTTTCTGCTCATATTTGCAGAATAAAATCAAGTCACAGAAGAAGCTGGTGTGTGAGTGAAGTCGTAATTCATCTGGTCACTGCTAGATGGTGCTGACGGCAAAACAAATCTCTTCAGTGTCCACGTAGTAGAAAATAACTTTTAATTCACATGTGATCGTTTTTATTCAAACGGAAGGCACATTCCTGTCATGGTTATTCTAATACAGAGCCAAAGAAAAGTATATTTTGTTGCATATTTCGTACTTTATACAAACCAGCTCAATCAGACTTTAGCTGACTCTAGCTAGACAAGTGAGATCGAACAATAAGAAACAAGAGTATATTATGTTAACGCATCTCTCACATGCACCTTTTAGAAATAAACCTCTCATCCAAATGTTAAATGTAAAGATGGTTGATATCACAATATACAATGGTTTCCTCATCAACCGTTGTGACTAAAAAAGACACAAAGCACTTAAAAAAGGTGCCAGAAAAAAAGTCTACTTTTTATTATGAGCTTGATTAAAGTTATATACAGGTTGGCACACAGCATTAATACAGAGTATTGTCAGCTGGACTTCAGAGGATGTCGACCCGAGCGAAGGACTGATCCGTGCCCAGGTTGTTCTCCACAAACACCTCGTACTTCCCGGCGTCGGACAGCTTTGCATTTTTGATGGTCAGGATCGTGTTGGTGTCGCCGATATCGAAGAATACCCTGAAAGAAATTTGTAGCACCTTCATCAGCACAATTTATTACAAATGTTTTTTTCTTAGAACTATTAAGTAAAACAGCATTCCACCTGTCGTCTTCCTCAATGTCGTCTCCATCTTTGAGCCAGGCGACGTCAGGAGGAGGCTCCCCGCTGATTTCAGCCTTCAGCACCGCCGTTGTTCCTCTCTTGGCCTTGAGGTTGTCTGGGCCTTTGGAAACCTTAGCAGGGACTGTGAGAACATGATGCAAACACTCCATCAACCTGTCAAGCAATACTGGATATTGGCTCAAAGATAGAGATCTATGAGACAGACACTTAAAACCAGAGCAGACATTAGTGTGAAGTCATTTCTAGTGTCCACAGGTGAAGTATAGAAACAAGAGCTGCACACCTTCCACTAGAATACAAGCAGATCCTCGCGTTTCTCCAAATGGGTTTTTAATGGTAACGCTGTATTTTCCCAGATCGGCCAGAACCCCGTCTCGAACCACAAGCGCCACGAAATCTGGGTCCTCGAACACGTAGCGGTACTTGGGGCCGTCCTTCAGCTCTTTGCCGTCCTTGTACCAGACGATGAAAGGGTCGGGGAAGGCGCTGACTCTGCACTCCAGCTTTGCGGCGCTGCCCTCGACGAGAACCACGTCTTTGAGATCCTGCAGGATCTTCGGAGGGCCTTTCTCCCTCAGCTCTGTTCGCGACCTAAATGAGAAACACAAGAGTGTATGAACTCACTAGATAGGCATTTTATACAGAAACACACTCAGAATGCTTCAAATAATCAAGATTATCAAAAGTCAAAACAAATATAATTCAGAAGGTGATTCAGAAGGCTACCAAGGCAGTGATGGCCTTTCAGAATTTGTTTGAAACTACTGGAGGTTTTTGATGAGTTTCCATGGCACTTTGTAACACCTGCAGATATTTTCAGTTTTGCTACAGGACAATTTCCAGCTGTGTTTGTGATGACAAAAAGGTTCAGCATGTCCGTGACACGCTGGACCAGAGACACACATTGACAACATTTATTGTGCCGACTGGGTTGGTTTAAAAGCCTTCTGTCATCAAGAGGGATGAAGTTTTGTTTTAGTTTAGAGATTCTAATGCAGAAAAATATGCTCAGATTAATTTATAATCATCAAATTTCCAGCGAACTTTACTGTTTTAGTGCACTGATGTCACTTTTGAAATATTCTGCCTGCGTTTCATTAACTGCATTAGAGGGACTCTTGCAGGGTTATGCTGGAAGTTATTATTCCCTCTACTCCTCTCAAAAGGCAACTGAATCATAAGAACACGCTGGACATTTTGGTACCTGTGGCCTCGATATGATGCTTGGATTCGGATGGCAGCCTCTTGGACCTGAGGATCACTGATGTTCAGAGAGCACCCAGGAGGGGGTGCAGCCTTCGCTTTGGACATCTGCAGTGGTCAGAACAGTTTAGTTAAAGAAGGAACCTGGAAATAAGCTAAAATGCTAAATGTTAGCTAAATGTTTTTTTAATGTCCAGAAGGCCCTTTTCACCGCAGACACTTTGACTTGCAATAGAAGGAAAAGCACAGGTGTTGCTTGCTCTATTCTAACGCCCCAATAAGACGTGACAGTGTGAAAGTGAGACAGCATGAATGGTACCAGGACCCTGAAATGGAATCAGTAACATAAAATCTAGTAATTGAATTAGTAATTGTCACCTGTACTTTTTCTACTGTGAAATGTAAACATTTCCCCGGTGGAAAAAGTCCATATTAATGTTTTATTTCTTACCTCGGAGATCCTCTTGAAGCTGCACCCTTCAGATCCACTCCAGAGTCAGCAAATGTTAAAGAGTTCATGCTTTATATGTGGAGGTCAGGAGGAGTCTTGTAGGTCCTCCGGGATCAGGGTGGAAAAACCAGACATTCCCTTCCCATTTTGGATATTAGGAAACATCCAACATGACAAGACTGATTGAAGATGTGCAACAAATGTTACAGAGATCCTCTCCGTCCTTATAAAGCCTTCGCATCAAATACTCCTGTGATCTCTCGGAGCAGTTAATAGTCGTGTTCGTGGTTGAAATGTGAGTCATCCCCGGTGAAAATACACGCATAATTATTGGTCGTAGGGGACATTTGGAAGGGAGTGGCCTCAGACTGAACTCAGAACTGTCTCTGTGTGTGTGTTTACATTTGATCTAGTGTCTCATCAAGTCTAATCTTTTGTGTTAATCCGCTTCCAGCGCCTGAGTGAAATTAATCACTTTTAAAACACTGCAAATTCAGAGCAATGTTATAAAAAAGTACACAGAAGTAATTTTGCAATATATAAGAATCAACCACTTGGAAAATTCATGCTCCCAACAAATAGGGGCACAGAAAATCACCAGATAAACCGCTAATTGTAGCAGCTGTTAGCCAGTTAGCTCAGTTAGTAGTGCAGCTAGCTGTCTGGATTAGGAGTTAGGAGCACTCGGGGAGTGTTGGCCTTGTTTACACTTGCTGGTTAGCATGCTAACAACATCAAAACGGTTTCTGTTACTACTAATAACTGCTAATAACTAACAACTACTGCTATTACACTTAAAGTAATACATTTTATATATTTCCCCTTTAAGTATCAGACATTAAAATATAAAAAGTAAGCATCAAAAGTGCATTTAAATGTAAACTCTAAAATGTAAAAATATATGTAAATTCAATATTCACATGAATGCATAAACATTTGTATGATTATTTGAATCACTGTTTAATTAATTTGATTCCTGATAAAAATAAATATATTTTTAAACAGCATCATGTTGGCTCTGATGCAACAGAAATTTGACCTTTATTATTTATTTGGCAACTTTAGTTACTAGTTACTTTAAAGTTACTAGTAACTAAAGTTGCCAAATAAATATAGCGGAGTAAAAAAGAACAAGATTGCTTCCAAAATGTGGAAAATGCACTGTGATGGGGCCAAAATTTAAAATGTTTCCACCAGAAAGTGTTAATGAGCCATTTCAAGTTGATTGGTAAGTGTCAGTGCCAAAACTGTTCCTCCAGAAAAGGTTTAGGAGCAATTCCTTCACAGGTGAGCTCATCATTGTCTTTCCATCTTCAACTTCGTGTCTTATTCTATCTCTGGTACAAATTAAGTTACATTTTACTGCAGCAATGTGGAGAAATCTCACCTCAAAATCAACTCCAAAGTGAGTAAACTCTATTATTCTGGACTTTGACAAAGTGTCAGGGCCAAAATTGTTACTCCAGAAAATGTTTAGGAGCATGTTTCGGAGTGAATGGGATGGATCAGAGGTAGAATTTGAAAGTGCCAGGGCCAAAATTGATACTGATACCTCAAAATGTACAGAACTTGAGTAAATATACTTAGTTACATTCCATCACTGGTTATGTAACTAACAATACGTAACCCTGGCAACAAGTTTTCATCCACTGTAAAAACAAACTGCTTCACTGCGTTCATATCTTTGTCATATTTCCTTTATTTGTTCATAGCCTTAACAGCTGTCATGCCTTTTTCCATGCCAGATTCAGAAATTTCACAAAATTAAAAAGCAGAAGCTATAACAAATACAGTCACTCAATAAATAAACATTTTTTTTGCGCAAACACACACACACACACACACACACGAAGCCGTCACATTCATATAATCAAAATAAAGAAGCTTGTCATTTCGTTGAACAAACTTTTTTCTCTGCGTGTCTAATATCCATCACGAGGCACTGCAACACATGCCACAAAATACGGCGTAGGATTTTTTTTTTTTAATACAAAATGCGGAGCGTTCAACCTCTTCTTCAAAACCCTGTTTGTTTTTCATCTCGTACGACTAAAGAACAAAAATATATTGCACAGACGTTGTAGAATTGAATGTTGCATTCTCATGCTGATCTTGCATGTTTTTCATTCAGATTTTTAAAAAAAACAGCTCCCTTCTGTGATCGACTCTGTAAGGAAACTGAGTGAGTCAGAGACGCAGAGCTGCAGGAGAGGGCAGTATTTTAATCTAGCAGTAGCATTAGAATATATAGAAGTAGTAAAATAATTTCATAGAATTACCGACAATCTCTGTCAGTCAATGCACAGGTTGATTTGATGATGATCTTTCTGAGTATCATCTCATCAGCGTCTGATAATGACCTCTTGATGCTTTCTTTTAAAAAATAAATCAGAAACGACACTCGATGTGTGTTAAGTGTGAAAATCCGTACTCGGTATCAACACACGTGACAGTAAAAATGATCAAAACCTGATCAAAAATAATCTGACATTTGTGCAAATGTTTCACATGCTGGTCTTAAAAGTGAAAGAAACAAAGAAGTACAAACTTTTATCTACTGTAAAATAAAGAGGAGAGATCAAACCATCGATGTTAAAGCAAATGTACCAGGAGTGACTCTGAGGATAAACTTCTATATATATCTCATATATAATAAATATATCTGGAAACAGACTAAACTAAATAGTTCTTTATTCATTGTATTAATCTTTTGCATATGAGACCGTGAATAACTTTTCAACACCGTTAAGCCGCTGAGTCGTGTTCTACTTTCAACCAAGGGACAATTTTCAGTATGTGTCCAACCGCAGTCTTCAATCGTGTCATCTAAAAGGAAAGTTAAGAGTTTTATGGGACTTAAAGGAGAACTTCGGTCGATTTAAACATGCAGCTTCATTGCTCAAGCTACCCTTGATTTGCCAGTACCGAAGACGCGAACAAATTTGGTCCAACCATTACAGAGCTCCGTGAACGCAGATTTAGCATTGAACGCTAAAAGCATGGGGTCAGAACTTTACACTGTGTTTTAAGCATCTTAACATGCTCCACATCTCACACCAAAAGTTATGCAACATCAGCAGACACCTTAGCACACAGCACTGTAGCGTCTATGACACAAACTGAATAAAAAAGTAGTTAAAACAGTGTGTTTGTGCAAGGAGCTACTTCCCTGTTTGTTGACATCGGCGTCTTCCGGTAGCTAGACCAAACTAGTCAATCCGTCGTGTGTGTACTTACTCCCTCACTGGCGGAGACGGAAACGTAATCCAGCATTTTCGTGTTTATGTTCATAATGTACATGTCCATGTTACAGCCTGTCATGAGCCATGAGCCTTACAATAGCCTGTTAAGCCTGTTAAGTGCACACTCGATGGATATGCTAGTTTGGTCTAGCTACCGGAACACACGGATGTCAACAAACAGGTAAGTAGCTGCTTGCACAAACACACTGTTTTAACTACTTTTTTATTCATTTTGAGTCATACACGCTACAGTGCTGTGTGCTAAGGTGTCTGCTGATGTTGCATAACTTTTGGTGTGAGATGTGGAGCATGTTAAGACGCTTAAAACACAGTGTAAAGTTCTGACCCCATGCTGTTAGCGTTCAATGCTAAATCTGCGTTCACGGAGCTCTGTAATGGCTGGACCAAATTTGTTCGCGTCTTCGGTACTGGCAAGTCAAGGGTAGCTTGAGCAATGAAGCTGCATGTTTAAATCGACCGAAGTTCTCCTTTAAACCAGAGAGATGATGAACAAATACCTATTTTAATTTCAGTTATTTTATCGATTGATTAAAACCCTGTTTGGACAGGACTGGTATTACCAGGCAGACAAAATGATCACCTCACGTTTGTGTTTTGTGAGAAGCATTTACTCTGATTTACTGACATTATCTCCTGGATATGATGTCGAGGCTTCTTACACTGAAGTGTTTGTTCCTTAGCAACCACATTATAAACACGGTTAAGAGTTGATTTGCCAATTTTCTGCATGTGTTTGAAGCACAAATACACATTTGCAGCTCATTTAAATCAAGCAAAAGATGCTTTATAGCTGTGCTCTTCCTCCAAGCCTTCTCTGCCACGCATTTTAAATGTCAATATTGCCAATTTCACAGTGCGGCTGTTTACTGCTGCTCATATATTACGAGCTGAGATCAAATTTCTTACTTCAGATGTTTTAAAAATACAACCCTTAATCACAGAGATGCCGATTAATAGAGGCTAACATGACTTTGGTGTTTGGTGAAATGTGGTATTACCGACATGGCAGATTTACAAGGGATTAAGATCACAGATTTAATCACAGATTAAGATTAAGACGTCTGCAATTATTTAAAAATGACCAGAGCTCCCCAGGTAATACGAGTCCTGTGTGAACAGGGCTCGAGAGGTACAAACCTAAATTTGTCTCATCTCATACAGAAAATGGAGTTTGAGCGTCTCTTATTTACAAATTAAGATTTTAACATTCATGATTTAATGTTCTGTACAGTCTGCAGGGGCAACAATCTTGCATATATATTAATTTCTGTGAACAGTTTCCTGTGAGCTTCCTGTGATGCTAATTTTAACCATTTTAAATCTTACTTCACTTTGTTTATAAAAAAAGTTCTGCAATTTAATCATTTATATAAACCAAATGAAGCAAAACCTTTTCTTCAGAGCTGTTAGCAAGTGAAAATTACAGCTAAAATAAGAACTAACACACTCAGTAACGTCTCAATAAACATCCTTTTATCAATGAATTAAAGAGGCTGTTTTTTTTTTTTTAATGCTGACTACTGCTGACTGGTTAAGGGCACTTGGGGGCACCCCGGGATCACCAGTGGGTTTCTAAAGGGATTCATTTCACCACTGACCCCCCTGGATAATCTAACATTTAATGACCGACTGACTCAGCACACTTGTAAATCTCATTTTCATAACATCTAACAGGCTAATCACGCTGGATCCTTTACACCGGGCTGAGCGGAGGAGTTTCGTTTACCTGGAAGCCAATGTGTTGGTTTGTTAGCTTATTTGTGCTGAAGGAACTAGCGCCCGCCAAGCAGCTATCACGGAGCCAGTTGTGCTGTCAACATCGTTTCTTGGAGCAGAAACGACGGCCTAAAAAACAATCAATTCCCCTTCTGAGAATGAGAGAATCATTACTATCCTATTCAGTAACGCTAGGGAAGAAATTTGCGCTGATTGTAAGAGTGCTTTTTCTAGTAGCCCTTGTAGAGAATCCTCCGATGTTTCCCCTGAACTCAAAAAAACTCAAAACAAAGAAAGGAACGGGAACTGCTACAATCCTGACAATCACTGAGATGCTACAGCAGTATAAAAACTCAGGTACTGTAGCACGACTAACTGCTTTAACTCTTACGTTTACGGAGAGAAATACGTAGCATTCAAGGCTGGCCTTCGTCAAGGACACAGAACTAGACATCATCGAATGTAAATCTGGTCCAGGAACAGGTGACTGTGATTGTATAGACTGATTTAGTAGAGGTGTAGCAATCGGTTAAAAGCACTCTTTGTTTTGAAAATGTGCTAAATATTCATTATCTTGGAACCTTGTTGACAACTTGGATGAAACAGTAATTTTTAGGCCTTTCATGGTATTCACTTGTGTCCCCTCTCATGACTGAAGAGGTGACGGTAAGAAAGGAAGTCATTTATCCAAAACGTATGCAAAGTTACAAACCTTGAGGTACTAACTAGAAGACAACATCCCGCCTCGTATGAACAAAGGTCCACCGTATAAAAAAAAAATGCACTCAGGCTCTTGTAAGTAAGAGTTCCCTTCGGTGTGAAAGAATTCTTTTTTCGATTCTCTTTCAGAACCAGAAAAGAAAAAGACGTCTCTGTAGATCACAGCCGCTGCTGGTTTCTTGAGTTTCTCTTTTTCTTCCGACCAAGTTCAACAACTCAAACCTGAAGGGACCACCTCAACGTCTCGTCCTACAGTCCCGCCAACCGACGTGTGGAAGCCTGTGTTCACTGGGTGACAGGTGTGGTGGGTGAAGTGGGCACATTCGGCGTGGCGGGGCTGGTGGGCGTTTGCGGCGAGCTCTGGTAGGACCGCAGGAGAACTTTGTGCTTGGTGGCCACCACCTCCCGCCTGCGCTGCTGTTCGGCCAAGAAATCCTTGAGACGCGTGGTTGTAAAGGTGAGAGTCTGCCTACGGAGGCGCATCAGGTAGGCATCTTGAAGCCAGGAGTTATTGAAGCAGTCCTTAATGGAGGGACGGGCCCTGTTGAAGACCAGACAAGGAGGATTTTAGAGAAATGTAGATGTTGTGGTAATGGGACGGTGCTGTGGTCGTGTTTTGCTTGAACTACTGGCCACGCTGCCCTCCACGACGGGGTAATACTATCGGATCAATACTTCTGTAAGTACAAAGTGGTATTATGACAGGACAGGCTAGCTGGTTAGCATGCTAACTTCAGTGGATATCTCAGCAACACGATACACAGATGTCTTGAAATCACGTCAAAACTTTCTCTTCACATTTCTTTACATTCTGTTGATGATATTATATATACATAGTCTTTTTTTATGTTTCAAAATAACATGAGAAATTCTAACTGAACAGGATCAATGTTACCATCTTACCATGGGTAGCTACAGAGGATCTTTTTAAGAAACAGAGAGGCACTTTGGGACACATTCTGGTAGAGTTTAGAGAGGTCAAACTTTGCCGCCTGGATCCTGGCTTCAGTCTCCTGAGGATCAATTTCAATGAAAGGCGACCTGCCGCTCAACCTGGAGAGACCCGGGAGAAGATTTGAAACTCACAAAAGATCCCTCAAAACATCAATGCACGATAATATCTGGGAAGGTTTGTTAGGTTAGTCGTGAATTCATTCAATATTACAAGAGCAGCGGGATGTCTATGACATGTAAAATCACAGCATAAGGAAAATACCTGAAATCTGAAATGCAAATGCAGCAGACAAATTGCTCAATCATAAGCGTCATTTCACATAACGAACACTGTTACGTTGCCATTTAAAGAGGGCTTGCTGGGTGGAAGCTGTGAAGGCAGAACTCACATGATGAAAGTTAGTACGCCCACGCTCCAGATGTCAGCTGGAGGGCCAACAACGTCCCCTTTCAACATCTCCGGAGCTGCAAGGAGAAGAAAGGAAAAAAAATGCACAGCCTTCATTGTTTCATACGGAACTCTGAAAATGCTCTTTGTAACAACATAAACAACAGTTTATTATTAATTATCTGTGAGGGTACGTGTGTGTTTTTTGTTTTTTTTTAATGTGTGAATGCCTAGTTTTAGTTTGATTGTAACTCTCCTGTGTTTCAGTTGCTGGTGGACGCCCACAAAGAGAACAGTTACATAAACCATCGATATCAGCAAATAATATGAGAAGATCTGTATCAATACAGTAAATCAACAAGGACTAAGATCTTCCGGTTGCGCTCCATAAAGTGTGCTTTGTTTCATTTTCTTTGTAATGTAATAGCAAAGTAAAGACCACTGGAATGGAGCGTAGCATAAACTAAAATTACAGGCTGTGATTTCTCTGAGGGACTTTAATTTGTCTTTAATATTTCTTATAACACTTGTGATTGTTTAAAGAAATATGTGAGAATTGGCCACCTGTCAGGTTCAAAGTCTGTTAACTGTAGATGCCTAATAGTGCTCCTATTATCTGACTGCGTGTTGGTGTTCTACTATTGGACTATGCGTTAAACTAAAAATCGTACCTTTTGCTCCTTTAATTTAGTGTCTGAGTCACAATTAAGCTTGTCTTAATCTTGTGTGTGTTTCATCGGGTCCTTGTAAAATAGCTCTTGGCGTTAATAAGACTTGCTGAGTAAATAAAGTTTAGGTAACTCACTGACTGAACTAAATAGGGGAATGATAGCAACTTGATTTTCTTGTCACAGCTTGTTGTCTGAATTGCCATTGTGAGGCTAATATGGCTAATGTGTGATTTTACATCTAGCAGATACTGATGCTGTCGTGTTTCCATCCACCCGGTCAATATCAGTGCCGTAAATCGCTCTCCTTTCAGCTCTGTTTTGGTCTCTAAACCAACTCTAAAAGGAAATATCAGGCTCTTAAGATGCTAAATGCTCACATTTGGTGCAGGGCGGGTAGCTTACAGTCGGCTCATTAGGGATTATTCTGTGTGATCAGAAACACCACTGATGAGAGCCCTGAACTGATTAAAATCTATAAAGCTGCAGGCCATAAAACTACAATAATGAGCTGAAAGACAGCAAAAAGCTGCAGTCGGGTGATCATTTTTACATCACACGCAGTGATTCGATCAGTTGTTCGCATAAAAAAAATTGATTAGAGCAGCTTTCATTTTGAATTCCCAGCAGTTTGTGGAGAACAGGACTCTTACACATGTACTCCAGTGTTCCAATAGGGGGGCTGAACTGCTTGAGGAAGAGTGGGTTGTAGGTCTGAGCGCTGCCAAAATCAATGATCTTGATGACGTTCATGTAGGTGACGATGACGTTCTCTGGCTTGATGTCCAGGTGGAGGATGCGCCGGGTATGGAGGTAATCCAGACCCTGGAGGATCTGCACAATGTAGGTCACCACGTCATCCTCGGAGTAACGGAACCTGAAACGCACCAGGAAATGAATTCAGCTCGAGGAGGAATATTTTAAGGCTGTGTTGACAGGAAACCGAGCAATGATTTTGACCACCCGGGCTTCACCTGTCTATGAGGCTGAAGAGCAGCTCCTTCCCGCTGCAGTACTCGGAGATGAGCACCAGGTAGCGCGGCGTGACGTACGCTTCGTGCAGAGCCATGATCCTTTCATGATGAAGAGACTTGAGGATGTCGTACTCCTGAAGCACATCCTGTTTGCTGTCTGCCTCATACGGGACAATCTTGGCCATGAAGAGGTTGCCCGTGGCGTTCTCTCGGCACTCGCGGATCACACCGAACCGACCCCTGTGTGTGATGAAGAAGAAGTCAATACTTCCTTTGCAAATGCTTAATGTCCATTGAGTTTAATAGTTTTAAAATGTCTTCATTAGAGAGCTATAAACCAGTTAACTGCTCCTGTTAGTTTCTGCTCCTGCTCTCTGACTATCTTATCTTATTTTACACAGATATGGTCATAATAATGGTCGTAAAAAGGATGTGAAATTGCCTATTTTTTCTTTAAAAACATACAGTTTTGTGGGTAATTTAATCGTTACCTTGCTTTCTCATCCATGAAGGTGTAAGGCTTCTGTGGAACTCCCTGGCGCAGAGATCCCTCTCCAGGCTTTCCCAGCGGCGTCCTGCGTCCTGAAGGTGTAACTCGTCCTGACGGTGTGATCCGCCCAGATGGGGTACTCCGGCTGTCCCCTCCCTGCAGCACAGGGGTCAAGCTCTGCACCACCACCACGGGCTGTGTGATGGTCACGGGAGTGACGGGAGGGGTGGTGGTTGTTGGAGTGGAACTGGGTTGGGAAGGTGGAGTAACACGAGAGGTCGTAGTTGGCTTGTACATGGGAACGGATGAAATAGGCTTCCCGATGACAGGTGCCGTTGGCGATACAGGAGAAGGAGGTTTGGTGATTATAGTGGGGAGTGGGATTATTGGACTGTGAGGTTTGGGTGGCACGACAGGTGGAGGCGCCAATTTGGTCTGAGGTTTGCTCATACTGATGCTTAGAGTGGTCTTGGCTTTGGCTGGCGGGGCTTGGACAGCGGGGGTGGTCTGAGCAGGAGCTTGTTCTGGGGCGGGGGCTGAAGTAACGGGCGGGGTAACAGCAGGGCGGGTAGCGTCAACTGGCACTGTGGGTTTGATGGTTACCGGAGACGCAGATTTAGTCACAGATGGAGCAGGAGCAGGAGCAGGAGCAGGAGCTGCGGGAGGAGCAGGCGTTGCTGTAGTGGATTTACTAGGAGCTGGTTTAATGGGAGGCACTTTCATGGATGACATCATCACCACAGGGGCAGGAGGAGTGGTTGCTGGGGCAGTCTTGACCACCACAGGAGCGCTGGATTTAGCTGGTTCTGGAGAGTAAGAACATACCTTAAACACTCGATGTACTGTAAATTTGTGGGGCAAAACAAATACAACAAAAACTACATAATTTGAATCCTTTCTTTCACGTTAGTACATAAAAATCAAATCAATGTACAGTATTTTGTACAGCTTTATCTAAAGGTAACACACAATTATCCAAGAATTTCGTTTATACATACCTGCAGCCTCCAAGCTTATGACCTCTGAGAGGTTGCTGTAGGGGCCCTGGCCAGCTTTGTTGACACAAGCCACCCTAAACCTGAAGGCGCCCCCTGCTGGTAAGTCAACCACATTGTAATAACAGTCTGCCACCCCTGTAGCCACGATCAACCAGTTGGTCTCACCTGGGAAGAAAAAAACATCATCGGTATGTTATTTCAAAGGACAGTTTATAGTATAATGATATCACACTTGCCATATTATACATCAAATACACAAACACACAATTTTTCTAATCCTCAGTCTTATTTTTCACATTTATGGACGTATCAATACTATAAAATAAACATTTTAATTTGGTTGAATGTCGGTTCTACAGTAAGCTGTTGAGGGTTATATAATGTATTTATGTCTGAGGCTGGCAGATCTCATCTTCCGTATATATATCACTACTTCATCTTCACCTGTAGGCCGTGGCCCACATGTTGCCATAGAAACCTTAAGATCTTGTTGCATTATTGATGTGCTCTTGTTGATGATGTGAAGGGATGTGCTGCACAGTGAAACATATGCATACCTACAGTGTATTTCATATATATAGCCTAATCGTGTGTGTGTGTGTGTGTGTGTGTGTGTGTGTGTGTGTGTGTGTGTAGGCACAACGGATTTGGAAGTGATAAATCCTCCCAACGCTTGAAGTAATACCAAAATGCTCAGGGCAACACACAATGTATGGTTTGGACAACCATTATGTGTGGGTCTATGTAACACATTCAGTCAGCGGGGTTCGATCTGAAAAGCATTTTTGGACATCTGATCTATCTCATCTCTTTGAAGCTGGGGATACGCTGTACAATTTGAGTCTGTTTCTGACCTCATTTTTGAGTGGCATGACTCTTTTTTCTTTTGCATCGCCAGGCATTGTTTGCCATGTTGTATACAAAGGGAAGTGAGGGCCAACCAGTCGCTCTGCTCAAGAATTGCCATCGGACGCATTTCTAAGGTGTCAGAAATTTGTGGTCAGCAACAGATTGACCTTTTTTTTCTCACTGCGCCTGCCTAAAGCAGCGAAGACAGTGCCATGGCGACAGGTTGGTCCAGTTATGGTCCTCAGCAAATGCTTCTCTGTAATGTATCTGCCTCCAATAACGACTGATATGAGCACAGACTCAGTTTAAAGGACAACAGCTTCTTTCCCTTTTTTACATGCAGTGTCAGCGCATAAATCATGAGCTTTGGCTTTGTATCGCAGACGATGTAATCGTATAGTATGAGATAGAATTAAACAACAATTCTATAATCGTGCAGTGTATGCCAAGCTTATAAACCTGAATACAACTTTAAATCATTGTTAGTAAACACTGACCCTCTGCTCTCCTCTCCAGAGAGTATGTGCATGGAGCCATTGTGTCTGAAGGCCTCCACAGTACCAAGGCTGTGTTGTTGTACTTCTGAGGTATTTCAGGGGTCCCAGGACGATTGGGAAGACCTGCAAACACAAAATATATCAGTATGACATTCACATCATCCGCCCTTGGGCTCTGGCATGCCCAACAGTTTCTTCCTGGCCAAGACTAGAACATTATTTATTACTCTATTTATTTATAATATATACTGCATATTGCTTCACTGCTTCTCACAGACTGGCATAAAAGTTATATCAGGTCTTACGAGCAAGAGATATTGTGCAGGAGCTGGACACGGTGGCCAGGGGGTTTGTAGCAACACATTCATAGACCCCTGCATCCTTTTTGGTGGTCTGCATGATCATCAGTAGCTGCCGGCCATCGGGGCAGGCGATCATGTTCATCCTGGCGTCAATCTCCAATGGCTTCTTATCTGAGGAAACACACATGCATAAATATCGTCAAAATGATGAATAGGTTTTGATGAATTAGGTTTACAAAGCTTATTATAAATGATGAGGATGAAAAGAAAGTTCTGTCAAGATTACAAATTATTCTGTCCTTTCTTTATACACTTTATGCAACATCTGTTGTCCTGGCACCATATGTTAGTATACAGCGAGATACAATGTAAGCCATCATTATGTGTCCCGAGAATAATTATGTAAATTACTGTAATTAGCAAGTGAAGTAAGTCTGATCATCCATCTGTACGATAATATATGTAATACTGCCTTATTTACATCATTACATCATCCGTACCTTTCATCCAGGTGATGTGTGGGTGGGGACTGCCTGCTGGCAAACAGCTGAGTGTGACTGGATCCCCCTCCAGGAGGACATGATCTCTCAGCTTGATGTGGAATACTGGAGGGAAATCTGGGAGAAAAAGACATTACACCACTTATATCATGTCCACATTATATATTGATGGTTAGAATATAGACTGGAAACAGCAAGCCAGGCCCTGTTTGAATGTAACTTATAGCAGATGTATTAAGGAGAGCTGGATATAGTGTTGAAGCCCTTTTTCATTCTTATGGAAGTTGATCAGTTGCACATGAAGCCAAAAAAATGAAACACTTCCCGTGGTAAAGAAATTACGGGACAAAGACTTGGATGATGTAATTACGGGGTTTGTCTACTATGTCAAATTCGCTTCAAGGCCTTGTGCACTTTCTTGGGGTTTGGGGTTATGTTCCAGACTATTTCTTGAGTAGGAGCAACCACTTCCCGAAGTATAAGCTGGTTAGCTGGCAACCTTATGGTGATGAAGGAAGCAAGCCCTGCTAGCCGTGTCTGCTCCTTCTGCTAAGCTAAGCTAACCGGCTGCTGGCTTTTGCCTCAAATCTAACGGACTAATATGAATCTGGTCTTCTTATCTAACTCTCGATGAAAGACAATTCATCATAACTCCAAAAATCTTGTAACCGTGCCATTGACAATGTGCAATCACAGCTTCTTCATATACTGTACGCTCTGGCGTGACTTACCAGAAGCCAGTTTGGAGTACTGGCGTGAACGTAGGGAACTACTGTCTCGAGAGATTGCTGTTGGTATGTCAGGCTGTGATACTGTCTTGTCTCGTCTCCCTCTGGTCAGACCCCATCGATCCCAGCGGGATCTGCGCTCAGCCTCCACACCTTTGTAAGCGAGAAAATCAACCAATCCACAAATCAATAATCATGCATTTAATATTGATAGTTTTTTATAGTCAAATGTGGAGTCAAATTCAACAAGATGTGCAATCAATTTCTTCATACCCTTTGATGTGTCGGACTTGAGGCTGGACATAGAGTCTAGAGACTCTGTTGAGGCACCATTGCTAGCCTGAGATGCTAGCTGGTTCTGAGGAACACTGGGAACCTTTGGACCACGGTTCTCGGATGCAGAACGGCGAAGCATGGAAAGAATGGGTGTCCTCTTTGTGTCTTTGTCCTGTGATGCTTTCCTTTCCTCTGAGAAGCTGCGAATTCTTGTGGAGATACCAGCCACTGTTGATTCAATCTTTCTGCGCATTGCAAAGACTGGCGACTCATTAGGTTTCTTGAGCTCCTTTTCATCTTGTTCCACCACTGCATCGCCGCCACCATCCATGCGGTTCATCTCCACTTCCTTCTTTTCCTGTGAACCTCTTTGGCCGAGGGTCCATGAAAGCCTACGTCTCGAAGCAAATGAATCATCATCTTTGGTCGTGTCCTCCTTGCGCTCAGCAGATGGAGTTCTCTTCAGGCGCAAAGAGAGCCTTCTCATAAAACCTTGGTCCTTTTGAGCTTCACGAAGGTCCTGGACAGACTTTGATTTCTCTTCAAGTCTCCTCTGTGATAATTCCAATGGTGCACCAATTGGCCCAGGTCTGTATATCTCCTCACCTGACTCTGTAGAGTCTGCTGGTGCTTTTTCCTCATTCTTTGACCGTGACAGAAATTTCAGACTTCTTGTGAGGGAAGACTCACGTTTTTTGAAGCGAGCCTCAAAGACTTCTTCAGAGCTAATGTCATCAAGGTCCATTCCTGGTGGGAGCTCTTGTTGGGATGCTGAACGTGGGATAGTCCTTGGTGGACTCGGTTCCTTTGTGATCATTTCAGGCGATGCTACCCTGGAGTACACAGCAGGGTGCTCAGTGGTTGATATGATAACTGGCTTTGATGGACCATGTAAGCCAGAGGGCAAGCTGGCAGGTGAGGATGTTGGTAAAACTGTTTCAGTTGATACTGAAGATGCTGAAATGGCTGGAAGCACAACAGGTGTAGAGGGGCCTAAAGATTCTTCACTGACAGGCTGAAGTGAAGGGACCATGATGGTCTGCATAATACTGGCATATGCTGAAGTCCTTCCATCTGGAAGAACAACTCGAGAAGGAAGCGAGGGTGGCACATAAGTTGACACAACATTTTCTGGGGTATGAGAATATTCCTGTGTTGGTTTGACCATAACAGAGCTTGTGGTTATCGTAAAGTCAGAAGACTTAGCAGGCTTATTTACTTCTTCTTCAATCTTTTCCTCAGAAACCCTTTCATTTTCTTTAGCATTTAATTGAGCAACACTGACAAGTCTTTCCCCTTCTTCTTTCATAATCTCTTCCTTTACTTCTTCCTCTTTTTCTCTTTCTTCTTCCTCCATTTTTTCTTCTAGTTTAGAGCTCTGAACTTCAAGAGGAGGTGTAGGAATTCTCTGGCCCATGTACTCTGATTCAATCATTGGTTCTTCTGATATGCTCATATCCTTCTCTGAGAAACCACTTGTGCTCGATCTCTCATCAAAATTACTATCAGTTGTCAGCCCATCCATCTTTTCATTCATAGTCTCATCAGACTTTGTCTCTTTCTCCATAAATGATTCCTCGCTTTCTGTTTTAGTTGGACTTTCCTGCATGATGGAGTCTGGTGTTGGTGGTTTTGGTGAAGGTTCCCTGGGAGTCACTGGACGAGAGTCTAGCTTGGTTTGCTCAGTGAGAGATGACATGGATATAGCCTCCTTGAGTCTTCTCTCTTCTACCTGTGCCAAGGGAATCTCCAATGGAGCTCCCAACCGGCGGTGTAAAGGTATGGGTTCTGAATCACCCTGACTGAATGATGCAGTTTTACGCAAAACTTTGGGTTTTGGAACTTCGTCCCTTGCTGAATCACTTGATGCGGCTCTGGTAAGTGGTGGTGGGCCCAAACGAGCAGTACGAGAGTAGCGATCTGAGGATATCGCACGATTTTCGTCTCCCATTCCTAATGTTTCCAACAGGGGTCCTCTCAGTCCACTCATCTTCTTGTCCGCAGAGCCACCACGGAGTAGTCGCTGCCTCATCAGCTCCAGTTTCAGAGCATAGTCTTCTTGACTCATCTTGGCAGTTCCTGGGCTGGTGCTCCTCCTCGGTAGTTCCATAGAGACAGCTTTCTTGAGAACTCTCCTGCCATCCTCTTGGTTTCCTTCTTCAGGGCCCTCCTCAGGTGTAATCCGGAGTAGCAATGCACTGTCCGCTGAGCCACCACGTCTTAGCTCTCCTCTTCGCCGTCCACCCTCTGGTTTGTCTGACTCCATGCTTGAACCCCTTCTCAGGGGTTTTCTAGTCATCTCTGACTTTTGCGGTAATTCACCAGGTGATTCTTCATCTGAGGAACCCTTGTCATTGTCCTGTGATGACCTTTTCCGCACACGGCTTTTACCTGTTAATTCAACCCCCTCTTTTTCTGTTTGTTTTGGATCACAATCCATCGCCTCCTGGACTTGAACAGGAGATCCAGACCATTTACTTGTTCCATCCTGCTTTCCTGTTTCTTGCTCACTTGTCTGGATGTCATTCAGCGACTTCCTTGATCCAGAGAATTCCATGTTAAGCGGCATTGGAATAAATGGCAATTCATCAATGTCTTCATCAGAATCAGAGGATGATGATGGCAAAGGTGAACCTTCTTTGAGGTGCCTGGGAACCGCAATGGAGATATGGCTGGACGAATCGTTAAGCAACTCAGGTATGGACCTCATGACCATCTTTGATTTGTAGCTGATCAGTGAACGCTGTGAAAAATGGGACATTAAATACCATTAAAAAGTGGAAAAACATGGCCATTTCAGAATCTGCAGGCATTAAGGAATAATGCTTTGTAGAAAGACCCCAAATAGTAAATATAACATCCCTTACCTGCCATTTTCTGCGAGATACAAACTTCTTCAAGGCCTCTGTATTTATGGCCTTCCCCTTGCTAAGTGTCTGTAAAGAAATAAAGAATGGGCCCTTGCTCAGTATTGTAAGTGGAAATGAATACAGAAAGAGGTTATTAATGGTTATCAGTGTAGCGTGAAGTGCCACTGGCCTCATCTTACCTTGAACCAAGGGTGTCGGAGACAGTCCTGAGTATCAGGTCTCCTAGAGAGACATTACGAAATATTTCAGTTTGGCAGGTTCATAAACATTTGTTACAATATATGGCTTAATAAACTACACTGTCTTAACAAACTCTAAATGAAAAGCACCAGAGGAAGACAGTATGTGAGTTGCAGACAGGGACTAGAAAATGATATAAACACCAGATGTCCATTTGATAAGCATCTAATATTCAGACAAAATAATGAACAGGAGCGACTTTGTCTTTTGACATGCTTGTTCAGGATTCTCACCTCTATGCAGTTAGAACATTTTATGTAAAGTTTACGGAAATGTGTTAAAATAAGACACTGTTATCCATCAAATTAAGAATCGCGTCAAATATCATTGACTGAAAATATTTCCCCTGTGTATTATTCAGCATATTTATAACTAAATTCCTTAACCCATTTGTGCCCAGATTTTTTCCAGATTTATAAGGCATATCATTTTATCAGTTGAGTCCCTCTGAATCATGTTATGTATTTATTTTTTCCATTTTGTACTTAGTTTTGAAGAAAATAGCATTTTTATGACTGGCAACAATTGTTGCCAGTGGGCACACAGCTTGTCACTAGGTCAAATGTCACGTAATAATAACATAGAAATAATAATAATAATAATAATAATAATGATAATAATAATAATAATAATAATAATAATAATAATAATAATAATAATAATAATAATATAGTAATAACAGAATAATAATATAGTCATAATGAATAATAACAAAAAGATGGAGGGGGTGGGGGGTGTAAAACTAAAAATATATATATAAAACTGTACATGGATACCAATGGATATTACCATCCCAGGAAGGTAGCTAATGATCATGGTTCAAACCTTGGTTCCCCCTGTATAAAATTCAAAACAAACAATTTGAACTAGTTTCTTTATTTAAAATAACCTTTTTATCAGATATACATCTCAGCAGTGGCGTGCACAGACTTTTCAAAGGGCAGGGGCGAAAATACAGCGCGTTCTCGCCACTGAAGAGGGCACTTTAGCGTGCGTTTTGGCTCCCAAGAGGGCACTTTTGCCCGCATTCTTGCCACCCAAGAGGGCAGTTTATCACGTTTTAACCAGCCAAGGGGGCAGTTTATTGTGTTTTGCCAAGCAAGAGGACACTTTAGCATGCGTTTTGGCTCCCAAGAGGACACTTTAGTGCTTGTTTTTGCTCCCAAGAGGGCAGTTTAGCGCACATTTTTGCCACCTAAGAGGGCAGTTTATCATGTTTAAACCAGCCAAGGTGGCAGTTTAGTGTGTTTTGCCAAGCAAGAGGGCACTTTAGCATGCGTTTTGGCTCCCAAAAGGGCACTTTAGCACGCGTTTTTCAACAATTGGGCCACAAGGGGGTGGCGACCGCCTAAAAATCCTATAGACACAGGCCTTGAATACCTGTGAATTTATTTAGCTAGGAAGAGTATTCCAAGAGGACTAAAATGAGCCGTTGTACATCATTCTTCAATTTGAAATAAGTTAATTATGAGCAATCCTACAGACAGTGTTTTCCTTTAGTTAGCGACAAGCTATGTGCCCACTGGCAACTTTTGTTGCCACTCACAGAAATAAGCCCATGAACAAAAAAATATTCATCCCAGGTAAAATTTTTTGGGGGAGGGTTACTCTAGAGGCTTAAATGATTAAATAATTATAAACATGTTTGGGGGGAAAATCATAAGAAATTTATGAAAATTGCCTCTTTCCAGGAGGATTTGCATCAACCATGTCTTCAGTCAGAAGTAGCAGGAAGCAGATGATGTCATGTGATAGGAAGCACTTGGAAACAATTTTTTATAAAACAAAACTTTTGTCTAAGTTGTCTACTAGCATATAAGTGGAAAAAGTTGCATAAGTACCTTTGAGATTTTTTATTATGAGTGGAAAATGACAGTGATACACTTCGGCAACAATTGTTGCCAGTGGGGCAAAACGGGTTAATGTACTGTTCGAAATATTAATCATATATCTCTTTCTGTATTTCACACAATAATCAGATTAAACAGACCCTTAAAAGAAAAAAAACATCCAGCAGTATACTCACAGTCTGTCTGCGACCAGCAGCTTTATGATGAACCCTTTGGCTTCTCGGCAAAGCTCAGCAAACATGCTCTCCTCGAAGGCCACATTATAGTTCCTGATGTTCAGTACGGAGCTGCGGTCGTTCTCTCCAGCAAATGGAGAAACTCCTATCAGACTGATAACATAAGGAAATACTTATATTTAGTAGCAAGCTTGGGAATTCTGCCTGAATGGGCAAACATGTCATGAACTGACATTGATTTCAGCATCCTGGGATACGTTTGATCATGAAGAAAATCAATTATTATAATGAGAATGATTTTGCTCACCACAGATATGCAATAACTCCAACTGGCCTGGGAAAACAAAGAAGATGATTAGAAAAAGGTAGTGGGTTAAGACAAAACAAACAAACTCTAATTTCAAGAGGTGCTCTACCAGATGTCTGATGCTTTTGACACAGGGGTCTGATTGACAATTTCTGGCGCAACAAATTCTGGTGTGCCATATTTGCAATACTGAGCCTCGTCGGGTGTGAACACCACTGCATTGCCGAAGTCACAGATTCGGATCTGATCACTGTGGGGGTCCGCAATGAGGATGTTATCAGGCTTAGGAGAGAATAAGAATAATATATTTTGTTATTCTTTCTGCCATCAGAAAAACAGTGAAAAACAGTACCAGTGCACATTTTTGAAGATTCCTTTTTTTAATATAAAGTCTTTACATGAAACAACGACAGTGAGTGTGGATCTATGAGAACCTACCTTAATGTCCAGGTGTATGATGCTGAGATGATGAAGGTAATCCAGTCCCTCAAGCAGTTGTCTTATACATGAACGTACCTGGTGATCCCAGAACACAAATGTGCCAGTATAGCTGTTATTTATTAGCGCTTTTAAAATGACATACATCTGATTACTAGATCTTAGTTTAAGATTTGCTGTTCAGTCAAGAAAAAGGACTTACGTCAGACTCCATTATTGTAGATTTCTTTGTAAATCTGTCAAGCAGCTCCTCGTGGCATCTTTAAAGATGAATTAAGGCTTAACAGTATGTATGCATGGTTATTCCACTTTTAACAAGAGAGTATATTTTAATGAAAAGCTTTTCAGAACAACACAGGGCGAGAGGTGACACTAAAAAAACATTTTAATTGAGATCAATTCACTTACTTTCAAAGGCTAATTGTGCACTCTGCAGCACAGTACTCTTTGTTCTAACTGCATAATAAGGATACAATTCAGTGATGATAATGACTGCGTTCTTTTTCTCAAAGGCGTCATGGAAGTAAAGGACTCTCTCGTGGTCCAGCTTGGAAAGCAGGTTCATCTCTCTCAGAGCAGATGCCTTCTTCTTGGCCCGTGTGGTTATAAACTTTGCGGCATAGTCCATTTTGCCCACCTTCTGCGTCACACGTTTTATATAGGAAAACGCACCTCTGGAGGAGAAAGAAAACTTCATTTTTACCTTGGCTTAACTTGACTAAAGACTTAAATCTGAAATAATTTTCCATCTTTACAGAATAGCAAGATGAGAAATTTCTAGTGCATCAAAATACGGGACGAAATGTGGGCTTAAAAATCGCTCACCTTTTAATTTCTTTGTGGATGTCATAGTGGTCAGTCAGTCTGCGCATTTTCCTTAGAATAGTCTGCTCATCTTCCATTGGATCCTCTTTAACTTTAGCTGCAGTAATGAGTTTTTTAATTGGATACAGGGAAATGCACATCTAATCACACAAAAGAGTTATTGTTCCTTCACTTCAAGAGATTGTTATACTTTGTAGCTTTTTTTGTTGACCTCTTACCTTCATGAACGGTGAGTTCAGCTTTACAGGACACAGATCCTGCCAAGTTCCTAGCAGTGCAGGTGTAAACACCGGAGTCTTCCGGACGAGCGTTTAGGACCACCAGGGAGCATTCATTATCATCATACACAAACGTGTAATGGCTGCTCTCCGACAGCAGGATGTCATTCTGAAAGCAAACGCTGTAAGTTTCAGCAACGGCTCTTTGAAAATGTATAACAAAAAATGATCTACGTGGCTACGTTTCGATTTGAAAAGGTTAAAAATGGATAAAAACCTTAAACCACAGTATGTCGGGAACGGGTTTGCCCTCCACAACCACAGCAAAGCGAGGGGTCTCCCCAGTACAGACATCCAAGTCCTCCATGATAGTTTCAAACGTTGGTGGAGCTGTGAACGAATTTGCAAAGGTAAAATACCAAATTTCATCATGTTTGGATGGATAAACAATTAATAAATGAATCTACTGCCTACCTGCTATCTCCACATTGAAGGTGCAGCTGTCACTGCCATACTTGTTGGAGGCCAGAAACATCATCTCGCCGATGTCAGCACTCTTCACTTTGAGCAGCTTGAGCGTGTGCTGGTCGTCATCTGGCATTGTCATCTCGTACAGGCCTGGCTTGCTGGACAGAACGGTTCCCCTCCTGCGGAAAAGTATTTATATTGTAAACAAGGATAAATAAACTGTCGATAGGAGAGCAGTGGAGGTTTGGCTCTTGCTCGAGTGTTGAGTGGGGGTACAATGATAGACCTTGTGTCACTATCCTGGAATCTATGATAATCTTTGATAATCGCTTGGGATTAAACAGCTGCCTGTTTGCACTGTCATACTGTATTTATGCCTTGTTGGTCATTCACCCTGACCGTCCTGTAATACCCTTGATCCACTAGGTGGTGACCTCATCACCATTTGACTTAATTATGATAGCTGTGATAACATGTGATAGCAGCATGGATGTTAAAGTTCACAACTGCAACTGCAGTATAAACAGATCATTAAACCAACAACGACTGTGTAGAAATATATACTGCATATGTTGGAGAAATTATGCAAGTAAGCAGTTGATTTCTTTTTCTTTTTAACTCATAACTCAACACAAATTAACGAAAAAGACACACTAATAAGAGGCTTGACAGCAGAGACACACATACCTCTTCCAGATGACTGCGGCGTTGACATGATTGAGTGTGACAGTGATGGCGACTGACTGGTTTTCCATCACATACACAATGTCTGGCTTATCAACAATCACCGGAGCCTCCTGAAGATAGGCACCTGGCAGACAATGTACGCACGGATAATACTTAATAAACAGGTCATACATATTTAAAGATGGATGGATGCTCTATGAATCTGAATGTACCTCTGTCCAGGAGCTGCACTGGGTCCGTGGCAGGCGAGGGCTTGCTGAAGGCTTTGGAGGTGATGGTCAGGATCCTGAAAGCGTAACGCACACTTTTGGAGAGGGTGGTGATGGTGTAGGTGGTCTCCTTCAGGCCAGAAGCTATGATGGTCCACTGGATGGAGCCCAGGGCTTGCTGTTGGATGGCGTACATCAGGGAGCTGGGGTCTAAAAGAAAAAGGGGTTTAATGCAAAATTCTTCAGCACAATGTTGAAACTACTACGATCTTAAAATTAGATCCTTTTAAATATCAATCTTGCGTACCAATGGAAGGGTCCAGCCTCCTTGGTTTCTTCCAGCTTAAGGTGATGGTTTTACCGGTGATGGATTCTATCACTGGAGTCCCATCAGGAGGGTCAGGGAGGATATCTAAAAAGTCATCACAATGGAATAAGTGGTCCATAAATGATTCTGATCTGCCTTTGCCTGTAAATTTGTCAGAAATTGCTCGTTTCAGCCTGATGAATGCCATCTGTTGAGCAGGAGTTGTGGATTTGTAAGATTTCCTCCACTGTTCTGCTCCATTTTTGAACAAATTTCATTCAGAAAAATATTACATAAATAAAGAATAAAGAAAGAACACTTTCAAGTCCTGCTGTCAGAAATGATTTCATCTAGTCCCATTTATAGACCGCTTTGTTGTTGAGAATATTCTAAAAAGAGACAAGAAATAACTAATAGTACAGCTGCCTCTGAAGTAGCATCAGATCTGAATCTTGCACGAGGCCCCTTGTGTTTCTGTTGAGCTGCAAGCCGAAAAATGAATGAAAGTCACCTGTGACATAGAGGTGAGCATAGCAGGTGGCCTTGCCAACTTTGTTAGAGATGACGCTCTTGTAGACGCCACCGTGTGCATGACACACAGAGCGGATGACCAGGCTGTGGACGTCACGGACTGCAGGAGGAAGCAGAGAACAGTGTATCTTTTCATTTAGGTATACAGAGTTCAGAACAACAAAACATTTCTTATAAATTCACAAGTAGAATATATACCGCACAAATAATGTGGTGGTTAATTAAACTTTTGGCTTGCCTATTATGCCTGAGATCATTTGCTCAGGTTTTTGTCTTCATGCAAAGTCATAGTCACTTAAGTTTTGAGTTTTCTTTCCTACATTCAATTGATTCATTTCTTGCTTCATTTTCATTTTCATTAATATATTAATTTTCCTTTTAACTTCCAATAAATATGCTAAATAAGAGCCGTCTGGAACAAACAGCCCAGAGTTTAATAGCTTTGTGAATGCCTGAACATTGATTGAATATTAATCCACTTACACTGTGTCATCTTTCTGTCCTCGGTGCTCTCAATCCGCTTGCCGTTGTGGAACCAGACGATGGTGGGGTAAGGCAAACCAGCCACTTTACATTTTAGCACGGCCTCCTTTCCCTCGATCACGTCCAGGTCGTAAAGCGGTTTGATGAAGTCGGGCATGGTGAAACGTTCCACCTCATTCTCTGGGACCTCCGGCTCTTCTGGGATCGATGGCATCTTCTCCAGTTTAGCCCTGAAGGGAAGAGAAGAAATGTCAGTTCCTGCACAGAAATGACATTTTTCAACCCATAAGCAGCAACAGTGAAAGATTAACACCCTCCTACATCTGCGAGGAGATGGCCGGCCGCGGTTCTTGTATGTAAAGTTCGGCGGAGCTCTCTGCCTCGCCGTGATTGTTACGAGCCGTGACCGTGAAAAACCCCTCATCCTCGCTGGTCACATGAGCAATGATGAGAGAGTGGCGGCCACCCTCCTGAAGAATACGAATGTCCTCACTCTCTTTTAGTAGATGGTCTATACAGAAAAGAGAGGGTAAGAAATAAAATAAAGAAAGAAAAAGGTGAAACAGCAATTTCACAAAGGGCATGGAGTTTAAACCTTACAGTGATAATAATAGTATCTATTTTCCCCCTACCGAAATGGCTCCAGATGACCTTAGGAGGCGGCGTCCCACTGACTTTACAGTCAAATCGAGCGTTTCGTCCCTCAATGACTTCTAGAACATCCAGCTTACGGGTGAAGAGAGGTTCAATTGAAGGGATGACTTTGAGTTTTCCACATGATGTCACTTCCTCTGAAGAGTAAACATTTTAATTCATAAGTAGCAGAAGAGGCAGACAGAGCAATAAGTACATTAATTTGACACCACACATAGTGATATTTAATCTCGAGTCGTACCCTTAGCCGTGCTGAGCTTGCACATGTATGTCCCGCTGTCGTCCTCGTGGACGGAGTTGAGCAGCAGGCGGCACTTTCTTCCGTCGAAGTGCATCTTACAGTTGAGCAATGCCGGCTGGATCAGTTTCCCATCTGCCAGCCAGTCCACATCGGTGTCCTTCGGTCCGATTACATGACACTCAAACAAAACTGTCTCTCCAGCCTTGGCCGTGATGTCCCTGACCGGGCGGATGACTGCCAGACCGGGCTCAACTGGTGGTGCTGGGTGGACATAAAAGACATATTCTAAAGAGTGCTGTTAAGCGATACCAGTCAGTGTATCTGATATCGCCGTGTTTGTGTTGTTTCGACAGCATGATAATTCGTGTTGTTCCAGGACCATTCACAACCTTTGTGTCTTGTTTAAGTATTGTTGCAGGACCAAAGCTTCAAATTCAGAGAAAGCGACAAAACTCACATCTGGAACATGCTGCTGTGGCTGAGTGGGCACAGCAAAGAGCTCTCACTCAGGAGACAGGGGTTTGTATCCCATGTAGATACTGTTTAATTATTGTAAACCATGATCTCTTGTTATTTTGCATTTTATTAAGTAATTTTTTTTTTGCCTTTATGGCTTTATTGATAGTACAGCTGAAGAAGGTGACAGGAAACAGGGTGAGAGAGAGGGGGAGTGACACGCAGCAAATGGTCCCCAGGCCGGGAGTCGAACCCGGGTCCACTGCAGAGAGGACAAAGCCTCTGCACATGGGACGCCTGCTCTACCAACTGAGCTAAACGGCACCCCATTTTTGCATTTTTTTTAACTTTTTTTTCATTTAACTTTTTAACAGTGATTAGCACTGTTGCCTCACTAGAAGAATATGTACGATACGATATGATACCATTCCTTACGTTACGTTACGTTACGTTACGTTACGTTACGATACAATTACATTATGATACGTTATGATACGTCCAGGGTTCAAATCACGCTGGGGCATGGCCTTTCTGTGCAGACTTTGCAAGTTCTCCTCATGCTTGCGTGGGTTTCCTCCAGGTATTCCGGCTTCTCCCCAGCATCAAAATATGCACACTAGGTTAATTCTCCAGTCTGTGCCCTAGATGAAGGCAATGGCTCAGATCTGGAGTTGGTCCCCAGGCACAACCGCTGCCCACTGCTCCCTCATGATGGGTTAAATGCAGGTAACCAGTTTCACTAGATAGTACATAGTTGTATTACATGTGATCAAAGAAAGTCGTGAAGCTATGACATTACAAAAAACTTTGTTTGGTCCAATGAGCAACATTAATTATGATATTCCAGAAACAACACCAACACGGTGATATCAAATCATGCAATAGACAAATGTGTAATTTACTTATTTTACTTATGGCATCAGTGTAGTGTGTCAAGAGTATTTTTTGGCAAATAGTCTCCATGACAGTGTAACAAAAAATAGATTCAATATCCACTGGAAGAAGTTGACATATTGTATGATTTGTAGATTCTTAAAGGGACAGTTCACCCGGCAATCAAGTTTTTCAGATTAACGTTTCGTCACTTTGGGCACCACAAGTCATCTAGTTTCATTTGAGAGAAGGCCGGCATCTCCATGGACAATATATTCTAAATCTAAAATCTGTATTTCAGAACAGCAAACACCTGTAGATTCAAAGAGAAGCGTACCTTTTACTTCCAGCTTTCCTTCACACTGCTTTGTGCCGTACTCATTAATGATCTTACAGGTGTAAATCCCAGAGTCTGATCTCACTGCGGACTTGACGGTCATTTGGAAAGTGCCATCTTCTGTCTCACGCACAATGTGACGTGGGCCTGTTTTCACCGTGACTCTGTCCCTCAGCCTACAATGGAGCAGAAATAATGGAACAATTGTTGCCATGTTATAAAAAACAAGAGATGAATCACTCATACGCCACTCAGTTTAATATATGCGATGAAGGATGACCAAGCACACACTCCTTCGACTGCAAGCTCTATTCTGGGTGGTATAAAAGTGGGTGTGGGGTTGGATACGTTATTATTACCAGGACTGGCAGTATTATGTTTAGCACTTTCTTTTCTGCTATTGTCTCTCGAGAGTCATGACTAACTGCGATGACAGAACCTGCCAGAGTGATTCAGCCTATTCTTGTCTCCCATGAAAAGACCAAAACCTGCAATGTGTTAGTCCATCTGTCAACACATTTCATCTGTAACTTTTTATTTGAAATTTGAGCTTCCATTAGGAAAAATGCAAATGTTGATCTATTTGTTTGAATTCAAAACACTCTATAGGCTATATGCAAAGCAGATCCTGCCTTGTGCCTCGTGCACATCTCATCTGGCCCGCAGCATGCCCTGTCTCCTTATCAGTAAAATGGGCTAGTGCTAACGCAAAACGGAGAAAACTAGCGAGTCGTGCTGAATAATCATAACCATCACCATCCTTTCTCACACTATTGAGAGGTGTGAGAAAGTATTTTTAATTTGACACCATAGATGGTGCATTTGTGAGTATTTACAGCAGCAGGATGGTGCATGTGGGACTGACTCAAAATCAAACACAGTGCCAATGCTCACTGTACTGAAGGAGCAGTTAACAGTTAAGTGATTTAGTAGTTCCCCAACAACAACGGAGCTCGATTGCACAGAGGAATAACACATATCCGGCTTCGGTCTTTTTATTGGATAAGAAAAATATGGAACATATCTACAGCCTCATTCTTTGGAGCTGCTGCAGCAGCTAACAAGAGCGATAAAGAACCACTGGCCGATATGAGGAAGGGCTCTATAAACAGAAAAGGATCTGACCATGGTGAAGAAAGAGTGCAATCAGGTCTGTCTCCTTTTTTAGATGCCTTCACCACTGTATGGGAATTCCAGATTGTTGTCGAAGGGCTCATTAGTTCAGCAAGACATTTGTGTTTCTGGGCACTGAGCTGCTCCATGGTAATTGGGGGAAGTGTGTTATTCATCCCCTTTCCCTATTAAGACTCTTTCTGTCAGCCTTGAGATTGGTAGGCAGTAAACATTAAGCTTCCACTTCCTTTAACAGATGCAATAAAGCAGCATGCTCCTGAGCAAATGTGTGCAGTCAGGCACAGATACAGAGAAAGTCTTTTCCATGTCCCATGCATGCAATGAGTTTGAGCAGTTTGATGAAGTGAGGGGACCTACCAATAGAGCATGGGTTTGGGTTGTCCACTTATTCGGACAGACATGGTGACTTCCTGTCCTTCAATGACAGCTTGATCACTCATTGTTACCTGTTTGAGATGTAATGTAAGTTAGAAGCCGAGAGATGCATCTTACCTGCAAGTTTTAATCGACAGATGTGCTGATGGGGTGATTTATTATAGACAGAATCAAGGACATCCTGTACATAGAACATTTTCATGCAATACTCTGCAACCAACCAGTCAGAAGTGCAGTTGGGTGAGTGTCAATGCTAAAAATAGATATGCCATACTCTAAAAGGGGAAGACAATTAGGCCTAGCTCTGTAAGGTCTCACCAGGAATGCAGGGGGTTTCCTGAATCGCGAGTCAATGCTTCGCCTCGGCTCCGGCCCTCCAAAATCCATGCTTTCCTCCAGGGGACTGAGATACTCCTCATCAGATGTAATAGGGCTGCTGATATCCATAGGCACACCAAGGTTTCCCCTCGGCTCTTGCGCAGTCTCTGTAAACACGACAGGGTTACGTTATATTTTCATTTTGTAGTTTTTGTGCAATCCAGCTCACTCTGTAAACTTTTTTTGTTCCGACTGACGGCATGGGTTGATGGGAAAACAGGAGATCAAGGGTTTCATGCATAAAAAAAAGAAAAGAAAAGACATAAACAAAGCAACCCCTTAGAATATAATTAGAATCTGAGATGTCAAATATGTTATCTAAACAATAGTGGATTCACAGTGGGTGGAGTCAGGGAGCCTCAGTGGGCAAATTATAGGTTCAGTTTTGCCTCTGAGTTGCTATGGTAACTATAAGTGAGGTTGTTCAGCTGGAATATATGGCACAGACATTTTGCTCTGAGAGATAATGACAAAGGAGCAAGAGAGAGAAATCAGCTGTAACACAACACACAACAATTCTCTGTTTTACGATGACACATAACTTCATCCAGGTTAAATGGGCAACTCAAAAAACACAATTAAAACCTGAACTACAGATGAAAAAATGTTTTACTTACCAATAAATTAATAGCACTTCCTTTGAATAACAATGCTAATCAAATAAGTTAAGATGAGGTTTCAAGTTTCAAAGAGTCAAAAGTATGAAAAAGAACAATACATCTCCATAAATCAGTTCTGTATATAGTCACAAAAGTAAAAACTTACCTGCTTTAATTATAAGGGTAGCACTGCTGGACGCTTTGCCCATCTGATTAACGGCAGTCACACAGTATTTTCCTCCATCACTCATTCTAGCTGATTTGATGAGCAGACTATGTCGTTCACCCTCCACTTTGACTGTGTAATGTGCAAAGCTGGTGATTTCAGCGTTGTCACTCCTCCAGGTAACTTTAACAAAGATGGCAGAGAAGTGAAATGATTGCTAAATTATACAATTCAAATTCACCCCTTGAGATTTTTGTTGTTACAACACAAAGTACATCATGTCACCTTCAGGAGTCGGGGTGCCGGCAATGATACATTTTAGTAGCACATCTGCACCAGCAGATGCTACGGCGTCCTGGAGGGGAAACTCAAATACAGGGGCCTCCATTGGGTCTTCTCCAGCAGACACATAAGAATCATCTGATGAATCTGCACAGTTTAACAAAACACAAGCCTGAAGTCATGTTGAGTTTTTTTTTTTGTGATCAAATTAGAAGAAAGTCCCCTCGAGTAAGGAATGAGTAATTGCTTAATTAAAATAAAAAACAAGCAGAATCGAACTTTACAAAAGGCTTAAGGAAGCGAAGTGAAAGAAGCAAAACAAATCTAACCTAACTCTGGAGACAGGGGTCGAGTGCGACGTTTCTTTCCTTTGGTCTTCGGTTGTTGTCCCTCTTTGGCACCCGTACTAATCTGCTGAGGCTCACTCGTCTTTACAGGAACATCCTCCTCCATTTTTTCATCTTCAACAATGATAGCAGGGATTCTTATCTTTAGGGCGGGTTTAGAAAGCTCCACCTCCATTTTCTCCTCCGTTGGAGTTACCGGTGACATCCTTGAGGCTTTAGAAGGAGGTTGAGGAGGAAGATCTTGCACAATGACTGGCCTTTTTTGTACCAGTGGACTTTCAGGTCTGTTTTCAATTTTTCTTAATACGATTTCTATTGGCGTCTTTCTCCCCGAAGTCTCATCCCTCTGCGATGTTTGTGCAAGAGCGTCTTGGAGGTGCTGAGATTCTTGCATTCGAGATACCCTTTGCACGAGCGGACTTGGAGGCCTTCGTTCAACCTTGCGTAATGTCATCTCAGCAACATTTCTGCTTGGCGACTCTGCCCTTTGTTGATAATATAACGCTGGTGATGAAGACCTCTGAATGATTTCTGTAACTGGACTGACTCTACTTAACTCCCTCACTGATCGTTGCCCTGGTAGATCAGATAACTGCATGGACTCCGGAGTGCCTGCAACCTCTCCAAATCTACTGACGGTTACAGTTGTTGACCCAGTACTTGCTGTCTTTAAGGGTTGGGATCTATGCTGGTCTTGCGGTATTTGCTGTTGTTGCTGCATTGGTTGCTGACTTAGTTCCTTTTCTCTCTGTTCCTTTTCCCACTGGGCACGTTCCCGTTCTTGGAGCTTTTGAAGGACTTGTGGAGGAATAGGTTCAATTTTCCTGAGAGGCTGGCGCTGCTTGGCCTTCAGAGTGAGCTGTTCAGTTGAAAAAGACTTCTTCATATGAGGTTTGCCTACAAGTTTCTTAATGCGCTGCAGCTCCTCAGTGAACTTATTCTCAATGTCCTGGACTTTTTGGGAGACGCGAGGTTTCTCCTCCAGCGAAGCAGCTCTCTGTCTGAACATAGATCTTCGTTCAGCAGCATCCTCTTTCAAAGCTTCCCTAAGATCTTCCCTTGAGCTTTCCCTAGAGATGCCTAACCGGCTGCCTCCGTCATCTGAATCCACAGATCCAGCACGATTGAACCCTGCCCAGGATCTTCCCGAGGTGGAACCTTCCGGAATATCAAGGCTTCGTCTCCGCTCTTCTAAGCCACGGACCTTTTCAAAAACCTTGGAGCTTGCCCTGGTTAGCTTCGGGGATGGTCTGGGAGTAAATTCTTTCCGTGAGTAGTCGCTCACTGGAGTCTGTGGTCTGGAGTCCTGGGTGTTACCTTGGGAAAGAGATTTTGGCTGCTTAACCTTTTCTTCAAACTCCCCAGGCACTGTGTCTTGGTACTCAGTTGGCAACACAGTCTTCTTCCGTAAGTTGATAGGTGTAGTTGAACCAGAGCGACTTGGCATGGGAGAGGTCGAGGGACGTTTGACAAGTCTTGGGGATGGCGGTGGGAGGACTTGTGGTGGAGATTCTCTTGAAAAATCTGACTGGTTCCTTAAATATAGGATTAAAGGAAAAATCTTTTGGAATCAGTAGGTACCTACTAATTCACAGTCAGCTAAGTATTGTATTTAGGGATGGAATTTAGTATGGCCTATTTCTTTCTCACCTGGATGTATTAGAGCTATCCTCGTGTCCATATGTTCTTTTGTCATCTTCTGCATATTTGTCCATCACTGCATCACATGTACAGAGGAGGTATGACATATTGTACAGGTAAGCAATCAGGTACCATTGATTATGAAACGAGACAAATGTAAGGATGGACTGATCCAAAATATTGGATCCAAATGAGAAATTGTAAAGGGGTCACGCTACTGCCGAACAAATGGAACTAACAATCAATCCGTTTTTCGCAGTTCCCTTCAGCTCTACAGAGCATTTTAGTGCCTTTGAGCACATTGTTTTGGTTTTCCGGCATAAACGTTGCTCTGTGTATGCTAAATGTTTACATTCCAGTCATAGAGGTCATGGTAATTCTAAGTGCTATACCATAGGTAACTGGACCTGATTCAGTTTCTTGTAGATGTTTCAGCTCTCATCCAAGAAGGTCCTTCAGTTCAAACTATATAAAGTTGCAACTCCTCTCCAGCTTCTCGGGTGAGGGGTGAAACGTCTTCAAGAAAGTGAAAGTCCAATTGCCAACAATATACCACTTGGATGGAGAGCAACAGCTTCTTTTAAAACATATTAGAATCTAAGTATCTAGAAAGTTGTAGAAACCAGTAAAACAAAACATAAATAAAAAACATTATTAAAAGGAGTAGGCGCAAGCTGGAACCATGTTGGATACCTGTAGGCACAGCCTGGTCCTCAACATCCCCTCCATCTTCTTTGGTCTCAAATTGGTCTCCACCTTCATCCTCTGTTGTTTCGGAATCTGAGAAATAAATATAAAAATAAAATAAAACAATGGAAAAATAAAGTACAGGAACAATCAGTGACCAATCAAAACCATTTACGAAGTTGAAGTCATACAATTTTTTATCTTTCGGCAGTGGAAAACAATGTTTACAAATAAAGAAGCAGAGAGAGCCCACTGTTACCATGGGAACTACCAAACTACATTATTCCGTTCAGTTTAGTCCTCAATAGTGTTTGGTGAAAGGCGACTGAAACTTCCCAGTTATGCTGAAGGTGACACATTTCAATCATGCATTTTTTAAATGATAAAATCACAGGTGTGAAGACAAAAGTGGCCCGTTGGTTTTAAATATTAAAATTAGTATTTCCTAATCTCCACATCCAAGATTAAATGGAGTCTATTCATTGCATTGGACGCTATTTAATAACAATTATGTGACTTTTAAAGTTGCCACCCTGAGGGTCTCATTAGCACAGCTAAGCTAATTGTACCAAATTTGCTGCAGCTGAATTGTTGCTGAGTCTTTATCCTTCATAACGATCTCATCAGCATCTGTGTTAAATAGAGGTGTTTCAGTAATTTCTGGAGAAAATCAGCTCCTTTCTTCTTTGCTTCAGCTTCACCTTCTGTAAGATTTGACTATATTCCTTTTGCTGAGAAAAAAAACAAAACAGTCATTGGTAGAACTCAAAATAGAAGCACTATTGAGTCATTGGCATCCCAGCAGCTCTCATGAGGTGTTTGCTTCACAGTAGGTGGAATTACTTATAAAAAAATCAGAGGCTCTCTGTTGTTCCCTCGCAGTAAAGGAAAACAATAGGGTGGTATTGGCAATATTAACATGATAAAGAACTTCTTAAAATGTTTGTTTGAATTTGGAAGACACAAAAACTTTACACCTAAACCTATTCCCAAATGTCGGCAAGTTGTTTTTAATTGAAAAAGCAAAATATTGCAGTTTTTGAGTGGTTTACGTTAAGGATCTTTCAAACTCTTGATGTTATTCAAAGCTTTTAAATATACATTCAAAGAACGATGCACATTAATGTGATATTTATGTCATATTCCTACAGTGCAGTTTTCAAAAATAAAACTTCCTTGGATGTTCACAATGCAATCCTTTTCTCAGAATAGCACATACGCTAATAAAGCAGTTACAAATGGAGATGCTCCCAAAAGCAATTTTAAGCAAACAGATTTTGTACAGATCTCAAATACTGAAACCAAATGTTCGCCAACCAAGAAAATGAGACCAACACAAGTCACTCCTCAAACCCAAAAAGTAATAAAATATCAACTGAGGAAACCGTTTTTTCTTACAGCTAATCCAAATGATTTGTGCAAATTGAAATTGGAAAGCCATATCAAGCTGTCTGTCTCTACTCTGCCTTGATTAAATAAGAAAATAAGATTAAAAAAGAGTCACATATGATGTAGGTTTGGATGGTTTTAGGATAAAAAGAATAGGTGACTAATGAGGAGATTAAATATGACAAAGAGAGCGCAAGAAATCTGAAACACCAACAAGTAAAATATGTTTCTGCATCATCTACTTAACGGCTTAATTTTGGCCAGCACTGTACATGCCGCATTAAAGTCTGGGTATGCACAAGAGCACTTAATTATAGCTACGCTAGTATTAGCCATGTTAGTATTTGGCTTGAAGGTTGGCAATGTCAGACAGTCCACCACTTTGGTCCAGACATAAATATCTCAACATCTATTGGATTAACTGCCGTAGATTTTATACAGACATTCACGGTCCCAAGAGGATGAATCTTTCTGATGTTGGTGATTCCCAGACTCTTCAGTTAACACTACCAGCAGGCCAAAGCTTGTAAATTATCTCATGAAATGTCACAAGATGGAATGAAATAAAACTTTGAGAAGGTATATTGAGTTCCAAAATCCTAACTTCAAAAGCGGTATATCATCTAACTGAATATGTAATATAGTATGCTACAAGCTGCAATATTGAAGTGGGACACAGCTTTAGACTTGTTGACCACTAATAGCATTATTGAGCATGTTTTTTAAAGAGCAGGCCGTAATCATTTAACAAAACTCCACTGATTGAAAGTTGATTCCGGGAACGTACCAAAATAAATAAATAAAAAAAATAGCAATGCACAGGAAACAGCAAGGAAGAAGAAGATTCAATGCTAGCAAACATAAATGTAAACAAAGAAGGTTTCATAATATTTAAAAGTGGCTTCTAATTTAGTGAATGAGGATGAAAATGTAACTTTGAATTGCTTTACAGGAAGGATTTGAATTGAAAACACACCTTTAATAGCAAGCAAGTTCTAGAAAAACCAATTAGATGTCACAACTTTAATTAGTTTCTGTTATGGTGGCGGTGAGTTACTGGATGGGGCATCACTCTACATATCTCACCACAGCCAAAGTGTGGTTCATTAACCTGCCACTGCAACCTCCCTCAAGTTACATCTTCCAAAATGAGATTTGGATTTTGCAGAGTACTACCTCAAGATAAAATAAATTGGTTTTGTCTTTAAACGATCTTCTTGATTCTATTTTCTATTTCTGCTGATTTGAGATTCACAGTGAATGTTTAGAGAATGTCTCTGGTGTAGGAAGTCCCCCCACCCTCAAACCTAACGAGCAACATCTGAGAAACATTCCAATATATCAGCATTTTGGTGAAACTCTGAAAGTCTCCTGCAATTCTTTGAAGTTTATTCAAAGTGACAGCGATGCCTCGAGTTTGGTCTCTGTTGGAAGCGGTGACTATTTTCCATAACAATACTGTTCTGATGTTGTTTTCTGCCTGATTAAAGATGTCACTGGTCATTGCATCTTGCAGTGTCAGGTGAGAAAAACACTCGTAGCTAGTCGTTCACATGGAACATTTTACAATCTTCTATGTTAAGCACACAATAAAATAGTTGAATCAGTATTGAAGGAAAAGATATTTGATAGAGATAACATGAAACAGCACTTGCCTGATTCTCTCTTTGGTCTGGATTTTTTTCATGGCCACTGTTGGTATGTCCTCGACAGGTATTTTTTGTCTTGGCTTACATTCAGCAGCAGGGTATTCCCCGAGATACACTGGGGGTTCCGAGCCATTACTACACGCCTAAATCAGGTCGTTTCCTACAAAGATCGGCACCGGCGAGTAATATCTCACTCGGATGTGCAAAGATCCAACTTGTTATTTACTGTAAGTCTGCTGACATGCAAGTAAAAGCTTCTCAATCAAACGCAAAAAGAGAAAGAAGGCACTTTGGTCCATTACATAACAAGTTGCACCTCAGAGTGTCTGCACTTCCTCTGAGAGAATCCGTTTCTGTAGAAGCACAGAGCATAAACCTCCGTCCGCAGGTGCGAATGTCTGTTGAATGCATATCATCCACTCTGAGGGAGCCCCTCTGTTCGCACAATAGCCAGCGACAGTGTGAGCATCTTCCCCCGCTGTGTTCCACCCTACAGGCAGTGCACACCGATAGGCAGAAAAACCAGTGGGAGTGATCCAGCCCTCTCGAGATCAGTGCTCCACAGCATTGGATGACATTTTTCATTTTTCCCTTCCTCCCCATGTGTCTGTGTCTTATTCTTCAACTGGTGTAATGAGCCGACCGTTGTGTTGTCGGCAGAGAACGGGAGAGAATCGCTGCAACAGCTACAGGGACCTCCTCACTCCTCTGCATTGCCTGAGCGCTGTTAGCTCTCGCAGCCAAAAAAAAAAAAAAAACGTGTAACTGCCTGCTTAGACTGACAACACAAAGCAATCCTGCTTCCAGGGGGATGTGATGGATTTGATTGCCGCTCTCACTGCTGCACTCTTAAAAAGAAAATGTAGCTATTGTACGTGACAATTTCAGCTGCTTTCTAAATCTTTTGATGCATTCGGTGATTTAACTGTCGAGTATTCCACAAACGTGGGAACATTTTGAATGACTCAGTATGTAAGACTTCTTTCGCCCGAGGCAAAAAGAGAAAAAAAAGAAGGTATTACTGCTTACACATTTCATTTCACCACCTAGTATGAATCGGTACTCAGAAATAGATGCGCTTAGGAATGACATTTCAATTCACATAGCATCACACTGTGCTCAGGACCGAATAACACCGTGTGCATGTTGGGAGCTCGCTCACACACCTCAGTAAATAGGTATAAATAAACCTATTCCAAAAAAAGGCACCATGTTACTCACAGCGTTATACACGAAGCTACATCAATAATGATTCATTCTCAACATCTAATCACTGCAGCTGCAACTGTGTATTGTGCATAAAATGCGTAAATACCTACAGGTTTAATTACACGCTCTGTTGGTTATGTAATCTCAGGTCACAGAGAGTGCCTCTTTGTTTCCTTGGCAGCTGCACTTAGTGTGGACCTTTTCTGTTTATTTTTTTAATATGTGACTTCAACAAAGGGGATATCCGTCATGATTCTCAGTCGTTATGACAAAAATAATGCAATGTTTTAGCTGCAGCAAGCTTTGGCAACGACTGTGAGCTGGAATAATAACCTGTTTCAGAATAATAACGTGTGTGTTGTGGTGATATTTCACAAGGTGTAATCTTCAACACTGCTGGTGGAACACGATGAACGCAGAGGCTGACGGTCCATTCAGCTTTTCTTCCAATTTTATGGTCGGTTAGAATAACTTCTTGATGCTAAAATGCTAAATATGGCACTTTTAACCCTTTATTAGCACCCTACGCTAATCAAAACTGTATGTTAAAGTTCCTGACAGCTGTAGGAAGATTTATAGCCTCAGTGAGCTTGTTGGATTGAGCTTTGTTTTGATTTTACAGCCCGTGGATTAATTTCACATGAAAAGTGTGTATGGCGTGCCGTTATGACTTTAGAAGGTGGTAATGTGTAAACTGTACGTGTTTATTAGCACGCTGTGGAGTTCCTCTACCCCCAAGTGGCCAAAAAAGTACATAAAAAAAATAAATATTGCAGCTTAAAACACAGTGGTTACACTACTAAAAGGAAAATCTACTTGTTAAAAGTTGCATTAATTGATTCTGGAGATGTAATAGTCTGTAATCTAAGCCAGATTGATTTGTTCTTTTCATCTATGTTTTGTATTTGTTTGCCTTGTTTCAATATTCTTGTCTTTGCACAAGTCCAGAAAAATAAACCATAAGTGAAATTACCTCACCAGCGCTGGCAGAATCCTGACTTTGTGGAAGACAATGAAGTGTTAATTAACATTTATGCTCATCTTGGAAATGCGCCGGGGACATTTTTGTTGCTGGGTAGCGGATTTTTGATTACAGCAGCCAAAACTGTACAATTATGTGGTTCCACATTGAATCGAGTTAAAAAATCTTTGCCTTACTGTATATTATTACAATAGTTTTTCTCTACTGAAGAAGTATGCTTTACACTTTACAGTAAATAAAATTGCAAATTCAAACCAGAAAAGCTGCAAACAGGAGACTTTTTGTGTAGCTGAACTGATGTTCTGCAATTTGCTGCAATGAGGTTTTGCTGTTGTTCACTTTCATATGTAAGATAACATTATTTTCTATGTAGCAGAACTACATAGGCTGCAGAGATTTGACATAATGCAACATGACAAAAGGGCCAGATTTTTCCAACATAATGGTGATCAGTTTCATTTTCCTCCACACTGTGCAAGACGGTTACTTTTCCGTGAGACGCTTAATAATTTAAGACTTTGGACAGATTTCAGGATTTCGAGACATTTCACTCATCGCTATGTCCTCATTTCTTTCATGAGCTGTTACACCTTTTATATTATATTCTACTGAATGTGAACATAGGAACTAGAAAGCCCTCATACGCTGAAAAACCAAGTGGTTCTGACGAAACAGTCTGCTATTCAAGGTCATTTCACAGCTCTAATAAACCCCATAATTACCCTTCAGGACGTCTAATCCGTTAAACAACATTGATTTGTTGACGTACTATTAAAGCTATTTATTAGAGCGACATGGCGGAGTAGGGGATTTCCACAGTGTAACTGCAGCTCCACCTGTTCACTCACATTCATGGACCAGGAGGAAGACAACATGGAGCACAAGGAAACTATCCAAACACCCTGGAGAGAGGCCACCGTCACGCTCAGAAGTGACAAGTCTAAAGTTCCCAATATTATGTCTCTCCAAACAGTATAATTACTCTGCAAGCTTTAAACAGTCAGTATATCTTTTTAAATGGAATAACTGTCAGCTACTAGATCGTTACTTATCAGCCGTATCTGCAGCTCCATTAGCTGCAGCTTTTTAGCATTTTTAAAGTAACTGTTTCGTTTTTTACAGCCTCCAGCTTTCTGTTCGGTTCGGCCTCACCAACACTTCAACCTCCAGAAACCTCCAGACATAACTTCCCATTATAGTCAGTGTTGCTCTGCACCAGCTGCTGACACATTAGCTTTATCTACTAAAAATGTGATAATATCTCAGTCTTGTCTATATAGCTTGATTGCACTTCCCGAAGTAGCCAAAAATGGTTAGTTAGAGCTGGTTTAAAGCTGATATAATCAATATTTCTATATGAATAACAGGTCGATAACCAAGGCTGCAGCAATCACCTATTTTCATGAGAAGAAAATCAGGTAAGCACGCCGTCCGCTACCTTACAAGCAACAAACAGCCGACAGACAAATTTAGCTACTAGCAGGTTAGCATAGTGGAGCATTCATGAGTTGGTGGAGACTAAAACAGAGCTAAAAAAAAAAAAAATAGGCAAACACTTGTTGGTCTGTGTCTGCTGAGATGCCTGAACAGGAAGTAGCAGCTATTGGCTAATAAGCTACACAACTTCATACAATGGTCATACTTCAACGTTGTGTAATGGACTGACCACACACTCGAGCGCAGGACTCAGAAGAGGACAAAGACTCTACTGGGTAACAAAGATATGGATCGTGACATCACAACATGCTGCAAAACATCCTTAATTACTAGATATTCTGGATATTAAAATTTGGCCCTTTGCCTGATCAGTTGAGGGGAAAAAAAAAGTCATACAGGGCCAGGCTAAAATTAGCAGTGATGTCTTCCTATGTAACAGGAGAGACGCTGGCCTGCTAACATCACAAAAATCTAAGGCCTGGCACATTCCACTGTATAAATAACTAGGCAGAGTCGGTGGACGAGGGGGGCGGTCCAGAGAGACATTTTCAAAGAGGGAGAGAGGTAGAGAGAGAGAGAGAGAGAGAGAGAGAGAGAGAGAGAGAGAGAGAGAGAGAGAAAGGGTTCGGGCAGTATCATTGAGTGATAGGACAGCTGGAGACTACGCACATGGTAAAGCAGTCGAGAGCTGAATCAAACTGAAGGTTAAAATGGAGAGTCAGAGGAAAAACTTCTGAGCTAAGAGCTGGTTCAAAACCCTGAAGGAAGCTGGAGGATTTTGTCGGGTTGGCACTGCATGACCTATATGTTGCGCAGAAGTAAAACGTAGAAATTTGCCACAACACAAAACAGAGGATCCAGGATCGTATATATATCTCTGCCTTTATAATCCTCGCCGACTGCTCTTGTCCAGCTGAAAGTGACAAACCTCCTGTGGTTTGATCTTACATGAAACAGAACTGTGAGAAGCTAGATGACTTCTTGTGTCGCCTGTTCACACGCAACCACCTTCTTTTTTTTTGCAATATCCTCAGTGCAGCATCTTTACTGCTATACTGTATCTCAGGGCTGTGGTGAAATGCCCCTTTCCAGGCTACTTCCCTATTGTACTGCTGTGTTTCCACATCTCGTGCCTCCCCTGATGTGAAGAGTGCAAAACATTACAGAGGTGACGCAGTGATAAATCTGTGGAAACTGGAAAGGACAGATGACGGCCTCTTATCTTCACTCTCTAATCTGTTCATTGATGACAAAGTTAGTCCACATGATTCATAGTAAATTAGAAAAAAATCACATTTTAAAAGAAAAGCTCAATCTCAGAGTTCCTTTTCAGAGAATCACACTAATGCGGAGGCTCGAGCATGTTTTGTTGTCAGCATCTAGTCAGATGGGTTTGTGCCGCTGCATCTTTTATGTGGACTCTGTCCAAACATCCACTATTTATTCAGCAAAAGCAAATGTAATTCACTGTGAAATCTTGCTGCCTACACTAAAAGGAACCCTTGTCATCGCGCTGTCCAGTCTGCAGACATCACCATTCTTTCAGTACCCAAATTTAAGCGAGCACAGTGAAATAAGCAGGTTATGTAAGCGCCCCTGTGCTTTATTCTGCGTCATCACAAAATGCTATCGCTTGCCAGACCTTTACTAATGCTCAACTGATTGAAGGGTATTCAGCGGCGATAAGTCTTGACATCTTGGCGCATGCAAATCCATGCTTACAAATCCTCTCTCAGCAGGAAAAAAGGCAGCAACAAATTGAAGAATGAGTCTCCAGCACACTGTCGTGCCGAGCACTGCAGAACAATGACAAAGTGCTCGAGCTGATATACGAAGGGCATATTTGTAAAGCTGGTAATGTCATTTATCAAAGCAGCCGAGGTGGTCAAAGCACTCAGGTGAGCTGAATTCAGATCAGTGCTGGAGGTCGCTAGATGCATCCAAAGAGCTTTGTTGGATTTCACAGAGAAAAGCTACTTCTGAGCATCCTCAGTCAAGAAACTCAAGAAAAAGAACAATTTGTTTTCAGCGGTTCTGCGCACACGGCAGGAATCAATTCAACTCTCTCTTCATATGCTAATCCCAAAACAGTGATACCCACAACAAACACAAAAATACCTTTTTTCAAATTTGAAGAGCACAACACATGGAAAACATTCAGCTAATGGGCTGAGGGACTTTCAAGAGCATCAGTGTCTTTGTTTGCTAAACATCCTGGGCCTCCTCTGCGCTCCCTCACCTCGCTTCAGAAAAACTTCTTTCAGAAATGATGCACCTTTTTATCCTTTTGCACAAAAGAGATGATGAATTCAATCCAAGTGAATGCCATTTTGGATAAATATCCAAAACGATGACACGAGTTACCAAAAATAGTTCTTAATGACACTGATGTCTTTCTACAGCACCAGCTGATGCTCATCCTTGTTGTCTTCGTGACTCGTTACAGCTGCCTTGGGAAGCAGTTGTTGGAAAACGAAGTCCAAATGAGGCTTTAGCAATAAGGAATCTCTATCTTTATGTGCTATGGTGAAATTAATCAACTTCATGTAATATTTAGCAACACTTTAAATAATTCTAGTTTATTCTAATTGTATGTAGCAAAGAAAAATTTGAATGGCATTGAATGTATTTAAAGGGAAAAAGGACAAAAGAGAATATTTGGCTTTGGATGTAAAAACAACACTGTTCATTGGTGTAAATATGGTATTTTCTCTCTTTTCTTTTCTTTTTTTGGGGGCTGTGACAAGTAATTAAACAACAACTGGGGAAGTAAAAAAAAAAAAAATCTAAATATAATCAGTGCCAAACAAAGACAATAACAATTTAGCCCTATAACCACCTGAATGAAATGATAGAATGATTGTATTTTTTGTCCTGGTTAAGATTTCAGTTTGCTCACTGTGTGTTGAATTAAAAGAAACAGGAAGTAAAACCGGCTCATATTTCTAGGTATTCTTGCTAGTCAGGCGGTTGGGCCTCTTGAATGACTTTGGCTTGCTGGGTAATTTCCAAGGAAGTTAAAACCTCATAATAACAGTCAGCATGACAATAGCATGACAATGATTTCACTGCTATTTTTAAAAAGTTCAAGTAGTTCAGGTTTATGAATAGTTTGATTTAAATCTCACGCTTTAGTTGTTCCTTATATTATTTGTTTATATGCCACATGAATGCTGAGAAATAAACTTGTAAGTGTGATGTTTTATATGTATTCATGAGTTTTACCTTCACCAAGATCCAACACAGCCAGAACAGCGCTGCTCCGGGCCTCTCCCAGGTGGTTGTTGGCGATGCAGGTGTAGAGGCCAGCATCACTGGGTTTGCAATCCCTAATCCAGAGTCCTCCGTACTCCTGGTTCTCCATGTTGAGGAGGTCATCATTGTGGTACCAGTATAAAGAAGGCTGGGGATCTCCTGCCACAGTTACTTTGAGACGGATGTCACAGCCGGTCCCCACAGCAGCGTTCCTCATTTTGCGGATAAATACAGGTGGTGTTTGGGTGGGGTAACCGGGTCCTCGAGGGTCCGGGACGGCTTGCTCAGGGCTCGCTTTGGACCGCTTTGGGGGGATGATGGGGCTCGGGGGTGCCATTGCTTCATCTGCCCCTTTTTTAAGAGTCATTTGCACCTCGGCCTTTCTCATGATTGAGCTGATCTGGTAGATACTTCAATGGATTCTGTAACTGTGTAAGTGGATTGTAGCTATAACTAACTAACTAACTAACTAACTAACTAACTAACTAATTAACTAACACTAGGCCCTTTCTAGATCAAAATCCAGCAGGGGCATTAAGAGTTTAATGTCAAGAAGATTCTCACATTTTGAATTTAACATAGTCTACAACTTTAATTCATTTGGAAGTTCAAATGAAAATACTTTTCTGCCATGGGTTCATTCTCCTCAAAGTGCTGTTCTCTGATCTTAGTTGTTGTCCAAAGAAGAAAAGAAGAAATAGTTGATTACCAGGTAATTATGCAGATAGAGATAGCTGCCACCCTCCTGCCCAGAGGTATTTTTAGGGCAAGACCCACTGGATCATGTTGCATTAACAGCTCCCTTGACTTGTCTCTTGGAAGTGACGGCCTTGCTTTTCCTCCTCCTTTTTCCTGATGACTTTTTCAGCCTCTTGTAACCATTTCCCCAATAGCTCGCAACTTCTCCGCAGAACAAGGTGTGTACGTCTTCAGTGAGTTTTCCTCTTTATTCCCAGCGGCCTCGAGATCAGTCTTGGCTTTTCTTTTTGAATGCAAGCATCCAGTCCTGTCCAGCAAGTTGCACAGTGTCCCCCCCCCTCCCACTCTTGTCCCATGAGCTAAATCACCCCACTCATGATTCTCCCCCTACCTCTGCCAGTCAGTCCGGAGGGGGAAATGGCAGTCAGAGACCAGAAAGTCCTACAATGACAGCTGCATGGTGATCCATCTGCCCACTTACCACCAGGCTCCCGCCCCCCTCGTCATTTTTAGCCAACCTGAGGTCAGTAGCACATGTGAGATGGTGCAACACTTGGCACTGAGGAGGGCGTGGTCTGTATGGGACAGATATTCAATTTGTAGGTCAAATGTAGCGGCTGACGTGGGTTTCCCAGTTGTGTTGAGGTGGTCAAATATCATGAAAAGATAATACTATCATTGCATTAACATTGCGAACTAGCAGCTGTGGCCCCATAAAGGATATTTTAAGTGTTTGCTATATTTACCGACAAAGTTGAGGCGATCTCGTAGATGGCATACAGGATGTATGATGAAGTACATTCACTGGAAATCGGTGATTAAGTGATAAAACACCTGAAAAAGGAAAGGAAAAAAGTTACAATGAGGTATGCTATCCTACTATCAGTGCCTTAATAAATGGTAAGAAATGTATATAATTCTAGCATATTGGCACAAATATGACAACACCATTAATTCAAATCACCTGTCATAGCTCAACAATTTAAAGTGCAACTACAGCTAAATGGCTGCTTACTATATACGCCACAGATTCTCAACAAATGATTTAAGTGCCTAACATGAGCTAACCTTACTTGAAACGAGTAAAACAAGTCCAACATTTGGTAACTGATTTAATGTTGTGAATATAAACTCTTGCTACACACACAGTGCTTATATGTTGCTAACAGTTAAGCTAGCTGTAGCAACACATTCTCTACAAATTAGCTAGCTTGGTGTCTACTGTTAGCTGAAGCTGCTTTAAGAAGTGTTAAGTTAAACATGCAGGACTTGAATGATGGGGTTTAACGTTGTGAAATAATGCTTGAAAGAAGAGCACATAACTTCTCAAGAAATGCAATGTTGTAAGAAACAATTTACAGGGTAAAAACTAAGCAGCTGGGTATTTGAAAAGGATTTTGTAGTCTACTAACATGAGCTAACTTATCAGAAGCAAAAAACTCAAACTCAAAGCTCAAACACAACTTTATAATATCATAATGTGAACTTTCTGTGTTGCTACACACAACTTGCATGTTGTTTCTTATAGTTAACGCAAGCTGTAACATACGATTATAACGTCCTTAGTTACAACACATTCTCAACAAATTAGCTAGCTGCCTATCGTTAGACACGCTGGCCTGAAACAATAGTAAGTCCAACTCGTGGGACCTGAATGATGTAGTTTAATGCTTTAAATAAGACTTACCTTTGAAGAAAAGCGCATAAGTTATAAGTCTACTAGCTATCTGCCATTAGCAGATCCAAGGAAGTGACAAACACAATATCCAGTTGTCAGATCCAGTAGCCTACTTTGAGCTAACGTTAGCCTCTACAGTAAATATCAATGTTACCGCAAAGTTGTTTTATTTAATCCTCTAAACTATTTAAATGTAATGGTGAGTTGATTACCTAAGAGCACAAAAGTCTTTTCATCGTAAGCACCATTAATCTGACATGACAACATGTGTTAGCTCTTGTTTTGTGTGACGCATTAAAACCTCAATCAACCATGAAAACACTGATTTAATGTTGCAATCTAATCTTTCGCTAACATTTTCGTCTTCTGCTTTTAACATAGGCAGCTGTGTCTGTCAGCCGCACTTCCCAGAAATCAATTTACAACACTTTTTTAAAGCCTTTTTCTTTCTTAACAGTGGCAGAAAACCTCCTGACCTCCAATGATTTCTGTATTGTTGCTTCTGCACTCATAACTTCTATTTCAAGCTGCTGTGGATGTAAAAAAAAAAAAAAAGAAAAGAAAAAGAAAACCCTTGCTGGATGAGTCAGAGGGAAGTCCTGTCCTCTATCAGCTGTTTATGGTAAATTTAGAAGCATTGGTGACATATTAAGTTACTCAGCTGGGTTTTATTGATCGGAGACAAAGGGCAGTGTATGTCTAAATAAAACTTTATTGACAATTGAAACTTTACACAATGCAAACTGTTTGGACCGTGGATATCATCCTGCTGTCTTTAGCTAAATACACATACAACTCAAACAAACAGTCTTATAGATATTACAGTACATAAAACACAAAAATAACACTGAGTTAAACGGTTCTGCACAGGTAACTTCTTTACATTTGCCAGATATTTTACCATCAAATGCTGAATTGTCTCAACTCAAAGTCCAGTTGTTGCATTCACACCAAGGTGTTCATCAGCGGATGTTTTGTCTTGGTGTTGTGACACAGTACTGATGTGTTGAAATACAGGGGTGTAGCAAGCTTTTCAAAAGTGCAGGGGATGGATGTGGGGGGGGGGTTTACATGTCAGGATTTGGTTATTATAGACAGATTCAATATTTATCTGTCATTTATCCTCACAGTAACAGCTTTACATACATTGGCAGCTGTAAACACATAAAAACATTATAATAATCCATCCTGTGGTTTGGTGCTGACCTGTATACTAATCATATAAGGAGTAGTTAACGTTTATAAAACTGTGCAAAACTGCGGAAAAACTGCAGAAAAAGTGTGGGTGTTGAACCCTCCCACCAGGAAAAGTGTGGGTGTTTTAACACCCACACTTTTCCTGGGTGCGACGCCCCTGCTGAAATACACACACACATGACCTTGAAACTTGGCAAACATGTTTTTCTCAGTTTCCCATCAAAACTTCACTTCTGAAGAAAGAGGGGGGACTTAAGGGGAATGACTAAAGATGTTTACAGCTTATTTAAAAAAGCAGCATGACCTCGATGTACACTGGATCCAAAACAAAGATAAATAATAAGAAAAAAATAGACAAAGGCAGGAAAACTTATTTACAGAAGTAGCAAAAATAAATTGTTTTTTATTTGTTGAGTTAAAAAAAAAGTTTTAAAAAAAAGAAAAAATACAAGCTGTTATAACAAAAAAAGTATCAAAACTACTCATTTATATGCCAACACTTGAGCTCATGGAGTAAATACACTGATGTGATGGATTCAGAGTGTCTCTTCGGCGTCCTCACATAAATGTGGAAGTGATTTCTGACGACAGCGAAGACCTGCTGCTCCTCGACACCGATGTTCTCTCCATGACGCCCATCTTCCACAAAAACTGGAACAGCCTCCTTCTGAACTTCTCCCCTACGAAAGCGTACAGCACCGGGTTGACGCAGCTGTGCAGCAGGCCCAGACTCTGGGTGGCAAACATGGCCCGGTCCACCGCCATCCTCGCCGGGCACTGATACGGCACTATCTTTGACCTGAAAAATGTGTCTGTCATCACTGCGATGTGGTATGGCGTCCAGCAAAGCAGGAAGGCGACAACAACGAACACAATCACCCTCATGGCTCGTTGCCGCTGAAACCCCCCGCGGATACGAAGCAGCCGCCGGATGGTTACTCCATAGCAGGGCAGCATGATGGCCAAGGGGATAAGAAAACCCAAACTGTGGCGAAGAATCCTGGTGGCCAGCCGCCATTCGTCGGCCTCGCTGGGATCGTACTGTTCGTCGCACACCAACTGGCTGGTGGTTTGAGAAGGTTGTGAGGAATTAAAAAACCCCGGCAGAGACAGAAGTGCTCCAACAACCCAGACGCCGGAGCAAACTCCCCAGCTGACCGCCTGTCGGTTAGCCTTACGTGCCTCCATAGCTCTCACAATCACCATGTAGCGATCCATACTGATGCAAGTCAGGAAGAGGATGCTGGAGTAGAAGCTCAGCTCTTGGAGGATGGTGACAATTTTGCACATGGCGTCTCCGAACACCCAGCCCTTCGTAACGGAGGTGGCCCAGAACGGGAGGGTGACGGCCAGCAGGAGGTCCGCGACTGCCAGGTTGAGGAGGTAGAGGTCGGAGGGAGTCAGCGCCTGCTTGCTGAGGCCAATCACCAGCCCAACTATGAGATTTCCAGGAATCGCCAACAGAAAGATGAGGACGTAAAAGATGCAGACAACGATCATCACTGCGTCTGGGATGTCGAAGGGGCTGCAGGGCTGCGTGGCCGGGTTGACGATGAAGTCGGAGTCATTGTAATTATAAGACAAGTTTAGCTCGTCGTAGATGGAGCCGAAGTCTAAGGCAAGAGCAGATGAGTTTGGATCTGAGGACCGCAAGTGAAACAACATTTTAATCATACAAAACACAACTAACATAAACCTGTTAACATAGCAGGGTGTCTGCAGGTCTCAGAAGCTTAGATTTAATGCTTTTTATTGCCTTTTTTGGTTCAGTCCTCTTTTTCTCATGCAGGTACTGACAGCACAGCCCGGCTCAGCAGTTTGTCTGTGAAACTAAATTATATAATCAACTCGAAATTTGTGCAGAGATTACTGACGGACCTGTGGCACACTACTTTCAAGCAGCTCATAACAAAAGCATGCTCAGACTTGCCAGCAGCGTCTCTTGTGACCCCTCAGTCGTTTTAAACCGGCGATCGGCAATTCAGAGCTCGTTTCAACATTTCAACATCCTGAAGGATAATTTTATACCCTACTTGACTGTTGCTGAACCAAAATCAGTGTGCTGCTAGATCTGGATCCGGGGATATTATGTGATATGTACGTCTATGAATATGTGTCACATGTGTAGCTGTATGTCTAACCTGCGTGTGAACTTCTTAAATGTAACTGCCTGAGGATGTCAAATGAAGTTCAGTATAAAGTGATAAAAGAGTGTTTCGTATATAATATCAGCTTGTATCATGTGGAGGTGTGAAGACAAGTAGTAAACTGTAAATGTAGGATTTATGTAGGTGTATAGTTCTTAGATTTGATTAATCCACATTTTGTATTTAGTACAAAAGTATGTCAGCGAGCAAAAAATGCAGTGTGAGGTTCAGGCTAAGATCTGTAAAATCAGAAATATGGACTTAGAAGAGCTTAAATGATAGATAGATGAAATTAGATTTAATTTCAGACCTCACAAATTAAAATGTAAGACTGTTTAAGACATATAACGTTGAATTTAATAACTTTTAAGACTATTCAAGGACCTGCAGACACCCTGTTAACAGATGAATACAGCAGGCTTCACATACAAAGGTTGTCACAGCATGTCTGTCAACATCTTTATAGAAAAGCACAAACTAACGTGATGCACAGTGTTGTCAACATATTCTGGAATAAATAACATGAAACAAAAGAACTCTTTTTTTTTTGTTTTGACTGTGTTTTAACTAACCGGAGCTAAAATAAAAAATACATTTTACATATACTTTCCATCAGAAATTTTAAATCTGTCTCATTCATTGTTTATATGTACTGATTAAATGTCAATCAATATAAATAATTTTCTAATCCAACTTATTCTTCTAAGGATGAAAGTACTCACCGGTCATTGTGGTCTCTTCTCTGCAGGAGGCAATGAGTATGTCACAGACTGACAAGGAGGCATCTATGTATCTGTCTTCACCCCTCCCATCACCCTGACAGCAGCGCCCACCTTCCTGTTTGCCGTCATGGACACATACTTTGATTTGCTCTCCAAATTAAAAAAAGGGAAGATATGCTTTCAAACACAATTAAATATATATCACACCTTTAAAAAAAAAGTGCTTCAGCTCATCAGTTTCATGTTTCTGTGGATGTTGTACACTCAAATCTGATTCAGTTTACTGAGAGATATGTTGAATTATTGTATTCTTTGTTTTCTTTTTCTTCATCTACGCTCTTCGCCACGTTTAGATGAATGCGCCTTTTCGGTAAAATGTTTCGAAAAGCTTCTCTTTAGACGTTTGACGTTTTTTTAACTTGCAGCATTTCTTTTCTATTTATGTCGCAGGGTTTGTTGATATATCAGAGTATTTTTCAGAAGTCACTGTGTTGTTATTCCTACACCATGTGGCTTCCCCATCAACAAACCCATGTCACATCGTCTGAATCATTGGTGTCATGAGATATGCTGTCACACTGTGTGCAAGAGAAAGAAAGAGAAACTAGTTCCTTTGAGGTTTCTGTTTTCAAATTAAACACGGGATAAATACTCACGATATTCTACACGCATCTTGTTTATTTGATGCCCTTGTTTATGCTGTAAGACATTTATATTTCACGAAATGTACAATATGTAAGAAAAAATTGGGTTATTTGTTAATTTAAGGAACAGAAACCACAACAACTGATGGTGCTATAGTTATAGACACTCATACATCTGGGCTGATATCAACCTGCAGAGAAATTAAAAAAATGCCCTCAGCCACATGATGCGACTGGGGCTGCTGTTTGACCGCTGCTGAGAGGAAGTTCTCAGCTCATGACATGCATCTGTGTTGACACATGAGCGACTAGCATCACATTTCCTGCCGCACTTCTCATGTGTTTCAACTTCCAGTGTCACAAGTGCTGCAATTTTTTTTTTTTTTTATCATGAGTGGAATTACAACAACATGTTTTGTACATACAGGTTTAAGCCCGTGGGAGTTGGAGAAAAAAAAAAAAAAAGAGAAAAATAGACATGAGTTTTTGTAAGATCCGGACAGAGACTCAGCTCAAGTTTTACATTTCATGTAGCTCGAGGGCAGATAAAACCTAACAGATGGCTCAGTTTCTAGTCCACCATCTTGGCCACTTTCATCTCTCCTTGGAGAAGAAAAAAAGTGACACTTACATGCGCAAACAACAGAGAGTTGTTATTTCGTCCAACAGATTCCTTTGTATAACGTAAAATGTGGACTTGTGGATTAATCTCTTAGAATGCATCAAAAGTGAAATGGTTAACGTGAACATCCGGAGACCACTTGTGTTCAGGTGCTTGGTGCAACAAAGGATGTTAGGAAACATGGGGGTTGTTGTATGCAATGCATTGCTTCAAAATGGAATACTTCATGTGAGGGCTTTCAGTTTATAACAGAATAAACATCTTCATTACACTGAGAGGAAGGAAGTTAAATCGTTAAAAAAAAAAGTTCCCCCAGCTCTGCTTAACTGTGATTTCACCACAACCTGCTTTAGAAACAAAAGGGGTCAAAAAGACAAGCTACTCAAATGTATCACATGTTGGAGTATTTTCTACAGTATCAAATGTAGTTTATGCTTGTAGGCACTAGATGGTGCTGTAGAATTCAAACGTGAGGTTCTGAGTGAAGCTTATTTTATATCTATTAGTGAAAACATGGAGCTCTTGCTAAATGGCAGGTTTAGTGGTCATTTGGAGGGTTTCCAGAAGCCTTTATACAGTTCTTGTGTAGGGGTATTGACTATGATACTGGTGAAAAACCATGTGAGTCAACAGAAAATATTTGAATTCCGCCCCAGTGCCCAAACAAACTCTTCTTTCAGGAACCTTGCACATTAGCAGTAAATGTATCTACTGTCGTCATATCGCTTTGAAAGGGAGTTTTAAACCGCTTAACGGGCAGTATGAGCAACTCAACATATTTTAGTGATATTGAACTTGTGTTCAACTGTCAAACAGACTACAGAAAAACAAAAGGTGGCAGCAGAATTACTGTAAAATTTATTCGGTGAACCGTTCTGTCAGTATTTAAGTGGTCCCACCTCGATCAAGGTACAATTGATGGCAAACAAGAAAAGGAAAAAAAAAAAAAAAAACATGTATGAAAAAAACAGTTTAATATCAACCTACCTACCATTAAAAATTCAAAACTAACACCTTTCCTGTCACAGAGTCACTTCGGATACAGTTTGGTTAGGAGGGAGAATGCCCCTCATGAAGAATGTCGCTTTGTGCATTCAGTCCAAGAAGTCATTTACACCAACTTAAGGCCTTTTCCACTAAAAAGAGCAGAAACTGATTTCCTGATTTAAATGACAGGCAACCTTGCCCAGACATAAATTAAGAGAAGAAAGTGCATCAAGTGTTCAAGTAGGGTGTATAGTCTGAAAGAACAAAATAGGAGAAGGGGGGGGTTGGGACAGTGTGTCAGGGGAGGTAACACTGGCACAGGACTGGCAATTTGCAGTGAGATTTCCAGGACAAGGGTGTGGACTGAGAAGGCGGACCACGACTCCAGGCTCGACTGTATAAGAAGTCCCGCTAGTGCATCGAGTGGTAGATCACAATCACACTGTGCTGCTTACTGAAAGCGCTACTACCCATGACAAACGACACATTTCACAATGTTAGCCTGTATAAAAAAAGATGCAAGTAGTCCCTAACTGAATTAATTATTTTGAGAACTGATAGAGGCTGTGATGCGGAAGGGGGCAAAATGTTTGTCTTTTTAAAAAAGGAGGCGGGGGGGAAAAGTGGGGAGGTCCATCGTCTTCCCACATGATCCCCTGGAACCCCCAATTTCATCTTTTGGCACGCCGTGGGTCCCTGCCGTTGCTAATGGTAACTGAAGACTTTGCGGTCGTTGGGGGTCCTGCAACAGCAGCTTGAGACGCTCCATTTCCAGGTGTCCGACCGTTGGGTCGCCCCATGCCCCCGAACGAAGCGTCGCGGGCTGCACCAGGTGGCGGGTTGTTGTTGTTATTGTTGGCAAATGGCGGCATGGAACCATTACCTGTTGGTTGAAGAATACAAGTCAATCTTCAGAGATAAACAAAGGCACCTTAAAGACATGTAATCCCATAAGGCACATAAGGCACTTTGACATGTCAGAGTATGAAATGGTAACGGTGAATAATAAAATTAATACATTTTGTTTCAGGGTCCTGGCATTGTGCACGCTGGCTCCCTGTCATGACTTACCAGGGCACTTTAAAAGAACAGAACCACTGTTAATGTTATTGATTTTCCCACTATGGCAAGTTAATATGTCTGCTGTGAGAAAGGCTTATTGAGCATCCTACTCAACACACACACACACACACACATTAAGAATAAACATTGAAAAATAACTGAATAGAAGAAGGCACAATACTACCTTTGTCATATTCTCAAATCAGATTTATAGAGTAAACAATGATTTTTACTGGTTAATTTTTCATTATTTTACTACTTTTCACTGTAGTACTTACAACAATCTGGCCATTCTGTACTGACAACATCAATGTGTACCACTCTACAGAACATACACATTTCTGACTGGATAAAAGGAATTTATACTGACCTGGTGGGGCAGATGTACCTGAATTCTGATTGGGTGGAGAGTTTCCCCTCTGATTCTGGTCTGGTTTGCCCTGTTATGGGAAGAGAATGTCATCTTTAACACCCAAAAACCACTTTTGTTTGGCTGGACTGACTCTGGATATAAATATGTTAAATTATTAAGTTACAATTCTTATACAGGCCATCAAACAGAGGTATGTTTTTCAAAAAAAGGTTTGGAAAGGTTATTATTTAGACTTATTTTTGAGAATATTCTGATCCCAGTGTTATTTTGCATTTGCAAAACACTCCCATTACTATATAAAGTTGGGAGTGGGTGTATGGACACTCACAGACTTGTTTTGCTGGTTCCCTTGGTTTAGCAGCTCTGGGTTTGGTTCACTGAAGTTGGGCACTTCTGAATACACCATGCAGAACCTGCGGAGGGGAAAATGTTGACATAACATTTAAACCTCAGAAATGATGTGTTTGGTCAGGACAGTTTCAAACATGGAGGCTTCTGTTTCTCTTGTTAAAGAATTGGAATTAAAGGTGCCCTTTTCCATGACTAAATAAACAAACTGACCAAAAAAGTACAACACAGATTCATATGTTGTACATTGATTATATTTGGCAGACCCTGAGACCTTTCTAGCTTCAAACAGTGTTCTGGGGCTTATTTTCCTCTGACACAATTTGTTTAATCAGTTATGGAAAGAGTTTAAATACTTCAATTTAAGACTACATAGTGCCCCTTTAAAGATTATATATGCCAAGGTATTTAGGGAAAATATAAACAGCTCATAATTTGATTGCTTTTGAGTTATAAAACATTCACAATGTGCTCATGATATAATAAAGTTGTGCATGAGGGTTCTTCAACTAGATTTTTTTTCCCCCAGCAGACCTGTTGCTCAAATCTATACAAAAATCTTGTATGGTTACACATGAAAAGGGGAACTGACAGATTTCTATAGAGGGAAAGGACTTCCCAAAGCGTAAATATATTTGTGTCTGGCCACTCACTCTCCAATCTTCTGCAAGTCTCCTCCTCTTCCAGTGTATAAGGTCAGGCAGCCTTTCCATATGGATGCATACCTAAAAAATAAAATAGGCAAAAGAGGCATATGTTTAAAAAAAAAAATTTAAGTGAGCACATTCTGTTGGTGTCATCAGTTTCCAGGCAGTCCTACCCTCTGGTCAGCTTGATGATGTCCCCTGGCTGGATGAGGCTGCCCAGCTCGTCCCAAACAGAGATGGCAATGCTCCCGCTCTTGTCTGCCACCTTGCATGAGCGGACCTCATGACCGTCTTTCGTTTTGGTTACTCGACCTAATTGAGGAAGAGCAAATATAAGTTACACATAAAAAAGGGTCGACGTGGTCAAATCAAAGCGGCATTTGTCGGTAAATGTTACTGTCATTATGCTCCGTTTTCTGCTGGCCCCTTTAAGACAAACAGACACGAGTTGATGGTGTGGAGACAGAGTCACAGGCTAACTACTTACCTATTTCCAAAACGATGAATACAATATTCAAATTTTTCGAGCCAGGCTTCACATCCTTTAGCAAGAACAAGGCCTCGTTTGTGGGGTTTGCCATTGTTTGTCGCGATGAGGAATACCCACTGGACGCCACTTTCCTGTCACCCACACTCATTAGAAGGCTGTGCGGGCTTGTCGATACTTTCTAATGGGGGGGCTACGACGTTAGCCTTAGCTTAGCTAACTAGCTAGCCTGTTAGCCGAATGCTAATTAAACCCCACGTCCAAACACTGTAACGTTAACGTTATAATAACCGTTTATAGACGAAAGGCTCAGCTCCTTAGTGACAACCACCAAGTCATATTCCACAAACACGGTGACACAGAATACACAGTTGGGAAAAGAACGGTTAACGTCTCTCCTCAAAGCAGCAAACACATTAGCAGTGTGGCTAAATGTGCTAGCACGATAGGTTAGCTTTGCCCAGCGTTAGCTAGCTCGTACTATAAGCTAGCTACCTTCTTTCAATTTCAGGATAAGAGTCTCTGTGCATCTTTCTTTTTCACGATTGTCACCATAATGGCAGCCTCAGTCTTCACATAACGTAGTGTGGCATACTAATGGTTAGCATGTAACGTAGCCACTGAACGATGTAGCTCTGCGGATAGGCAAAATATCCAGATCAGATAAAATAGTATTAATAGGCTGACAGATCCAGAATCGCGAGTCAAATCTGAGATGGGTTGTTTTTTTTTGTTTTAGCAGGGACCGCTCCACTGGCTGCAAGTTACACCAGAGCTGGAGCAATTATCTGTGATGCGAACTAGTTTAACAGTTAGCTTATCTCACACGACCATTAAACGTCAGACAACTCCTTTTCACCTTAATATTTTCAAATCCCGCATTTCCTTTGTATGTCTCGTTTTGACTAAAAATGAACTGTTAGCTTTGCTAGCGCGCAGTCTGGTCAGATGCTTTGTTGGAGGTCTAGTGTGTCTATTATCCAACTATGGCCCCTGAAACGTTGCAGTTGTTCGAAAAGCCTTGTGTTAAGTGTCCTGGTTGTTTATGCCTAAACAATACTAAAGCCCAAAAACGCTATTTAAAATCTGCACCAAGCTGTTGACTACACGGTTCCCCCCTGCTTCAACAATGCCCCAAAAACTACGTCAGCTAGTACTGCCGGTCGTATTTATCTAACTCGGTCAGTTCCATTATTCTAAACAGAGAAGGGGTCACACATTGCTAGCAACTTCTTTTTGTGTGTTCTTTTACAATCGAGTCGACAGATACTGACAATTAGCAGGCTTCTGTTTCTACATACGGTGCAGTAACACATGTAAGTTCACAACGTGATGACCTGTTAACAGAGAAAGAAGAAAGAAATAGTTGGTTTGTACCAACCAACCGACTTCCATTCACAAACAACGCGAGAATAAGACGACATATGAGAGAGTATAGCGTGTGAAAGATGAAACTATAAGGCGAGGGTTGTTTTTTTTTTTGCACATTAATTCTCGTTATTCATTAATTTAATGTCATCGCGGCTAATTGTTACTTTAATTATTAAACATAATGTGTGACTGTGTTGACTAAAGATGAGTTTGAGATCAAAATGCGTCCAAATAGTAAGTGCACAGAAGTTACTCGGCGTTGTAAAACATGTCACAGCGATATATTAACGTTAGCTGTGAGACCACTGGCTTCTGGTTAGCTGTGGTTGCTAATGCATGTGTGGGAAATAAATGGAAAAACGTCACGAACAGGATTCGAACCTGTGCGGGGAAACCCCATTGGATTTCGAGTCCAACGCCTTAACCTCTCGGCCACCGTGACGATACCTACCTGATAGCTACCCAGGAGCCATTTTGTTAACGACAACAATATGGTTACATGACACTTGTGCAGACAGCAATTTTCGAGAATGATACAAACATGTTATTTGGCTCACTAATTTTAGCTGACTGTGCCATCGATAATGGCGGTTAGTGATGCACGCCGGAAGAAGCACAGGGTGTTGGCGCGAGTCTGGACATTGGAGGGAGACAAACTCCGTCTAAACATCCCGGCTCACCCACGGAAGTTGGGAGGAAAATCCCTCATCGGAGCTGACAGGTTACTTTCGTCTATTACGTTAACTTCTCTGGTAACTTGAGAAATGGAACATGTACGTTACTAGAAAATCGTCGACACAGTTTCATGATGTTACCTCATCGTTTCACGGTGACTGGATGTGGAACAAATTTACTTGGTTTGCTCTTGTAACGTGACGTGGTTTGACACGACGGTTCCTGCTCATCTGGTTAACCCGACTGTATTCTCCCTCTTGAGGACATTTTCTTGTGTTGTTGTCTTTTCAAATTTCTATTGGTTCAATTTGATGTGATTTGTGGTGCTCATATAGTAAAAGAGTGGTGTAGACTGTGGTCCTAAAACCTGCAAATGACTTGAAGTCTGAGTTTTTTCAATTGGTCTCTGGTTAAATGCCTGAAATAAGGTGTGTGGCTGCCACAGCTAGAGATATTTACACTTTTTGTTCTACAACATAAAATACATCATCAAATGTCCCACAATTGAATCATAAAACGCTACGTGTCTTAATAATGGTGGTTGCTAACAAGTGTTGTCAGGGACATTCAACGTCATGGCAATGAACACGGAGACTCATCTACTCTTCTAACTCTAACTTTACAACTTATACTGATTGACTTATAATAAAACATGTATGGTATTTGTGTAGTAAGATGTTATTGGTATTGACGTTAAAGCAATTTGACCCTAATATAGTCTGTTAATAGCCTAACAATAGCTTTTTACTTTTACTCAAATACAAAAGTGGTGTTCATCCGTGAAGATTATCTTGCTTAACAAAATGTGTAAGTATCATCAAGTCGTGTTTGTCACAGAGCTTATTTTCAGTGATATTCTGAAATCCAATTCATAAATCTCAGAGGCTTTTTGTCGAGGGAACCAGGGCGATGCCAACTTCCGGGTCGGCATGCAAAAATACGTCATCCCCACACCACTCTATGACAAATCAAATAAAAACTGTCCTATTTTTTCTGAGTTCTCCACATAGTGGAAATAGCTGTCATCAGGACTTTTTCTTCTGTTCAAAGTAGTTCTAATATAAATTTTAGTGTGTTCTGATACCTCGAAACATCGGTAAATAACACTACAACTCTTTGGATGTTAGTGCTCAGGTAAATAATGAAAAAGATAATTTAGTAATTTGGATCGTGATATTTTATTTGATCCCAAAGTCTTATCTTGATTTAATATACAGCAGTCTGACACTCTCACTCCCTACTGTGCAAATAAGGGCAGAGTCACTTGAACCACTCCCTTCAGTGAGATTAATCCTCTTCTACCGTATCACCTACACTTAGGTTCACCAGATTACACCGCTATGACCTACAGTTATTTCCAAACTCACAGTGGCCTCAGCAACAGCAAGCTTAACTACATGTTTCCTGGAGTCACAGGGATCAGAACATGAGTGACGCACAGAACGTTACAGCCTACTGTTACTGTTAATTAATATTAAATGACATAAACTGACGTGACATTAAACTTGACCTGAAGGACAGCAAATAAAAGGCCACACACACTATTTGAATGTTATAAAATCTTTATTGATGTATACAATACTAAATTTTGAAAGGAAATGCCGGCATGTTTACAAGATGCTTGAAAAAAGTAGCATCAGGAGGAGTACATTGAAAGTGGCAGGGGAATCTTCTGCTGTGAAGGAAACTTCTTTGGTTTAAGTGATCAACTAAACAAAAAGGCCATAAAGTAAGAACTTTATATGAACAAAGAGGATGTTTAAGGCAAAATCACTACCTGACAGTTCTGTAATGTTTTTAACTTTCTAACAAAACAAAAGTTCTCACATATGATCCAGATTAAACATCTGATTTCAGGACAAATACGAACAGACGTTGAAACACACACAGAAATTGTAAATATTAGCAAACGAAGATGTCACAAAAGTACAACAGTTGCATGAATGACAAGGAAATACCTCGAAGCCAGTCACATTTTAACCTCTACAGTACAGATAATGTACATGTAAGCCTAGTGTTTCAATCCCTTTTCAGTTTTTACACAAAGAAGGATAAAAAATAAAAATAAAAAAAAAATGAACAAGCACATTTAATAAACACATGCATTTAGGCGGAATTATTTACTTAATGATCCCATTGAGCCAACTGGCAGGTAAATTTTCTCTAAGTTAGGAAACACTTAAAGGGCCTAAAAATGTGCCATTTCATTTCTCCCGTATTTACCAGATAATTATAATTATTATTATATAAGCATGACAGTGATTTTCTTGCATAATTAAGATATCAAAATATTTCTGGCACCTTATTGTGACTTAAAAAGTTAAGAATCCATTGGATTATCTTATCTAGACAGTAAGTATAATTCATGTAACGGCGTATAGATCTGACACTGGTATATATTCCCTCTCCAACATATTTCAGTTCCCATGCTCTAATGCATTTCAGACTCTCTTAATTTTAATACCTTTCTGCAAAGCTTCCCATATGCCTCACCCTCAGGGCAACTTTATCATCCTCTCCAACAGCTGAAGTCCTTTTCCACTTTCCAAAACACCCACACTTGTCTCTCTTCCACTACAAGCTCATGCCCAGGAGCCTCCACAGGGGCAGAACACCTGTGGCTCCAGAGAGCTTCTTCCAGTCTTCGCATCGTCTAAACAAGGACGCGAAGAGGATGAAAAATGGGCTGAGCAGGAGTCATCCGTCAACGCTAGGAATGCTGTCGTCTGCCTTTATCCACTTCTGTGACCTCTCTAGTATCTGGGGCCTCGGCACCTGGTATCACTTGCTAAATTATTTTTGGGGAGTCGTGGCATTAGACATCTGTAGCCTCGGCTGGTGAAGCACTAACAGTGTGCAACAAGAGCAAGGTCATTTTATACAAACTTTCAGGCAGATATGGAGTTGATTGCAAAGGTTTTCGCACTTCCTTTGAACTTAAAACTTTCTCGGCTTTAATGTTGTTGGTATCAAACCTTGACTATGTCCCACAAAGAGATAGCTGCAAGATATTTCTCAGAGGACAGAGAAAAAAACATAGGCAATCAGGCATGTTTAACTCCCACTCTTATCTACAATAATATAAGAATCCATCCCCTGAAGGAGTGCGCTTACTTATACCAGCCTGTGCAAGGTAAAGGCACTGTAGGAGTACATGCGTGCATGTATGGAGGAGGGTAAGAGTGATGGTGCCGTGGCAAATGTACAAGATAGTATTTGAAACTGAGTAAACATTTCACCATGCAAGTTATGGATTCCTGAAGAGAAAGACGACTTACAAAACACCCACGTATCATATAGTAACTCAAAAACAGATTCACAGATACAACATTTACTGTTACGAGTACACACACTCAAGGCAGTTATCATAAAGTTACTAATTCATGGTGTATACGATGGAAATACCTAGAGAGTAGTGTGCCTCACAAAGAAAAAGACAAAAAGATTCCTGTACATAAACATACAAAGTTGCCCTGCAAAGGCGACAAAGGGCTGCAAACGAACATCAATATGTCTGTTGAAATCTGTCAGGTACTTTGTTTTGCTAGGGTTTGTTGCTCGCCATCTAGAGCAGCTCCTCTCCCGCATTGATGTCCTTCATTTGCATTATAGCGACAGAGCACGAACATGTTTTCTGGCATTTTCGAACAATAATTTTTTTAGAACTCTAAAAGTATTGATTAGTGTGATTCTCAAGAATATTTAGACTATTTCAAATTCCATCTATTCTAATTTTCAGCACCTGAAGGTTTATTTATTCTTATTTACTCAATTGGCAAACAATTATTAAAATATTATGAAATAAGACACGCAACTCGTCTGGTGTTCTAGGTAGGCCATCAATGATAAAGCCTGAAATTAGGAACTGGATGTCCCGAAGGACAGGGGATAAGGCAGTGCCACTTCTACTGAAGTAAAGTATTCTGTTAGCTAAGATCTGGGCTTTTTCAGAGCAGGTCCAAAGAATTCAGTAAACGACCTCTAGTTCACTACAAAACACCCTAGGACCTTTTCCCCGAAAACCCAGAAACTCCCCCATTCCAACTCTTGCACAACCTGGCAACACACTGCCTCAACAGGCTGTGGGCAGTACCACTGTGGCCAAAGATTTACTATTTTTCACAAAAACACAGAAAGAACAAAGAGGCTATCTGTCAGTGAGGAAAAACAGCTCCAGAGACAAACACAGCAGGAGGGAGATAGTTGGCCCAGCGCCCTGGTGATGCGCTGCTATTGAAGAGGTGGGCACGGCTTGATGGGAGTGAATTATGGTGCATTGCTGCAATGTCGTTTTATTTAGACAACCCTGCTACAGGGTTTAGGAATTGTTTGCATTGAATTTTGATTCTAGACCCTGTCATGTCTAGTTGCTAAGGCAGTTTGTGTCAAGTTTTTTAGACTGTACTGGTAATCATCAAAGGTTGTGCTGCAGGAGTCGTCCAAGAATGGACTATCTTAGGAAGCTGAGAGTATGTTTCAAGTGTATGTGCGTTTGTAGCAAGAACACTACTCTGCTTACAGTGGAGGGATAATTTGTGCCTGCTGGGTGTTGGTAAATGTAGAAACTTTGGGGAGAAAGAATTTGAAACTAGAATTGGTGCTAAAATCAAATTAAGACACTTGAGCAATTGTTTGCTCCACAGCAATCGTTGGCTCTACAGCAGTTGTTGCTGTGGGAGTCGATTGCTCGACAGCAAGCGTTGCTGTGGGAATCATTTGCTCAACAGCATTTGCTGAGGAAATCTGGATATCTGCTGCCGTCTCAATAAGGCTTTTGTGTTGCTCTTTTTCTTCTTCCTCTTCTTCTTCATCCTCTACACCAACATCTTCGTCGTCCTCTGGAACTGCCAGGTCAGCACGATTGCCATTGAACTGGTGCTGAATGCTTGGTGACTCTCCATTGATTGCCAGCCCTAGCTTCATGCTCTCCGGGCTGGAGGGACTCACTTCGAAAACAGCGTCATCAGTATGCATCTCGACGGAGGGAATCTCTCCATCAAAACTTCCCAGAGGAGGAATCTCCACATGGACTCCTTCCTCAGGTGAAGACATAACTTGTGTTGGGGCCTCCCCATCTCTGACCTTTTTGACATTAAAGGTCATTGGAGACACCTTGAATGAGGAGCTCTTAGTTGTCGGGCTCTTGGGATGATTAGGGGTGAGGCTCTTCTTGATTTTCTCACGCTTCTCTGGTGGCACAATCTTTGTGGTGATCTGGGTCATCTTCTTCTCGATGCTCTGGCGTGAGAAAGCCTTCTTGAGGCTATCAACCTTCTTGAGACTGTTACGCTTGAACTTGTCAGCCCTTCTCTCAAATGTGCGTGAAGTGCCCATACCCATTGCATCATCGCACTCTAGCATTTCATCACCTTCTGCATGTGCTGCAAAACTCCCCTCATCAGAGGACAAGCTAATGGATTGAAGACCCTCCTCATGGGTACGGGCGCCATCAACAGAGCCTGTAACAGATGGAGCAGGCAGGATGGATTCTGCATCAAACTGGCTTGGTTGTGGGGTCTTGAGGGAGTCCTTGACCATCACACTGGCGGGAATCTCATTGTCTTCCTATTGGGAAACAGAAGAACAGAAAAAGTTGGGTTTACAGGTATTACTCAAACAAGGCTTAGCAAGGAATGACCTTAATGATATCTTTGTTTGAACTGGTTATGGTCAGGGTTTGACTTTAGGCAACTGTGCACATTCCAGTGACGTCTATGGAATTCTTTATCATGATGATCAAAGTGAAGATATTTCAGATGTACTTCCAAACACACCACCCCATAAATATGTTAACATATACCTATGGCCATGGTTTGGCCATTGTAAATGGATGAGTGAGTCCAATACACTCTACATATGTTGGGTTGGTCTGCCTGCTGAGTACTGAGTAAACCAGTCTCAGCATGCCTCCCCCATCTTCTCCTCAAGACATCAGAGGAATTCCACATGTTTCTCTGCAGGAGTCACACATTTCTCTCAGTTTTCTCTCTTTTATAACCGACTTTGCCTTTAACTCTCTGTCCTTGAGCACATTGATGACCAAAAACAGTGCGAGATGGAGAACAGCAAGTTCAATATCCGGAGTTTCCGTTTGTTTCTCCTCAGTCTCTTCCTCCTCCCTTTTACTTGCTGCCCATCCATCTGTGCACAATCACGCAATCACACACATGCGGGCACACACTGGGGATTTATGAGCTACAGTTGCCACCCACCCCTATTACCCCTATCCCTTCACATCCAGGAGTGAGTGGAGAGTGAAGGTGCTGCTTCAGTGGTTGACATACTCCACTACACATTTGAAATGCTCATAAAGAATCCCTCTCAGGGACATATACTGAAAGTATCACTAGTGGATGCTTGGTTGTGAGAGGACTAATGCATCACAGTTTCAACGTTCAGGTACAAGAAACGTCTATGAACAGGCAGCTAACATGAATACTTTTATTTGACCACAACAAATGAAATCCAGCAAAGGCTTCATGGCTTCCACACCCCCAACAGTGCTTACATTTTTGGACTGAGTCATATCTATGTGGGCCAAGACTACAGCGGTGGTGCTTTGGTGGTTTTTTTGGATGTTTATTTCTGAATCCAAGTTTTCAGGCACTTTGGATTTTAAAATATATGCAGTGATGGGTAAATACTGGAACGGCTGATATTTGAGATTTATGAGCGCTCAGAATAACTAAAAGTCAAACAGCAGGGTGTTCCCCTGTCATCCTCTGTGCACTGGAATGACACTTTGTAAACAGTAGTTTCTGTTCACTATTGTTGTAAGAATGTGTCTACATTTGAAGTATGACTGAGTTCAAAGAATGCATGGCAGCTCTTGAGACGTAAGAGTGCTTGAAGTATGTCTATGAGTTGTTAAAGGAGTATGCAATGCATCTTTCCTGGGGTGTCATTTACACATACTCAAGGACTGGGCCAACCAGATGGTCTGGAAGATTCCTGCCTTCTGTCCATTTTTCTCTCATCACTTCTGGTGTGTTTTAGCCGGAAAGGACATTCTTATTGTACCTGCATTCTGTCACTGCCAACCTGATCCTGTTCAAGCCAGTTCTGACACTGTCATTTGCTGCTATTTTTATGAACTTGGTCAAATGTGAGAGAGAAGATGATACAGTTTCTGTGACAATTATAGGATATAATGTGGTAAAGAGGGCTGAGACTGCAATGGTGATATGAAAACTGCAAAGTGAATCACTCCTGCACTGATTCAAAGGTCTGATCAATACATTTAAGTGTCAAATACTATACTTAACAAAGATGTAGGCCATCATAACAAAGTGTGGTCTGTTCTGCACTTTCCTGATTACATAAACTCTGTCCACAAAGGGCACTCTTGGTGATCATCGCCCATTTTTAGCACCTTGCAGACACATGATACCTTTTGCCTTGATCTCAAACATGCAGGCATGATTCACTGTTCAGGTGTGAGCCAAGCATGTGTGGTATCTTCGAGTTAATGCCAATAAATCTGTCAGCGCATTCTTAAAGGCACAACATCTATCTCATGAAATTTTTAAGGGGAAGAAAAGAACATTAAATGTTTTATAACACACTGCACAACATATAGTACAGTGGAGGATATAACTTGCTGAACTTCCTCGTTGGAGGTGTCACTTGTAAAACATCAAGGAACTCAATGAATGTGTATGTTGAAAGTTTAAGACTTTTAAAATACCATAAAGAACTACTAGGGGAATGTAATCATCCCATAGGAGCTGGGAGTTGCAATGCACTGCACTGTAACTTGAAATCCCCTAAAACAAAGGAAGCACCCTGGGGACCAGCTCTGGTTGCTACTACCTTTGGTCTAGTGAAGCTGTAATTCCTTGCTTTCAGTTTTGTTCCATGTAGCTCCTTGTCATGTGTGAATGAGAAGTATCTGGATGCCCCAGTTTGCAGCTGCTCTGCCGCGCCCACAGGGACTGTGTGGATTTGAACGTGTTCATGCAGAATCCAAATCCGAAAGAACTGTGTGGGCGACAGCTCTTGTACAGGACGTTAGAGAAATACCGCAAAGCTTGCTTATACACAGAAAGTTTATATTTCTCCTGACTTCAATGCCAATCTCCATTTTCTCTGTGTGCACTTCAAGTTATAAAGAGTAAAATAATTTTAATCAGCAAGATGTGTAAGATGGCATAAGGGTTAAGCACCCACTAAAATCTGATCAGTAGAGATTAAATAATTTAACCAACATGGCCTCTTTGACCCTCATTCCCACAGATAAACACTAATGTTCTCTGATTGTTTGGCGGTATTAAGGTTTCCAAAGATTCAGTCTTCACACCTCTGCTCCAGTCTGGGCATGCCATGACTTTCTCATTTGGCTCAACATGTTTGATATAATCAGTCAGGGTTCTGGAGAGTGTGGGAGGCAGCAACTGAAACTCAAAACACCCTTCAAAGAAATTTGAGGTCGCCGACCACATACGGTACCAGACCTGCTGCAGAAACAAAGTTTCAAAAGTTTTTCTGTTGACTGATTCCAGGGTCACAACATATCATTATTTGCAGTATTGATTATTGGATTAGTTGTTTAGCCCCAGAAAATAGTTGTAAATGTTGATCACTTCCTTAAATGTCTGGCTTTATTCAATACCCAGAAAAAAAAACAAATCTCCTTCGCAGTGTTTCACTGCTGAAATCGTCATGTGCCAGCTCGGTAGACAATACCCAACTCTACCACCAATCTGTCACTTGTTGACTTTAACTGGAGTACTTATACTGATAAAAACAGCAAGAGTCCCTAGCGCTCATCATTGCCTTTTCCGCTCAGCCCTGACTTCATCCGGCTTTTATTTGGTTTTACTGGTGAAAATGCTGTGAAATTAGTTTGTCCCCAGTTTAACCCCAAACAAACTTGGCAAGCAAGCTAGAACAAACATCATTTTCCCAAATACCATTTGACCCAAGTCAGTCCCGTGTGTTTTTGTGCGTACCTCACATTCTGGCACTTTTCTCTTGGGAACCCTGTTAATTAATGTTCCCTCTAAGCAAGCGCTCATTACCCACTAGAGAATGTGATACTTGTGTGTTCGACTATCTGTGTGCCAGTGCGTATCTGTGTGCAGCCATGTAGAACATCAGACATTGTTTAAAACTATTAAAGCCATTTAAAAGAGCAACATGAAACAGAATTAAACTACACTGGACTGAAACCAAAAAACAAAGTTAATTTACTGTGACAGCGAGTTTACTGTATGTAAAATGCCACACTCTTCAGAGATATTTCGGACGCTTATGTAATTGAGTTCAAGCGCTCACTTAACAGTTGCATGGCAGAACTACCATTTAATTGCAAGTTGCGCGAGGTGTTAGTCAGCGGGTGCTTATATAAGTCAGCTCTCTGTAGTGTCTGGATCTATTCAAATGAGAGCGATCAGGCGGAGCAGGACCAAGTCACCACTGATTGAAACAGCTCTAATCGGCTCACGTTACTCTGAATGTGTGTCTCTGTTTATACCACATGTGTAATTATATCTTACATTGTTTCTCTTGTGTCTGCTCAACCTCCGTTGTGTGTGTGCACAGACATCTGCAGTTAAATACTGTCTTATAATGAGAACTGGGTGATATGTTTGAAATATGTACAAATACATTTAAGCGCTAGTGGCATAGCTCTCGGCAAGGCAGTGTCGCTCTGTCAGTTGCTAACTAGCCCTCAGATCGTATGCTTAAAGGGGCTTTATGGTAACAATCGTAGCATTTTTGGCTATATGTGAGTGGATTGTAACATGAAAAATGAGACCTTCCCCATCTTTGTTGGTGGCCTATACAAGCCTGTGGACAATTTGTTTGAGTTGTTTCGATACGGTTGGACTGTGGATTTATTTTTGTTTAAAGTACTCAAAAACAAAAAAAACTACACTATACTATAAGTGTTGAATAAATATAGTGGAGTAAAAAGTATTCCCCTCAGAAGTTAATTGGAGTAGAAGTAAAAAAAACAAACCAAAAAAAAACTGACTATGTACAGTACTTGAACATGCACTTAGTTACACACCACAAATGCAGTTATTCCATCACTATTCATTTGAGTTCCAGTACATTTACTACATCCATGATGCTCAGAGGATGAATCCGAATAAATCTGATGATCCCAGACTTTTCCTGTCATGCCACAAAGCCATCTGGTCAACATTTCCTTTTGTCCAATACTCATGATAAAATAACTGCAAAGCTTATGACATTGCCGTGAACCTCAGCTGTATACGACTTCTAATTTGCACTCTTAGAAAAAAAAAACTAATATGGTGAACATGCTAAACATCACACCTACCTACAGCTTAAATATGTGACACTTTAACACACATTGCACATGTGCACACCCCTCATAAATGAACAAATCGAAGCGCACACCCAAAATAATACGGTATCAGCATATTTGCACACAGTCAATTATGTGTTCAAATACGAGATTGTGTGTTGGCCCTTCAAGATGACTTATGCAGTTTCTCTTAATCCTACCAGGCGAGGTTAGTACAGGTGTGTTGGCACAGTGAGTCACGTACCTCCAGGCAACTGCGCCAATGAGAGGGTAAACCATCACCACCACACACACACACAAACAAACGTATGTGTACACATTTGCTGTTGTCAAGCAAGCCCCTGCAATTATTTTGTTAACAGCTTCGGATGTTTTTTTATTGACTGATTCACCCCTACCCAGCTTGTTGCGCAACACCGCGACCCCTCCGCCCCATCTCAATGTGCTTGAAGAGCCATCTGTGGACAGAGGAAGTAGGGAGGAAAGGAAGGAAAGGAAATGGAATTCTGCTATTTGTCATGGGACGGGGTAACATGATAAACTCTCACTCTGTGTGCTGCACTCTGCACATGGCCTTGCACTGATGCATGTACAGAGAAAATAATAAACCGTGAACAACACCGCACCAAGTATCTGCAAATTGTGACTTTCACTATTGTTCCGAGTATCTCAAATACCTCGTCAACACATTCACATCAATTTTGAATCATGCCTTCTGGCCTATTACCCATAAAGCTTTGCACAACAAGTTAGGGCATTCTTTCCCCATCAGCACCCCTCCCATATCTGCCTCACCAAAAGAAAACACGCCATGTTTACTGGCCTCGCAGGCTTGCGTAATTGCACGACACAATAACCGATTGAGGTGCGATGTCATGCTGACGAGCTGGTAGGATGGTAGTTCATGGCGATTATTCCTGCTGACATATACCATGATGTCGGACGTCTGAAGAAAACCTGTTCACTCAACCTGTAATCCTCAAGAGAGCAGTCTGTGCACTTGGGATGATGGTGTGTTTTAAGATCCTGCTATTTAGGCTCATAATTCATTTCATACATGACGTGGTATTCATTAATAAAGTCTGTGGTTGACTGGGCTCGTTGTCACTTCCTCTTCATTACAACGGATTGCATCACTAAACCCGCATTTTTTCCCTGCTTATCTTGCACTTTCTCCTCCGCATGTATGATGAATGTGTCACCACAGCACATTCCTGTACTTATATAGTTCTTGTTTCTTCATTTTTTTTTCTTCCTTTGGCTCTTTTGTTCGACCCTCCCAAGGTCCCCCTCTACACATTGCTGCAGCACAATCCCCAAACCGTGCCTATCTGAGCCATTGTTTGATAAGGGCTGTGCAGAGATACCACAAGCATTTTTTTTGATAAGGCTACCACCAATTGTCACAATGTTTACCCCGTATGGAGGTCAGAGGGCGCGAGTATCCGCAGAGAAGCCAGGAAGTCATCACGTTATCTCCAGATGTGCTGTATTTTCAATGTTTTATTTAAGAGCAGAGAAATAAGAACACTGAGAACCAGCACAGCTATTGTTTTCCCTTTTCCTGCCATGGACGTTGTGGCCTTGGGATATGGACTGGATGGACAGCGGGGTTTTCAAAAGTCAAGGAGAAGCAGACACGGTGGAGTCCTGACATCAAATGACAGAAAATAAGGAACTTGATGGGAGTAGTCAAAAGAAGGTGGTTGCTTTTTGTCTGATTGTATAATAGGACCTTCAGCTCCTTCGGATTAATACCGGCATTAAAACGCTATCCCTTTGAAACGGCACCACCTGAATCTAACAAGTCATGCCCTGCAACTAAGAAACGAGGAAGCTCAAAGAACAATGAGCAAGCTAGGATGAAGCAAAGAGCATTTGAGTGCAAGTGTGCAAAAGAGCTTAATGGAATTACCTGATCAATACCTGCAGCCAAATGAAAAACACGCTAAATATGTGCTCCTGGCAGTTCCGGAGAGAAAGGAGAGCAGTGCATCATGGGGTGTGCTGAGAGGCTAAACTGTCTTAAGCCTTTCCACCTTTATTTATCTTTGAACACACTGCTTTGTCGCGCTGTCTCTATCGCTTTGTAGTACTTTCATTGAGGGTAAGGTTGTCAGCATTTGGGATTTTTAATCTTTAAAACAACTCTGGTATACAAAACTTGATAACTCTTTTGATACCACAGAAAATATCAATAGTATCTGTGCAGTCTTGGGTTGAAAATCTGATTGTAGATCTGTTTTATTTTACATTTCATTTTTTTATATTTATTAATAATGAACTGACACTGTAAAGTTTCAAGAAATGTATTTCAAGAAGCACCGATTCTTTTGACGACCTTAACTTATAGGGAATCATTTTATAAATCGTTTCATACCCTCAGCTTTTTAGGTCATGATAGTGCAAACAACATAATAAAACACAATTCACACACACACACACAACTTCATGTCCCGTCACGTCAGGGAGGCTTGCTCAGACGTTGGAACATCATCATCACTTTCCCGCCTTGTTAAAACAAGACTTTCACCGCATTAATCTGCAGCACCATTGTTGCCTTTGCCTCACAAACCGAAACAATTGTGCAAACCCGTCGAGCCTGAATGTGACATCAGGCAGAGGACTACTTGCCCATCCACATGTATGTCTTTCACAAATACTTTAAGCAAACACAGGTAGGCATAATCTCTTCTCCAAACTCCCTCTTATGGTTTTTATCATTAAATGACAAAAACAGGCCACTTTTTCTTTTTGCTTCTATCTTTTATCTCTCTCATGTATCCATCCTTGGTGCTTCTCCCCTCTTTATTTGCTGTTCTCTGAAAACCCAGGGGATTATCTGAGGAATGAACCCCAAAGGGAAAATAAAGAATGATAACAAAGCCCAGAAGCCATGCTGTAAACAAACCGCATTGTTCATTTAGAGAGTGTGCCTTGAAGGCTGTGAGGACATCAATCTCTGAGACCCAGATTTACTCTCCAGAGTTATGTCCAACTGCGCTCCTGTAGAAATGCTCGAAAATCTCATTCACAAGTTTGAGATTGCAAAGGACAAAATGTATAAAAGGTCACTTGTTGTGTCCTTGTGGTCACTTGCAGGGTTATTTCCATATTACTGACCAATATTTAAATTGGAATATTCTCTATAAACTCCAGCATCCGTACCGAACAGAATAGGCCTTTTTACAAAACACTTGTCAGAGGAGTTAAAGCAAACGTAACTAATTGAGTTAACAGTGGCTCATCTCCATCGAGTCTCACAATTAGCCATTGCAGTGAGCCACGATTCACAATACCAGAGCCCTGAAACTGGCTGAATACATTTGTAGCTAATCATTAAAAAACACCTCTACGATGTGAAAAAGTCTGCCCTGACAGTTTAACTTGGATATTCTTTCTTCGAGTCAAGGAAAGCAATATAAAAGCCTGTCTTAATTTACAATCTACAGGCTAAGCAGTAATTTGCAGGTGAGGCCAGAGAGAGAAACTTCCTTGGGCCACGTAACCAGGAAGTGCACGCAGAAGCTAAAGCGTTTTTTTTGGCGTATGCACCTGGTGAGCAACTCTCAGATGCCAGCTTTGCTTCCTGTATCCAGTTTAATTAAACATCTGCGGCACAAAGCTAACTTGTCTCGTGCCAGTTTTTGCACACTGAGTGCACAGGCACAAAATTATCACCAACTGTCCAATTTGACTCCTGGTCAGAGAGACATCAAGCCAAAGAAAGACATGTCAAAGTTATAAAAGGTTACTGGGATAAGTAACTATAAAGTAACGCATAGATTTAAGAAGTAATCCTACTTGCTGAAAAGAGAAATGATCACAATACTGTAACACATTCCTACTTATTATTATGCAATTGTACCCATGGGTGAAGGACTGCTTTTAATTCCTCATGTGTCAATGTATCGGTCTACAGTGGATTTAGCTGCATAAGCTATAATAACTCACCTGTTACTTGGACTTAACAATCCTTTTACTTTAAACATCTCCATGGGCTAAAGCTCAGGAATATGCAGGCCCAGCCTGTGTGAATGCACTAAAGCAGCGAGCACTGCTTTGGGCTACAAGCTGGTGCAATATATCACCTGGACGAGGGAGACACACACTCTCTCTCACACACACACACACACACACACACACACACACGCACACACGCACACACGCACACACACACACACACACACACACAACAAATCCCAGCTGTAGCCTACAGCCAGTGGCCTGCTCCAACCTGTGGAGATGGATATGGTTTTATAATGTAGGATTCTACACTGAACAAACTCAATATGTGCACCACAATTACACTGAAATATCTAATTACCCCTAAGCTTGTATTGTTTGGGCTGCGGGTAGTTTAGTAAGTTCAACTCTCAGCTTCTGCCTATTCTCTCTCTCTCTCTCTCCGTCGCTGTTTGTTCGGCTTAAATGGTTTCTCTTGTTGCGAAAGCTCCGGTTGTGTCACATTTGATTTGTATGCACGAAATGGGACCCGACTGGATCCGACAGAGTGGAACACTACTTATTTACTTGACCATTATTTAGCTTCTGTCAGCTCCAGAGTACTGTGCTTTGCGTCATTAAGCTAAAAAGGTACGAGCTTGGGGCGAGGCTGAGAATTACCAGTTTGTCCTCCATCTTAGAGTCTGAACAGTGGGTGGAAAAACAAGCCTCACTTCCAGCTGCTGAAAGCTAAGATTAAGTCGCAACCTTTGGTCAAGTGTCGATACACAAAAAGCTCAATGACGACTGGCGGCAGAGCAAACAAAATGACAGTGAGTGAAGTTAAGCCAATCAGTCAAAACCTTTAAACCTTCGTAACCATCGCATGTACTGAGTGACGAGTGAGGACGTGGTGATGGACTGAAACGTCTCCGTCTGTGAAGCTCTTATGGTCTTAGGGAGTACATAGGGTAGCATGTAGTCTTTTGTGGAAGCTGCATGTAATTTGACAAATTGCAGACAGAGATGCCAGTCAATGGCTAAGTTGCATTGTGGGTAATGTAGGCACCATTTTTTGAAAAGCAGCCCTGGACTGGACACAGCAGAACAAGATATAGGCCTATCACCTTTTCTTATTCCACGCAGTCGTCTTCCTTTTTAAGATCTTGCGCCTACTTTACCCACAATGCAACGTAGCCACCGAGTCTCTGGAGGCAGTCCGTCAGATTACATGCAGCTTCCTCTGGAGCCGGAAAAAAGGCTTTATGCTACTTTGTATGTAATAGCGAACACACTTTAACATGTAAATTGGTGAAGTTACCCTTTAAATGTCAGGTTTTACTGCTTCTCTTTGTCACTTATGATAATAAATGAAGATTTGGGCTGTTTTGGATTGTTGGTTGGACACGAAAAAGAATCATGAAAAAAAATCTGCATATTAATGGATAGTAAAATAAATCCTCGGTTGCAGCTCTTTATTTGTATATTTGAATAATGAGAAACAAAAGAGTCAAGTTTCCATTACATCTACAGCACAGCGTGTGTCAACCAAAAGCCCGTTGCAGTCATCGTGTTTAGTTTGGCTGGGGAGAATGTTTCTCTTTCCCCGCCATGCGATACGAGCGCTCTTTGATAGTGTGTGAGCGCTCCGACTGTTGTCACTCCCTGCCACTCTGCGATTAGGGATCCTAAGAATACAGACAATCACCAAACATCCTCTTCCCATCCCATCGCACCGGGGACGGCCGCGCAAATCCCCTCTCTCTCTCTGCTAAGTATCTCGCCAAAAAAATAAAAACTATGAATCCGGGGCCCGCGTGTGCAAAGCGAGAGAAGCGAATGGAATTCTCACGGCGTTCGAATTCAATTTGCCATTGTGGCCGACTTTGTTTGTTGTGATGAAACTCGGCTGTGAAATAAACACAGGCGGGGAGATTAAGATCTGCTCAGAAATAAATGACGTCTGTCGCAGGAAATGACATTCAAAAATGCGCCGCATTTCACATCGCATGCCGCGCAGAGATAAGCTACAAGATCTCCAGGGTGACTGTGGATATTTAAACACTCAGGTAATGAGCTCGGAAATTAACCTGTGTGGCAAATACTAGGAAAAAGAAAGAAAAAAAAAACTGCTTCATGTAATCAGACACAAAACAGTTTACCTCTCCAAAAAGGCAATTACCAAAACAGGCTCTACACTGTACACACTGGAATCTCACGTGGCCGGGTATTGTGTGTGTGTGTGTGTGTGTGCATAGAGAAAAGGGCCTAGAGAAGGGGAGGGCCATGTGGAGACAGGAAAGGCACTGGTGCACAAAAACAAACAAACAAGGCCAAAGCAGCGGTAATTAAGTCCTCATTAGTCCTCGTTATGCACAGGAACGCAGCGGAGCGGCACACAGCGCTGTCATATCTGACCCAGCAGCGGCCAAAGCCCATAGCCTGGTATAGACCCCTGCTCCATGCAACAGTGGGCGTTTACCCAGAAACCCTCTCTGTGTTTCCACCTCAGCTGGCACGTACAGGGCGATGAGTGTTCTGGATCTATTTTGTCGAGCGGGCAGGGGGAGGAGGAGGGCCCCTCGGCCAATAGCCGCAGGGCTGGGGTAGAAAGTTTGGCACTTGGGTGTGCGGCAAATGCGCGTTATCAAAGAGTGGCGTGAGGCGCGCAGCATGTGCTTTCGTGTAGGTTCAGGGAATCACGACAGGTGGCGTGACCAAAGAGGAAAAAAAAACAGTGGAATTGGAGAACGGAACTAGAGAGCAATGAGGTGAAAAAATGGCTGCACATTTTAAAAGATTCACCAAAAAAATAAATCAGACAAGAACATTACAGCAAAAAAAAAAAAAAAAAAACAGATGGAGAAAAAAACTCAAGAAGAAGAAGAACAAATCCTGGAGGCGAAAAAAGAGATGAGGTGAGGCAGAATGTGATGGACACAGAAGAGAGAGTCAACGCGAGCTCGAGCGAGGAGAGGGAACAAGGGCTGCACTTGAGTTCTTTTATTTCCTGCTGCCCTCGGGCGAGCCAAGTCTCATTTACCCGCGCTGTAACTGCATACACCTGACCCAACACATCAGCGTCCAATGGGCAAGTTGCACGCACACACATGCTGTCGCTCTCACACACACACACACGCCCTTGGGATCATACCTGGCTCTTCTTCAGCCCGCCTACAACAGCTCCGCTCTCAGTTTGACTCAGAATAAGAGGGAAAAATCTCAACTCAACAGCAGAGTCAGATTGACATGCTTAGAGCAACGTTATGTAACTTTTTGAACTTAAAATAACAGCTTCAGTATCATGCTGATGGTACAGTGTCTTGCTATAGGGTGAACGGTGTCTCTGTATCAGGGACATGTAGTGTTTCTATATTTTTAACTCGTATCCTGTGTTGATCTATCCTACGTGTTTTGAAGTGTAAATGATTCATACTTAAAGTTTTAGAATCAGTCCAGAAGATCCCTCAGCTAGCAGCTACGTAAAGTAATCCTTTGGGGCAACTGTGGCCGTTGAAGCGTTTGTATGGGTCTTGCCCAAGGAAAAGTCTCCCTCTTAAATCTCGGGAGGCGAGTTGTTGCCAGTTAAATATTCAGTCATGACTTTGGAAATCAACTCGTGATGGCAGATCCTCTGGGAGGACTCCAAACTCCTCTCACCGACTCAAGACTTGGCATTCCATAGTCGTCTTCCGGCACAACAACTCGCCTCACGCAAGATTTCAGAGACTTGAGATTCTGGCTACAAAAAGGTGATTATCGTATTGTGATGCTTTAAAAAAGCCAAACACAATACGTTGATGGAAACAGCCCAGCCAGCCAGGAACATGCTAGTGCCAGTCACCATCAACAGCTCTTCAAACTGCCTTTATTGCTACTTTATCTCCCTAGGAATCGTTTCCACAATGTTGTCAGTCGCATTTGGAAAAAAAACTATCTCAGGCTGTCAGCGACAAAGAGACAAACTTTTAGTGGATGTTACTTTGACGGTCGCGGTTGCACTAAAGGATTTCATTGCCGCCATGTCACAGCCGCGGGACGGATTCAAAAACTTTTGGCGAGTACGAATCGTTTATAAACCAAAACATGAAGCCTATGAACAACAACACAACGCTCATGATACACGCTCTTATAATTTCAGTGTTATAAAGATCAAGTAAAAAACACTGAGAACATTCACATGACGCACAGAAAGGAGAAAAACAAATGAATCTTTGCGGCTCCACTGTCCACTCTCTCTACCTCCATAGCAACGGGACACTCGCCATTCAAACACCCAAAAAAAAACAAACAAACAAACTGACCGGTGGCTCAGTCAAATCGATCCGCGGTGCCTCGCCCAGCAGCACACAGAGCCACCTTGTACAGGTTAAGGTTCTGGCACCTGTTGCATTTGAACAACAGAGCCTCAGTACCTGGGAAACCAGATAACAACGGCGGTTAAAAGCTCTCAGAGGCTCTGGCTGTGTCAACAACGGCCCCCCTTCCGCGGTCCGGGCACACACTTGTACGCACAGGCTCAGACGCACCCACACAAAAACACACGCGCATAAAAAACATCCACTTATTAATGCCTGAATCAAACTCCGTGACCAGGTTTTTTTTTCTTTTCCCCTTCATCTTGCATGACAAATAAACTCTCGACTGCAAATCATGAATCCGGGCTGAAATTTATGTCTCTCTGTTCACATTCTGTGTAAACAGAAAACGTTTTTTTTTTTTATGCCTCGAGATCAGCGAAATATGGGGATATGTGGGGATGTTCCTCATAGTTTCCACTCGTAATTTCCTGAGGATACGAGGAAGTTCATCACTTCTTTTTTCGGGGGGCCAGTATAGAGTTTTAGCCTAACAGGTGTGGTATGGCAGTTGAAGTGGTAAATCCATCCGAGAGCCATCTGTGTGTCTGAATTATGACTGTGGGGTGTAAACAGATCTAGTCGAAGTCGACGTCTGAGCCCTCCTCCATTATCCTCTGTAGCTTCATTCCCAGACACACCCTTCTCCTCTCTCACACACACACACACACACACACACTCACACACGCACAGAGGGCAGGACAGGGAGAATCCTTAATGTATGTGTAGTAAAAATATTAAGATCTTATCTAAAGAAACCAAATAATTTTCAAAGATATTATTTAATTATATGAGAAGAGGCGTGTCTGAAATACGTTCCCAGGGTAAGAAAAAACGGCACATCATCACATCATCTCCGCAGCTCGCCCGCGTCCTGCTCAACAAGTTTTTAAGTGTCGAAATTGTAATAAATTGCTGTGCGCTGACATCCGATCGTCTTTCTGTGCCAAGCAGGCAGAGAAGAAATGTGCCCACATCCAAAACACACCCACAACTGTAGTCAAATATGAATGCAAATGTTGGCGCGCGCACGCACACACACACACACACACACACACACTACGATGAGACCTCAAGAGGAGATTATGATGCAAATACATCCAATGGACAAAACATTATACGCCTAAACCTTAAAGAGATAGACCGGCAATTTTGCACTGCTCTTTATAAAGCAGGTACAGAGATATCCGGACTTTTTAGACTCGATGATCCTACATTTCCCACAATGCAACTTGATAGTGTCTTCCTTTGGCGCCATCAGGTTGCCCTTCAACTTTTTTGCAAACCTCAACACCTCAATTTTGTAACGCAGGGATTCTATTAGTGACAAACATTACGTCTCAAAGCCCCGCCCGAGATGACCACCGATGACATCACTGTGACATCACCGGGGTTATTTTACAAACTTTGTAGTATCCCACCATTTACAGGATTAGTTCCCCCCCACGTTGTTTACACACGTTCAGAAACAGAAATCTCTACTTTAGCAGCTAAAAGCTAAAGGGTTAGCACACATACTGTCTGAAGCGATTTGACGAGCTCGACCTCGTGTTGACGATGTAAATAACGTCTTTTCAAATCAAATGTTGGGACCACAGGGCTTCAGGACACTTGGATTACGCCACATGGAGTTTATTTTATGGGGTTTTTTGGTTGTTTTTCCACATTTTAAAACAATTCCCCTCTCACTTTAGTTGTCTAAGGGGAATGCATGGCATGGGTGTTAGTAGAGAATGACTAAATATTCATTTTTAGGTGAACTTTTCCTTTAAAATATTAGTTTACATAATGCTGTTTTATAAACTGATCTTACATCAGTGGAGTGGCCCTTTAACATTCCTAACTGTTGGTCACGTTTTTGTGTCCCTCACCTGGAAGATGAGCACTTTGAAGTTGTTCCTCTTCAGCAGGTGGTTGTGGTTCGACTCCAGCTTCTTCACCTGGACCGCCTGCTTGTCCAGGCGCTCCCGCACTTCCTTCAGGTGCCCGCTGACTTTGCGCGAGCGCTCGAGCAGCTTGCTGACGCTGTTGGAGGTGCAGACGTGGGTCTTGGACAGGCGGGTCACGTCGCCCTGCACCACCCGCACGGCGCCCTCCAGGTCGGACTGCCGCTGCTCCATCCGCTGCTGGTTGTCCTGCACCGACTCCAGCATGTTGACCAGCTTGTCCAGCAGCGCCACCACGGTGATGGCGCTCACCTGGCCGCGGTCGACGGGGCTGCTCGGCACGGCCGCGGTCGGGCTGGTCAGGCCTTTGAAGCCCATCCGGGACAGGGTGCTGGTCGGGGTCGGGGAGGCCGGTGCGGAGGGGCTCAGGCTCGGGCTGATGATGTCTTTCTCGGGCGTGGTTTCGACCTGCGGGCCCGGGATGGTGTGGGTGCTGCCGGAGACGCTGTTGGTGAGGTCGGCGTGGGACGCGTCGTCTGCCATGGCTCACAGGTGGTCGGATGTCCCGCTGCAACCTGGTAATTCACCTCAACGCGAAAAAAAAAGTTTGGAGGTGTCTCTTTCACTTCCTCCTCTTCTTCTCTGAGTGCTGCTGTCACGTCTTGCTCCAGCTGGGAACTGAGAGCAGAGTGATTTACTTCTTCTTGGAGTTGATTCGGCATCCACGCCCCTGTCTGCCTGTCTGTTTCTGTCCCCACACACACACACACACACACAGGCTGTGAACTTTTCAAAACACCTCCCCTGCAAGCCAGAAGGGAGGGGCCTGGTTGCTATAGAGACCTTGCAGGCCTAACCCTATTGACAGAGCAGAGGTAGTGTTTAGTGTGTGTGTGTATGTGTATGTGTGTGTGTGTGCCTGCTCTCTGTTCGTGTCCATGTGACTGCCAACAATTCCACTTTGTGCACGCCTGCAAAAAATGTGCGCGGAGGCTGCTTTTGTTTACTGCGCTCACTCCGGGTTGTGTGTGTGTGTGTGTGTGTGTGTGTGTGTGTGTGTGTGTGTGTGCAGGACAGGACAGAACAACACCATAAAGAGGGGATGAAACTGCTGCAATCCACACAGGCCGGCGTTTCTCCAGGAACTTAGCTGAATTTTTCCCTTTTCCTGAGATAACTCACCAGTGTCTGGTGTATGTACTGTATGTGTTTCCTCCCCCAGTGTGCCCTGTGAGAGACCCCCACTCTCTTTTCCTCTGCCCCCCCCCCCTCCCTCCCCACCTCTTGTTTTCGAGCTCGGTGTCATGGCATGAGGAGGGGGCACCACCGACATGGAAATGTGGAAATCCCTGTTTCAACAATGAGCTCATCCGTGCCCTGGCGTGGATCCCTGGCCTCGCTCTCAATCTTTCTCTCCGCGTCGCTGTAAATGTTTCATTCACGGTGACACTATCGCCGCTTCCATCTAACACGTGTTAAAAATCAAGTAAATACGCGGCGTTCAAACAGGAATGTGTTGCAACAAGATGGATCTACAGCATTACAGCTATGAAAAGAATCTCCTTTTTCACTGCGAACTGTGGGAAGCATCCAAGACAACACCTGGCTTTTATTGGATTCTGCCTGATATGGTTAAAGGCTTGTTCTGCCACAATCTCATCGAGAAATCAATACAAAGTATTCACGCCCTTAAACTGAGATTAGGCTTCTCTGCAGCCACTTCTGTGCGCACACACACGCACACACACACAGAAAAGACACACCTTAGAACCACATTAAAATATGTTGGCAGAGTTCACAGTCGTCCTCACATCCAAACCACAGTAAAAGAAAAATGCATTTATTTTTAAATTGTGTTGTTTTGTCTGCCGTCAGAGCTGCTGGCTTTAAAGGAGTAGCTCCACATTTTAGGAAGTACATGTCGTTTTCTTTTTATCTTTCTTGCTGAGAGGTAGATGACACGACAACCTGACACAGTTAGCTTAGCCTAGCACAAAGACTGGAAACAAGGGGGGGGGGGGGGGTTAGCCTGGCTCTATCTAAAGATAAAAAAAGCCACCCACCAGCGCCCTTAAGATTGCTCATCAGTGTGTTATCTCGTTTGTTTGATCCGTACAAAAACCCAAACTGTAAAAAATGACTCATTGCACTTTTATGTGATCATGTTCCAGACTGTTTTCTTGGCCAGCTGCAGTGACTTCCTTTTTTCTTTACACTTTGATTCCAAGAGATGCTGGAATTTGTTTGCTAGGGTAGCTGCTTCCCCCAGTTTACAGTCTTTTTGCTAAGCTAAGCTAATTGGCTGTGGCCTGTAGCTTCATGTGTAGACAGGGGGTGTTTTTAAATGCCGGAGGTCATGAATTGGACTCGTGATGGGAGTGCCACCGGGTGCTGTCGTGATTGATGACTGACAAGTGCTCTCAGGCCACACTGGCTACAAGCTACGTCCTCTTACTATTGCGCAAACGCTTCCTGGCTGCACCTGATTGGCCAAACGCTTTCACTCATGGGATGTGTGCTCCGAGGTTTAAAAACCGGACCAACATGGCTACTGGTTTGGAGTCTGTCTCCTCTTAATTAATGCTAAGGGACAGGTTTTCAATTTTACCACGCTTGTTGGTGCCGCTTTCATACATAAAGCATTAGCAACACAGCTACTGCTAGCAGCCTGGCTACTGTCCAAAGCAAAAAACAAATGCGAGAATCCCAATATAACCTTGAAACCCTCATCTCAGTGTCATGAGCAGGCAGGTTCTGTTACCTACTGATCTAGTAGAGAGAATGCCGCCATCGAACCGTCTCGAGTCCGGGTGGCAAGGGGAAAACATATCACCAGGAGAACCAATTTTGACACAACACAGGGACTCTCTTTCAAGTTCACTCTCGCTCTACCTCGGTTTCCATCATTTTTTCCACAAATATTTCCACAGATATTCCAGTTGATCCATCGCTACTTGGGATAGTGATAGCCTCTTCCTGTTTTGGTCGCGCAATGACAGACTCGCTTCAGCTGTGCCATATTTCAACCTTTGTTTGGGTGGAACCATGGTGAAAACAAGGTTTATACAGAACCAATATACTCACATGGTGTCATTTTTATACAGCCACTACACTGTGCAATTAGTGTTTCCCTCAGAATGAGAAGTTGTCGATTGCTGGTGTAAATAGTTAACCTAAACGTGTTAATGTGAAACATTTAAGGCAAGAAGAAGTCATAGGGTTACTCAGCCTGTCTTCATTTTAGATTGACAACAGCTCATTGAAAAGGTTTTTGAGTGTGTCCAGAGGTGGTGAGTGGTGCTGGATGCCCCTGATTTGTATAACATAGCCTAGACCTCAACTTTATTCAAATGAGGAGTGGCCGATGTGATGCCTTTTCTGTTCACTGCACAGCTGCTTTCTTTGACAATAGATGGGAAGCATGAAAATGACGTATCTGTGGACACCTACCACAACGTTCAATGAGGAGACAAAGTCATGGTGTCAAAATGTCCTTTAAAAAGAGACCTTTACCTGAACTGCCTTGATAGCCGTGGTTTGCCATTTTTCTGTTACAGCTCAATCTTTTCCACCAGCAGAACATGTAGTCAGAAGAGCTCCTGACAGATTCTCCCATGTCAACATCGAAGACTAACACCTCTCCTAGAGGTTACTCGCTCGACAAGCTTCAAAGCTGTCAGAGTAGAGTGGAAGTGCTAGACGCAACAAATTTCCTTCCTCTCTCTGACACAAAACCCCCAGTGTTTCTGACCCGTCTCTGTCTGTCACCGCCTCTCCCCGTGGAGACACACCACTTTTGTCAACATGAAAGTGTGACCTCACGTTCCTACCTCTCGAACTCTGACTTTTCCCACTTTCGCCCCCGAGATGGAGCGGTGGGGAATGGCGCTCCCATCCTGTCATTATTCCGATTGTCCCCCTCCTTTCCTTTCCTTTCCTCAGCTCCCCCCTTTTCTCCATCCCTCCCTTTCCCCTATTTCTTCCTCTCTCTGTAACGTATCATCTGCTTTCCTGACTTCCTCCACTTTTTTCCAGTGTTCTGGTGCATGTTTCACACATTCCCTGTGTTGTGTAAAGGAAGGTCTTTCCCTTGCTGATTCTCCCACTACACTTTCTATTTATTTAAGGGATCTTTTTTTGCTGTTAACCTTCCTTTGGTCACGTATGATGGAATATACCACAAAAACAATTATGTCATGCTCTCTAGCTGATAGAGGATGAGCTGGTGGATGGACATCTGTAGATGTCAGCTGTAAGAAATTGCTCTCTGGAGGCCAAGAAATGCAAGTGCATGGCTTAACGCTGACAGTTTCGTGTGTGTACATTTCCAAGCATAATTCACGTCTTTACGTTTTGCAAGAGGTGATTAAGACTCACCTACTTCAGTTATATTCTTTTCTCTCATTTTGGACTCAGATCGAGTTTGAAATGTTCCTATTTTTATTTCGAAAATGAGCACAATCAAATATTCTACTGTAAGAATTCTCTAGAAAGAAGCTATGAGTGAAATTACTGGAGCAGAACCGGCAATCATCATATTCCATCATTTCGACAAACATGCCGCTGCACGTCGCATCCTTGAGTGAACGAGCTTTGTATCCTGGGAAACCGCGACTGCTTCGAAAACCTTCAGCAGGGGGTGTGGTGACGCTGTGACCGTTGGCTGTTGGCAAATTACCTGGGTGGAATTTCCACAAATGGTTGATGAACGAGTTCTTGCTTAAGCTCCACCACACACAATGCTTTTTCACATATAAAAAGATGGTTAACATATAACTTCAGGTGGGACTGTTTTGCACGCTAAATCACCTGCAGAGAAAAGTTTCCTCAATCTTATTTCCTTGTCGTCATTTCAGCTTTGCATACTCTACAGTCCTTGTCACTGCTGTGGTGACACGATCCGGATCCTCCTCTGTGTGATTCGAGGCCACATGATTGTCTGAGTGCCCCGCTTGTTAAGGACACAAGAATGCAACTGAAACACCTGGAGGCAGACTTCACGGGGACTGTGATGACAGTTTCTCTCACTGAACAGACATTATGCAATAATCTCGAGGAGGAAATGCTCTCAGTGGAAGTGTACCGTCTGCATTTTTTACGTTGGAGTTGCTTTGATACCATATGTCTGTTTAAAGGTTGTTAAATGCTCAGTTTACAGTAGTTTAAACTATGTTGGCACATATATGGTTCTTGGGGTAACGTGCAAACCTAAAGAACAATAATAATGGTACTAATACGGAACTTACCATGTGTAGAACTTCAAATCAACAGTTGTAAAATGCTTGACAGAGAAAAAAAGGAGACGAGAATATGAATATAGAAGACAAATAAAACAAGATAAGATATATAGTACTTGTAGTAGATATGTAGTAGATATAATGGGTAAAATAAACAATATTTAACCCTTCTTCAGACATTCAAATATATATATTTGAGACACTGTACATTACAAGACACTTGGAATAACAGACGGCCATCTCTTTGGAACAAACAAGTCCCTAGTTAACAAAGATTTGTGACTTATTGGATCTCATTGTGAAGCATTTGTATTTTTCTCTATTGTATTTTACATTACGTTGCAAAAGGCGGCATAGCAGGATGGAGGATATCAACATAGGTCATGTAAGTTTAATGTTCAGTATTTTGGAGATTATTATTCCTGGTTAAATAAAGTTATAAATGACTTGAAAAGCCTCTGTCCCCTCTGGTTGCAAGCCTGGATGTAGGAGCACTCAACCCAATCACAAGAATAAATGTTAGCAATTTACATTTCTGCAAACAGAGGATGTTGCAACTTTACTTTTTTAGGTTCAACTTTTGTCTTTATGTTGTGACAGCACTGTGCTCATACTCTGGTTAGGTTTAGATACAAAAGCCGCTTGGTTAGGTTTAGGAAAAGATCACGTTTTGGCTTTAAATGCCTGCTTTTGTTACTGCAAACAGTGCTGGAAATGTCCTGACCTTTCATCAAAAATATCAGTTAGTTTTTTTTTTGTCGACACAATCATGGCTGGAAATTATACCCTACGGTCAACTTAAAAATATCCAGTGGAGACACGTTAACATGTTAAAAAAAGCAGTCTCAAACTAAGGTCCCTGGCTTTGCAGCCTTCTTGCCTGTAACGCCACCATCATCCCGTTTCATGACATGAGAGTCAGGTCATTAACATGTGCTGTGAACATGAGATGATATGAGTTGCTCAAATTTCACTTACAAATGTTTACAAGTGTTAACTGCCGACATTTATTTCTGGCAACTGGGCTGCCGTGCTAGAAGATCTCAGGCATAAGGTCATTATTGGATCCATCTTGTTTACATTCCCTACCTCCAAGAATATAGATATATGAGGAAAAATGAAGCACTACTTGGCAAATTGTTGGAGAAAGTTCTAAGTAGCTTTTTTACACAAGTTTACAATGTAAAGTTATTTCGCTATCTTGCATTTTTGCTCTTGCAGTTCCCTCATCTCGAAGACGGGGAGTTTTTTTTAATGGATTTGTGGTTAAGTGCATAACATAAGGTCTGTTATTTACACAAGCTTTCAAAATATTGTTCTGCAGCAGTTTTTTCCTGCTACAATGCTGTTTTGCTGTGATGCTCCACAATTATTTTTCACCCGACTCTCCATCGGTATGGGAGTGAGTAGATAATGCCTGAGCTTGAATTTTTTGGGTGAACTTTTCCTTTAAACAAAGGTCAGACCTCAGAACTATTCATCCACCCGCTTCCTCATATTTCACAGTCAGTTTTGTTCGCTCCTGGTTATGTGATATCTGCAAAGGGACAACAAACAGGCTCACTGATCAGTGTTTAAATGGGACCCCTAATGATTGTGATTACCATCAACAGTCTCACACAGGTGGTCATACCTGTGATGATACGATGGATGCCCGGCAGTGTTTGATTTGTATAACCAGCTCAGACTGGATGTCTGGTCGCGCAGTGGGAAAGAAGGAAGCAATGGTACCCTTTTGTCGCTAAATCAAAGGCCCCCACAGAGGGGAAAATGGCGTGCTGGGACCAAAACAGATGGCGATGGATCTTTAAATGACCCTTTTTCACAGCCCAGCGTGTGTCTAACACACGCTCACTTAAAGGTGGCCTTGTACGTTACCACAGGAGTGCGTATGTGTTTTCTGTGGTATGTCATTTCTTTGATGCTATCAATTGTGAGGCTAATGGACCAATTTTCAAGGTGTTGAGCTTTACACACCCTCAGAATGTGAAGGATGTGTATGTGTCCGTGTGTGTGTTTGTTTGTTCATGGGAGTGTGTACGTTCTAATGTGTCCAACACCATCAATTTTCAGACCAATTTGCCAAGCCTTCCCTGGCGAAGGAGTTGAGGTGCAGTTTGCTGATTGTTAAATCGATGCGAGGGCTCTCGGGGGCCGTTCATTCAGCCTGAAGGTTCGCAAAGTGTGGATTCCTGAAAGGCAGCCGCGTGCCTCCAAGCAAAAATGGTTTGACTTTGCTGTTATTTCATTCATCACAGGTGTTTCCCTCCACACCACCGATGGAGAGAGAAAAATTATTATTCAGTGGAATGTACATTTTCAACATTTTCCATTTACCAATGCCCTGGAAAATAAGATGGCATGTTCAAACATGCTTTCCTAAAATGGTAAGGAGAAACATGAGCAGCTATGCATTTCAAAGATAAGTGTCAGATTCCAAAGCTAAGTGCTTATCTGCTCAATGTTGGGTTGGGAATGTGTGCAGGGAGTTATATCTGTGTGAACTGCTTGTCGTGATGAAAACAGATTAGTTTAAGTGTGTTTGTATAAACCCAGCCCATCTGAGATTGATCGCACGGATCATCATTGTATGGCCACACTTTAAATTGTACAATAAATCATGACAAGGGGGAAGAAATTATGAACACATATAGTTCCTAGGTGGTCCTGAAGTGCAATCACTACGGCAACACAAAGAAACAGTGGAAATTAAATAAAAGAGAAAACACAACAACAAATCAGAAATCACAATGACATTAACAGCTTCCAGAAAATGCAGGTACTCTTTTTAACATAGAGGAAAAACACCATTCACACGTTACACTGGATCCCTCTGTTATTATCTACGCTTGACTCAAACTGTCAACTCATACTGTAGCTATGGTAACAAAGGTGCGTAAGAAAGTAAGAAACGTTAACATTATATCCTGGTAACTGGGCTGTGTGGTTCTGATGGGGCGGTTTATGAGCTGCAGTTCCCCTAGTAAAACACACCAACCAATTCCAGCCTTATTTGCTTCTTTGCTTCCAGAGTGTCCCTGGGCAAGGCAGAGTGGACATGCTTACTGTTTCTAGAGGGTAAAGGTACCAAACTGTGGGAACAAACACCATTTCAGAGGATGCAGCAGGCAAATCATAAACAGCACATTAGTGGACTCACATCAAACTTTCTGTCCATCTTATTCATAACATATTTTACACAGAAGTTACAGAAGTTGGATTATAAACCTTTTGCCTTCAGGCTTGTGTGGCAGCACTGTTGAGTCCCCAGATGAGGTCTGCAGGTGGACCCTTGAACTTAAGGCAGCAGGGACACTGTTAAATGATCACACTGAACCGTTGGCAGCAGTTTCGTGTCAACATTGGATTTCTTAAAAGACTAACATTCAATTTGAAGTTGGATCTAAGCTTTAACAGTGGTACAGTATGTTCCTCCACCAGACACCCCTCGCAAGCTGTTACTTGTACAAACTCTGTTTGAACTTGATCATGCAAATCCCAAGTAGTAGCAGCAAATGGTACAACCACAGATGGCAGAAGTCTTCCTTTATTTCTGGAAGCAAAGTGGGATTTCTTAGCTTTTGGCAGCTGACAATGCTTAACTTTTTTCTTTAAGTCACCTCCCTCCGTGTGGCATGTGTTGTTCAAACTTTCTTCCGAAGTATGCACAGCAAAGTCCACTGTGGGATGAACTTTCTCTCCATTAATGATAGCATTCGCCACATTCTTCAACCTCAGATGAGAGCAGATACTCAGACATTCACAGAAATGTCCTCCCTACTCCTCCCTGGCCTCTGGCCCGCTGGATTTGAGCCGAAAACAAGCCGGAGAAGACAGGAAACTCACAGGATTACCCTGACTGGGTCTGCTGGGCACTGAGCAGACACGCAGATGAGTATACACAAAACGGTGTGTGCCGAGGGGATGAACTGCAGGACACGAAGGGGGGTGTCGCTGAGAAATTAAAACCGTATCCGTGCCTCTTAAATGACTGAATCATGCTCATGGGTTAATAATTAATGCTCTTGAATTACTAATTTGTGCCGAGTATTGTTTTTGGCATGAGACAGCTGCTATCAGGCTGTGTCTCGCTATCTCACCACCCAGAGCCACTCCTTAAAGTAAACTATACAGTAGCTGTGAAGGTTAACTGCTGCCTCCACACACTAAACAACATCTAAAACGTAGGATTTTCCTTTTTTTTTTTTTATCTCCACGTTCCATCTTCAAACTCTGTAAACAAGTCAGTGTAGGCGTGCAAACAAACACACAGACCTCTACGTTCACATGTCACCGAACAATGTCTCTGTTATTAATTATTAAAAACCTGGAGGCATCGCACCGCAGCGGGAACAATACACGGAATTAAGAATGGGCATGTCGATGCATGTGGCACAGCAGCAGGGACTTGATTGCTATTTATTATTTATAAGGGACGTCGTGCAATTATGTAGGGAGGTTGCATCTTATATTTGAGATCATTATTATATTCACAGCATGCAATAGTAAGGAAATAGTAAATATCCAGCCACTTTTTACTGAGCTGTAACTGTCTGAAATGGTTGATGACACACACAAAGGACAGCAAAAAGATTGACTTCAGAAATACTGAGAGATTAATCAACGAAACTGTGCAAATTTCAGACCAATCGGAGAAGAAATGCGACTTTTATTGTGTCGAATAAAATACTGCTGAAACAAATGTTCACTTCAGATCATTTATCATCATCGATGAACCTGACGTAGATGATGTATCGCTTTGAAACAGCACTATGCCTTAGAAATCACTACAATGTTTGCTCGAACCTCAATGAAACTTAAGATAGCTGCACAGGATGTTAGATCTGTTGACTTTGTAGCCTGACATGCATGAAATCAGATATCTGACAGATCATAAATGAAAACCAATCACATGATAGGGAGTTGCGTGTCCGGTCCCGTTGGAGACATTTGATCACGACAGCCAAGAGAGTGTGCGGTTGAATATTCAAAACGTGTTAATACCGTCTGAGAATTGAAGTTCAGCGCTCGACGACATGCAGAAGAAAAAAAGGAAGTGTGTTGTTTTACACACAGACATGAAGAGACATGTAACCGAATGAGTTTTATAGGTCCAGACGCTGAACACGTTCTGATGCATCACTGCATCACCAGCCTGACAGAGTGTGACACGAGATATCTGAATATCAGGTCAGGTCAGGTCATGAACGAGTAGCGTGACGTCTGAATAACAAAGCCAGACGAGTAGTGCTCAGTTATTGATTGTATATTAAATAACATCCATGTGTTTGTCCTAATGCAAAACGTCTTTTTCTGTCCAGCAGGACATGAAGTGTGAACTTTGTCAAATAATATATTTTTTAATAGCAAATCTTCAACTCTGCGTCCTCTCTGAGCAGTGAGGGGAACTCTGCCTGTCAGTGTAAACAACAGGTGGAGATTTCCCACATGGAGGCCCAGGATCAGCGTTAGCTCAGCGACCAGTGGTTATGACGCTCTGTGCGCAAAAACACACGATGAAAGACGGAGCTAGAAAATGTCTGTCTCACACCAGAAACACCATTCAGAGCATCAATGATAAAGTGATAGCACAGATAAGTAGTTTAAGAAATAAACATTTTTCACTGGCCTGTGGGGCTCAACATGCCAGATTCAAGATTTAGTAATTTTATGACATGGCAGAACAAATCATATGGATTAATGAATAACTAGAACGGCACACAGTAGAGTGTGGACCTCCCCCCTTGATGTTTGGGAGTGCACTCATGGGTGTACAACGTAAACATGAGGGTGAGCACCCAGGCCGAGGGTGAAGGGGGGGGGGGGTTCTGGTGTTTAGAGCAAAGCGGAGGAGGTTTGACGGCCAATCCGAGCTGTCTGGAGTCTGTTTGTGAGGAAGTGCAATATCCAGTTGCAGAGTGTTGTACTCGAGCCCAGAGTGAAGTTTTTCTGTTGGTGAAGATTGTGTTGAATGCAGAGCTGAAATCAACAAACAGCGTTCTGTTGTAGGTGTTTTTATTTTCAAGGAGTGGAGGGCAGTGGACCTGTCATCCTCTGCATCGTCCTCTGCAGCATCCTCTTCATTTGGGATTTCACAGACTCCTTATAGGTTTGAGGAGGTCCAGTACAATACTGTTCCTGCAGGCGAAGGAGAGAAGAGGAGCTCTCGCTGCTGTTTTTTTTTTTTTTTTTTTTTTTTTAATGAGATTCATCGCACTCAGGCTTTTGTGTATATGTCTGCATAATCACTCAATCATCGGCGCATCATTGCCTGGAGATACTGCGTTAAACTTGGCAAAGTCGGGCTGACATTTAAACGTGTCTGAAGTTAATAAAAGACGGAGGATCTGCCCTTCAGACAAACAAACACACACACACACACACACACACACACACACACACACACACACACACACACACACACACACACCGGTGCTGTGTAAGGCCTACAGGTCCATTAAAATCAGGCTGGGAACATATTTCAAGTCTGCCAGAATGACCTGTAAGTGACCCCGGTTTCACATGAGAACCTCATATATGAACTGTGATCTTTTCCGTTATTAGAAAAAGTCTTGTGGTGCTTCTAACAGCAGTGTGACTTTCACGTTTTGAGAAACATTAAATCATGTGGAACACGGGTGGAATGTGCACGTTGTCCTCGCTCAAGGCTAAACATAAATACACGGATTAACTTATTCTGTGGCTCGTTGCTGATGTTTGTGAACCTGGTTGAACAAAAATTAAGTAAGTCATTATGTTTTAAGTTATGTAAAAGAGGTCATATTCCAGTTGAGACTGCGACTGAAACTGCCAAAATTAAACATAAATAAATAATTTAATTAATTAATAAATGGCTCAATAATAAAATTATAGACAATTAGCACCAGAAATATTAGAAATAAATGTGACATTAATAAATCATCGGATATCATCGGATTCCTTATTTATTTACTTTCCCATCTAGTCAGTCTAGTCAGTTTATTAATTTTTAAAATGTATTTATTTAGCATTTACTGCAGTATTTATTTGTGATCATTGTTTATTATCATAAAAAATTGAGACAAACAAATAAAATGATTAATTTAATAAACACAGGGAATCACATAAATAAATTATTGTTTTTGTATTATTATGGTGCATTAATGGCATGATAATGGCATATTTATTGATTGATTGATTTTTGATTTTGGCAGTTTTGGTACTCCATATATGAGAGGCTCCGTCTCTTTCGACAACAACAAATCACCAACACAAGGCCTGAGTGAAAACATAATTTTCCTGTGACTTAATTACCATAATGACCTTTTTTGTGGTAGTTGTACTTTACTAAATTCCACCACACTACATTTTGGAGGCTTATATTTAACTATATACTCGCTTTATCACCAGTTACTTTGCAGACTGCATGCAGAATCAAGACCCAATGCACATCTTTAAAAGTGTTATTACAGATAATAGATAAAGCTTTCAGCCTGGCTGATACTTTTGATATGCAAGTACATTTATCGCCAGAAAATTACTTAAGACTCTTTTAATACCAAGAGTGTAATGAAAGTAGTGTTCATGTGGATCATTTTCGACAAGGATTTTCACACTATGATTGATTTTGCCTTGTTATGAATTAAGGGAAGGTATGAGAACAATGATTACGTCACTGTCGGCCTGTGATTGGTCAGTGAGCTGCAGATTAACTCTGGTCTCCTCTCGAAAAGAAAAAAAGCGAATCGTTGTCGGCAGGATTCGAACCTGCGCGGGGAGACCCCAATGGATTTCTAGTCCATCGCCTTAACCACTCGGCCACGACAACTGACGATGATGATGGAGTTAGAAAGGAACAAATCATTCCCGCAGACTGCGTCGCTGAATGAGAGGTCTTGAACAGAAAACACTCTTGTGTCATCGCTGTGGTCCACTCTGATCTCTGAGCCCGGTGGTTCAGTGGTGCCGTTCGAGTTTCACCCGGGCTGTTATGAGCACAGCACCACCTGGTGGCGGTGGGCGTCACACTCTGATCGACACTTCCCTCTGTGTTTATTAATGTATAAAATGTGATACACAGTGAATTCAGACAGTATTTAGCGCTGCAGCTTTATGCCAAAAGCTTTTACATATTTGTTTTCCCCTCATCAATCTACTCTCAACATAAACAGAGTAATGACAAAGTAGAAACAGAATTTTAGAAAGCTTTGCAAATGTATTAAAAAGGAAAAAACTGACCTTTTACTCAGTATTTAGTTAAACACCTTTGGCAGTGATCACAGAACGGCTTTGCACACATGGATTTCTTTTTCTGAAGTACTTTTTTGGCTGTTTTCAGGCTTTATTTCAATTAGAAGCCTTTTTTTTTACTCATGCAGACAAAGGGCCACAGGTCAGACTTGAACTCCGACCGCTGCAGCAAGGACAAAGCCTCTGCACATTGATCGTGCGCTCTACCAACAGAGCAACAAGGGAACCTGGATTTGGGGGTTTTCTGCCATTCTTCTCTGCAGATCCTCTCAAACTCTTGTTGGGTGGAGACAGACATTTTTCAGGTCTCTCCAGAGATGTTCGATTGGGACATTCACACTGCTTTTTGACGATCGGGATGGTATTGGCCAGGCGATGAGCGGTGCCTGGTTTTTACAGACATTAACGCTCAGAATTGAGGCCAAATAGTTCAATCTTGGTCTCCTTTAGAGTCCTTGAGATGCTTTTTGTGCAAACTGTCACTGAGGAGAGGTGTCCGTCTGGCCACTCTGCCTAAAGCCCAGATCGGTGGAGTGTTACAGTGATGGTTGTCTTCGTCCTTATCTCCACACTGTGACCATCATTTTAAGTATCCTTCCCCACATCTGTGCCTCGACACAATCCCGTCTCTGAGCTCCGCCTGCTCCGTCAGCTGAGACCTTTTGAATACTGATGTCAAAGTGATATCTCAGTTTTTCATTTTGAATACATTTGCACACATTTCCAAAATTCTGTTTCCGCTTTGTCTTTTAATGTGTATAGAATGCAGATTGACGAGGGAAAAAACAATGCAAATGATTTAATCATAAGTCTGGAACATGACACAATCTGAAAAAATGTGAAGGAGTCTGAATGCAGTGTAAATTTCTGGTTCTGTATTAATTTTCTTTGTCTGTATGCTGCAGCCAGGCCTCTGTATGTGGGAAGCCTGCTCTACCAGCTGAGCTAGTAGACGCCCCAATTAGCTCTTTAATCGTATTTACATTTGTGTTAATTCCCCTATTTATTCACTTTCCCATTTGTTTGTAGCATTTTGTTTATGTATTAAATTATTCAACTTTTTGGACACATTTTGCTGATTTCACCATGGTAATATTTAAGTTGTCTTGTTTTATGACAGCTGATTTGACCTGTTGTTTACTTCCTACCTGAAATCATCTGCTTTATTCTTCACACTCTAGCCTCTCTGTGATTGGTCAGTGAGCTGCAGATTATCTCTGGTCTCCTCTCGACTAAAAGTGAACCGTTGTCGGCAGGATTCGAACCTGCGCGGGGAGACCCCAATGGATTTCTAGTCCATCGCCTTAACCACTCGGCCACGACAACTGATGATGCTAAGTCTTTGAAATTTGGGAATTCATCTGAAAAGGAGTTATTTGCTCTTTGAGTGTGGGGATCCTGCATCAATTCTCAATATCCCCCTCTGTGTGAACGTCTCACATGGGGTCATGTGCCTCCGGAGGTAGAGGTGGGTGCTGTTCTGCTTCCACCGGGGAACACAGCACCATCTAGTGGCGGTGGTAGAATGAGTCCTCAGACTTTTCACCAAAGATGGCTGTTATGGAGGACTGAAACTGCCAAAATCCAACATAATAAATAAATACTGATTTAAAAAAATAAATACTAAAAATACATAGTAGACATGTATTAATGATTCATTTATTTATCTGTGTATGCATGAGTGCACATCCCATGTACAGAGGTTTGGTCCTCACTGGGTTTGAGTCCCACCCATGGCGCTTTGCTGGGTCTCACCCCCTTGAGTAAATGTACTCTGTTTAATTGCGTCACTGATCATTGCAGTTCAAACTCTTCAGGACGTAAAAGAACAGTTGAACAAAAATGGAATAAAATCAGATGCTACACATCAACTTCAGAGTATCTCCATTTCAGCAGCAAACACGACATGCCTGTATGCGTGGATGTGTTGAAGACTGTGAGACATTAAATAGGTTTCGATTCAGTAATCAATGTACTGTAAATAAAAAATACAAAGGCCACAGGTTGAGGAAGAATTCAGATGCTTAGTGATGCCATAAAAAAAAACACTCCATTAAGAGTAGATGCCTGCATTTCTTAATGCTATTGTAGTAAATGTAGTAAAAGTACTCACTTTTCTTTTATATATCATTAATGTTTTGTAGATGTAAAAATATGTGAGGTGAATTTTAGTCTTGCAGTCGGTCAAGGTGGAGCCGCTGTAACCGATGTATAATTGTAACAGGTTTATATTTTACCAAAGACCTTTTTCATGTTTGTTCATATTTTGTTGTTCTTTCTTTTATGTGGTCACATCTAATTGTGTTTATTTTTGGGAGCTTTTATTTTGGTAAATCAATATAATTTAATTTATTTTGGTAGGTTTTATCTTGCTTTGTGACCTTTGACATTGCTGTGATGTCACTTCCTGTTGATTAGCGCTGCTCTTCTCAATCGTCTCCGGACCCCGTGTGGAGAGGTTAGAGTCACGAGTGTTCTCACCTGTAGTGTGTTAAAATGTTGTAAAAATCACTAAACAGATATGTTAGTTGGTAAATGTCACACTTTTATTATTATTATTATTATTTCGGAGTGTGCAACACTTTTCTGTAGCATGCTAAGTTAAGCTAAACTATCCTCGTGGCAGATTCTCATGCAGGTCGATGTGATCTCTTGTTTTTAAAGGTGTGCTTAAAGGAAAGCTTTATAAGAGAAGTTGCTGTACTCATTTTGATGTGTTTTACACAGGTATGAGAGCTCCATTATGTTATCTTTTTTTTTACTGCCAATTTGTTAAGAAAATGCTGCTAATGGGGTGGAGAATCATTTGAAAGAGGTGTATTTTGTTTTATCATACAGTTTTACTGATGTAATTGTTTCATTTAGTTGATAGAGAGAGTGGCGGTAAATGTAGTCACTCACTCGGTTTCCGGACCCCCTGAGGAGAGGTGTGCTTGAAGGAAAGTTGTAAGAGAAGTTGCTGTAATCAAATTGATTTGTTTTATGCAAAATAAATCCCCCCGGTCAGCAAGGCAGAAACTGTCCTCGTCTCATTCTCCACCATCCACAAACACAACGCAGAGCCCGTAGCAAACCGATATGTCAGGCCAGACCGGCTACATCACCTCTGACTATGTACAGTTTAATTAATAAACACATCACATTCTATAAATGTATCAGATGTTTTGTATGTAAAAAAAAGTAACTACAAGATTTCCCTCTGAAAAGTAATGGAGTAAAAGGACAAAGTGGCAGGAAATGGAAAAAAAACCTTAAGTTTCACACAAACTGGATGCCTCCTTCATCTATTAATCTTGAAGAAAAAGCAGGTGTGACGTTGCTTTTGTGTTCCATCATTTAAGGAGTAACATCTACTGTGTATGACTGACACAATTAGGACTTTAAAGATGACAGATACTATATTGTTGATAGAGATGTCCCGATCAGGTTTTTTTACCCCGATCCCGATCCGAGACCTGAGGAGTCGGCCCTCCTGCGTTGTGCCATCCGTTTATGAAGAGGTCAATATAAAGATCTAATATCACTGAGAAAAGGTGCTGAGAGATTCTCTCTGTTATGTGACAACATCAACAACATCATTGCTTCATCACAGGACGCCACAAACAAAGAGTGACACGGCATGGTACATTTCGTGATATAAATTATTTATTTACATTTACAGAAAAATGACCCCATCAAGACAATGTAGTAATAACTATTGGAAATAAAACCAAAGATAGAGAAGCTGACGTCATCGTCACAACCGAACAGAGAGCTCTATGATAACATTGTGCCCTCTGTCAAAGGTCTCCTGTAACACAAGGTTCAAGGCATCACGTGTAGCCCCGAGAGGAATTCCTGGATGGGAGGCAGTCGATGCCTTGGCAGGGAATCTTGTCAGCCGCAATCGGACAAGTACAGCTCTCTCAAACTCTGAGATAGGAGATATTCAGACTGTACTCATGCCTGGATCCCATTGACAAGTCCCCAACCAAATACTCCTTGAAAAGCAAGAATTAGACCTTGTCAGGATCGTGGAGAGCTTCTCCGAAGCGCAGTGGCTCTGCTCCAGGCCAGCAAGCAGCTGAAAGGTATCTGCCTCTGATATACAGTATATTTGTTATATTTTTATATGGGTGTGTGTGCATGTGTATATTCATACACACAACATGCACGTGTATGTGTTACAGTACACACACTTAACGTGGATTATGTCATCTTGTCATCTATTTGCAGATTGTTCATTGTTCATGGCCAGGCTGCCCACAGACCTGATATTAACAGGATTTCTGAGTGTGTTGCACTTAGACTCTACAAAGAGTTTCGGGAAGCCAGAAATAGGCCAAAGGACAATAAAGGGAAAACATTTGCAATACCTCAGTCAGTTGTCACAACTCAAAGTCCATGTGAAGCAGAAATAAATGTGTTATGAGTTTGTCACACCACAGAAACGTGTATCATTGACCACTGAGCCAAATTTGAAAGATAAAAAAAAATTGCCAAGTATATGAAATTAGGCCTCAAAATCATGGAAAAACGAGCACTTCTCTCTGCTGTGGAACGCTGGGGGCGTGTCAGTTAGAGGCGCTGGAACCACGCGCGGGAGGGGAGCCTCCTCCCCGTACTGTACAAGGACATAACCTACAGTAACAATGGAAGCTAGCAGCATCATCGGAGGACCCAGCCCGACCTGTTTGAGCCATCAGAGCCAGAAACTGACTCTGAGTCAGACACTGATAGTGCTCATCCTCGTTCCTCACAGTCTATGTTTTACATTACTGTGGTGACCCCTGTTGGTGCTCGACGGTGGGGTCTGGAGTAGTTTGGTGGTTGGCAGGGGGTTGGGCCAGCCTGGTAATCTGGTAACGGAGTACACCTGGGCCGGTGAGCTGGTTTGATCTATATAAGCAGGTTCTCATTCATTGTCTCTCTCTCTCTTCCTTGCAGATGACGCGGCAGCCTTAAGTTTTGGTTCTTTTGGTTTTCTTTTATGCACAATACAACATTCATCTACACCATATTCACTGCATGCACATCCCACACCACTGATTCTACTGACTTTCACACCTCATGTTATTGTCTTATTTGATTTACCCATCTGGTTGATTTAAATAAACATATTTTGTTATTCCTTTGAACAGTGCATCTCCGTTGTTTTGTCATGGCCTTGAGCCAGCTGTGACAATTACACACAAACGTATAACCCCAGTCTACATATAATTCCTTGTCATAGCGATATTGGTGCACATAAAATATTACCTGTAGATTATCATTGTGCTGTCAGATGGACTCCGCTCAGGGAATGAGGCCAAATCATTTCATGATTAAATGCAACAACATTTGCTAACATTACATGGGCATGACAGGATGCACGATGTAAAATCACTTTCAGGATTTGCACCTTCAGCAAAATGCATTTAATTGTACAATATTTAGAACATGCATAAGCACACACTTACACTTAGAGCTTAGATCTGGCCCCAAAAAAATCAAGCCCGACCTGAACCGCGCCCATGCAGTGCTGCCGGTAACGCGTTACTCTAATCTGACCACTTTTTTCAGGACGGTCGCAGGCGGGCACATAATGCCGGCGGTGGAGATGAGAGCATGCGCTGTCGGCGGGACGGGAGGATGCAAGCTGGGGACAGAGAGGGTCGGTTCGGCCCCACTGACCAGCGTCAACGGACTCTTCAGATATCCAGACTTTACCTGGTGACAGTTGCTGTAACTATCGGGGGTAAAGTGGACACTGCAGAGACGGGTGATGGTGGTGATTTTAAACTCCCCACAGTAGCTCCTCTTGACAAAATCGATCCACCATTTCCTTATGTTGTAGTCCGTAGGAAACTAAAATAAGCTAACAGTGCCGTTGCCCTGCACACTGTGGCATCCAGGAAAGATGCACGAGCGATATGGAGGAGACATGTTAGCTAACTGGTTGACTGGTTAGCTAGCTACAAACAATTCTAAGAGATGCTATCCAAGACTCAAGAGCGAGCGAGCAGAAAAACCACTGAAGCTAATGCGCTGAATGTATTTATACCACTTCCGCAGAAGGGCCGGGTTTATGCAAATCATGGCCGCGCTACGTAATGTGGCCATGATTTCTTATCGCCCATTAAATCCTGAACACAGAAATGTTGAAACACAGTTTGTGAGCCTAGCTCCAAAATTAAATTCTAAATGGTTGAATGGCATTTTACATGTTTTAAGGAAATACATGTATGACCTTTTTAATGTGTTTAGAAGAAAATGGCTGAATTTGCTTTACACTGACTTTAAGGTCAAATGAAACAGCTAACAGAGGACTGCAAAGACATACTGGACAACACTAACCTTTTACTAGTGACCATAAACAACACCTCAGTGTCCTCCTGGTGAGTTCAAATTTACAGCTTCATACATTCACTTCAATATGAAAACTTACATAGTCATACAAGATAATTTCAACACAAATAATGACTGAAAAAAGTGTGTTTGTTATAAAAAAAACAAAAAAAAAAAACAAAAAAAAAACACAACCATCCTTTGGGTGGAAGATTCCAGGTGCAAGTCCTGGCAAGAGTGTGCACCTTGTTGGCCCAATCAGTATTTTATTAAAAATGAATTTATAATGTTACCACCTGGCTCTTAGGTGGCAACAAGGAGCGAGGCCACACACAGAGCATGAAAAGTAGTTTTATTTAACATAACTGAATTAACTTTATTTACAAATGAATGGCGTGTGTAGGTAAAAAAGGAGTCAGTCATGACGGCAGCGTGGATGCATGGAAAATATGGTGAGGTGTGTGTTGTATGGTGCGACAAACCAAACAAAAAGAAGCAGCAATGGTGGGTCTGGAGTCTGCAGAGAGAGGGAAGCTATGCAGAAGGCTGTGTTTTATGCCCTCTGGAGAGCCCAGCCCACATGGGCAGGTACAATCATGACCCTCCCACTTTACCCCCCTAACCACTCCCTGTACCAGCAACAAAAAGCAGAGGTAAACAGGTAGGCAGAGTGGGAGGGGTGGCCACCCTCCACGTGCCGTATGTCCAAATGAAAAGGCTGGAGGAAAGGACACAAACGCATGAGTCGCTGGTTTGGGTTTTGGAGTGAGTGGAGAAAAGTTAAAGGATTATGGTCAGTGTACACCACTGAAGGACATACTCCACCCTCCACATAAACCTGAAAGTCTCTTTAAGCCTAGATGAGTGCTTCCTTTTTAATGATAGAATGATTCAGCTGATGTGAGGTGAAATTTTTAGAAAAGAAGCTCACCGGACAGTCGACACCATCTTCATTGGCCTGCATGGGCACAGCACCAACTCCGACCTCACTAGCATCCACATGACACGAGAAAGGCCGGTACATCTGTGGAGCTACAAGGATAGGGGCAGAGCACAACACTTTAGAGACTCAAAAGCAAGTTGACATGGGGGAGACCACTTAAATTTAACATTTGGGCTAAGCCAAGAAGTGAGGGGAGTAACAACTGTGGGAAAGTTGTTACAAAAACCATGATAGTAACCCACCATACCTAAGAAACGAGAAAGTTCTTTTTGGGTCACTATGTATGGGCCAGAATACTTTACCTGGAAAGGTGAGCCAACTAAAAAGGCAGAAGAGCAAGCACTTTGTCACCAGGAGTAAACACACGGCATTCTGTTTGCCAATCATAGAGGCTTTTCATTTTCTTTTTTGCTAGTTTGTTTGCACGGTTACCCTAAACTGCTGAACCCATTTACATGATCTATGACGTTTTTTGGGGACTCCTCAGCTTGCCAGACACTGTGCAAAGAAGCTGAAGGGCTTTGAACTGCGTGGCCAAAAACCAGATCATTGGGGGTGTACACTGACCATAATCCTTTAACTTTTCTCCACTCACTCCAAAATCCAAACCATCGGCTCATGCGTTGGTGTCTTTTCCTCCAGCCTTTTCATTTGAGCATACGGCACGTAGAGGGTGATGACCCCTCCCACTCTGCCTACCTGTTCACCTCTGTTTTTTGTTGCAGGTACAGGGAGTGGTTTTGTCAATAGCAGAACCATCACTTGGGTGCAGCTTAAGTATGCCAATTCCCCACCTCCGTCTCAGTGTGAATCTCTCAGAGGCGACGAGGGGTGAAATTTGATATGCCTCTGGAGGTAGTATCAGGGCCGTATTATTGGACAACCGAACCAGGGTGAACGCATAAGCCGGCTTCGCGTATCCGCGGCGTGTTGATCAGACGGTCAGTTAACGACACAGGTCCTTCACTCAACTTAATACAGAGAAATTTCCAACAAAGCAAAATTACATGACCAAACAAAAGTAACGTAGTAACTGTAACTGTCTTTGGCAACTTGTGAGGAAAAAAAATACCGCAGATATACGTGTAGATGCGTCCGTCCTCCTGTCTGTCCTCCTGCCCTTCCTACTGACTCTTCTTTACATTTCTTCCCGAAAAACAGCGTCTGTCACCGGCAAAAAACTTTAACTCACCAAGTGTTTGTAATGACAATAAATCACTGCGATAGTCAGCACTCCGGGCTGAGACGTCAATGAACGTTCCCCTATAAAACATCCTCCGAGTATCAGGTACGGATGAAGCACTTTTGCCGAGTATGAGTATTATACGAGTAATACCAGTCAATATCTGTGCTCGGATTGAATGAAAATCCTCATTGGGTAGCTGACTGTGTCTGTGATCGGCTAGTAGTCACAGTGTTTCTGTGTCCCGCTCGGCTCAGTCACACACAGAACAGCTCTCTGTCTCTCCCTCAGTCGTTCAGGTTTGCGGTCTTTCCATTAACGTTTAGGGTTTATTTAGCTTCAGGTTTGTTTTTACTTCGGTTTGTACTCACTTATTAACCAGTAGAGTTCTGATAAACGTGGGTTCGTTTAGACGTGGTGCTTGGTAGAATGTGACTCGCGTTGCGTCTCTGCCTGTTGGAGATTTTGTTTCTTTTTTTTTTTTTTTACCGTCAGCTGGCTCTGGTTAAACCCCGCCCACTTCCTAGTTAGGTCCCGCCCACTCAGAGTACAGATACAGATGCAGATAATTCATATGGTTAACAGATACAGATGCAGATAATTCATATGGTTAACAGATACAGATAATAGTACTCACTCATCCCTAGTGGTCATGCAACGTGTTTTGAACTGTTAAAGCAAAATAAGAACATGCAGACCCTTTAAAGTCTCTATCTAGCAAGCAGCACACAAACGGTTGAAATGAATGGCTAAATCACAAGCAAACTAAGTGGGGGTCTGCCTCTCTTTGAGAGATCTGAACTGCTGGCGATAAGCTTCTGGTACTAACTCATACGCTTTAAGTACTGCCGCTTTAACCAAATGATAGCTACCGTTATCCCCAACACTTAAGGCTGAGAAAACCTGAGCCTTGCCAGTGAGTACACACTGAAGCAGCAGAGTACGTTCCGTGTCAGACCAACTTCAGGCCTCTGCCAAAAGCTCAAACACCACAAAGAAAATGTCAGGGTCCTTTTAAATTTGGGAATTAACTGCAAACTGACAGCAACATCAAATAACGGAGTCTGAGTAACAGAAAGTACAGCCCCTTTAACCTTCGATGGCTCAAGTTGAAGCTACCTTTCACTTACAACCTCCAACTTGTAACGTTCCAACTCTGACTCTGTTCACATGAGCCAGTTCAGCTTCTCAAAGGCAATCCTTCTGATTCAACTCTACCAATTCCAGGGCATTATTTTGTTCATGCTGGAGCTGCAGCAGAAGACCCCCTCCACCCATCCAGTTCTGCATTTGATTTTGTTTAATTTTTTTTTCCTTTGGGTTGAGGAAGCATGAGCTGCCCCTTAAGGGGGGGGGGGGGTTCTGTCAAAGTTCATCTCTGCCTCATCACTCTGCACCTGCCTGTTGAATCTGCCAATCAGACACACCCCCCTCATCAAGCCAACTCCAATCACCTGTGCTCTCTGCTCTAATCTGGCTGCACTTAAGCCCCAGCTCCACACTCACTAATTGCCAGATTGTTCTCGATGCTTGCACCAGACTCTCCAGCATTTCTCTGCCTGATCTCCTGGTTCTGACCCTGCTTGCCTCTGACTATCCTGCCTTACCGATCTCCTGGAAATCACCTCAGCCTTCCGTCGCCGACCACAATCCTCGCCTGTCCCTTTCTGGGATCTGCCTGTCTGCTCCCTTGGCTATCCGGTTGACCCACCCAGAACCGGACGACACACACCTCATTTAAAGCCTGTTGCCCTGCTTTGCACTACCCCAGTTTTGCTTAACCCCTCATCTAGAAACGACAGACACCGGCTAGCCCGCCTCTACCAAAGCTCACACATTTTGTATCCTCAGTACCATCCTCCCCTCAACAAACGTTATCAACCTTACTGTACCCCTCTCACTGTTAACAAATAATTCCTTAAGGAATCTACACTTGAAAGTGGTGTGTCTAGCAGTCTGGCCAGCTCCCCATTTGGTAACAGTGGGCCCATCACTTCAACTCCAGTAAAGTGGCTAATGTATTCACCATTAGAATTTATTGTTCCTTCACCTTTTCTCAAATTAGCTGTACAAGAATTGGTTTTGTTTTCTTTTCATTTGACAGGATAGTCGGTGTGATCCTAGAGGAATTCCTGAATTCCTCACCAGCATCTCTGTACCTCTGGACGATTCCCTGACAAAGGTCATCAAGGCCAGCCCCTTCACCAGTGGTCAGCACAGAATTCAGCACTTGCCCAAATTCATTGCTGATATTTGTAATCCATGTGACTGTGCCCTCAATGCCACCAGCAAGTTTTTGTGATCTACACAGGAAAAAAAAAAAAAATGTCTCAAATCATCAGCTATGCTAACAAACTGAATTAAATCAAGTTAACATAGGTTTACATTTACCTGCTTAGTAGAGTCCAGTTTCAAGATTCTACCAAACGTTGAAGTGATGACACCCCTCAACTCGTCAAGGTGACTCAAAATGTCGTTGGCATGAACTGTCTCAAACCACTGGGCCAGGGGACTGAAGGGTGGTGGTGGCTGATACAAAGCTTCAGACTGGGTGAGGACACAGGACTTTTTGTGGAACTCACAATCAGTGAGGTAGTCGATGGTCCGCCTAGCCCACTCCTCCTCACTGTGCATCTCCTGCAAGGCTTACTGTAAATAGCTGGAGCTGTTCCCTGATGTTCTTGGGCACAACATTGCAACACACCTCCTGTCCAGTGCCAAATGGGTTGTGAGGACAGCTGGGAATTTGTAACGGTGGGAGGGATCAAGCTGTTTTAAAATTTCAATGCTCCAAGGGCAGACGGGAATCATACATTTGCTGCACCTTGGATAGTCTCCACCGACCAGGTAATACCTTGACTCAATATCAATTACCTGCCTGACCTGGTGTAAATGCCAGAATGGTGCATCTTCCTATTACACTGAGTGCATTTCAGAGGGATGCCCCACATCCGCATTGGAGACCACAGGAACATCCGCTGCCGGAAATAATTATTTGGATCAGGAGGTGAGATGGATTTGGTGGGGCTGGGGGAATGAAACCAGTTCTGAGACGGGTTTTGTTTCAGCTGTCCTTTGCTGTCATAAAATCTGGGCGATCCACTCCTGGTCAGCTGGCTGGATTACTCTGGAGAACTGCCTTGGGAGAAAACTCACCCAGTTTACCTCAGGAGGCTGCAGAGTGAGTGGGTGTCATGGTGTTGCTGGTGACGTCTCATGGGCTGTGGGAGGAGCAGGGGAAGGAAAATCGGGTGGGTCACTGTGTTGCTGTGTCGTCTCTTGGGCTATGGAAGTGGTAGTAGCCGCAACATTTGGGAGGTCTGTTGGACAGGTTAAAATGTGACATTCTTCTAGGTGCTGTAACAATCCAACAGCCCCTAATACCTTTGCACCACACTGCTCACACTGCTCCTGGGTGTGGTAGTCTGCCAGGTGCTGTGTATAGTCCTCATACATCACCTCCCATTTACACAGTAAGCACGTGAGAGACTTCCCCTCACTCATCCTGCACAGAGCTGGGGCTTTCTGACCTACAACTGTCTGTGGTCCTGGAACTTGAACAGCTTTCCCAGCTGCTGCACTGGCCTGACAACCTGGAGCTGCTGTTGTGCCTGAACTGGCTTTGGATCCTGAAGCTGCTGCTACACCTGCACTGGCTTGGGATCCTGAAGCTGCTGCTGTGCCTGAACTGGCTTTGGATCCTGAAGCTGCTGCTACACCTGCACTGGCTTGGGATCCTGAAGCTGCTGCTGCTGCTGCAGCTGCTACACCTGCACTGGCCTGTGGAGCACTCAGCTGACCTGTACTGGATGCTGCTGTCCCTGTCTTCTCTGCTGACTGGGAAAAACAAAGCTGGGTTTACATTTAAAGTACATTTTCCCCCAGTAATCTGCACCCAAATAGTTACATACTCACACTGTTTAACACTGGGGAAAAAAAAAATGGAACTGAGGAGAAACCATTTTCCATTACATTTTCCAGTATATTTGCATTACATCACAGGTGTAATGATTCAATGGCATCGCTTACCTTGTAGTAGCCACACTTGCAGGGGATCCTTTTCCCAAATATGTCTTGCTTAAGGACAGCAGTTTGACCTTTCAGGTGGGTCAGAGGACAATCAGCAATCCGCTGCATTACTGCCCTCCATCTCCCCGGCCTCTTGCCAGTGGAAAATTTTTATTCTACCGGGGCATACAGGGACATCACACCTGCCCAGTAGGCATCTGATTTGCCAGTCTTTGTCATTTCTACAGATAGGGACAAGATATGGAAAACCCTTTATTTCTCAGTATTTCAGCAGTACATGTCTGTCTTCTAAATGAACAGTATAGCCTACCCTATCAGATGACAAATATGGTGATTGGTAACCGTAATTCATTTCACATTTTATTTTAGTGAGAAAGTTAATATATAGGTCACGCAATGTGTGTGCTTGCTTTTCAACTGGGTCATCGTGCTGACGTCACTTGATTATTTTAAAAGCACACAAAATCACCTCAGGCGTTAACGGTTTTCACGTCAGGTCAACAACACAAAACACAGCTTAAGATGACCACCACTTGTCGTGCGCACTTGTTTGATCTTTGCGCACATATTCAGCAACAGAGTGAAGCAGAGGCAGGTGAGTAAAAAGACAGCAACACGAACAACACTGTGCAGCTGCTCTCTCTTGGTCTCCACCCCCAAAGTGTCAAAAGTCCTTGCTTCAAGGAAGTAGAGCTCCACCACCAAAAGAACATGGGAGAGCGGGAGCGCGCAAGAGCTGTGCGTGTTGCTGTTTTTTACCCGCTCGCACCTGCCTCTGCTTTACTCTGTTGCTGAATAAGTGCGTGCGCGCAGATGTGTTATCACTCGCGTGACTTTTGACTCAAATATAATGCCATATGTCGGTCAAGGTGGAGCCACTTCTGACTATGTACAGTTTAATCAATAAATACACAACATTCTATAAATGAATCAGATGTTTTGTATGCAAAAAAACCCCTAAAAACTACTGCAAGGTTTCCCTCTGAAACGTAACGGAGTAAAAGAGGGTTGCAAAAACTGGATGCCTCCTTTGTCTATTAATCTTGAAGAAAAAGCAGCCATGACGTTGCTTTTGTGTTCCATAATTTGAGTTACATCTACTGTATATGACTGACACATTTAAAGATGACAGATTTTATATTGTTGATAATAGAGATGCACCGATCACCGAAAGCAGTATCTGCCGATCCCGATATTGCCGATCACCGATCACAGCGTCAAATCCATAAATTCTTCTATATTGTTGTCTTGTGTAACTTTAATAAATGATTCTTCTTACACAACATTGACATTGTATTATTAAGTATAAAAATTAGGAGATGAGAAAGTATCATGAATTGGCCACCGTTTTACTGCAGGCTGAGGCAATGTGCAATATTTCACATTTTAGAGACTCTCTTAGAGACAACTTGGACTCAGCTTACATAGAGTAACTGTAGCTTACTAGTGGGAATGCATGCAGTCAGGGTGGGAATTTTGTCATTTTAGGGGCAAGTTCATTTGGCCTGCACTTTTTTTTTCAGGGGCACCAAGGCCACATGACAGGGCACAGAGGCCACTGGGTACAATGTGTTGATTTACCTTTCAGACTGATACCATAACATCCTAATTTATAATAAGACATGGATTGTGTATTAACACATTTTTTTATACCAAAATCAAGTTAAAGTTACATTAGAAAGTAGTTTTTGTTAAGTAGGGTTAGGGTGAGGTGGGTTTTGTGACACCTCACTGAATATTAGTGTTATTGAATATTTCTCCCAATAGAAATTCCCAAAATTATGGCAAAGCACATTTTTTCCAAACAAAAAATTGTAGAATAACCAGCAGGAGACCACTGATGTGTGGAGTGATTATGGTGACACTGCACTCTGAATAATAGTGAAGCTATTGCATTTTTTGTAGTTTCTCTTTTCGGTGTTGCACTTTGTAGACGGTCCCTGCGCCCTCGTCTCACAGCTGGCTGACCATACAGACCAGAGTTAATGTCCAGACGCTCGTTTTGATTAACATACGGTTGTAGTTCGTTGTCTACCTTACTACGGTAGAAAAGAGCCGTCGTTTATGTTTTAACAAGGTTTCACTTATGAGTTATTGATCCGGGAAGTTCGAATCTGAATATATTTCCAACTTTACCGGACTAAATCCTACCACATAAGTCAGTTACGTATCATGTCAAAACCGGCTGCGCTCGCTTTTGCACCTGTGCTGTAAGTTTCGTACTTCTGTATTGAGACGCTGCTGCTGTTTGAGAGGCTTTCACGTGAGATCATCGTGATGATGAGACTCCACCTGCGCGAACCGTGGACTCACTGAAGTTACTGTGAGTGACTACTGTGCACTCAGGTGGCTGTAATTAAAGGCAAGCTCGCTACGCTGACCGGGCCAGGGGCACAGAGGCCACTGTGGCCGTAGATGAGTTTTTTTTTTTTCACGGGGCATCAAGGCCAAAGTGCGGGGCAACGGCAACCATGAAATTCCCTCCCTGCATGCAGTTAATGCACTGTCTTTATACTTAAACGTCATCTGATCGGCCTGATGTGATCTATTTTGAGAACTCCGATCAAAACCGATAGGGGCATTATCGGCCGATTGCGATCGGTTGCCGATCGATCGGTGCATCTCTAGTTGATAATGGTCACGGTAAAACTAGGTGCTGCATCGTAGCCAACTGGACTTGTTTAAGTGTCTTGAAGTTTCACCTCTCATTCAAGAGGCTTCTTCAGTTTAAAAGCTGCAGGCTTTTAAACTGTGTGGGAGTGTCCTTACAGACTCGATAAGGACAGGTGTGAGCTCTGAGTTTCAGAGTCGTAAGGGCCACTTGTGGGTTGTTGACTCAAACCGGCTTCATGTGGGTTGGCTAGAGCTAGATGAGCCACAGCATTGTTGGTGGGTGATAAGTGAGGTCATCAGCAATCTCCTCTGTTCAAGGACGGCCGTTCCAGTTTAACGTAGATGGATTCCCTTACTTCTCTTTCAGACCATCTGTCCTCTCTGGTCAAGGTGTTTACATTGTTGTCCTCAAAGGAATGATTTTCCTCCTTCAGATGTAAGTGGACAGTCGAGCCTTGACCTGAGCCGTCGGCCCTTCTGCGTTGTGCCATTCTTTTAGGAAGAGGTCGATAGAAGAATCTAATATCACTGAGGAAAGGTGCTGATAGATCTTTATATGTTACGTGACAACATCAACGACATCATTGCCTCATCACAGGACACCACAAACGAAGAGTCACACAGCATGTTACATTTCGTGATATAAATTATTTTTTTAAATTTACAGAAAAATGACCCCATCAAGACAATGTAGTAATAACTATTGGAAATAGAACCTGACGTCATCGTCACAACCGAACAGAGAGCTCTATAATAACATTGTGCCCTCTGTCAAAGGTATAACACAAGGTGCAAGGCATCACGTGTAGCCCCAAACCCCCCAACCCAACCCTGACAGCGCTCATCAACCTCCACCAGAAACACACATTCAACCTGGTTGTAGCCTGAGAGACCAAACAGAGCTGAAACCTGAGCTCTCTCTCTTTTTTATCTCAGTATCTCTTGCAGCGAAAACTCTTTCCGAGCTGACTTTTTCCAACATTTGAAGGAATGTCGCACACCGGACTCAAAGCGTATCGATGACCTGTTGGTCCTTTAACCCCAAGGTCCCCCAATCGGGGGACTTCAAGACATGCAGAACAATCAAAGAGCCACTACTGCACTAATTATGAAATAAGAGTCATATCTTATATCAAATTAAACAGCAGAAACTGGGCTACAACGTGTAAAGAAAACATTTCTATGACCCAAACACAGCCCAAACACTACTCAAATAAACAACTAAACATCAAACTTCATGAATCACCGATTTGTGGACCCAGTCGCCGCATTTCTGGCTCTTATGCTACAGTACATGATGCAAAACACCCAAGCTGCCCCTCATATGAAAGGGCAGACTTCACAGATTGAAATGGATAGCACTTGCAGCTACGCTGATTCGCCACAGAGACAGAAGCCAAAGTCAAGGGAAAAAAAAATACTGCTTCTCCAAAACATGGCTGTAAAATTCCACTTACCTTTGCTGTTTTGCCGTTAAAAGTTTGTTTTATCGGTGAATCCACATTTTTTCCTGGTAGCCCTGTGTTTTGTTAGATTTAAAACAATCCGGTAGTTTCTGACGGGCTTTAGGAACCGGGGGGGGAAGTATTACAAGCGCTGCACACAACAGCCTGCTCGTCATACGGACTGGGACTACGGATTCCGATTGGCTGGCAGTGCTGTCAATCACATTGTCGTGAGTATAGCTTTATTCTATTGGCTCTAAGGAGTAAAACGAGGTGTTGTTCACCCAAATTGACCAATCCGTTGCGGAGATAAAGCCCTGCTTATTTGCCCAAAGGCGAGAGCTTTGTCACCATTACACAGCGGCAGAGACTTGGTGTTTTCTGTAAGTTTTGTGAGAAATATGGCAAAACAAGGCCCAGAGAAACTTATGACAGCCACAGAAGTGCTGGAACTTATGGAGTTGGACGCCGAAAACACAATATGCGTCAGTGACGCGTCGTTGGAAGATGAAGACCTTCTTCATCCTGAAGATACGCACGAAGACAGTGACCCCGACTATTGTCTGCCATCATCGGAAAGGTATGGAATGTTCCTCTCTGCCTCACATCCACAAAAAACTGCTTTCAGCTGAGGCATGATGGACAATAGTACAGTAGACATGACACTCCTGTAACTAATTGTTTTTGTTTGCTGTGTGTTTTTATAGTTCACAGAAATGTTTGCAGTGTTATAAAATTAAACTAGTCCATTTGGATTCAACATGCAATTGCGATCATTTTTTGAATGGGATCTCGCTCTCTCTCGCGCTCTCCCCCATTCAAAAACTGTTGTATTTTGATATTTTGAACACCATTAGTGATATACATATGAAAAATATAATATATTTGTACATCAGAAAATACAAATGACACAAAATGGTGCCAAAACGGCCATTTTGGAGACTTCGCCTAAGATGTCTGTGCTAAAACCTCTCTAATTTTGTTCTGCTGCACTTGTTAAAAATCAACCTTTGCAGAGACAATGTTCACATATTGTACTATGATTTGAAAGAGGTTTAGAGCTTTGGCAGCAATATCTCTAAGGGATACACACCCTGAAAGTGCTTTGTTTTTAGGCGAGACTAAAAATTATTGAATTTTTGCTGTGTGCCATCTTCATTTACTATTCACCAGTAACACATATACTGATAATTACACATCTCAACAAATCCTCAAAGATATACTCATTTTATTATGGATATGCAATTTTCGAGCAGAAGCCTAGAATATAGGCTTGGGGCTTAAATGAATGGAAGTGTTTATGTTACGTGGAAAATCACACAGAACTCGAGTGACATTCATAAAACATGATACAGCGTCTACAGCCCAGTCTGTGCCACAGAGATAGTATGCCGAGGAGAGAGTCGCAGGGCGCTGACGTTGTACTGTGGGATTCATTCTTCTTAGCTTTCTGGGTGTACCGAATGCCGAAAGAGACATCCATGTGCTTCACTCATTCCATGGAATCGTTTGTTTAATTATAGTGTACAAAATAAATAAATACCATTTTGTACCCTGAAGGTGCCTTGTTCATGGCATGGAGAGCTGTGTACAGGTGGACTACGTCTGCCTCCTCCGTGGCTGACATGGCCGTGTTTGTCCGGTCCAAGCCAACTAGGTAGGCGGCTAGAGCATCAACTGCTGCCCATCCTCTCGAGTCACATTGGCTTGTCTGAAAAGTGATGAGGAAAAAAAAAAAAAGCAAAAAAAAGCAAAAAATGTACTTATTATGTGAGCAATGCTGATTTCACATTTATTTATCTTATTAAAATGTAACCAGATTTACTTAGTTAAATACTGTGTTTTTGAGTAAGGTGTTACAGAAAGTATTATTGACCTCTGTGACGATGGGTCCGGGTTCAGTGTCACCCTCCAACAACACCTGGTCTTCCACAGCACTTGGAGGATCGGGATCACCAGCCCCAAGCTCAGCTGACTGGCAGAGAGTAGCGTCCGGCTCAGCATCATCCCAGGGATCATCAGCCCCAAGATCTTCTGGCATGCTCACAGTGGCATCTGGCTCATCCTCGTCTTCCTCAAGCACCTAATGAGGGGATTTCAGGCATCTGCTTTGGAGCAAGCAGGTCACCTCTGTTGGTCTGGGCCAATAGATACTCCACAGCAATGTGCTCCCCTGTAACCAGTATAAACACAAAGATGAAAAAAGGACATACATCCAAACATCCATCTCCTACATTTATAGCACAATCTTCGCACCCAGGAAATGCACGTCCTCTAAGTAGGGGGGTGCCTAAGAAAAAGAGGAGGAGGGGATGTAATACTCTGGTCTACCAAAGTTGCTCTGAGATCTCTCTTACAAGTAGGTTTCCCAGGTGGGGTGAACTCTGGAACCAGAGCACAACCAAGGACCCGCTGGCTCATGTTGTTCAGGTGAGACATCAATTGGACATCGAATGTTCTGAGGGCTTAGGGCTCCCTCCACAGCTACTGCCTCCTTGCCCTTGCCCATGTTCCACCTTGATGCTCCCTCCAGCATGTACATGTACATTTGCATGTGCACTGCATTGCATCGCAAGCCTAAGAAACAACATACTCTGTTCAGTCAACCATTATTGTAAAGTGAATCTGGAGTGTCCCCACCTGCGTGTACAGTTTAACACCTGCAGGGTCTTGGAGGCACTCCAGGTGCTTCTGCTGCACCTCCCAAACGTGGGGCATGCTGTCATGGTTGACCAGACGCAGCCCTGTGGTGTCTGTCAGCTCCCACACTGATTCCAGCAGCCCTGAAATCATGCTCCGAATCTCTTCCACTCCACGTATCCTCCTTCTGCAGTGCCTCTTCAGCTCCCCTGGGCTGATGGTGGCCATGAGTTGTTCCTCAGTGGGAGCATGTCCGCTGTGGCTGCTCTTCCACTCCGCTCTCTTGGCCTCCTTCAGGCATTGCACATCCTCCCGGTCCCATTCAAAGATGTAGGAGGAAAGCTTCGCGTAAAAGATGCCATACAGAGGGTGGTGTTCTGTAGTGAGGCAGCAGTTAAAGCGTCGCATAAAATGGAAGCTGACCAAGCGCACTGAAGACCTCCACGAGTGAAAGAGTTTAACCACAGAAGACACACCTGTGAAAAACAACCATTGATAATTACATAGACAACAACACCTGTGTGTGGTTACACCAACTGGGGCGCTGCCAATGGGCTCTATGCAGAGCTCCACTACTTCCTGCCAATGTTTGTCATCCATTCAGCACTGTCCCCGATCCCACCAGCCAGCTTCTTGGTGATCTGTAAAACAAACACTACTTTCAAAAACAAACTGAAGACACTGCCCCACTAAGAAGTAAACCCATTTCCTGTTTTGTTGTAATTGTACATGTTCTATTGTTTATATTTTTTACTGTTGAAACCCTAACCTTCTTTTTTCTACAATAGGTAGAAGTGATCACTCCCTTCATCTCATCCAGATGGCTGAGGATGTCGTTGGATTGGACCGTCTCCAGCCATTGGGCAAGTGGAAGGGGTCTGAAGGGTGGTGGAGGAAGATGGACAGCTGCAGAGGGGACGAAGGTAGCCATCTTCATATGGCGCTCACAGTCCGAGAGGTAGCGGATAGTCTGACGTGCCCACTCCTCGCTGTGCGCTTCCTCTACTGCAGACTGGAGGTAGGAACTCTTACCACTGGTCCTCGGCTTCAGGAAAGAAATACATTTTCTGTCCAGAGCCAGCTGTGTTGTGAGGACAGCGGGGAACAGGCTCCAGCTGGGAGAGCATATCCTGGCTCCATGGGCAGACGGGCTGAGAGTACTTGCTGCAACGTGGATAGTCCCCTTCCACTAGACAATAGCGGCTATCCACATCGATCACCTCCCTGACCTTCCTGTAGATGCCGGAGCTGTTAATTTTCCGGGAACACTGTGGGCATTTGAGTGGAATGCCCCACATCCTCATTTGTGCCCAGATGAACATCCTCTGCCGGTAGTACCACCCAGGCTCAGGAGGAGATGGTTTGGGCTCCAGTGGTGGGTGAAACCAGCAGGCCTTGATTTTTTGCTTAAGCTGGCCTCTAGGCTCATAGAGACACTTAGCAATCCACACCTGATCGGCTTCCTGGATTACTTTTCGAAACTGTTCAGGAAGAAAACCTTTCCAATTAATTGAAGATGGTTTAAGTGGAGTTGCAGTGTGGTGTGGTGTGGCAGAGCTACTGGAAGAAGGGAGCAGAGATGGCGTTGGCTTCGGGGGTGGTATTGTTGGCCTTTGCGGTGATGGTGTTGGTTTCCGCGGTGATGAAATGATGAATGCTGAATAGTGAGCCACTGATGACAGATCTGCTGGCTGGGGGGGGGGGTACAAAAAGAGGGCCATGCTACATGCAACTAAGAATCCTACACCAACAGCTTTCTCCAGAATTGTGCAGATATATATTGTTCAATAAATAAATCCACATGCTACAGTGAATCATCAGGACTTAGTAAATAATTTCATCTACCTTATGGAACCCACAGGAGCACAGAAGGCTTCTCCCAAACAGATCCTTTGTGTGGCTCTGCAGGGGACAAGCATCTATATATTCTCTAGGGCCTTTTTCCCATTTCTTGGCCCCTGGGCATATTTTATACAGATGTCCTTCTAGTAAGTGTCTGGTTTTCCTGTCTTAGTCATCTGCAAACATTAAATATAAAACCAGTTAATGTTAAGCTAGGCTATATGTACAGACAGAGCGGAGGAATCTATGTATGTATGTATGTATGTTTTGCATTACTGTTTTATTATTGTGGTGAAGCACTTTGTAAATGTATGTTTTAGAAGGTGCTATATAAATAAAGATTATTATGATTATTAATACTACACAGACAGATGTAAAAGTAATATTCAGCTGACGAAAAATTAAACTTAGCATAATTAAGCATGTTTAAAACACCTGGACACATCTGTCTGCTCTGCTCAAACACACAACCAGGCTCCATTACCGGAGGGGAGAAAATGCCACAGATAGCCGATAAATTACTATTCCACTGACGGAAACTTGGCACAATTCTTTCACATCTTAAGGCTTTTCCCAAGAAATCAGCAGAGTTTATACGGCAAATAAACAAATAAATAAGCCACTATTGGTCTTCTGATTCTGTCATATCACCAATATCCCTACCATCGGCACACAGTGCTAGTATATGTACAGCAACGCCATTACGGGCAGAAGCTCCGTTAGCAAAACGGCTACGTAACAAGAAAGTTAGTACAAGTCGAAATTAAGTGCTAACGGGATGGGAAATTAAATCGTATATTTTTTTGTCACACGGTTTAACATTCGGCTTATACATGGCATTGCTTTTATGAGTATTAATCAAGTTTCCCGACCTTTTTTCCGTGTTTGGTGTTCGGCTGGTATGCTGTGTGTGAGAAATTTACATAGGATTCCTTTTGTTTATCAAGTGTATTGTAAGGACAGGAAGGAGAGAGAGATTGTCACACTGCCTGAGATGTCACATGAGCCACAGGTGGGGGCACATCCCCACATGGAAAGATACACAAGTTTAGATAAGATAACATTTGCTGTCCCAACTGTTACATCAAAGGGTCACTGTCCTGGGAAGACAGGACACACCAAAATATCAAAGAGTCATTTATCTGTAAAGAAGATGTTTTATGACTGTTGTAAATGAAGGTAACCTCCTCTCTGTTCTGTACTTAAGGGATAACAATTTAGAGTTTGTCAGAGAACGCATTTACGCCTTCTACTCCACGCTGCGTGTTATTAAATGACATCTGATTCATACGCTGAAGTCGGAAATTCTTCGGAGAATTAGCACTCTCTACCTCACAAGGAGAATTTCCACGACATTTTGGCGACGAGGATGGGATGGACGCCTTGCTGACTGCCGCCTGCGCCTGAACTGAAGGAAACTGCCGGCAGGGAAAATTCCACTCCGACAAACGGAGGATTGGATCCCACCTGAAAATTCGGGCGCAGACGTGGCCAGCGGACGCTCCACCGAATAAGTGAGTACAGCGTTTGAATCATTTGCTCAAATCCTAAAAGCCTAGGTTTGACTTTCGTAATGTAAATCCTGTGTGGTAGAAAGCAAGTTATGACAGGTCCGTGTTATAGAGGCCTAAATTTCCATGTAAATCCTGAAAAAGAGGTATTGACTGTGTGAGTTAAAAACGTCCGCGTCCAGAGGCGTCTTTCCATATAAAGCTGTGTGTTTATGGAAAGTTTTGAGGTAAAGGGCTCAATGAGGAGCGCCTTTTTATTTCCCTTGTAATTCCTGTGTGGTTTTGGGTGAAAACGAAAAAAAACAAAAAACAAAACTGAAACGCAGCGCAAGGCTGTCAGCACTTAACGAGTACAACAGGCGAATAATTTGATTATTATATACCTACGGTGTGGAGAAAATTTTCAAGTGATTGTAGATTTTCAGATGCTACTTACTGATGGGTAGATATTAAATAGTGGTTGACCAAAACCTGATAACAGGAAAAATAAGAATATAATAGAATATAATAATAATATGATCTTATGTGAGATACTGTAATAATGATATGATACAGTATACCACTATATGAGGCCCCAATATGATAAAATGGGCGTATGAGTGATATAAATATACGAAATAAGTATAAAGAATAAACTTTGTTGTGACATTCAGTGACTATAGTATACAGATTGTATGCTATAAAAGGGTGCGTTGCTTGGAACGAATGTGTCATACAAACCACCTGGCTGAATAAGTTGCTCAAAGTTAGTGTGTGATGGGATGAGATCCAACCATACACTGTATGGAAAGATCAGTGTGATTGTGAAGATTTTGTGTGAATGATAAGCCCATTGGAAGTTTAAGCAAATCTGTCCCAGTGAGTCACTAATATAACATTATGGGGAACAAAACGGGGAAATTAGAAATTCTAGATGACCCTCTTTCAGGTCCTGCTAAAATGTGGTTGAGGATTTCAACTTTGGCATTTTTGTCACCCTTGTGGTGTTTCCATTAACAGGCAAAATAAGCACAGAATGTTTTGAGATGGTGTAGAGTTTGTTGAAAGAAAAGGTAAAATGAAAGTAGGGAAGAAACAGATGGTCTGATAAATTGTTTTTTTTTTCAAAATCAGTAGCATGATTGAAAGAAATGTGAAAAGAGGGTTTGAGTAAGAAAAAGAAAGAGAGAAAAGAATGTAGGGCTAGAATTTTATGAAATGGACCTCCTCCCTGCTGTCTCCACACCTACATCCCTTCAGCGACACCTTCTCCACATGTGGTCAAACACCCAAAGATGACTCTAAGAAAGAAGGGGAGAAACAAATATACCCTGACTTTTCAGCCGTCTTCCTATCTCCTAAACAGCAACAAATTAATCTGCTTCTCCAAGAAAGACTTTTCTCCAATAGCAGATTCTGCTGACTGTTGGGTGCGGAGTGAAGATCACAGAAGTAATGATGTTTCCCTAGCTCCATGCCGAGGCAAACAGGAAACAAGACTGTCATTGAAATCCGGAAGTGTTTGTATACAGGCCATACAAACTGAATGAAATGAAGGAGGTTGCAGAGGAGGCACCTGACAAAGACTGGAGTTTTGGTCTGCCACAGAATCCTGGACAGAGATTGCAGTCTTATAACAAAAAGCAAGAGGAGAAGAAGACTGAATCCACATCCATCAATGAGAATGTAACAAAACTGGAAGAAGACTGATGATACAAAGGGAAGCTGATGGTAACCCTGAGTTTAATCAGCAAAAAAAAAAAAAAAAAAAGGCGAGATCCAGAAGAATCCTGGCCACATGCACCACATGAAGGTGTCTGCTCATTCACCAGGACACAAACAGGAGACAGTGGAGGAAGGTCAGAGCATTTGAACAAGCATGTAGACATGAGCAAAATTAGACACAAGTAATGATGAGATACACACACACACACACACACACACACACACACACACACACACACACACACACACACACACACACACACACACAGAAACACTGATTGACTGATAAAGACTAAGAAATTTGCTTCTAACACTATTAATAGCTTGAGGCTGTAAGCAAGTTAAATTTCTGGAGATAAAAGATGCAACATTCCCTAAAGCTGTTGAAATCAGTATTTGTCATTCAGCCTACCATAAATTAAGGTGCCATTGTTGACTTCCTAAATCTCACCATGTACCTCCCCCATCTTGCCTGACAGAAAACAAATGAGGGGGTGGAGATCATTAGAACACCTTAGAGTCGTAAATGAAGCTGGTCAACATCCAGCAGATGTTTCTAACACTAATGTTAAACATTCTATCAGACTGGGTTTTTCAGTTATTGATTTAATAAATGCATATTCTAGCATTCCTATTCATCCTGACTCACAGTTCTGGGTGGCTTTCACTATCAATGGTAAAATGTTATACCTGGATGCAGATGCCATAGGGTTTTCTTCTCCAATTTTCACTTTGGATTGCAGTAGAGCTGAAAACTTAGCATTAGTGACCATTGTGTGTTAATACACTTGTCCAGTATGTTGACAATGTTTGTGCATATGTTTTCCTATGCAGGAGCATTGTCAAACTGAGACAGTGTATCCATTTTAGTTTTCTGGCGGAAAACGATCCTACATTTTTAAAGGAAAAGTTGCAAATTCTTTTTAAAATGAAATGCGTTATTTTACTCCGGAAGATCGTGAATCTGGTACCGATTACATCCACAATCTTGGATGTTAAAAAATCTGCGAATTAAAATAAAATGATTGCCTTATTGAATTTAGCAGGCTATTGTTGTCCATGGATTTGATAAAATTGTGGAGATCTCCCAACCCCTATATAATCACATATGGGGATAGACAATTGGCCATGACTGACTTTTTGACTTGGACTCCTGACGCAGAGAAAGCTTTACTGACTTAAAACAAGCTTTTTCGAGTTCCCCCTTGCCTATAGCTACCAGACACTCCCACAATTTAACATTTTTTGTTTTTTCTGAATGTAATGAGTTTTATGACAGAAAATTCTAACTCAGTCACATGGTGACAAACGACCTGTGGGATACTATTCAAAAAGAATGTCCACAACAGAGTGAGGTATGGTTGCATACCACAAGGCTGTAGCAGCTGCTACTGAAGCAGTGCTGGCCACAATTGATATTTTTGCTATGTGCCATCTTTAATGTACATGTCCCACATGCTGTCAAGTTTTTCGTTTACAGGAAAATCCGCCCACCTTACCCCAGATAAAACTGCTACACTAGCAAAATGTGTTGCTGACAATGACTCACGTAACTTTCTAAAAAAGTACTGTCCTTTAACCCATACATTTTGGTCCTGACAGCTCAAGATGGAGAATCACACCCCTGTCTGAAAGTGGTCGTTACGGTGTCAAAACCAACAGATGCACTCTTTGACACTTTCCCTCATTAACCTTAACTCTGTTTTTCTTTTAGATAATTCTGCTGTGAGAAATCCAACAGATGGATCCCCTTGTGTGTCATTTGAAATGTACTAACTATGATATAGTTTGAACGTACTAATATTCCAAATAACCTGTCTGCTCTGGCAGCGTTTTTTATCTTTTCCATTTTTAGGACCGGGAATAATATCACTGTACATACTGTCTCTCAGTATGCATTTAAATGTCATGTGTAAGCGTCATAATGTAAAGTTCATACAAGTACTAATGACCCAGTGTCACTGGGAAATGAAGCTGCTAAGACAGCTCATCAGAATCTAAAATCAGAATACTGTATTTAAAAAAATAAATAGTTTTTCAGATACTCCATGCAAAGTAACATAGAGGTACAACATGAGACGAAACAAGTGCTAAGATAGAAATATAGATAAAACAGTAAAATGGACAATAAAATGAAATTAAATAAAATATACAATAAAATAATACAATAATAAAGTAGACAATCTGGGAATATATACAATATACAATGAAATGGTTAGCGTTTATAAATGAAAATGAGAATAAGTAATTAAAATTTGTTTGTCTGTTTCTATAAATAGCCATATGAGTCCGATCATCAAGGCAAGGAGTGGTACAGTTTTAATGACCACAGGCAAGCATGACTTCTTGCTACTTTTTCATCTGTGTCCCCACTCTACAAATGCTTTTATCTGTCCCTTAATAAAGTCTATCTGCTTCAAACAGAAGCTGATGATGTAAAAAAAAAAAAAAAAGAAAAAATGAAAGTAGGAAAAAGTTTATTGAACTCCCATCTGAACTCTGGGTTGGTGTAAATGGCCTCCCAGTACTGCCCAAAGCCATATCCCCTTTCTTTGCAAAGTTTGACACATGGTTTTGACCATGTATCAAAAGGGAGGATGTAGAATATTGTAAATAGACTGTGGCATACGGAAGGATTTTTCAACTTTTTGTTAAAAAACTTTGTTAAAAAGTGTGTGATCTGTTAAACTTAAAATGTCGGCAGAGGCATAGCCTCTGTCAGCCCATCCTAAACATTAAGATATTTTTTGAGCATTAAATAATGGATTTTATTCAACTCACTCCATGTAATAGGTCTAAATATTGTCACATTATTGTGAAAAACATTTTCTCAAAAGGGATTGAATGCTTTCCATGTAAATATGTAACAGTGATCTAAATTGCTAAATAATTGCTGAGGGAAATAATTCCCCATAGGTCTCTCCCCTAAAAAAAAAAAAATAAATAAATAAGAATAAATAATTAACAAGTAATAATGGATCACACTTACAAATAAATAATAATAGTAATGAGTGATAATAAAACATGATAAATAAATGTAGATAATTTTATTCAAAACCTCTCAAAAAAAAAAAAAAAAACCCTGCACATAAACCTAAAATCACATTGTGATAGCTAGTGGAGGTGCAGTGGAACCCGTTAACTAGACCTTAAAAACAAAGTTGACTGAATTGATAGCAGAAACAGATATGTCATGGATTTATTTTTTACCTTGCATTGGTTTTATGAAAGATTGCCCACATAAGATGACTAGACTGTCTCCTTACGAGATAATTACTGGCTGTCCTTTAAAAATAATTAACACCCCGTTTTCCTCAAAACAGGTTAACCCTCACCAAATTGGATGCTGATAGTTTTAAGATAGTGTTGTGCATTTAACCATGTTCTTTGAAGATAATCTTCCATAGGTAATCTTCTGGAGCCTACGATAGTGCAAACTCCACAATATCCAGCCTGGAGACTGGACAGTGATAAAAGAACCTGAGGAGGAAGCACTGGAGTCAACCACGGTGGACAGGACCACATCAGGTGCTGCTAATAATGCCCACTGCTGTCCGGATAGCTGAGAGGGACACCTTGATCCATGCATCCTAGGGCAAGCCTTTTCCGAGCCATGCCACTGAAGGAGGGACAACGACCTAACCTGCGGAGTGCTGAGAGAGGACGCCGTTGGACGATTATGACTGTGGTCTTCATCATTGGGTTGGTCACCACAATGGCCATTACCCAATCCTATCTTTCAACGGAGCAAAGTTTCAAACCACCAACTGATTCACCTGCAGTCATCAATCACACTAATATCATCCATACTGATACTCATACACCCCATCTCTTACAGAAGGGTAAAAATGGACTGTCTACGAGAGCAGAAGACACAGAAGAACCAATGCAGGATCAAACAATCCTGAAAGGACATAACTAAAACTTGCCACAGAGCAGGTGATCAGGAGAAAAAGAGAACTGTTTGAAAAAGAAAATAAGTGGAAACCCAACGTTTTTGATGCTGATGAACTCTTTGATGGAATGGGCTCCAGGAAACCCATATGATGATTTAAATGATGAGTTGATATAATTCTGTTCTTTAATACTAACTGTTTGAATGATTTTTTTTTTGTGTTTGTATTTTTGTTTTTGTTATTCACAGTAGAAACTGATAGCTGTAAACATTTCGAAGCTGTTAAAAATTTCCTTTCCTATTTTTGAAACTTTCAATGTAATTTCTCAAAATGTTGTGTTGACACTTTTGTGTCAAAAGGGAGGAATGTGAGAAAATTACATAGGCTTCCTTTTGTTATCAATGTACTGTAAGGACAAGAGGGGGAAAGAGAGACTGTCACACTGCCTGAGGTGTCACAAGAGCCACAGGTGGGGGCACATCCCCACATGGAAAGATACACAAGTTTAGATAAGATAACATTTGCTGTCCCATCTGTTACATCAAAGGGTCACTGTCCTGGGAAGACAGGACACACCAAAATATCAAAAAGTCATTATTCTGTAAAGAAGATGTTTTATGACTGTTGTAAATGAAGGTAACCTCCTCTCTGTTCTGTACTTAAGGGATAACAATTTAGAGTTTGTCAGAGACAGGTTTACGCCTTCTACTCCACGCTGCGTGTTATTAAATGACATCTGATTCATACGCTGAAGTCTGAAATTCTTCGGAGATTTAGCACTCTCTACCTCACAAAGGAGAATTTCCAGTACACAGTTCAGCAGCAAACACAACGACACGCCTGTATGTGTGGATGTGTTGAAGACTGTGAGACATTTAACGGGTTTCCATTCAGTAGCCCCATTCAATCTGGCTTTTGGGTGCGGCTTTAGTACGCCAATTCCCCGCCTCCGTCTCAGTGTGAATCTCTCGGAAGTGGCGTGGGGTGAAATTTTGCTTCGGCCCTGATACGCCTCCGGAGATGGTATCGGGGCCGTATTATTGGAGAACCGAACCAGTGTGAACGGATAAGCCGGCTTCACGTATCGGGGGAGTGTCGATCGGAGAGACTATGCATACTGAGAGACTAAACGGGTCCTTCACTCAACTTGATACAGACAAATTTCCCACAAAGCAACATTACATGACAAAACAAAAGTAACGCAGTAACTGTAACTGTCTTTGGCAACTTATGAGGAAAAAAATACCGCAGATATACGTGGAGACGCGACTGTCCTCCCACTGTCCTACTGACTCTTCGTCACATTTCTGCCCGAAAAAATGGCGTCGTACAACGGCAAAAAAACTTTAATGCACCGAGGGTTTTAATGAAAATAAATCACTGTGACGGTCAGTCCTTCCCGCTTGAAACTTCAGTGAACTTTCCCCCAGAAAACAGCCTCCGTATCGCGAGTGAGGGAGTCAGGTTGAAAGGGGGGACACTTGGGAAACACCTTGAAAAAAACACAGACGTCATCATCAAGACGTGTACCATCAGGCCTCTTTAGGAGCCGCAATGCCGGCTTTCTGTGTGAATTCACAGCGGTTTGTCTATAAGGAGGAGCTGCTTCGCTCTGTGTGAATCACCCTCGGTGGAGAATTGGCTAAACGCGGCTGTGGCTTTTATGCGCCTTCTCCTGTGTGAATAGGGCTAGTAGTCAATGTACTGTAAATACAAATACAAAGGCCACAGGTGGAGGAAGAATTCAGATGCTTAGCGTTGCCGTAAAAACACTCCATTAAGAGTAGATGCCTGCATTTCTTAATGTTTTTTTAGTACATGTAGTAAAAGTACTCTTTTCTTTCATATATCATTAATGTTTTGTTGATGTAAAAATATGTAAGGTGAACTTTAATGTTACATTCGGTCAAGGTGGAGCCGCCTCTGACTACGTACAGTTTAATCAACAAACACATCACATTCTGAAAATGTATCAGATGTTTTGTATGTAAAAAAAAAACTACAAGATTTCCCTCTGAAAAGTAATGGAGTAAAAGGACAAAGTAGCATGAAATGGAAAAAAACAAACTGGATGCCTCCTTTGTGTATTAATCTTGAAGAAAATGCAGCCGTGATATTGCTTTATTGTTCCGTAATTTAAGGAGTTACATCTACTGTGTATGACTGACACAATAAAGGATTTAAAGATGACAGATATTATATTGTTGATAATGGTCACGGTAAATGTAGGTGCTGCATCGTAGCCATCTGGACTTGTTTCAGTGTCTTGAAGACGTTTCACCTCATGCAAGAGGCTTCTTCAGTTCTGAGTGACTTGAGGGGAGCTGCAGACTTTTAAATTGTGTGTGGGAGTGTCCTTACAGACTCGTTAAGGACATGTGTGAGCTCTGAGTTTCAGAGTCGTTAGGGGCCACTTGTGGGTCGTTGACTCAACCCAACTTCATATAGGTTGCTAGGGCTAGATGAGCCCAGGTGTGAATGGTTGTTAAGCTTTCAGGACAGCATCGTAAGGTGGGTGATAAGTGATGTCGTTGGCAACCTCCTGTGTTCAAGGACGGCTGTTCCAGTTTAACGTAGATGGATTCCCTTACTTCTCTTTCAGACCATCTGTCCTCTCTGGCCAAGGTGTTTACATTGTTGTCCTCAAAGGAATGATTTTCCTCCTTCAGATGTAAGTGGACGAGTCTTGACCTGAGGAGTCGTCCCTCCTGCGTTGTGCCATTTGTTTATGAAGAGTTCGATATGAAGATCTTTTATCACTGCGAAAAGGTGCTGAGAGATTCTCTTTATGTTACGTGACAACATCGACAACATCATTGCCTCATCACAGGACGCCACAAACAAAGAGTGACACGGCATGTTACATTTCGTGATATAAATTATTTATTTACATTTACAGAAAAATGACCCCATCAAGACAATGTAGTAATAACTATTGGAAATAGAACCCAAAGATACAGAAGCTGACGTCATCGTCACAACCGAACAGAGAGCTCTATAATAACATTGTGCCCTCTGTCAAAGGTCTCCTATAACACAAGGTGCAAGGCATCACGTGTAGCCCCGAACCCCCCCCCAACCCAAACCCACCCCCCACCCAGAACCGGACGACACACACCTCATTTAAAGCCCGTTACCCTGCTTTGCACTACCCCGGTTTTGCGTAACCCCTCATCTAGAAACGACAGACACCGGCTAGCCCGCCTCTACCAAAGCTCACACATCTAAGACACATTCACACTCTCACTCATTCACACATTCTGTATCCTCAGCACCATCCGCCCCTCAACACCTCATTGTTCAGTTTTTTTCAGAAAAACCCTGGACGGAAGTGACAAGGTGCAAGGAGACACATCGGCGACTTGGGGAAGGATTTGGCGGCGGCGGTGACTGACGACAACATCATCACCATCATCGTCGTCACCATCATCGCTGACTCGGTACTCGCCAGCTCTGTCTCTGCCGTGCCACCATCCTCCCTGGGCATTCTTTAAGTTCGTACTGGGAGAGAGGGGGGCGAGGGGTGAGGGGAAGCAGATCCTAATTTTTTCGGGTTGGCCTACAAGGGGGGAACATCTAACGCCACAGCGCTCCGTAAAGTGGAGGGGGGGTCTCTGTTCGGCGGGTCTGGGCTCAGATAAGTCGAGTGGAGGCGCGCATGGTGTTCTCCCTGCTGAAGTGGACATTGTTCTGCTTCTGCCGGTTGATCCTGTTGGTCCGCGGGCACTTCCTGTACAGGGGGAGAGGGTGAGGGAGGGGCACAAGAAGATACATGTCAGGGTTAAAGATCATTCTGATGCCAGAAAAAGAACTGAAATATTTTTTTTCAAGTATGAAGATGGAAATATGTTATTTTAAAGAAATCTGATTAAAAGACCAAAAGCCAACGATAAACTGATCCTACTAGCGAGTAGCCGAAGTTTTATATAGTTTAGTCCGAGGTTGTGTGTTTTGATTCTGCCTGTTCTCAGAGTTGTAAATAAAAGAAAGAAAGTGTTCATCTGCTCATGACCCAGAAGCAAGCTAACTAAGCTAGCTAACGTTACAAGTTTACATCCCAAAATGTCACAAACTTCACATCCGTGAGCTGCGTGCCTCCGCAGCCTTGTTGGTGAACTATCCCTTCAATTAACGTTGATGAAGAGGTGACTAAATCCAAGCTGTGAGTGTAGTCGCAGTGTTTTCCTCTGAGCCTGACAGCGCTCATCAACCTCCACCAGAAACACACATTCAACCTGGTTGTAGCCTGAGCTAAAACCTGAGCTCTCTCCTTTTTATCTCAGTATCTCTTGCAGCAAAAACCCTTTCCGAGCTGACTTTTTCCAACCTGTGACGGAATGTCGCGTACCGATGACCTGTTCGTCCTTTAAGTGAATGGAAGTCTTTATGCTACGTGGAAAATCACACAGAACTCCAGCGACATTCATAAAACACGATACAGCGTCTACAGCCCAGTCTGTGCCACAGAGATAATACGCCAAGGTGAGAGAGTGGCAGGGCGCTTACGTTGTACCGTGGGATTCATTCAGTCGTGCCGTGTGATGTATTGCGAACTTTTACAAGGCTGAGTTTTTTTTATATATTTTCCAATTTAAATGAATATCGCTGAGCAGCAGGAAACATTAATGGTACTGTAGCTGCATTCAGTGTTATAACGCTCCCTTCTTCTTTTTTATCTTCTCTCTTTACCCTCTCACCCTGCTCTCCCCTTTACGCCCCCCCCCCCTCTCTCTTTTTGTCCCTCCTCCTCCTTTACTCAGAGGAGCAGTTTTGTCTCGGCTAAAACTCTTTTAAAATCTTTTATTAAATGTCATAAATTGCTTAGGTCAGCCGGAGGCAGACGAGCTGCAGGGTAAATGTGTGTGTGAGAGAGAATCTGTGGGTGTCAGTGGTTTTCTTCCGTGAATACAAAACTCCTCCTCAAACACAAGCGTGTATGCTTGCCTACACAGATATCTCTGTGTATCTGTGCTTGTACGCACGCCCAGCACGTTTTTCACTTCAGATGCATGTGTGTGTGTCCGCGGGGGAAAGTGACAGTACTTTCTCTCACTGCGGTGAAAGCAAGGTGACCTTTCGGCTGTTTCCTCCAGGCCTCAGGAGCCCCGCAGCCCCCCTTGTGACTCCCTAAATATACACAACAACATGGAAAACACTGCTCCCAGGCTCATTAGTAAGCTGTGTGTGTCTGTGTCTGTGTATGTGTGTGTGTGTGTGTGTGTCGGGGCGTGACTCACCTGGTAATGCAGAGCACCACCACACAGATGATGACCACCTGGAGCGCTCCGATGATCGAGGCGATGAGGACGTAGTGCAGTTTGCCAGAGCCTGGCACCACGTACAGCACGTTGTACTCCTTGATGTCACACTGGGCGCCCCTGAAACCCGAGTGACAGCTGAGATCACACACACACACACACACACACACACACACACACACACGAGGAGCGAGAGAGAGAGAGAGAGAGAGAGTCACTTGAGGCGCTGAGAGACAGGTTCATTATATTGTGTTTCTAATTGAAATGTCACGGTGGTGGAACAATGCACCTCCGTGACACGGGAGCGACTGCGCGCTTCCTTTGCTTTGACCGTTCAGACGAACTCGCCCGATACAACGTGAGTGTTTCGGACTGAGTGGCTGAATATAAAAACGCTTCATGTTGGCCAGGTTTTCTGATGCCAGTGAAAAATATTGATAGTAAAAAAAAAAACTACATTAAAGAAGCGAGTTCAGTTGATTCAGCAGTCTTGTCCTCTTTAGTGACACATTTCTTCAGCACACCTCCTCCTCTCCGCGATCACAGCTGTTTGTCACAGCGGTTGCACAGCATTTCCTACTATTCAGCAGTAATACACAAAGAAATGGCATTTACAGCAATGCATCTCCAGTCATACAGCATATGTACACACAAAGTGTAGCCTACTGTCACTTTATGTCCAACAAGTCCTCCATATTAAGTGATACAAAGATTTTTCCTCGCACCACATATTCCCTCTGATGGCCTTATCGTTGTCTGAACCTTAAACCTGTAAGATATCACTTAATCCGCTCTATGATGTATGTTAGGTTTTGGTACAATCATGATTTTGGTCAGGAAAAGGGACCTCGGTAATGTGCGGGCGGCTTCATCATCATGGTAACAGAAACAGGAGATTGACGTTTATTTCTGAGTCCAGTGATTTGTCCCGACCAGTATTGATAGTATTACGTCTGTTCCTTGGTCGAACTTGTTTTTCACTTTGGAACCAAACATATTCTAGTGGATATATATCTGAAAACACCAGCCTCACATTCAGAGACAATTATATGGACATTTTATTTTGAAATTCCGAGTCTGTTTGGTCCCTTCCAATGTCGACTCTGCAGCTACTACCGCTAACCAAGCTATGCCACCTCCTTAGCAGATGTTGGCAGTGATCAGCTGTGATGTTTTTGTCTGTTGACCATGAAGAAGAGGTTTTCAACAACGTGCTGTTTTCACATGTAATTGGTGTTTTTGGATCCGGCCAGCTTTGTGTGTCTGTGGCCTGAGAGAGAGAGAGAGAGACTGATGGAGGTGATCTTTGTCCTCAGAGAGGAGCTAAAACGGTCCCCCTTTTAATCTCTCTCTTCCTCCCTCCGTCCTCTCTTCTCTACCTGCTTTTCCTGTCTCCGGGGAGGTTGTTACCCACCAACACCTGCACATCCTTGTTTGATACCAACACACACACACACACACACACACACACCCCATCCCTTTCGACCTGACAATGTGTAAGATGAACACTGCAACCTTGTTCTGTTCTGGGGTTTGTGCTCCGTTTCCACACACATATATGCAACGTTCCCACAGAGACCACTGTGTGCCTCCCCTTCTCATTACGACCTCCAGGGGGCAGCAGAGACATGTCACACTCTCCCTCTCACCCTCTCTCTCTCTCCCTCTCTCCCTCTCTGCTCGGCTCTGCTCTGTATGCATGAAGAATGTCTGGCTGGGCGAGCTGGGACGAGCGAGGTTAGAAAGAAAAAGGAGAGAAATAGAGGGAGCGAGAGATACCAAGACCCCCTGGCTGCTACACTATCAGGCTGTAAAAGATGGCAGACCTGAGCGGCACACATGTACGTTCACTGTGTGTGTGTGTGTGTGTGTGTGTGTGTGTGTGTGTGTGTGTGTGTGTGTGTGTGTGTGTGTGTGTGTGTGTGTGGGCGGCGGTATATAAAATCATTCGTCATTTCGCCTTTATGTAAATGTGTGTCTGCGCCGCCTGTGTTCAAGTGTATATTATGCACTTGTGTGAGTCTGTATGTATGCGTGCTGTCACATGCAGCTGTGGGACTGCTGTTTTCTAAGTGCATCTGAGTGTGTGAGTGTGTGAGTGAGTGTGTGTGTGTTGCATTCCTGTCTTTCTACACTTGTAGGGCCCCAAAATGACCAAATCCTCACCAAAGTGAGGACGTCCTCGCCTCTTTTTAGGATACATCCAATTTATGGATCTTATTTTTGCTAAGGTATTGTTTGTATTGGTATTGTTTTCACCGGAGTCGAGGCCAGAGGTCTGGAAATCACAATCAAAAGACATCCGACAAGGCCAGAATCAAGGTCCCAGATACACTAAACCTGGAGTAAACCGAGGTGAACGGTCCCGACAATCCACAGGCAAGGTTTTCCTGCGTAATGACAATGACGTAATGATAATCTAAATTCTAGCCAAAATTCTGGTTGCACTAAATTTCATTTCTGCATCTAGGGGTCATTGAAAGCAGATACAAAAAATGTCTGCTGATTGTTGTGTGGTTCAGGCTGGCCAAGCTGCCCAGAGCGACCAGCTTTGGGAGGAATGAGTCGGGTGCAGAGCCGGACCTTCTGGAGGGATAAACACCCAGAGTCACATCGGATTCTGCTCTGTTTCAGAGTGCAGAGAGATTCATTTTTAACTTGCAGCAATGATCTGAGAAAGTGAACTCCTTCCTTTGGTGGGTTTTTATGTTTGGTAATGTTGACAGGAGCTGGAAGGGAAACGTACTTCAGTGGAAGGCGACATGAATTTAACTTTAGTCTCGTTCCCCATCCTGGAAGTAGCAACGGGCAAACCAACCCTTAGCTTGAGTAAACTTGTATAGTTCTCTGGATTGAACACTGTTGGAAACATTTGGTAGAGTGATCTGTAAGTACACAACTCAGTGGTTGCTTTTACACATTTTATGTAGATTTTTTACATATAAAAAGGGATTGCTTAATTGTTAGGACTAGATTTAGGACTAGGTTTAGGTCAAGGTTATGAGACAAGGCATTAAGTGGTCACGTTACACCTGCATTTACTCTTTTTTTGGCCACTTTGTGACAATTTAAGTGCAAAAAAACACATTAAGCAGCGACAAAGTAGCACAAACACTCTTCTAAAGTTGTGTTTCTGACTTCCTGATGATATAGATTCAAAATTCAGTCTTATTTTAGCTCCGTTTTTGGTCTCTACCAGGGAAACATCTGGCTCTTTTAGCTGCTACATGCTAGCTACCATTTCACAAGCTAGTGGCAAGAAGTGTTCTTCAGAGCGAGGGTCGGTTAAAATTGTAAAATTGCATGTAGTTGACCGAAAACAACAGGATGAGCTCAAATAGGCTTAAAGGGAGGTATAATTTGGTCAGTTGTTGTTTCCATCCCCATCGATGGCACCGACACTGACAACTGCACCACTTCCAGACTGTTGGCAGCAGTGATGTTGATCTCATGCAAATGATCCTGTTTTTAAAAATGAAATATTCTTGTATTTCTGGGAACTCACTGATGACACCCCCGAGGTGTCAGCCGTCAATGACAGCAGCACGACGATGTGTTTACAGCCAAGTTCCATCACTGGGCAGACAGATGACAACGTGTTGCTTTCTCTCTGAGAATCACCAGCAAAGTGAAATCTGGTGGAACAAGATTAAAATGTGTGCCGGGGAAAGGAAACACCAACATCCTCATTTAGCGGGTGAGAAATCCAACATGGGATTAATTTGAAGCAGCGCAGTTTATTTTGACTGGTCAACAGCCGGGCCGACTGCTACAGCAGGAGGGAGCTCAAACACTTCCCCCTCTCGCAGCACCCTGGCTTCTGTTCATACAAGATAAACAAGCCTGATTAAAAAAGATTAATGGGTTCTAGCACTTGCTTAGCAATTGCTGAATTTTAACTGATTAGCCATCTCACATTACACGCTTTATTTTGGTATCTACAGATTAGGGAAGACGGGGGAGCGGGAGTAAAAAAAAAAAAGAAAACAGAAACAGACAGAGCAGGTCTGAGTCGTCACACTACAGTCAGACTTACTGTAAAAACTTTGCAGCCAATAATAGATACAGTAAATAGAGTTTAATTGATTGCTATATAAGAATCCTTCTGCTGGACCATAATTAGCTCAAACAAAATATAACCCTATTGATTTCAGGCTATTAAAACTCTATTGAAGTCATTTGGAATTAATAATCAATAGTCCTGTCTCGATGCATGACGCTTAAATAACATTCACTTTACTAAATATTGTTTAGTTTTCAGAATTACGGCCAAAATAATGGTGTCCTAGTGGCTCACTGGGCATTCATGACAATTGTAACTTAGTATTCTTCAATCAATCCCATAAATTATTTAATATAGTGTATTTTTTTCAGCCAATAACAATTACAAATTAAAGTAAATGTTTAACTAGCAGAGGCGGGACTAACTCTGGGGGTGGGTACAATACTGGATTAGCTCTGAGAGGCTGTTTGCAAATGTAGCCATGATCTGATTGGAACACACCCCCAGTGTGGGAAGTGAGCATTCGTAGAGACAGAGACAGTCTGAACATTTGACATATAAATGACGAAATATGTTGTCTGTGGTTCAGTACTACAGTTAATGTTTTAAATGTTCCCGAAATTTGAGAGGGACAGGTCTGCTCAGCTGATTTATATGCAGCTTTCTTTTTTGTTTTGTTTTTTTACATCAAAAGGGACCCAAATGCCAGACAGGCAAGTAAAGGAACAAAAAAATTGAACTTTAATGCTGGTAACCAAAGTCCAAAACCCAAAAAGCAAGAAATAAAAAGGCAGGCAAAAGGAAAGTCAGAGGCAAAAACTAAACCAAAAGGACAAATCAGAAACACAGGGAGCGCACAAGGACCAAACAGAGGAACCACCAGACTTGCACTTAAATACACATGCGCTAATGACCTAATGAAACTCAGGTGGACACGGAAAAAAAGGTGGCAGGAACACACACACAGAGGCAGGAAGTGGAAAGTAAAACATGACAGAAGAGGATAAACTTTAAACAGGAAATCAACCGAGGACCACGACAACAGCTGCAAACTGATAAGATCCTGATTTATATGAGAATTCATGTAAAATGGAGGTTGAACCGTGAGCAGAAAAAAAAAAAACACAGACAGCCTGTAAAACATTTTAATAGGCCACCCTGTCATAAATAAAGCAATTGGAGGCCGCGTACGAGCTGATATATTAGTCTGATAACATTTATCCCTACCCGTCCCTTCTGCTAACAAATATAGTCATACTGTGTGTGTGTGTGTGTGTGATTGTGTGTGTGTACCTGCAGGAGGGCTGGGCCGGGATCCTGGGGTACTGACACTCTCCGTGGACACAGTAGTTTTTGTAGTGATCTGGACAGGGGATGTACAGGCCGCGCGCCAGAGGATCCTCGTTTTCCACTACTGAGTAAAAAAAAAAAAAAAAACATGCAGACAAACGAAATTCATCAATTCAAGTCAGTACTGGATGTTTATATATATGCTGGAGGCTAGACGTGAATATACATCTCTGTACTGTACAAAGAAAAAAAAAAAGGTTTGAAGAGGAGAGGAAGAGATGAATGACGAAGGGTGAATAAAAGAAGTTCAAGCACGCAGTGAGAGACGAGACAGACGGAGGTGGGGGCTGAGTCGGGGGGCTGAAGGCAGCTTTTGAGTGGCAGCACATGTCATTTGGCAATTCGCCCGCCGCACACGCACTCACCTGTGAGGTCAGTCCGCGCGAAGTGTCCGTCTTCGCCTTTGTTCCCGGTGATGATGTCACCTGGAAAGGGCCAGAAACACATCCAGAGTGATCTCAGCGGTCCCTACAACCTCTCCTATAGCTCTCAATTATACATATACAGCGCACAAAAGAGAGCGGGAGAGAAAGCGCAGGATGTGAATCATCACCTCGACAAAGGGGTTCATGTGGTGTGTGCACCCGTCTAGTTAACGCGTATAAATGTGGACGATTCCCTTCAAAAGTCTGACGCCGTCCCCTCTAATGCACAAGGCTGAACAAAGGTTAGAATGGAGCCGAGCGGGCGAGAAGAAAAGATCAGGGGGAATGATGTATTTTTGCTCACCTTATTGACGCTGCATTGAATTCATCTCTCACGAAGGCGAGACAATATAAATGGTGTTTTTACTGTCTGGTGAGCGTGAGATAAAGTTTGAATTGAATCTCTCCTTCCTATCATTAACATTTTATTGCGATTGATTTTTATTATTATTATCATTATTTTTTTTTTTTTTCGCAGCGGTCAGTGAATGTATTCCCTCAAACCGAGTTTGTGAAAGTAATTTCCTGGTTTATGATGCAAGAAATGCGCCGAGATCTGACACTTTTGATTTATCTTTCTTATTTATCTGCTTGTAGGACATCGGAGGAGATATAAAGCAGCAGTTCACTGAGATCAGAAGAGTATTGTGTTTTATTCACCGGGCAACTCCACCAGTTTTACAGGTTAACAGGACTTATTCTATTTAGATATATGAAAAAAAGTAGTTTGAAGTTGCATTGTGGGTAATATAGGCCCCAGGTTTTGAAAATAAGTCCACTGGCTTAGCATTGCACTCCTGACGGGCCTTTCCAGTGGACTTTTAGCAGCGCCGAGGCAAACCGCGCCGTGTTTACCCGCCCCGCGTTGAGCCAAGCCACTCCTGGGATGGACCCATTCCGGAGTGGAGCCACAGTGGGCACACGAAGCCTCCAGGTGGGCGGATTGACATCTCAGTACCGCAGCTAAACGTGCTAATCCCCCGTGTTGCGATCGTTAGACTTGTATCTGCGCAGGAGGCGAGGGAGAAAAGTGCTCTTATAAGTTTCCGTTTTTAGTTCTCAGTACTTCTTCTCCTAGCTTCCTACTGAATCTCTTTAGTTTCCCTGTTTCTTTTTATTTTAGATATCCGCTTTATTTTACTTATTCATCATGTTCGCTTTCAGTTGTTTAGTGAGTTAATTTGATGAATATCTTTCCATAACTGAATAAACAAGCTTTTCCTCAAAGGGAAATAAGGTCCCCAGAAAAAAATGTTTTGAAGCCAGAAATGTGTTGACTTGGAAAAGATCCTGCAAATATGAACACAGTAAATGAGTGTGCAATTTTGACACTTTGGTTATTCCGTCATTAAATCAGTGAATTTGTCTCTACTGATTAAAATTTCATCCCCAAAACTACTGAGGACACCTTGTAGTCACTGCTGGTGAAAACCCAACATGTCCTGACTTTGCTGCGTCATTCCGAAGGCTTTTAAATGTCTACGTACTTTAATGTATGGAGGACTTTTATTGTGAAGACTATACAGGAAATGAAACTAATTATACCCGGAGTGGAACTCTGTTTGAGGCTATTCTTTGGTAATCCTGCGGGGGGAAGAGTGTTGGACTGATGTTTCAAGTCAAACATGTCATGAAAGCCATGAAAATCCCCACAACAACACTGGTAGACTCATTATGGACTGAAAGAATAAAAACAAAATGTTAAAAATCGTTCCAGCAGAACCAGAGATCCTTTAACCTGGCGCCTACATTACCCACAATGCAACGTAGCCACTGAGTGACATCAATAGAGGCAATTTATCAGATTACAGACAGCTTTCTTTGGAACCACAAAAGGCTTTATTCTACTTTTTTTTTTCCTCTCATATGCAGTAATACTGTCCAGGACATGCCGGCACACTTTAATGTGTAAAATTGGTGGAGTTACCCTTTATTAAGCAAAATCAGATATGAGACTGAATGAATTTTCAGACTCTCAGAGACGAGACACAAGCTTTTCTTTCTTCCCCCTTTAATTTTTCCTCGCTCCACACGTCAACGACAGCTTAAGATCTTAACGATACGACGCCTGGTTTTATAAGGACCCGGATTGTTTCTCGATGCTCCGGATCGGCGTGAGATCCAATAAGAAGCAGCGATTTCAAGGAGAATAAAAAGAAACTGTTTCCCATAGTATTATAAACCAGCCATCTGAATATCAAGGACCCACTTTGAATCCTGACTAACGAGAACTTTACTCCAAACCTCACACTTTCATGACGTTTGTTTCTCCCTGATTAACACAGAAAGCGGATCAGATCAATAAGGGTGGTCCGACCCAAAGGGTGTAACGTTCGGGGGGGATGGGGGGGGGGGGGGCGTCAGATTTCCATTTGTGCTCCAGAGCTGGTAAGCCCTGATTGCTTTACTCCCCTTTACTCCTCAACGCCCTCATATCTATTCTCACATCTCGATCAATTGTCCCGTTCGTCCCAGGTGGGCGCAGAGCTGATCAGATGCTCGCAAATGAGCTTGCGCACGACCTGAGCCGCCGCCGCCGCCGAGCAAGACTTGAACACCTCTGCCTCTCTTTGAGATCTTTTCAGCTGCACGAAGTCGCAATGAAGAGAAATTGAGATGTTTCTGGATCGTGCGTCAAACAGATAAAAAGACTAAAACGACATTAAAAATAATTATTCGTATGTGATTTTTTTCCCTTCTCTCCCACGTGGATGAGCAGCATGACTCAGTACAGGGATTTCAGCACGGAGATTAATAAAATAACTTCATCCCTGCACCCAAATAAAAGATACCGCACTAAAAAAGAGAGGATTACCATTCTGCAAAAATTATCAATATACATAGCAGAGAAGGCTATGTGGGTTTTTTTTTGAGGATTATCTTTGCGCAAAGTTTTTTTTTTTTTTCCCCCAAACATGATTGAGAGGAAAAAAATATTTTGCAATCACGAAATGTGTTTGGAGCGGCAGCTGGGAGGGAGATAGCGAATCACGCCCGTCTGCATTTAGCTCTGCTGCGCGCCGCCTCATTTGCCTCCGTGGCCTCGCTTCAACTTGAAGTGAACACCTGCCAGACGGATTGACGGCTCCCGCGGCGCGTGCGAAGGTGTCGCCGTGTCTTTCGAGTGTGTGTGTGAGAGAGAGAGAGGAAGAGAGAGAGAAAGAGAGAGAAAGCGTGTGTGTGTGTGTGTTTGTGACTCTGACCTTGGCAGTGGCCCAGGTACTTGACCTCGATGCGTTCCTGCTTCTGACAGGACGCCTCCTTCACCTGGCAGGGGTTGTCATAGGAACGACCGTCCGAGGCACACACCGGGTTGAAGCTGATGTGGGAGCAGTCGATGTTGCAAACACACCTGCGGAGGGACAAATCACATCAGAGGATTTTTTTTTATTTATTAGGCGTGTTAAGACATAAAATGAATGAGATCTGAAATATTAATAAAAATGAGAGCATCTTTATCCCGGAGAGACTTTCGTGTGCGTGTGTGTGCGCGTGTGTGTGTGTGTGCATTTGACTGCGAGGGACACAGACGGAAATCCGTTCAGGGATTAAAAAATGAGGAAGAGAGAGAGAGAGAGAGAGAGAGAAAAAAAAGGAGTACAGCTTGCACTCAGTCAGGAAGCTGGACCATGCATAGTAATCCTGTTCAGACTGGGTGTTGGCACATTCAATCTAACACAATGGCAAATGGATTTAACTTTGCACAAAAAAATAAAAAAAACAGAAAAAAGAAAGAGAGAGAGAGAGAGAGACAGGCTGCACAGAGGACTTGATTGACAAATGATGTAGCATTACAATGGCAGGAAGTTATTAATAATGAAAGAAAAGTAGATAACAAAGCTGCACATTTTTTAGCGTCGCAGAGGAAATTGTTGCCGCCACCAGACTGAAGCTTTCAGATGTGTAATTTATTTTAGATAGCATTGGAAACAAAGTAAAACGGAGAAAAAGAAATCATAACTTGGCTAATGCTATCATGGCGCACAGTGAAACAGCTTTGGCGAAAAAAACAGTGACTGAAGCTTGCAGAACAGAAAACGTATAAATGTTTCTGCAGAATCACAGATAACTGGACTTTGTGTAAGGTGAGTTTGCTTGCTTTAGGTGTTCGGCTTTAAAAAGCCTGTTGTGGGCGCCATGATCACACATAGACGTGGTCCAACCGCCCGTAAATGACTAGCCGGTTTGAGTTGCCACAGAAACAGCTGGAAATGTCCGCAGTGACGTGCCAAGTCTGGTACAAATGTCAACCAAACAGTAACTGCTAAGTAAGTTATAAGTAAGGGATAATGTCCGACGAGGTGTCCATAAACAGAAGTTAATGGATGACGCGGAGGCCATTAACTTCTGTTTATGGACACCTCGAAGGGCATTATCCCGCTTATACCATAGTAACTTGCCAAAGAAAAGAAATTCGGACTTTTAATTTACATTTTCATGCGTTTTACAATCAAAATATAAAGTTTTTCTCAAGCCATAACTTAGTTTCCCTGGTAACGCCTGAGGGTTTGACTAATACCTGGAACAGTCATTAATCTCCCGTAAGATTCTTATGCAACGGAAGCGTTGTTCACTCCTCCAGTAAATAGGATGGATCATAGATACGACTTGGCAACGGGAGATATTCTAGTCCGCTCAGCGATGAGCCAGAAAGCTAACGCTATGCTAGCAAGATTCAAAGTCAATAACATTGCGCACGGTTGACAAACAGTAAATATAATTTGACAGTATGCTAGCTAACACGATTAGCTAACTAACCAGTCATGTTATTGTCCCCAAATCAATAGCAACATGTTCACGAACAAATGACCGGCCGTGTGTAACGTTACTGTGGCCGCAGCCTGAAGTAGAGAGTTGAACAGCGTATTTGCGTAGCAATAAGTTTAGAGGGCAAGTGAACTTTCTGCAGCTTGTGTGTTACAGTCGCCACCCTGTGGTGTTCAGAGGATAAGACACTGAAGGGCTGACAGTCAGACTGCACTCAGTGCTGGAAATAACATATTAAGATTTGAAACGCCAGCTAGCGCATTAATTTACAGCGGTGAACAGTCAATTTGACTGGAACTACTTAGTAGGTGTCCATATATCAAGGGTTAATGGACACCCTGCAGCCAATCAGAATCGAGTATTCCTCCAGACCATGGTATAATGACGGTTATAAGCTTTTAATTAAATGCATGTTCCTGCCCAGTCACCAAGATATGTCAGTATAGTCACACATGTCGATGTATCGTACTGACATCTGTATAAAATGTGACATATCACGTCAACACTTCATGTTTATTACTTGACTTTCGTTGGGTGTTTTTAAGGAAACCTCAGGATGTTTCCAGCTGTGTTTGTGAAGAAAAAAACTGAGACATCATGACACCTCCAGCCGTATTTGTGGCAACCAAAACAGCTATTAAGCCAACCACATTGCTTTCCTAACCCTAATCAAGTGTTTTTTTGTCAGAGCACAGTGTATTCTGGTGTTTTCCTTGGCAGGTTGCTAACTTTTAAGCTGTTCAATTTAAAGTTTGGTAAAAACTTTTTCTTCAGATCTGCACACGTCAAATTAAAAAGCGTGTTACTTTTTTGTCTTGGGTAGATAACTTTTTCATGTCCATACGCTTTGACGCGAGTTGTGTTTTGCCTCCGCCGTTTATTAAATCAGTTACTTCCTCGCAGACAGCTGATATTCCTGGTGTGTTTTTGCTGCAGACTGTAATGCGTTCTCAGTGAATCAGACACTCGCTCGATGCTTTCAGCTCTCGCAAATTAAACGAGCAATTTGCTGTCGCACCACAATGTTCGGTGAAATTTAAGTGTGAGATGTTTTGTGTTTCTGTGTGTGTGTGTGTGTGTGTTTGTGAGGGCCCTTCTGGGCGTGCGACATCTGCACAAATCACAGAGAGAGAGAGTGAGCACACACACCTGCGTGCGTGTCCATATACGTCTGTGTATTGTGTGTGTGTGTGTGTGTCTTGGCATACGTGTAGTGTGACCCCTTAAGTGCGTGGCGGGCCTGATCAGCAGAAATTACACCCAGATTGCCTTCCCCAGACAGTTGCTGCTGAGTAGCGCTGAACGCTGGATTCTGTAATTATAAATCTGTCATTATTCTCCCGGTCTTTTCATTTTCCCCTGGTGCCAAGCTCTCGGTAAAGCACGGGCATTCAGCTGTCTCGCAGCTGCATTTGCATACAGGCCCTCGTGGGCGCCCGCCAACGCATAAACGTGTGCCCACACACACACACACACACACACATACGAGCACGCCGACACCTTCACAATCAGCCGCGATGATTCGTACTGCTGACATTGATGTTGATTGAAACGCCGCGCAGCAAAGCGTGGCGGCGCTCAGCTACTGTTGTAATGATGGATCAGCAAAGTACGGCTGATTCGCTCCGCATCAGAGACGACACGGCCGTGTGACGGCGATATCCAAAACCCCACATGACATCGAAGGTGAGCCGGAGCAGCTATGAATGACCTGCCACTGCACAGGGTTACACAATGATACTGTGTGGTTTCATAAAAGGTCACTGCACCCGAATTACAAAAAAAAAACAAAAAACACACAGTCTCCAGTCATGCAGATAGTTTTGGTTTTGTGCACTGAGGTTTTGACATACCCGCCTCAAGACCTCACTGTCAACAGCTTTCGTTAGAAACGGAGAAAATAGCTGTTGACAGCTTTCTCTGTGCGCTATCCAGAGTCATGAGCGCTCGGGTCTGTGGAAAGATCTTTTGCTCTTGAATTATTAACACGTAATGTTTCACTACAAATGAATTCCCATTTGCTTCCAATAAAGGGTGTAAAAACCACAGAATGAGAGATATGGCTGCGTCGAGACACAACCGCAGATCTGATAAATTCTTTGTGGCAGAAGTCGACGCTGCTGCCAAGAAACAATGTTTTCAGCACTCTCTCATTCTGATGTGTGTGTTCGCTTGTGTCTCTCGGCGTCATAGGCAGTCTGAAAACATGGAGCTTCCAGGTCTGAAAAGTCCCTCTAATGGCCGGCAGGGGGAGAGTCCACTGCTGTCATAGAGAATTTAAATTCTATGTAAGCTTATGAGAAAATTACCCTCCTACTTCTACTTCTTTGGCTCAGAAAACAGTTTCCTCATGAGATTAGGGTCTCAATCCCTAGTTTAAAGTCTTCCTCAATACAGCATGATGTTCATTTTGTAAACTATGCTTCCATGTAGAGTAGAGGGTATGCTCCACCCCTTCGTCCAAATATGTTCACCTTTGGCTCAAAAACCAAGATGGCAGTGAATATGGTATAACACGCATCCACTCTTCATAATAAAGTCTTTGTTCAGTACTTCTTTTTTATCTGGCTGGCTGAATTTTCACATAATTTTCACATAAATCCCCAAAATGAAAGAAATAACTCCCGAGGTCACAGTTCTCTTGTACTTGTATTCCCAGTGTTGGTTATGATGACCTGTGTCTGGTGCTGTACAGAAGATAGTCTGCTGCACTGTGTCGCCTCGTCCTCCTCAATGACTGACAGACAGACAGAGAAAATGGAGAAGAGACAGAAGAAAGAGGTACTTTGGTGCAAATTTCAGACGTTTCTGCAAAAGACAAAAAGCCCAGTTTCTTTTTGAACGTCTGAGAGGAAAAGGAGAGTGCGGTCTGTAAAATCTGCTCAGCCATTTTTCTTAAGATCACAGGGGTCGCACTGACTTGTGCAGTGGTGTGCACAAACTGTCTCAGGGGCAAGAAAAGATTAATCAATGGTAACTGATGTAAATTAGTTGTGTTGTTGCGGTGTTGTTTCCATTCTTCATAAGTCACCAGAATGCAGGAAACAAAACTTAAAAGTTTTCTGGCTCTCGGTTTGGAAATCCTCCCTATTTTTGAGATCTCAAGGTTGGAAAGTATGACGGATGCTCTTTCAAAAGCACTCTGGCTCCTGTTACTTCTCTCGGTTGAAGGCCAACGTTGCCATATAGCACTGCTAGAAGTAAACAGCACAGGTTTGGCAGCATTTCTGCAAAAAAAAATGGTGTTGTGCAATGTTAATGTTGTTGATGTAGCAGTAGAAATCATACTCTGGGGTATTTCTCATGCGATTTGATGTAAAAATTGGCAAAATAATATATTTTTTTTAACTTACTGAGGCCAAAACAATGTCTTATATAGTTCTTAAAGAATTAAAAAAATGATAAATCTTCACTCGTGGTTTAATTGTCTTGTACCGAATTGGCTTATTTGAATCTCAGTGTAATATTACAAATGCACCTATTATCTTGTTCCCTATATTATAGACTGTGTATCTGGACAAGTTTCAAGTCCTCAAAGACGTATACCTCCACTTGTGTAAAGAGGGTTTTCTGATACGCCGCGAGCAGACTTCAGTTAAAGCTGAAACGATCTGCATAGCTAGATATCACTCGAGGCAAAGTGAAGAAGTTTTGGGTTAACCTTTAAAGATTATAAAAGCCCAAACTTTAATTTTTGCAACAGCCGCCCTCATGACAAGATTAGGGCGTACAAGTAAAGTCTCTGCGTTATCGTGCGGAGTATCTAAATGAGAATAGTTTTTAGGATGAAAGGAGGAGGCGAGATGAATCACGAGGAACCAAGAAGAAAAGGAAAAAAAAACCTTCAGAGCTTCTGGTCTACAAGAGGAAAAAATGTCCAAACTTGATACTGCACACATGCACATACAACCTCCTGGAGCTCTCTGAGTCTCGGCCAATCCCGAGAGGCCGCCGTCGGTCGGTGGCTCATGTCTGGGCTCCATACATATTTAATGAGGACTCTCACTTTCTCCACAATAGGCACTATACCGCCAGACTGCAGTGCGTCAACACATCCTAATGCTACTCGCACACACACTCGAACACCCGCAGACAGACGTGCACAAACAGTCACACACTTGAACAAGACAACAATCGCTTTGTGATCAACCTTGTTCCTCCGCCCTCTCTCTCACACACACACACACTGCTTCACACAGTCTGCTGCGAGCTACAAAGGGAAAGAAGTGTTCAATGAAAGTTACCGGTGTGTGTGTCTGTGTGTGATATGTGTGCGTGAGGTTACTTTCTTAGCAGGATGTGTCGTATTGATTAGTTCCCCCGCGATTATTTCCCTCCCATTAAAGCCCCCCTCCGCCCCCGGACTGTCTGCTAGTTCCCAACTGAGAAAAGCCACTTTACACACATGTAAACATTCTCACACACACACACACACACACACACACACACACACACACACACACACACACACAGAATAACACACATGCACAGCAGCTTAGGCCAACACTATCCACTGACTGCCTCGTGTTGTGTACAAATCCTTAGCAGCAAACCTTATTGCAACTGAACACAGCATTGATTTTCATAATCCTTGGCCTCAAATTTCACTCTAATCCTGTGAAAAACTGAGCGAGAGGCGAACAGACTGAGAGCGAGAGAGGAAGAGAGAGATGAAGAGATGGAGGGAGCAAGAGACCCAGTGACGGAGAGGACGCACACGATCTGCTGAAACACAAAGGAGAGGGGAGATAGCGAGGTCGTTTATATATATATTTATATTGTCTATTTATATATAAGATATTGGAAAAAGAGAAGGCCTCAAGAACACATGACACAAACTGTGAAATACTATTGCATCGCTTTGGTGCACTAAACATGGTGAGGTCAGCAATCACCATCAATAATTATTAATTAAATGGGTTAAAAGGTCAGGATGCCAGAGCTTCTGATTGAAGCGGCTGTTAACACTTTCTGTTGGAAAGTCAAAATATTAGCACAATGACTACAAAGAGACACAGAACTATAAATAATCACAAGACAACAGCAAAGAGTCACCTAATGAATATGAAGAGACAAACAACAACAAAACCAACAGAAATAGTCAAACTTCAACTACAAAGACTCAGAAAGTAATCAGAGCGTCACAAAACGCAAAACACAAAGGAGACAAAAAACAACTAAAAAGAGCCAGAAAACAACTACAAAGCCTCATAAACAACCTCGGCATCACAGAACGACACCAAGGAGACACAAAACAACTGCACAAAACCAGAACAATCTGAAAGAGTCATACAAGGACAGCAGGGTCACAAAGAATGCACACACATACTCAAATATACTACAGGGAGTCAAAAGCAGCCACAAAGAGACACAAAACATCCACCAAGGGATGCAAAACTTCCACAAAGTGATACAACACCTCCACAAAGTGTTATAAAACTCCACAAAAAGACACAAAACCTCCATAAAGAGATACAAAACCTCCACCAAGGGATGCAAAACCTCCACAAAGAGACACAAAACCTCCACAAAGACACACAAAACCTCCACCAAGGGATGCAAAACCTCCACAAAGAGAAACGAAACTCCCACTGAGGGATGCAAAACCTCCACAAAGAGAAACGAAACTCCCACTGAGGGATGCAAAACCTCCACAAAGAGACACAAAACCTCCACCAAGGGATGCAAAACTTCCACAAATAGACACAAAACCTCCACAAAGACACACAAAATCTCCACAAAGACACACAAAACCTCCACCAAGGGATGGAAAACGACTACAAAGAGACGACGTCTCAGTGGCCTTTGCCCAGTGGCCCGTTGTCGCTCTTTGTCTGCTCCTTTATACTTTCTATTTTTATCCTCTTTTTATATTTTCTCTTATCTCATGTCAGTTGTGTGAGGATGGCTACCAGTGGCTGTTGCATGTATATGTGTGTGTGTGTGTGTGTGTGTGTGTGTGTGTGTGTGTGTGTGTGTGTAAGGACCCGGCTCAAGGAAAATAAAGGCTGTCTCTCACTTTGCCTGTTGGCCTGTGGCTTGTCTGGCTTTTCACTGAAATTCCCTTTTGCTTTCCGCAGAATGGGCCTCAATGAGGACACAACTGTCGGGTCTGAAAAGGCCTCCAGCTCCATTCTCAGGAGGTCTGAACCAGCGAGGATCCCTCCAGCCCCTCTCTATGACTAGCTCGCTATCTGCTCCTCCTCTACCTTAATTCCATCAACATCAATGGGTGCTATTGATGGGTTTGAAAGCATGGGTTTTTGTGGGTAATTACAGTTCCACACCACAAATGGTTCTAAATGGTTTTCCGTGACACTCTATTGATCCTTGAGGGGTAAATTGGTCTTTTTTTTTTTTGCGTGCCGCCTGCCTCGAGTGTACAGAGAGCCTAAAGAGGGGTGGTGTGAGGACAGCGAGGCTTTTTTGGCCACAGCAGGGTCAGTCGCATTATAGTTCAGCCAAAATAGGTTCAAACACCACAGAGTATCTCAGCTTCACCGCTGAGCACATTTTTTCTTTTCCCTTATCTAAATCCAGATGATCATTAATGACAAATGAATGAAATAGCAATTTTCTCCTGACCAGACCGCTCAGTGAAAAAGTCAGAGCATCACTTCTCAGCACATTATGAAAATAACCCTTCATTATGGCAGGCACTACATTTATCTATGCTGTCAAACTGTGTAAAAAACAATAATCTTGCATTAAAATTGCATCAAAACATCTCATCGTGATTCATCATGATCGTGCTAATCATGGTTTCACTGGCGAGCACACTGACGGATCCTTCTTCACCACGACTACATGGACTTTTGTTGTTACAAGTGTCCGGACATTAGTTTACATTTTGAAAAAGTAATGAATTCCTTTCTCAGTGACTTTTAAGGTCAAGTACATCCAGTGCTCCGTGAGTTAATGTGCTCTGTCAGCCAAGTCCGAAGCCTTTTAGGTGAGATTAAGAAATGTGAAGGTCATCTGTTTGTGCCAATGTCAGAAAAATACAGCAACAGAAAAATGATTACAAGCGTCACTGATAGGATCAATACAGCTGGAAAAGGTTGATGCGAGTTGACTCACGCCGAGTTCAGAGCTCATGATATCATCCAACTGTAGCTTCATAACTAGGGGTGTAAAGTTTCACCAATATGAATCGCTAACTGTATTGATTTGAATTTATCATTAACCGGTCGATGGCCCGATTCTAAAGTTATGTATCAGTTGACTGAAGCTTTGCTGCTAATTCTGCAGAGCGTCTCTCAACTCTCGTAAAAGGTTAAAGGTCAACGCGCAATTCTCGCGAGAGTAACATTAGCGTATCCGAGGGAAAAACCACAGCAACAACAACAACAACAACTACATGTCCGACAACTCCGACACTGTTTACAATGCACCAGCTAATCTGAAATCTAAAGTTTGGAAGAGATTTGGATTTTATGGACATTTGGACAAAAGTCTGGCCATATGTAAGGTCTGTAGAACAGCTATTAAGTACAGCAGTAGCACGACAAATCTGACAACTCACCTGGTGAGACGGCATGGAGAAAACTACGCGGGAGACGAGGAGTCTGTGGATGCTAACGTTACAGCTAGCACAAGCAAGAACACACAAGACAACGACATGGCTATTAAAGACTTTTTCCAGCCACAACTGGGCGAGGTCCAAGGTAATCCCGGCATCTATAGCCCGTTTTATTGCGAAGGACTTACGACCTTACAATGTGGTTGAGAGTGATGGCTTTCGAGACATGGTAAGGTAAGCAATCCCACTTTTATAGAATTGCTTATTTTAATTCATAATGGAAAATTAATGTCTACATTAAACAAACGTTAAGAACTGTATCAGATTGCATCGAATCGCATCGTATCGTCCCTGAATCGTATCGTATCTAGATGCGTATTGAATCGTCTTATGAGGGAAAGATACACACCCCTATTCATTATCCGAACATAACCTTAACGTTACGTACATGAGAGAGGCATCGTTCATCTCATCCTCAACTCTAAGAATAAGCGGATTTCCGAAAAACTCCTTGAAAACTGGATCTTTCTTGATTCATTATACGAATAAATAAAACGCTCGCATGACGGATGCGCGACTAATTACTGATTGGTTGGGGTAAAATGATTAAACACTCCCAAACAAAAACACAATTAACATGAATAAAACTGAATAATGTGATGAAAACAAGATGGCACTTGAGTCGAGCTGATCATCAGGCTACTTTGAGTCCCACATATCTTGAAAAAAAAAATAAAATATGCATACAGTCCCAGTATACGCTCATTCCTCCCTCTGTATTGTTTGTATGAAAATAAAGAGTAATGCCTCGCTGTAAACACATCACTTCACCGACACCGCGTCTGTGATTACAGTCATCCCTCTCCACTCATTGTTTGATTAACTGACAGTTTGTTTGATTAAAATCAGCTGCAGCCTGATTGGAATAACCTGTCATTTTAATCAAAATGATCCCTCGCTAAGCCACCCGGTTGGCTGCTGTTTGATGAAAATTACCTGCTGTTGGGTTGCAATTACCTGTCTGATTATTCACCAGAAACCGCTCTTATCAAAACACCTTCGGGGCTTTTTGAAAGACTGAGGAGCACTTGTAGTTTCCCTTTTTTTTACAAGACGGTATGCTGAAATATTCATGCGTGTTTGTGTCAACAGGATACCTCGCCGACTTCGACTGGCTCGCTCGTCTTGTCCGTTCTCTTCCCATCGAGGAGGCAAAACATCCTGCAGTGTATATACTGCGTATTTTCACCTCCCGTTCCGGTTATGCTGTTTACACTCGAGGCTCCGCTTTCTTTTTTATGCTTTTAAGCTTTGTGTGCAGTCATCATCGACATTACGTCGTGCTGCTGCGACCTTACGAGTTCTACCTTTGGGGATTGAGGAATTGCCAATAAATCCATTTCTGTGTTTTAGCGGAATATTAAGGTGCATTTGTGGAAGTGGGTAGCATCGGGAGGAGTGGACTCCAGCTGTTTGGTATTTGCAGCAAGGCTCAGAAAGCGCTGTGAAACTGTGCCTTTGCATTATGGTTATTGCACACCAGGGTACATTATCTTTCCATTACATCAAGCAGTTTGATAGAGCCATACTCTCGGGGCACTTCTAATTTTCTAGCCCTTACGTCTGGGACTTCTTCTGAGCGCCGCCTTTGCTTCTGCTGATACCAGCTGATCCTTGTATCACCCCAAACTGGCTGCTTCATTTAAGCTCCATCCATGCTGCAGAGAGCAAAACACACCGACACTGCCACAGCCTGGAAACAGTTCACAAGTCGAGCCTCATCTAACTGGGCTCTGCACCCGCATGTTTATTACGTACCCCTCGAGGATGTTTTTTAATGCATGTAACACATTACTTGCCTCCGTCTCATCGGCAATAAATGGTTAAAATTTATGACAAACCTTATTTCTTTCACTGAACTAGTTCTCCTCGCGTGAGTCAAAGTCATTTTTGGACTGACATTGCCGAGTCCTGTAAGGATAGTAATTGGATTTCCAGAATAAGCGAAAATCTCCTTTCTCTCTGCGCCCTGCTCTAGTAATTGAGGTTAAATGAAATGGTCAACCATGCACTAAACCTCAGTGGGTGTTCGGCGGCGGGGGTGTGAAGCATAAAGACAAGTTCTAATCTATATTCTTAGTGCTCCAACTGGCTACAACAACAAATACAGAGGGGTTAGAGAATGTTGAGGTGTTGAGATAATCTGATTGTAGCCGTGTGGGTCCGCCGGTGTCGAGCGGCTTTGACAAAAAAGTTGCAGTATCAAGCCTTTTGTTGGGATGAGCAAGTGAGACATTATCAGGGTTTGGTTAAACAGCTAAATGATCCAAATTTCATATCTGATAAGTTGTGAATTTAATCCTGAAACTGACTGATCATAATTTGCTTTTTTTTTTTTTTAAGAAACAGCAAACAGCAACTGAATAAGGATTTTCCCTTTATCAGTTAGCTTGTTATCAGTTAGCACCTGTCTTTGTGTATGAGCTTTGTATTATGGGTAGGTCGTGATAACACGATTAAATAACAACTAAGTTAGCTGTGTGCTGCCAGTGTTAAACACTTTGGTTGTAACTCCAGTTTGCAGACTTGCAGGCTAGCTGAAGTTTTGTGTGGAGAGGAGCCCGGTCGCCAGGATACAAGGCTAGCAGTTACTAGAGGTAGAGGTCCAAAGTTGACACGTGAGAATGATTATGAACTGACTTTCATACCTGGAGGGGTAGAGGTTGATGGTGGCATGATTACAGCCAACAAGGCTGCCAGACTGCCGACCGCAGTTTCGAGTCACACCAGTGGATATTAGATAGAAGGCCTCTAGACACTTCCATCCTTTCTTACCACGTCAACAGTAGGTGTTGTTTTAGGAAGATCTCCAGACATTTTTATGGCAACCAGAACCGTCTACATTTCTCGGGACGTCGGACTGTCTCCATCAGTAATCTCAGGTATTCTAAGCCAAACCATAACGTTTTACTAACCCTGTGTTTTTTTTTTTGCCTCAGCCTACGCTGAGCATCAGCACAGTGTTGTGACAAGAGAGAAATAGAACATTTTAAAAAAAGGCTGTTTGTGGTTTTTGCAGAAAATTACTGAGTATTTATTCTGACGATGTGGTCGTGGGAGGAGGGAGGGAGGGAGCCTCTGTGTGTAGTTTTACGACTTCCATGATATACTTCTGTGATGTGTACTGGCACACTTGTGTTGTTGTTGGCTTAGGTGAGGCAGATCTCGCTGCTGATGAAGGTCTTTGTACTTGTTGGCAAGTGTTTGTTTTTTTTGCTACCAAATGTGGACCCTTGGAATTAGTTGTTGTATCCTTGGTGAAGCTGGCTGGTAGCACACTGCTGCCTACAACACAGAGCGTGTTTCATCCTGAGTGCTACTCAAGGCCCTCGATCCCTTTGATGGCTGCAAGTGTCCGTCTACATTCACTAGTTTTGTCCAATTTTTTGAGAGGCTGCATCTTCAGGCATGCAGCCGAGAGATGTCCATCTTTGTCAAATACTGCCGAATGTAAAATGAATACTGTTGAATTAACTGGCTGTTTGGTTTGCCTGTGTTGAAGGGAATTCACTCTTAGGGGGGGAGATAAAATGACCAATGTAGTTTTTTGTGTACTTGGCTCCCACCATTCTCCGTTTTTTTTTAAACTCAATAAACCTTAAATTAGCTTTATCCTCCCTTCAGCCAGCGTTTTAACAAACATACGTTATCTGGAGCAGATCCGTGCTCACTTAACCCTACGGGGGGTTTGTCTCTTTGTTCAAACTCACCAAACATCCTCTGCATCCACGTCGCACTCAGCCCCAAACTGGCAAATATCACAGGTGGAGGTTTCCTTCTGCCCGGCCTCGGCTGAGCCTTCTCCACCTTTAAGAAACACAAAAGGCAGAGACGGAGAGAAAAACATTTAACACCTGTTTCATCCAGGAAGGATTTGCACAAACACTTACTGTTTGTCTTAAACCCAGCTGTTTCATTCAGAGGTAGATAGAACCTGCAACAAAAGACCCCGTTAACAATACACCTCTCACAATGCAATGTGACCGTGAGAAATCATCCTCGGACAACTCAAGTGCATTTACATTCAGCCACATCCCCGCCGTAATCCCACCGAAGCCGTCTCCCTCATCCCTTCACTCCTTCCCTTTTTTTCCCCCTCAACCCTCCTCTCTCCTCTCTCCGGTACTCGTCTGACTCCCATCTATCACTCCCAATATCCCCGCTGATCTCTTTGGAGTCCCTCTTTTATTTCATCGGCCTGATTTTCTCGCGCTGTGAGTGCCACGACTCCTTGGCGGCGGTGTGGGTACTGGCGTCAGGCTTATGGCGGCTTAGGGACCCCGCCGGTGCATATCACGCTTCATGAGCGGCCGAGGGGGAGAGGGAAGAAAACGGGAGGGGGGTTGGGGGGGGAGCAAAAAAAAAAAGCAATCTGGCCAATCTCAAATTGCATTCTCCGACCACAGAGGACTCCTCCAGTCTCTGCACGCTCTCGCTCTTCTTCGCTTTCCCCTCGGCCCTCTTCTCCATTAGAAAAGCGCTATTTTTAAACTTACTCGGGGGCCCACGAGGACAACTTTGGAAAAGAAGACGAAGAGGTGGCATCATTTCCCCATGTCATATCTTTAATCTCCCCTACACACACACACACACTGAACACACACTCAGGCTATTCACAGACACCCACACACTGCTGCCACCATTCGCTGCTCCCCTGCGTCGCCTCTCTCATTCTCCCTTCTGAAACTTTTGTTATTTCTTGTGATCCCCGGCGACGCGCTGGATGAATTGGAGAGAGCTCTGGTAGGGAGGTTTAACCTGATTTTCCGCTGCGAGGCTTAAGTTGGGTTTGACTCTTATTTTAAGGTCAAAGTCACTTAGTCTCACCGTTGAATCTAGTTAGCATTTTGACTTGCCTCCTCCATAACTCTCGGCTCGGATTTTCGTGGCTGTAGGGTCAGATTATCTCGACAGCTTCATTCGCCTCTTTCGACTGTGTCCAAAAAAACACAATGCAGCCGACAAGAGTGAAAAGTTCCTCTGCTGAGGGTGTTAAGCTACTTTCAAACGTCCTGTATTTCCCTCTCAGTGTTTATTTTCCTTTTGAAGTTGACTCCAAAGCTGCAGGTGCTGGAAGGCAGCCACGGCAGAGAGGCAGCACGTCCTCCGAGTGCTTAAAATTTTGCAGTCAGGTGACGAGATGTACACTCCGGTACGACTTTATCATCTGGTCACTGGACCGGCAGGGCCAAGAGGTGTGACACAGTGTTCACATGTAGCCACTCAGTGGAGCCTCAACGCCAAATTGCCACCGCAGTAATAATTTCAGAAAAATGTATACTTCTAAAGAAAATCTGTTTCCAAAAAGTTTCCCAGTTACTTGCAAAGACAGTTAATGAAAGCAGCTTTGTTTTTGCACTGAATGAAAGGGAAGGTTGAGACTGAAATTGTGTGTTAATTAATGTTAATTAGCTGTATGGGCTGTACTTGTGTCGGCTGCCTCTGCTGCTACTTGATCAACAAGATTTATCTTTGAAATTTCAGCCACAGTTGAACATTTTCTATTGTTTTTTTTACAACTCCTGATAGAAATTCAAGAGCAAACACTTGGTCACATGTTGTTTCTGCGCTGTCTTCATCGAAGGTGTCGGTGTATAGTTTGATGATGAAAGAATTCTGCGGAGGCAAGGCTGGGTGGAATGGTAGAGCAATCTTTATTGAAACAGATCTCGAGCCTGCGTCCGAACCAGGGCGGCCGCTCCCGGTGTCCCAAATTCTTCTGCCCAATTCTTTGCCCTCTGCTCCATTTGAAATCCTCTCGAACCTTCAATCTTAGGAAATCTACAAGTAACCACCCCACCTTCTCTTCTTGCGCAGGCCTTTTTAAAGTCCCTTCGCCTGTACCTACCTACTTCTTGTAATTGGTCATTTTGGTGGGTTGAGGGTCAAACCATCCAATAGACTGAAAGAAAAGTTGGCCTGTCTGCCTGCTCATCTCCCATAAATCACCTAACTCTGCTGTCACTCCTTAGGTCTTGTACCCCAAAATGGCCAAAATGGTCTCACTTGTACTTCTATGGGAACACAAACGTTTAGACATCTCCCACCATCTGGCGCGAGGGTCACACTCAGTTTTAGTACTTTATGGTGGCCTGGTCTTTTCGCTGACCTTTGACACACACACAGCTAAATAATAACTCCTGGACCTGCAAGAACCACACCGTCTGGATTCCTTAACTCACACAAGGAGAAGCAATTGGACATAGTTAAATCTAAACTACGTTAAATCAAAGATCAGAATGTGTTGCAGTCCAGATACCTCACACACATTAATATAAAAAAATGCGTCCACCAGACTGTTTGTAGTAAAAGCCCTGATGATGTCCCCGATTCTATAACGATGCATTGTGGGAAGTGTAGGATCCAGTCTTTTGGGAGCTTGACACATACAAGGTCGTGTCAGGATATCTCTACTAAACATAATTTCCTTTCACTTTCTTTTTATATCCGTCTTGCGTTACAGTTTCAATACTTAAAAGACACAAGCCTCAGCGCCTCAGTCATCATTGCTGATATAAAAGTGAAAAACAATGATGATATTTCTCGTTAGTCATCAGCATTGCATCTTTACCCTGGGCCCAAATTTATCTTAGTTATAAATGCACAGTATGTATTTGCACAGCGTGCTGCCGGGGGTCCCTCAATCCAAACAAAACAAAGGAAGTAAGTACTGTGGGATCATGGGAATTGTTGTCTTCATTGTTCAAAAGCCATGATTACAGATTAAAATCTATAAGACGTGACTCAGAATGATGAATGAAGTACATGACCTAATAAAATATATAAGAGTTGCTTTTAGCGATTTTAATGTGTAAATGTTTCGTATTATATCTTCTGCTGTAGCTGCTCAGCAGTGAGTTTATTATAACTAGTCTTTGTATCAGCTACTGCTCAGAGTACTTTTACAAATGTAAACAACAACATATGAAGAAAACTCAATCACACACACACACATGCGGCTTCATCAACTTCATCACTATTTGTGGAGTGGCTACTTTGTTGATTTACTTTCTCAAAGAATAATTTTTCTGATGAATCATCTGGAGTTTACCATGTTTTCGAGGAAGTCCTCGCAAGTAGATGTGTGCGGGGATGTGACACCACTGACAGGCGACCAAATTGAAGAGTCAAGATACAAGATTCAACATGTTTACTGACATCTTTGTGTCCTCTGTGCATTTCTTAATGAAGCTCGTGACTGTGTTCGTGTCGTCACTGATATTTCCTGCGTCCCTGAACCCCCTTCCAGTCAACACGTTCAAAACAAAATGAAGCTCAAACCCGTTAACTTGGACAAAATTAGGATTTCTCTGGGTTTGAACACATTTGGAAAGATTCTGGTGAATGTAGAGTAACAGCAACACCACAAAGGTCTAGTCATTTGTATTTAAATGCTGAAATGTGACATATTATGCCTTTGATTCATATCCTATCAAGGCGTGTTGTCAGTGTTGTTCTCAAGTGTTCAACTGTGCCTGACAGTTCAATTATATGAGCTTGTTTTTGTATCATACCAGACTGTAACGTACTGTCGACACCGTGACTGCGGCTGATTGAATTAGCCAGTTGAGACTGGTTGACCGCTGACGTAAATGAAATTTCTCCGTATATCCAGCCGTCGTGTACGTCGTGGGCAGTGAAATTTTCACAGGGCTCCCGCAGGAACTAGGAGCTGGCCGGTCTCTCAAGCTGCTCTGTACTCTGTCAAATGATCAGCTCCACATAAAGGGGCTTGTGGGCAGGCAAGCATGTAAGCTCTCCCACGACTCCCTGCTCGTAGGAGAGCAGAGTCGTGGTGTTTCTTACAAGTGTGCGCGTACGTGCACGAAGCAAAATGCCAACATTGTCTTCTTTTCCCTCCCAAACACTCCAGCTAACACATCTCGTATGCACTCTCTTACTCACACTCTTCCCCCGGATCCCAATACGAGGTACTGCAGGCACAATTACTGAAGGCGGCTGGGGACAGGCAGTGTTTTCCACTCCTCAAATCCCTGATAGAGTGTCCTGTAGCACTAACACAACATCTCCCCTGTTTCTGCGTCTGCTAATCCCTCGAATCAGGAGACACGGCTGGGTAATGACTGAAATGATTAGCCCCTCTACTGCCCCCGCAACCGCCCCCCCGCCAGCTCCTACATCTCCCAGTATCGATCCACACCTGGACCGTATCGGTCAACCGGCTCCCCCTCCGCGATTACTGTCCTAGCCTCACCTTCATCTCTACTGAATCCTGCCCTCTCCTTTTGTTCCTTTTGTTTCAAGCAGTTCACTTCACAATCAGCAACAATCGTGTAGTTTTTTGTGTTACTTTAGCAAAAAAGAAGAAGAAGATAATGTCGAGATTAAGTTACAAGGACGAGAAGAAGAGATTAGAGCGAAATAATGACTTAAACATGAGATTATCAGGATAAAAGGTAAAATGACAGGAGGAAAAGATGGTGGATCATCCCCAGAGGTGCTGTGGACGCTCATCTGGGGGTTAAACAGTGTCTCTAATCTCTCTGTCTGGAGATCGGCTAAGCTGTGAATACAATATGCACGTCTGTATGCACACAAATTGGCATTATCACGAATTTAAACCCTGAGATTCCACAATGACAAGATCTTCCTGTAGAAAATAGGAAAAAGGTTTGCTGCGATGAGCTCGGAGCTCATTTAACTGCTGATTCGTTCACTGTAAGTAGTAAAATAGAAGCAGGGACAGTCAGTGTGCTCGACGAACATGAAGAAATATCTGTGACGATATCCTAGTAAATAACTACGGCATTAAAATCTGTAGAAAATTTAACAAAAGATGAAGAAAAATGTGCACTTTCACTAAACTCGACATTTAACTTGAATGAAAATCACCTGTTATGGTAATTTTTCCAGGAACAACTACGACTTTATCCAAACAGATCTGAGTATGAAGTTGATTTTCACTTCTATCATCTATATCCCAAATTTGATCTTTGACCGATGACAGTGTGCTGTGTTTCTCTGAAGCCTCCCCCTCAACCACTAACCCTGATTTGAATTCTGTTGGTTTTCTGCCTCCATTGATGGAAATCCCCTCGGCTACGACTTCCCACCGGTGGAACTGTGAAACTGGTCGTGCCTCAGAAAAAAAATATCATACGCCCGTGGTGTTTATTGCAACTTATATTGGCTGCCTTCCCTTCGACACACAGCTCTGTGGCAGGTTTTTTTTCTTGCCAAGCGCTCGCTCACGGGGGGAAATGGTGGGTCTCTGTAAATAAATGAATCAAAGAGTATGGCCTAGAACTGCTCCAAATAATGATAACTTTTGTTGTGAATTGGCGCTATATGAATACAATGACTTGGAAATTGACTCACTGGAGCAGCTCCGGGCTCTGTGACACAGTAGCCTTCATTGTTATAGGCTTGTGATATTTAACTAATCAGACAGAGCTTTTGGTTGACATTCAAATAATGATTTAGATGTTGTTTAACATGGCAACCGTAGCTGCTTTGGAGCATTCGGCTCAGCCCCGGTTCACCCCAATCAGCCGACGATCGTGCAGATGTTAGCTGGCTCGCTGATCTCAAACTTTTCCAGGAACTCTGATTCTCTCTGGCACTTTCTCCCAGACTGCTCTCATTTTCTTTTCTTTTTTTTTGTCTCCATGCATTCCTGAATTGGAGTCCCAAAGATCTGAGTTAAGCAAAAAAGTTTTCGCTCGCTCAAGTTAAAGTTATCTTCAATCAATTAAATTCTTACCACGCCATGAATTTAGGTCAATAGCTATCTGTCCATGTGTTTGTATCGACTCTACCAGAGAGCAAGCATGTCAGTTAATCTCAATTTGTACGGCCATGTTTTTCTCCTACATGAGCTTATGGTACAGTTATATCACCGAAACAAAGACGAGATCATTCATTTGAAGCGAGCACACGGAGAGAACAAGGGAAAATTGTATTTGAGTAAGCAAACGCACACACACACACACACATACACACAAACACAGACAGGAGATTTAGGGCACTCTAGCATGCGGCTATCATACGGATGATGAATGAAGCCCACACACCTCTGGAAAACAGAGCAGGACCACTACGACCTTGGTTGCAAACACACTGGGGAGGGATTGAGAAGAGGGGGGCGAGAGAGAGAGAGAGAGAGGGGAGGGGATGGGTTGATGAGTGTGTGTGTGTGTGTGTGTGTGGTCGCTGACACACACTCAGTGTAAACCCCACATGGCTCTCTATTGTTGCTGAATCCCCCCTTCAAAAGGTTTAGACTGGGCTCAGACTAAACGTGTTGAAAGCCATTTATTCAACCCCCCTGGAGCACGATGGTGATTTGTTTGGTTCAGACGGTGAGATGCTCATGTGTTGCACTATCAGGGCAGTTTAACATGTGAGCCGCTGGAGATATTGCACCCGGGTTGAGGACAATGTCACCAACAGAAAGAAGTAATGATGCAACCCAATCACCAGAGTGATGTTTCAATGTGTGTCTCTTTACATGTGTTTATGTTGCAACCTTACTTTTCTTTCTGTATAATATGTACTGATCTGGTTAGGTTTAGGTCTACCATCATCTCCTGAATTTCCGTACATGACAGGTCAGGTTGTTAACCGTCCAGGCGACTGATGATTCCAATAAGAAGGATTCATCCATGCAGACATTTGTGACCACAAGAACCAGATATTTTTTTGATGAAACCTTGCAACATCTACAGCTGTGTTTGTGGAGACCATAAAAGGCATTTTGAGCCAAAACATCATCTTTTCCTGACCCTAACCACGTGGCTTTAGTGCCTAAACCTAACCAGAACAGAAGTACATTACACTTCCAACATTTATTATTATGATTTGGTCGCATCATTAAATGTTTTTGTCAGTTTTATTTTCTTTAACCAATTCACCGTATGCGATAACTTTATATAAAACCTCCTATAAACCCTGTAGAGCAAAACAAAATATTAGACACAGGATGCGAATAAACAGCAGTACAAACTGCAGCCTCTGAAATATCCATTAGGTTGATGCAACACTCTCTAAAACAGCTTCAACGAAAGCCAAACATTATAACTTCAGGAAGGTGCAGGGCTGTTGTATTATAAGCCGCATTAGTTTTAGTGCCATGTACTTTATAAATCACTCCTTGCACATATACTCAATTCCTATTGAGCGTTCCAAAAAGACTTGTATACCGGCCACATAATAATTGCACAATGCCAGCGAAACCGAACTACGCCTATTGGCAGGTGTGATAAATCTTGCAGAGGGCTGTTTTCTTTCCCGCACACGGACATGTGATCCGTGAAAGGTGATACAGGAAGCAATAAACACGAGGCGGATAGCTGATAATGGGCCGGGGATGATGATACTGAATCTATGGAACAATCGCATTGTATCTGCATCACACTGCGAGACGTACACGCAGTTTGAACTCTGACTCATTTGCGATGCAGTCTTTCAGTTGTGTTGGAGAGCTCCATTAAGAGAAGGCCGTGCTGACAATTAAACTATTAAAGCCATCAATCAAAATGGCATTATCAACGGGCCGTTGCCCCAAGTGGCCGATCTGACAGGGCGAGCCGGGCCAGGGAACAGAAGACAGCCAAATAATCCATAAACATAATGGACATCAATATTGAAAAGATGACAGATGAGACTGCCGACAGAGGCCTGGATTCAATTTCTATTCTTTTTTTTTTATCCTGCAGGAGACCGTATCGCGTTTCACAAAGTCATTTGTCAGCCATGAGGCCGATGAGGAGAAGCCAAGCTCCTCAAAAAGTGAGCCAAGGGCGGTTGTTCCAGTGACGCAAATGACAAAATGAATCAGGCACGAGGCAATAATGACTCCGATATAAATAATGATACTATCAAAATGCTTGGTGGGCGTTGTCAGGGAAACATAAAGACCCATGCAGCGTTAGCAACAGAAGCAATATTTTGAAAAAGCCAGTTTTAAAATCACATTCCAACGACAAAAAGGAATCAAGTTTTGGCTGTTGGAGTTAATTAAATTGACTGTCAGAACAAAATGAAAATCATTCATTTAAAGTTCCCATGAAGACGTAATGATCGTGTTTTTAATCACAACATGTCTGAAGCTGTGCAACACCCACACGCCATTATTTGGCCCAACACTGGCAAAGAAAGTCGTTTTGTAGGAATTCTGGTATTTAAAGAGTTTGTCATTTCCGTATATACAATAAAAAATTGTGATGACTCATCCTACAATCTAATTTTCCATCCAAGTGTTTCTGTGGGCCGGATTACAAAAACACAACTTCATATCTTAATTCACTGATTTTAATCATATTCTGTGGATGTCCTCCAGCTGCTTTGCCTCAGCTCTGGACAGATAGGTTAATTTGTTGCTACAGTAATCGCTAATTGCTGCTAGCACCCTCCGAATGAACACCTCTGAAAAAGGCATTAACACAGCCTCCAAGAGAAAGAATTACTGAGGTGATTTATGGAATCTCCTGAAGGACAGATGGCTTGACTTGTTGCTTAACTTGTTGCTAACTGCAGCAAAATGTAGCTAGTGAGCTAAGTTAGCCATGCAGCTAGCAGTCGTATTAACGATGACTGATCTCTGGGGTGCCGGAGTCAAACTCAGGGAATAAATGACTGAGGTATTTCATGGAATCTCCTGATAGATTTACTTGTTGCTAAAATGATTGCTAACTGCTGCTAACTGTAGCGAGTGAGCTTCGTTAGCCACGCAGGGGTGCGGCAGGAAAACAACATTGATTGTAATATAGCGATAAGGTGCAAGCAGCCAAGAAGGAGGGTTGTTGTTGAGCTGCTGAGCTGTTGAGTCCATTGTGCTGCAGCGAGTGACCACAACATAACTCAGGTAAAGTCCTCGCCGGGGTGGATTCATCACTGACCTGCTCTCATATTTTAGTCAGACGCAATCACAAAAGACAGCAATCATTTGTAATTGACGCCTGCCGGTGCATGTTGACGAGACGGTTCTCATGCGACCTTGCGGCTTTTCCTGTCACAGCATACTGTCGAGTCTCTTCAATCCTTTTTTGAGGGTAGTTTGTTGGGCAAAAGCAGAGCCACAGCAAAGACAACTACCCATCCCCCTTTCATAGACAATTAAGTTATCTGATTCAGTTTCTTTACTTTTTTTTGCACCCCCTGACCTGCTTTCTGTCAAATAACCATAATAATATCCCTCCAGACTTAATGGACTGGTTCCTTTGACCAGACGATTCAGAAGATTACTGGGCAACTGAAAGCCGCTATTACTTATTTGAGCTGTCACATTACTCTGATGACCGACTGACCCTGATGGAGGCCATCATGCTTTCGAGTTTAGACCGTTTGCACACAGCTAGCGAGTCGGACGTCACCTCCTGCTGACATGTTGGGAGTTGTGTCCATAAATCTTTGACTAAAATCCTTTCTGTCCCTGCTCAAGCCAACACAAATAAAACTCTTACGCCGGAACTCAATGCTCAGATCAAATTCAAACCTGAAGCGCAACACAAACACGGTGGCCTCCGACTCGCTGTCGTAAATCCCACAGTACCTGGGTGCAGCTCCAGCCAGGTACCACACTGCTAGTGACCGTGCAGCTGTTAACGAATCCTAGAACAAGGTCGCCAACTGGGTCAGAGCCTTTCTGAATGGATTAAAAGGAGAATTGTGGCTTTAAAAACGTCATCTTTCCCAGCTTTGAGAGGATTAGACGCTGCATTCTGTTCTCCTCTCGCCTGTATGGCTTAGCGACTGTCTTTCAATCCTGTCACCTATCTGCAGTCGACCAGAGCCGTGGAAAAGTGCATTCATGGTGCTCAGAAACTTTAGGAATATGTACTGGCGTGTCTAAACCTCCGCCTCTACCTCCCTTTCTTCGCTCTAATAAGCATGAGTGAGACACAAATATCAACCTGTGTGTGGTTCTTGATCACAGAATGGGTATTTAGGAGATTTAATTCCAAATGTTGAGGTACAACGGATCTTAATTAGCATCTTAATAGTTTATTTATTAGGCCTTGATAATGTTACCTCTGCCAAGAATGTAATATTTTCACCTGTGTCCGTTTGTTGGTTAGTTGGTTTGTCAGCAGGATTACACAAAAATCACTGAGTGTATTTTCACAAAATTTGGATGGAAGATTTTGGAACTTTGTGATGAAACGTTTATCCAACATCTTTGTTAATTTCTCAGGAAGTAAGAATTAGATCTTGATGAAATAAACCAGGCGTCATTAGATCGCCGGTGTCTACGAGTGTGTACAATTTGACGAGGATCCAAATAAATCTGGATCAAGCAGATTTGAATATATCGTCATAGAGGATGGTCTTTTTCATTGTCCCAGTGGTTGGTTGTTAGAGACCTGGTGAGAATAAATTAAGGTGAACGAGTTATGGGTGGTTTAAAATTTATAGTGATACGGGGGGGATATCAAGTTTAATATTGGATTAGGCTTAATTGAATTAAAGAGGACTGTTGGGTCTTGGCAGAGGCCTTTCTAGTTTTAAATGTTCAATACTTGTGCCAGTACAGACATAAATATGAACATGTTTTTGATATATGTTATGTTTTTTCTCTCTCTTGCTGATTGGAGATGAAAAAAATGACGTCAGTGCATTACCTATGGAGGTTAGGACCTGGAGGTGTGTAGCGTAGCTTAGCAACAGATGCCAAGAAACACTTACACTTCATTACTCAGTGTAAAACTCAACCTTTTGTTATTTTTTACTGTCCTGGTATAGACCTTATAAATGCCTTTGGTCTTTGGTCAGAACCAGGCTAACGTCCAGCCTTTATGCTAGGCTAAGCTCATCGTCTCCTGCAGCCGTAGCTAATTTGTTAATGCATGACGAGTGACTGATATCAATCGTTCAAGCTGAAGTCAATGCAGTCCTTTAAGTTTTGTTACTGATACCAACATGACGCTGTGTCTTTGAGCTATACTGTAGCTCACCCTTGGTAATAATTGGAAAATGTGTCAGTATTCAACTTTGTCTCATCCAAAAGCCATTTAAAAACTAAGCATGGATGAAAACATTAGCAGAAGTATGATTTAAATGGAGGGAAATTTTCATCTTTTAACCAACACATGCTGAATTCTTGTACTCTTTCTGTTTTTGATGCCCTGTGATGAGCTGTGACACATTACAGTTGGTGCCCCAACAGTGTAGGAGCACCAGTCCCAGCAGATTAAACTTGTTTTGACAAAGTTGAAATGTATATTTATACTTCGGAGGACATGCACACACTGTGAAGTGCAAATCAGTGCGAGTTTGAATAGCAGTCCATCAGATGTCAGACGAGCCATCACTCACTAATCAGAGAGGCATCTGTGTCTGTGTATTAATGCAGTCCCTCAGCGAGTCATGTGCCTTTACAAGATAAATAAAAATCCCCACAAATAGTTACCGTAACAACTACAATGCATGAAGCAAGTACGGAACATCTGGAGTTTGGACCGGCTCAGTATTATGCTAAAAGCATTTCACAGTGCGCTGCTTCGCCAACAACAGACTGTGGAATCAGCTTTTGTGCCGTTTCTTCCTCCGTATTCGCTACGGCCCTTTTTTCTGAACAGTCCCTTTCTGTGTTGTGTCCCAAACAAGATTCCTCTTTTAATCCGGAAACATGCTTAACTAGCCTAAAGCAAGTCACATTGGACTTCAGAAAACACGGGGAAAAAAGCAATGCTTTTCAAAGCAAGGCTATTCTTCCCTAAAGAGGACACCCGTCTATTTAAAGTTTGATTTCACTAATGCATTATGACAAAGCCACAGCTCTGGCCCACAGCACCGGCTGTCTATTAAACCCAGGGAAGGATTTTTTTTAATCAGGCACACTAAATCATTCATGCCTTTGTTTCTGGTTAATTTCAACTAATATAATTTTACATGACTGTGGCAGACACCGCCACCACAGCATCAAAATGCAATGGATCCCCATTATTCGGCCCAAGTTTTTCTTTTTGTACACCTGTTCTTCCCTTCCGTGATCCTATTATTCGTCCTCACATGCACACAGCTCACGAGGATTTTGAATTTCCTATCCATATCTCACATCAGCATGCTTGTTGGAAATTCAATTAATTTCCCTCTCAGTTCGCACCAGCAGCCAGGCCTCTCTAACCTTGGCATATTTACTCTCAAAGCCCCAGCACAACATGGAGAATACACAGGAATGAGCTGGCAGGGAGCAAGAAGCATGCTCTCGCTCTCTGCCTCTATCCCTTTTTATATTCGCCCCAGTGGAAAATTGCGGTGCACTTTTTATTTGTCGAGTGGTCCTTCTGCGGGGAAAAATATCCAGTCACGTGTGGCTCGTTGCCCACCTTGACCCGTTCTGCAATGTAGAGCAACCAGTGGACACGGACTGAGGCGTACTTCATCATACTGTGGCTGTATGTTTGAAATATGACCCAATTTCAACACCCCAAAAAACTGGCTGAGCAAAGATTTTACTGGCCACGTTGTTCCAGAAACAACCACACAGGTGTTTCAAGCACGGATAATTAGATCTCGGTGTTTCATGTGCGAGCGCTATCACCGGGATGTTTGTCAAAAATGCGGCTCTCGTATATCGTGAATGTGACTTACAGCAATAGTTTGACATTTTGAAAAATGTATTTGCCTTCTTGCTGAGAGTTGGATGAGAGGATTGCTACCTCTCATATCTTTCGCATTATACAGAGTTAGAGCTGAGGAAGCGTGGAAGCGGGAAGCAGGGTTGTTGAGGGAGGGAGGCGCCGCGGCACCGACTACAACGAGGCATTATAAAAAATCCATCATTTGATAAAAAAAAAAAAAAGTGGGTGATGCAGATTTGCAGCACCGAAAAAAGAGAGAGAGAGACGAGCGAGAAAGAGAGAGCGTAATAATAAATGTCCACTTGATATGAAGACTTTCTTTGAAGCCTAATGTTGGTCTACAATTCTCTGCTTATTAGTCAAGTTCATAAACTGCAGATTGGAATCTGTGTTCGCAGAGACAAACAGATCCGTGTCATATTCGCCCGTCTCCTCAACGAAACAGCTGTAGCTTCATGTCTCTGCAAAATGAGGCTGTTGATTGCCGGCTTTAAGATCCCTCCTCGGTGGATCCAATCATGACTGGACAGGTCTCAGTCCGTGAGTGCACACCTGGCCATGCGCCTGCAGCGACCGCTTGTCATCACATCTCATTTCTCTAGCTCTATATGCAAAATGTGCATCACTGGGACACGATGAATGTTACGCAAGCAAAGAAAGAACTTAATGTATGACATATGTGGTATTCACAAGAAGGCACAAATAATTAGGAACTCACAAAACTGAGATTTGATTAGGGACTCTGGAGGATTTCTCTCAATGGTAATCTCCTCGCTGTGGTTGACTGTGTAGTTGTTTCGGCTGCTTTAAATCTATATCTTGTTGGTATTTTCAAGTTGTTGTATGTGTTTTTTATAATATAATTGTTACTTATCTGGCCGTTACAATGAGGTTAATGTGCCTGACTTCCAGCTTCCTTGGCTGGGAGACAATTAGCCGGCTCAACAGCACAAAAAACTGAAAAGGGAGAAAAAGCAACCCTGACTAAAGTAGGCTAAATACAAAAGAAAAGCCTACCAGCACCTCTTCAGTTCACGTATTAACATATTGTATCTCAATACATCCGCAAACAAAACAAAATTTGAAATTCATGGGGAAATACGCTTGCATGTCTCCCAAAGGAGAGCTTGATACTTCCCTCTGCTTCAAGGCCGTATCGTAAGCTAATGACGTCTCAGAGAGTTGTGTCGATTTTTTTTTACATTCAATAGTAAAACAAATAAAAAAAAATGCCAAGTAAATCCTTTGTGCTAGCAGACCTCCTGGGGGCTGTAGCTAGGCTACTTGAATGCCAACAAAGTGTTGTTTTATCTGTTTTAAAAAAGTGTGGAAATGTTCACATCAGTAGACACAAAAGCCCAGTACCATGTTTCAAGGCTACGCGGAGCACAAGCTAACCTCGGAGCTAGGCTGAACTTGAGAGTTTATGTCATTTTAATTAGCCTTGCTGTTGTCCATGTTGCTCTTGATGGGGATTGTTTTCTTCCCGCTCGTCTCGTTTATGTTGCTGACTAAGTTTATGGCTCAAAGTTAAGCTGAAGGACGCATCCAACCTCGACTGCAACCACGGCAAATCCCTGCTTTGCCGCTTGTCCAGGTCCTACGGTTCAGCTGGCAGCACACCCGACCACGAGTCCTCTCCTCGCAGGTGGCGAGCCCACATGGCAAACAAACACGCCAGCTGATGACTAATGACTATTTCTGTAAGCTAATGCTACGTTTGACCAGCACTGTAATTATATACTGCGCCAATTGCTGTACTTACAAGCGCTAAACACGGCTAGCGCGGCGGCTTTCGAGTAGCAATCTTTCAGAGCTAATTTGGGTTTGCATTTAGTTATTCAAGTGCTTACCGCACCACAAGCAGCCATTGTTGAGTTGTTGAGTAGCTCATCATCACAGCGGTATATAATGGAAGTCACTCTGTCCATAAGCTCAAGTGGTGTGTCGCTCTCAGCCAGCGGCTTTGACACGGTGTTATCTCGCGGAAGAGATGACAGCTGTCAGACTTTTTTCAGCGCAGTCTTTTACAGAGCCAAGGTTTTTTTTTTTTCCCGCGTAACTTTTTCCCAAAAGCACGAGCCACGTTATGTTAAAAGCATCAGAAAAAATGTCTCTTTAAACCCGTCTGTCTGTGCGTCCGTCCCACGGGAAGGAGGACGAGGCGACAAGAGGAAGAGAGGGAATGAGTGCATGTGTGTGCTTTGTGTAAATCTCTATAGCTACGAGGAGCAAATTGTTCTTACATGGCTCAAAAATGCGGCTGGCTGAGAGTCATCATTATGTTCTGGTGTATGATACGGCAGAGATTATAGCGAGGCTCTGCTGGTTAGGCTTTCATGGGGGTTAGCAGGTTAATTTAATCATTTGCAAATAAGCAAAAGTCTGAATCTTTATCGACAAAGCAATGAGAATACATCATAAAGTACAGCGTCCATGGTCATGCAGACAAAGGCACATATTTGTGTACTGTGTACATTTGCCTCTGGTCTGTGATGAGAAGTCAAGGCAGCGAAAGAAAGAAGAGTCGCTCTTTCAATTTTCCACTTTGTGAATCAATTGATGAAAGAACCGTTCTCCTCCTACACATAAATATCCTGCATGAAAAATGTCCGTCCAAGGTTGCCAGTGGCCCTGAAGCAGATTGCCGTTTAATGCAAAGCTCCGGGGCACTTTGGCAGTGGTAGTGTGTATTTCAAAGCCTCTACCAACCCTGGCTGACTTTAAGAAAATCTAACTTTTCAAACAGCGGCTCATTAACAAATTAAAAAGTGACTCTTCCACCCTCTTTTTACTTGCGGGCGTATTTATGTTGTTGCGAGAAGTTTGCTCTGACTTTAAACTGGCATCAGTCCAGGCTTGAATCTTAACTTTGGGGTTCGTATTTCAAGCAGATCGGACTGATCCGTTAAAATATTGCTTTTTCATATTGAAAGGAGGAACAAGCAGCCAGAAGTGAAGCAGCGATCCTGCAGGACGCTACACTTAAAATAAGTGAGCTTTTGTGCTCACATGGACTCTCCGTATTTGACAGTTGTTTCAAAAGCTCCATTTTCGTTTTGCTACTTATTGCTTGGAGCAATTTAGAAGCACTTCAACCACTTGTATCGTATGCGGTATTTGCTTTGTCTCACTGCTGCAAAAAGCCCCAAAATATGCATTCCACCAGGGTTTCAGAGAGCAGGGAGAGATATCTGTGTCTGAAGTGTCACTGCAGACGTTTTTACTCGAAAATGTATTATATGTGAAAATGAGAAGCAAAGGCAGCTTTAGGTGTATTTAAATGTACATTACTCAACAGCGCGTGGCCAATTAGAGAGACTTTGAGTCATGGATAGCACCGCCGCTGAAAAAGAAAGCCTCGCTAACGAACAAAACATCAAACCACATCCTGTTGTTTCAGAAGTCAGGTAGACGGAGATGAACCTCTCATGCAAGGAAAACAACAGGTTCAGCAAACAAAAGCGATCATAAACAGAAAGGTTTAATTGTGACTTAACTGCGTAGAAAGACGCTTTGGATTGTGGTTTACTTTGAGACGGGCATGAAACAGAAGCTGCCTCCAACAACGAGCAGAAGAAGAAGACAGAATGTACGTGATGACGGTACAGCCTCGACCACGAGACGTTATCGTATCCCCTGAAACGAGCGCTCGGAGAAGCACCGCACAGCAAACAGTAACCGGTGTGTTCATTCAGTGTTGCAGCCTGTGACAAACAAACTTCGGGACTTAAGCTGATGAACTTAAATGATCCTTTCCAAACTAAGCTTCCTGACTGCCAACTTTTCACACAGGGCGGATTTTATGGATTCAAACCGACAACTCTTCAGAGGTCTTGCAACAACTGTTCCATTATAATGGATTTCCTGTTTGCAGCCCGTGCAATTTTTTTCTTTAAACTTTTCTACATCAAGACGTGAATTGAATTCATAACAACCGCCGGCGAGTCTTAAAAAGGCCGGTTTGGATTTTTCACACCTCAATGACTCATAAGTCATTTGTACTTTGAAAGAGTAATTGGACGCTGTAATCGTTTCGCTTTTGTCCGTACCGAGCCGAGATGGATCCCTTCCGAGAGTGACTGCACTACAAACGCTGAGGGTCCTCACACTGTGCAGTAATGCTTGTGAAGTTGATGTGAGGCAAACAGAAATAGAGATGTTGAACTTTTATTGCTGGTTCTGTAACTTTGAAACAAACCTACACACGATCCATGAAGATAGACACAAAGGAGGACACTTACCGTAGACACATCATTGATAGTTCGATAAATGTTCGATAGTTTCACATGTATGAACACAGAACAGATACGCCCAAAACACTTCCCTTGGTTGTGGAGCGCGCGACGGAATGAGTGACACACGAACAGCCAATCACGCAACACAGAAATCCCACGTGTGCGCCCTCCCTCGCTCGCTTACAAAGCCAATCATATCATCGTAAGACGACCTGACCGGCACCATAACAACCTTATTTTATTACTTTAGCCGTTTCCATCTATCGGAGTGCACGACATGTCGTCAGTCACAACCGTCTACATCTGCTGCTACATCTCAAGAAACAAGACCCAGTGATGCCTTTGTGTCTTACAAAGAGGTCTAATTCAACATAAAGAGTTCGAATTAATGTTTTTTGTCTAGTCTTTAAAAATGATAAAACAGCATAAATTATTGATAGTGATCAACATGACACTTCACTTTCCTGACAGACTTTTCCACCATAATAACCTACAAAGTATCATTTCAGTGAGATACATGGCAATTTGATTTGGTAAACTGAAGAAATCTGTAACTATCCTTTAAGTCTAAGAGCATAAATAAGCACACCACATTACTTTAGATGTATACTGTGATGTATAATAATCTTTGCACCTTGATCCTGCGTTCACACCTCCTCTGAGCAGACAATCCCCTGACAATCCTGTCCACTGACCCCTGTGTCCTTGGGCAAACACACACTTTAGCGATCTTGGCACAGCCGTGCCCCTTCTGTCCCCGTCACCTGCTTGTTCCATTATGCATCAGTGACAGAAGAATCTCAGGAAACGTCAGCTTCCAGCCTGTGACTGCTCTGAACCAACTCCACCGGTGTGTACTCGCTGCCCGCTGAGCCCCACCATGCCACGTCTAATCTCGCCTCCAGCCTGCGGAGGCCAATCGCGCACCGCCGAGTTCTGGAGAGAAGCCGTGGACAGCCGGACGGCTGCCGATGGTGGCAGGGTTCGCTCACAGGGGAAGGAAGAGGAAGAGCAAAACTACGAGGCTAATGGCTAATCCTGTGTGCACAAGACCACCAGAGCGGATTGGCTGGGGCTAAAGACAGAGCAACAGGGGATAGAGGACTGGGGATCAGACCAGAGAAGGCGAGAGGAGAGGAGCTGGAGGAGAGGGAGGATGAGTGAAGTCATATCAGAGGGCGGAGGAAGGCGAAGAAGAGCCATGAGTCGGTGATTATGGGCTAAGATGTCTGACAGCACAAATATCTGGGCTCCAGCCGTGATTACTTTTTAAATCGTTGATTAATCTTGTTATTTGGTCTATAAAATGTCTGAAAAGGGTGAAAAATCGGTGTTTCCAAAGCCCGAGGTTGTTTAGTCCTCAATCCAAATGTATTCAGATAGAAGTGAGATTGTGTTTACCTTCAAGGAGCTGGAATCACATGATCTTTTTCATACTTGAAAAATATTTAAACTGTTAAATCAAATTAGTCCGGGATTAATAAAATAGCTGGAGGCTAAAACCATTCACTAATTAATCACGCTCTACACAGCTTCATCAAAATCATCGTAAAATGGTTGTGGATCTGAATATTGTTTTAAAGTTAATTTCTTTAAAAGCATTTTATTGTTTAATTTAATCTCCCAAGACAAAAATCTGCCTCGTCAGCTGCTAAACGCTCCACGACTACCTTCACCTGTCCGCCTGCTGTTTGGAGCTGATCAGGTGGTTCACAGCCGGTTTATTAGAGCTTCTCTCTGCTTGCTGCGGTTTGGAAGCGACATGAAAACTGAAACAGTACAATTGTTCTGGCAGTAAACTCTAAACAGTGACTTCATTTCTAGTATAAAGAGATAGAAATACACAATCTCCCCGTCCTTGTGCGGGAAAGACCTTCAACAGTCAACAGAAGTGTTCGTCTGAGCCACAAGCAAAACCGTAAAGTGGCAGCAGCGGATTTTAGAGACGCCTCAAGGTCTTTATCTGAGCCTCCTACAGGTACGGCGATTGTTCGGAACGACAGCAACGAACCAATAAAGAATCCTTTTGCATGCAAATGGGAGAGATTTGTCCTCGTTGGCATGTGCACGAGAGACACTTACAGCAGCGACGTGTCCGAGTCAGAAACAGGACACATTAAAACACATTACCATATAAACATAACGGCAGCTGCATCCAAAGGAGCACCTGGTGTTTAAGAGTGAGTCAGAAACAGTAAGATATAAAGTGGCCGTGTGCTGAGGAGGCAGGCTCGCTTCAGAGAGTAGCTGTCGGTACTGATACAGATATTTTTACGGCAGCAGGGAACAAACCTGGTCCTGTAGTGAGGATGTATCTTTAGCTGCCTCTTAAATCTTTTTCAACATTTGGATTTACTTCATGATTTTCATTCGCATGACTAAAAATTCAGCTTCAAGTTGTCCATGAAGCACTTTGTTGATTTGCCTCGATCCGACTGCAAACACGGTGAGAATGATTAACAAAATGTGTTAATTGCTTTAGTGGCCTTACAATCAGCACCTGGACTACGATTGTCACCCACAGCTGCGTGTCCTTGTTTTCTACTCTCTCCTCATCAGTGAGAATCTGAGGTTGTACGTGGAATTCGAGGGGAAACGTAACACAACTGAAGAACAGAGCCAAACATGGAGAGGCGTGTTCATCAGAAGGAACTGATTGTTTGTTAATCAGCCAATCTTTTACCTCTTTTCAGCTCTGATAGTCACATTGACTCAATCCAATATCCAATATTTCATATGCTTTGGAAACTAACTTATAGCTGCTAACTTCACATGACTAACTCTGTAACTCTGCAACACTGAGCCGCTACGGCAAGCTCAACAGGTCAAAATGCAAACTCAAAGTTCCCGATCGGTTGAAGGTGTAGCCCCAGCTAGTGGAGACGTTGTGCGCCAGGAGAGGGCAGCACATATACATCTTGGTGTTTTCTGTTTTATTTGCTCTTACAGGACGAGTTTGATGAGCAGGAAAAGCTAAATGTAGCAGTTCACTTCAGAAAGTATTTTATTTTACAGATTTATAGGCAGGACAGCAAGAAGCTACTGAAATAAAATGTAGAGTGACTGACATGTGATGTGCACTAATGCTGGAAATATGACTCATGATATGTTTGACTCTAGAACAGGTTAAAACTGAAATTATTATTTTTTTGTTCCAGGTGCCAGTGTCTGTTCAAGTGTGAGCGGTAACCGAGCCGATTGATAAGTCTGTAAACGTACTCCTTCATAGATAAGCACTAAGATAGTTCCAGATTAGTTAAGATAGAATCAGAAACTTCCACCACACTATACTTCTTGGTACAAAGCGGAACATCACTGTGAAGTTTTGATTAAAGGTTTTGATTTCAGTCACAGTGTTTCAGAGGAGCTGTGGTGCCGATCAGAGCCGAGGCCAGCGGAGCAAAGATCAATGCTGTAACAGTCGACTTCGCGCATGTTTCAAGTCCACCGCGTTACGTAGGAAATTATATTTCCATACAATCACCTCGCTGTGAATAATTAACAAATTACATCCCCCTTTTTCTCCCCCATTGAAAAAAAACTCCATTCGAATCTTGTTCCTTTCAGAGGTTTAACTGCTGGACGCAGCGTGTGTCCGGACAGACTGAGAGGTGTATTTTCAGAGTGTTTCAGGTCTCCGTCACACTTCTATGTGCTGTAAATTGGACCTCGACCAGCTTCCGAACAAGCTACGGTACGATGCCATCTCGCACCGACGTGTATTCATCTGAGATTTGAGCGCAGATAAAACTACGTCACGTAAAACCCGGCACGGACACCAGGGCGTTTTTTTTCTTTTTTTTACCATTCAAGACAACTATTAGGGATTTGTTGAGGAGAAAGTAAAGCCTCACACACTGTAATATCTCTTTCTGGAACAAATAAATAATTTCTCCACTAGATTTCACTTCAGCTCTTTTAATCCGATCGCTTTCTCCTGTGGAGAGAGTAAACAAACACTTCGACTGTTCCTCCGCCGCGAGCTCCACCGTCTCAACCCCTCAATATCAACTGCTTCTTGAATGCAAACAAACTGGCAGCCACGCCGGGCCGTTCCCAAAGCACAGCCTATATGTTCTGCCTTCAAAACACAAAGCCTTTAGTTTTCTCCCCCATCCACTTAAGCGCCACGAGGGGGTTTTGAGCTCCAGCCCTAAGATGAGCGTCGAAGCCCACAAACAAACAGCCGTCAGATGTTTACGTATGGAGCCCACCGCTGTGGAGGGGCCTCCAGAGAGGGAGCGGGGAGCTCATTTGCACTTGTCGATGAGGAGAATCACAAATTGCCGCCTTTGGTTTCGTGATGGTTCAGACTGTATGTAGGTTAGGAGGGAAATATAGCAGAGACAGAAGCACAGGAACAAAAAAAAATGCTGTACATGGAGGAAAAACTGGCCGGCAAAATTGTTCCGTTTTCTGTGTTTTTTAGGTTGCAAAATGCGCCAATCACATGTTACACTGTTGTGGCTCATAAGGTGGGAAAGGGGGAATGTTTCGATTGATGTACACATTTTGCTGTGATAAAAAACACAACGAGATATAAAGGAGGCGGACTATTTTACAGTTTAACAGGAAACGTGGAATTTAACCATTATAAATGACCCGAGCATCTTTTTCTGCATTATTATATTAAAAAAAAAACAACCTTTTCATGTCAATGCATATAGCACAACATAGAGGTCAACACTGATATACTGAAGCCCATAATGTCAGCCGATCAATACTCTGGTCAGGCTCAACTTACTGTAACAACACATATAAACATTTTATTTAGTAAGATGTAGGCTTTTTGATAAGGGTACGAGTTTATTTTATTGAATGTAACGTCAAAATGTCAAAATTGCAACAGACCTGGAGATAAATCAGGAGGCCAGAAAAGAAAAGGAGAAGATGAAGACAGCGGGAGCTTTAGACCCCAAATAAAGATGTGATGACCAACTCTTTTAAAGCTGATTCCCAGTCAGGCGAGCGATAAGTGCTGGAGATATCATTCGCTCCTGCTGCCACGAGTTAGCGAGCGTCAAAGGAGGCACGACCACCTGTTGATGATAGTGAGGATGTTCTGCAGAGACCACCGTGTTGCAGAAAAAGATGCTTAAAGGTGATTTATAATTCTCAAATTCACTGATGTCATTTTAGATTTTTAAAGTTTGTTGCTGAACTCCTGCCACCATTAGTGATGCACTGCACACAGTAAGGCCGATATCGTCATTTCACGCATTGGGAATGGGGGAAAAATAACAGTGTTTTTGTGTTTATGTAATACTTTTTCATTTTAAAGTGACGGTGGATTATATGTACCTCTGTGTTTATCCAGAAGCCAGCGGTGCTGAATGATATATCTCACATTAACTGTTAAAATCTGCAGACTAGTGGAGCCGGTTGTTGTTACTGCAGGACGGTAATCATCTGTTCTACCATCACAGCTTTCTATAATTAACAGTAATGACTTCTGTAAACAAACAAACAAACAAACAAACATGTCCAGCAGGTATTACACCTTAGCTGTGAATCCAAGTCCCTTATAAAATGACCTGCTCTGGGTTACTGCTTAACTGAGCATCAGCAGAATAATAAGTGCTGCAATTATCTTCACGCAAATGAGGAAATGTTCTTCTCTCTGGAACAATGACCCACAGGAGAGACCATAATGTGACTCCTCAGTATCCTTCCTTCCTTTCTTCTTTATTCCTTTCTTCTTTCTTTATTTCTTTACCTCCATCCTCTTCTTCCCTTTCTTTTCCCCTTTCTTTCTTCTTTCTTTCTTTCTTTCTTTCTTTTTTCTTTATTATTCTTCTTCTCCAAGCAATATTCCGTCTTTCCCTTTCTTTCTTTCTTTTTTCTTCCTCCTTCCTTTCATGATTTCTTGATTCCTTCTACCTTTCTTCCCCATCCTTTCTAATTCCCTTTGTTTCTTTCTTTCTTTCTTTCTTCCCTCCTCCTTCTTCTTCTATTTCTTCCTTTCTTTCTGATCCTTCTTTCTGTCTTTATTTTATTACTCTTCCTGCCTTCTTCCTTCCTACTTCCTTCATTCTTTCCCTTTTTTTCTCTCTTTCTTGATTTCTTTCTTTCTTCCTTCCTTCCTTCCTTCTTTCCTCTCTCTTCTTTCTTTCTTTTCTTTCCTCTCCTTCTTTCTGATTTCTGATTCCTCCTCCCTTTCTCCACATCCTTATTCCCTTTCTTTCTTTCTTTCTTTCTTTCTTCCCTCCCTCCTTCCTTCTTCCTTCCCTCCTTCCTTCTTCTTCCTTTTTTCCTCTCTTTCTTTATTTCTTTCTTTCTTGATTTCTTGATTCCTTCTTTCTTTCTTTCTTCTTCTTCCTCCTTCCTTCTTCCTTCCCTCCTCCTTCCTTCTTCCCTTTTTTTCCTCTCTTTCTTGATTTCTTTCTTTCTTCCTTCCTTCCTTCCTTCTTGCCTTCCTTCCTCTCTTTCTTGATTTCTTTCTTTCTTTCTTCCTTCCTTCATTCCTACCTTCCAGGAATTGAGGCCGGCATCTCTCTGGGAGCTCGTAGCTCAAATTGCTTTGCTAGCATCGCGCAGCCACACGCGTCCTCTAATGAGCTGCGGCAGCTCGTTGCTGACGAGGGAAATGACAGCTGGCGTGATTACAGAAATCTGGGACTTGACCAAACTGTAACTCGTGGAGAATGATCAGGGGAAGAAAAAAACTGTAAAAAAGATTCCAGTATCTCAAAAAGGAAAGAGGACAAAAAAAAAAAAAAAACCTCACACGCATATCACCATGGAGACTGAAAACCTGTGAAGTTATGAATAAATTGGGCACGTTTAAAATAATGAGTAATAGTGTTAATAATATTTCTCAAATCCTGAAATAGAGAGAGGAAGCGGAGACGAGCATGATTGCTCCATTGAAAGTGTTTTTTTTTTTGGGAGGGGGATCAGGCTTACAGAAGAAGCCATGACCTGGAATCACCAGAGAACGGGCCAAAAGGGCGAGCGGATGTCTCCGCCGCTGCTGCATGAAGGATTATGAGCCTTCATTTATCTGGGACATCCTATCTGTTTCCCTGAGTACAGTCTTTACAGCCGTGACAGCGACACTGTAAGACAGCGTACACAGCAGATGGTGAGGGCTCAGTAGAACCGAATATCACTCAGCTGATATAAAGTATGTTTGGATTCGCTGCTGTTTCTATTATCCGCTGTATGTTGTGACATTACGAGAAACTGCTGCTATGTGTGCACTTTTTTTTTTCTCAAGTTGGATATACATTTTCAAAACCGCCAGCTAGTTTACAGTCAGGGGCGAGTTCTGAACCGCAGCCTTTTCAAATCCCCCCTCCCTGTGAAATCGCTCCCTCACGACACGGCTCAGATTCCTTCCTGAAGTGCCCACCTGATTCCCCCTGTTCCCTCTCTTAATCCCAGTCAAATCCTGCCATTACAGAAAAAAAAAATCCAATCCTCCCAATCTCTCCATCCCAATATCTGTCCGCGCCTCCCTTTCGCGTGGGCCCCCCTCGATTTGGCGCAATCGTCCTCCCCTCCCCTCCCCTGCCGCTCTCCGCCTCAGCCCCGTTCCATTATTTTCCGGATGACAAAAAAATATATGACAATAAAATCCCAGACGCCGGCGAGAGAGCGAGGGCTGGCCCAAAGGTGACCCCGCTATTCTCATCAGCCTCCATCCCACTTTTCACCCACCGTCCTCTGATAGCTCTGACACAAGGCGGCTGTCGCTCGCCGGCCCCATCTCACGCCAGATACCGTCTGAATCCTCACCACCGCCACCGCCGCCCGCCAGCACCACCACCACCACCACCACCCCAACACACACACACACACACACACACACACTGGCAAAGGAAATTTTAATAATAATTTCAGAGTGGTATGATTGGATACGTTCCCGTGGAGAGATGAAGGAAAAGCCAGAGCGGCAGAGGTGAGAGATGGAAAAAGGAGGGAGAGAGTGTGAGAGGGAGCGAACGTGCGGGGATGAAGGGATATAACGGCTTTGCTTCTATCTCATTTGCAGATCCTATCCCTCTCAGTCTACATTACTACATTATCCCCGTGCCAAAATAAAGGCTTATCGCCCGAGCTTTTCTCATGTACAGCGCCGGAACGTATGCTCTGTGAGAGCGTGAGACAGATCTGCTTTAACGTCGGGGCTATCTCGATGTACATTACAATGAGCCTCGCCAACCTTCGTATTCATCGGCAGCGCTCTGTGAGGAATGGAGCTGTTTGTGTATACAACATGTTTGCAGGGCCGAGGTCCGAGACCTTTTATCTTTGTTTCACAATCATCCGTCTGAATATAAATTGAACATGCAGCGCTGCTGTTATCTAAAGTGACTTATGGAGCGATGAAAGCATTTTTTTTTTTTTTAAACATAGAAGTGACTGGTTCAGTGTGTCATCCTTGCATCCAGCGTCCCCACAACCAGCACACGTTGTTCAAGTTCAGGCACTAAAACTACTTGGTTAGGTTTAGTAAACATTGTGGTTTAGTTTAATGGTCATATTTGTAACATAGTTAATTTTGAGTCTCATTCCCGACTCGTCAAATACCGACGTTTTGGGACGGTGGCCGACCTCACCTACAGTCACTCAGTGTCAGGATCCTACGAGTCAGGGATGAAACTGAAAAATCAACTATCTTACCGTGACATCAGTTACGAACGTACCTTACGTATGCTACTTCTTTTACCATTTTCCATTGTGCTTGCATAGGCTGATGTCAAGGCCTGTTGCTTTACACCAAGTTTGATAAAACCTATTTATTCTGTTTGCTTGTGCTGTCCCTTTACTTTTTCTTCGTTGGTGCTGTTGTCTGAATTCATTAGTACTGTTAATCTATTTGATAATATTTGAGTCTTTCTTTTTTTTTTTTTTTTTAATTTTGGGTTAGATTTTGCACAATCATTGTGCTGGAAAGCCTGAAACCAAATCTGGCAACGCTTGCCTGTGAAGCTGGGCAGCCTCTTGGTGTTTCTTTGTGGGGATATTGATCTGCAAATGTTGCGCTGAACACTTGACTCTACGGAAAGCGTTTGCTGCTTTCTTACTCAAGATTCACCAAACATCTGCACTAAAAAGCAGCAGAGCTTCCCTTTAATGTTGAGGAACGTCAGCTAGAGTACGGCTCAGACTTTTCAACAAGGCTGGAAGCCTATCTGCCCCTCCGGCTTTCACCTGCCTATTAGGGTGGAACATATTGGCTAGATAGGCTGTGTGTGTGTCTGTGTGTGTGAGCGTGTGTGTGTGTGTGAGTAAGACATGCAGCATAGAATGACCAAATACGACACGCAGAATCACTCACACTCGCACACACATACACTTGGGTGGGCTGGCGGTGGCGAGCCTTATCGCTATGCCACAAAGTGGGAAGATTAGATTACTCACTTCCCTAAACCTCTAACTTGGTTACCATAGCAATAGCAGTGTGACTGGGGCAGCAGCTCGTCATTGTGGAGGCGGGAATCGACGAAGGAGGCAACCACCGGGGGGGAACGGCAGGTCAGCCGGCTATTTTCCCTCAGTTATTCACCGACCTGTTCACTTTGTTTCCAAAGTCAGAGCGGCTACAGCGAGGTCACCTCACGGTCAAGAGCTCCAGCGTCTATTCCCTCCACGCCGCGGACTGACGCAGGGACAGTATCGTTCAGATTAGTCATCATTATTCTCAACGTTGGCTAATATCAGCCCTAACAGGCTTTTGATTGAATACGTTGCTGCACAATATTTGGAGAGTCGATGGAAAAACAGCACAGACTGCTGCCTCATGTAATCATTTTTGTGCATCGCTGCATGCCGACCAAAGGAGATCAATTAAAATTGAATTCATAATTGCACCATATTGGAACCTTGCCCCTAATTCAAATTAATGAAGTGCTTGCAGATCCATAGTGTTGTGGGTCTGATCGTTAGATTAATTACCCCAATCAGGCTATTGTATTTCAATTAAGCCGAGTGCTGTGTTTATCTTTTCATTAGTCAACGCTCAGAGAAGTAAATGTGAAATAAAGAGTGGAGACAGGTGGTGAACGTGCGCACAAATACACAAATCCATTGTTGTTATCTATCTTGAACAGTGATCAAACTCTTTAAAGTAAAAGAGGCTAAACAAAGCTCAGCAGATAATAAGAGGGAGACACAAAGGAGATCAGGTGGAGAGAAGCACATAGAGGAACGACTGATAAAAGCTCGTATCGAGGCTGCGGACGGTCCAGGCGCTCTCTCTCTCCCCGACCGCTAAGGACTCATAATGGAGTCGTTCTTCACCATTCAAACAGAAAAAATGGCTCTGTTAAGTTTCGGGACACTGTTTTGACCTTGACAAAGCACTTAATTTAGATAAGAGTTACCCTGCGAAAAAAAAAAAAAAAAAACTGCAGTGAAATTAGGTCAGTTAAATGCCGGCAGCCCACGAAGCATGACAGAGTTTAAATCTTTGACTTTGGGGCTGGAGGCAGGAGTGTCCTCATGGATCCTGACTGCTGTTCTGGCTTCCTCTGTTCGGGACTAATTCAGCTTTACTACAGGGGATTTTTTTCTTTTTCTCTCCCCACAAAGTAGATATTTAATATTGAATTGAAAAAGCCACAGACCTAAAAGTACATTTTCGTATTCTGAAAAAGATAGTGAATGATTTAAGTTGCTGGTTTGGAAAAGTAACATTTCAACAGACTGTCTTATCTTCAGAGGTATTTTGATTCCATGTAATGTTTTTTTTAGCCATGCTAGCTGCTCAGCTCTGAGGCGATGTTGGTCCAGACTAAAACATCTCAACCGCCGTTTGAGTTTCGTACCGACCGTCATTGTTCCCTCAGGATGAATCCTAATCACTTTGACTATCCTGAGTCTCATCAACCGTCCATGAATTACCTTTTAATCTTGCTGCGAGTCAAAACATCGGCACCCTCGTACTTGTGACTAATGACCGGTTTGATGAGTGTCTCGTCAGTCTCAGCTGTGCTTTGAGCTAATGTGTGAGTATTAGCACGGTAACGCGCAAAACTGAGATAGTAACAGTGGTAAATACAGACAGGAAATGATGACATATTATAAAATATTGAGGTGTAATCGTTCAAAGAAAAGTTTGAGAGACTACAGCAGTGTTAAACATTCAGCTCAGGACTGGAAAAAACCCTGAGCTGCCCTGAAAACGAGAAAAGTTCGAGGTTTGCAAAAAAGTACGTCAATTATGAACCACTGCGAGAGCAATTTCTCTTTCCTGGTCAAGTCAGACGTCGTGTTGACTGAAGTCAGATAAAGTTCGAGTTACTCCTTAGTTAAGCTCGATTTACGCTACAAAGAGCAGATCAGGCCGGGCAGGAAGTCAGACACAGGAACCGCATAAAGCATCCGGTTGATTTTCAAAATAAAACACCCTGTGCGGTCCAGGGATCTTATAGCACAACAAAGTCGGAAATAACGACAGTAAACACAGTTAAAACAACAAGACAACACCAAAAACAACAAAAAACATATTGCACATTTGCTCACGGCTGAAATAAAATAAAATAAAATAAACACACTCCGAGCAACTCAACAATATCAGGCGGCATGATGCTCTCCGTCTGAAGCTCCCGGTGGGTTCTGGAGTCGTGCTGAAGACACGCAAGGTCATAGGAGATGTGCCCGGTGAGTCAAGGCTGACTAGTTAGTTGAGTCATGTCTTTAAAGCTGCTGCTGCTATTTTCTTATTAAAACAAGTGTTAAATAGCTCTGTGCTCTCACAGTAATCACTGTTATAGAGTGTTCAGTCAGTAAACCATGTCTGCTCCTGCTGTGGGCCGGTTTCGGTACCGGTGTCGCTGCTGTTGTGTGCTCACGTGTGGGTTTGATGTCAGAGACGGGCTGTGAACTGGTACCAGCCCGCGCCTCTGTACAGATGTTATCATTGTCATTAGATGCTGGAGCTGATTACATCTCGCTCTGTTTACTTATCAGGACAGAACATGTGTCCGACAAGCGTCTTCCTAACACCACATCCTCCACTCACAGCGGTCCCTCAGAAAGTGGTGAGTTATATTCCGGTTAAAGGCAGTTTTCTCCGTCCACATCACTTCCTTGAAGCTGTCCACGGCTCTGACACATTTTAAGGCTGTCCAACATTTCATGGCAGTCCACCCAGCAGCTGTTGAGTCATCCAGTCTGAATCAAAGAGCCTCACTGCCCTCCACGGAAGATTTCTTTCACACCATAAAATCTCACAAATCTATGACTTCATCTCCTCTGTGAGGATTCTTTGCGATGAGCATCGCAGAGCTAAACATATGCAGGAGTCGCTGAAGCCCCGACAGAAATCTTTTAAGGCTTTTTGTTGTCCTTTGTCCCTCTGTGACCATGTGAGCGCAATTCAATTTATCCACTCTACAATTTGATTTGGACAAATGTCTGATTCGGACTAACGGGGCCATGTGACCAGAATCATGTCTTAAGGGCATCTCCCTGCACAGTTGACTTGTGCTCTCACTTATCGGATCAGCAAGACAAAAAAAAAAAAAAAAAAAGAGGCAGACGCTTAAACAGGCGTACATGCACACACACACACACACGGCTGTCTGGTCTGGAAACACACATTCACACTCGTACGAAGTGTGAGAGCTACCCGGCTGACCGGCGCTTTATGTGTGCAGATTTATCATTGGCCATTAAAATACATTTGATTTTTAGCAGGACGGCGCTCCGCTGCCGGTTTCCTCGACGGGAGTCGGACTCGCCTTTTTTTTTTTTTTACAACCACTTTCTTTAACCTTCTTCCCTGCTCATAAAACACCAGCAGCTCTCGTCTTCCTCCGCCGGCTCCCCCCCCCTCCTCCTTCCCTCTCCCGTCTCTTCTACTGTATCTCTCCATCTATTCTGACCTCTGCTATGATTCTATCTTTACAGGGTGTGTTTGTGTTTCTCCTCCTCCTCCTCCTCCTCCTCCTCCTCCTCCTCCTGCCCTTGCCCTCCTCTCGCACCTCTCTCCTCGTCTACCACACAAATACCCTCTCTGCCCCCCTCGAGCTATTTTTTTCTTAATTGTCTCTTTTCCTCCCGAATGATCGATTCGTCACATTTATCTGACAGCTTGAGAATAAGGACAGTTCTCGGGCTTCTTACTTTAGACCACGCAGAGGTCTCCGAAGGTGAACGCTCATAATGAGCTTTCATGGGGATATTCAGAGGAAACGCTTCGCACTTTCTGCCAGAGGACGACGGCGTATTACTGCGTAGACTGCTGTGCTTCTTCACCCCGCTGTTTGCTAATGTATGAAAGTGACGTTAAGGCAGACAAACACACTGTTTAGTTCACTCTTTACGCTTTTGCTTCCTTAAATGGCGGTTCTGAAAACGTCTGCCGCGCCTTGTTCAGGTTGCTGAGCGATGATTGGACAGGGGATTCTGGGAGATGGGTTCAGCGGACGGTCGCAAGTTTTACTTTTATACGTGGCTGCTGTTTGTTTGAACAATTTTCAGAGGGCTGTGGGGATAATTTGGTTATTTGTTTATTGTGAGAGAATTGTATTAATTTATTGTTACAGGGCATTTTTTTTGGTTCCAGACTTTTCCCTGGGAAGGCGCAGGGTATTTATAGACTCGCTGTGAATGCTTTGTTCCTTATTTTACGATTGCAGAGAGGCGATGATGATGATGATGCCTTGTAATAAAAAGCCAGAAAAAAACACTCCTGGGAAGCACGATCCACTGCACGACGCAGCACGGAGTGAGAACCAGCTTACGCGGCGTTACTCCGTGGTAGGGATGTTCCTGGTGACTAATTTCCCTGACATTTCAAAACAAACTCTAAAATTAGACCAGGACTAGAACTTAAAAGCACGAAAACAATCCGAACAACACAATCAAGAGTTGTTTGGAAACAAATAGTGCATGTATTACATCTCAGAGGCGAAGGTTAACCAGCGTCGTTAACATTAGCAACTGTCGCTTGTTATTTAGAAGACAACATTTGACAAGGACGACATAAGACTTGAGTGCAAACTAGAATGGCACTCAGTTGAGCGTATATCTCTGCCAAGATCCACAAGTCACCTCTCGAACCCTCCTCATATACCACTTTTGGGCCCAAAGCGAACCAAGTGCTGGTTCTGGGCTGGTGCTAGTGCTGGTTTGGAGATGGTTTAAGCTGCAAACCTTTAAAGAACCATTCTTCCATGGACAAGTCCGAACACGCGACTCTAGCTCTGATTTTAAAAATGACAGTGATAGTAACATGAAGATGACATAAGCCGTTCTAGTTGGTCCTTATAAAGTCAAAATAACCCCATCCCCTGACGTAAGCTGTACTTTGTTCTAGTAGGCACCTGAACTGCCCTGGTTGAAAAAGGCCATGTTTTGCCCCCCCCCCCCCCCAAAAAAAAAAAAATCATGGATCTTTGTCTTTATCCGGATCTGCAAAAAAAGTTAATGGGGTCCATTCTGGGGCAAGACCAACCCTCCATTCAAGTTTCACTGAAATCTGCTCAGTAGTTTTTGTGTAGTCCTGATCACAAACCAACCGAAAAACAGACAGGAGCGAAAACAAAATGACCCTGGCCGAGGTAATGATTGCAATATTTGATTTAAATATATGCTATGTAATATTATTGCACCAATTATTACAACCAGAAATGTTAAACCCCGGGGACATCAGTCATTAAATTTGCATTTTATTTGGTCACCTGTGGCTGTAACTTCAGGGAAACTGCAGATGACACATTAAAAAGTGCGGAGGAAAGTCGCTGAATGTGACTCAACATAATGTGATTAAATCTTTATTACATTACCTCATCTGTGAACATTTCTTCCTGAATCACGTCAGCTCGATTCTCGTCTTTAGTTTTGCTTTGATTGACCCCCATAGCGGCAGAAATTACAGTTTCAATGTTCCTTAATTGACAGAATATGAAGAAGACACACTTTGCTAATGCTAATGCCAGTAGTTTATAATCCACATGTGATTATACAATTCAAGTTTAGGTCGTGTTTGTTGCTCGTCTGCATCACACGATCCCAGTCATAACAAATTCAACGCGACGTTCTGAATACTCTGTTCATATATGAAAATGTATGTTTCATTTAGATCCTCCGTCCTCGCGTCTCTTATCTCCCTTCCTTCTCTCCCTCCATCTCTGAATCGCTCGCCGTCTGTTTCCTCAGTTCTCTTATCTATTTAGTGACTTTCCTCGGGCCATTTCTTTGTCCGCCTCCCCCGCCCCCGTCGTCCTCCCTCCACCTTCCACACTCTCCTTTCCCCTCTCGCTCTCCCTCTCTCTGGTTGACCTAGCACCAGTTTCATTTCCGCTCGTTCATCCGTCTGTCTGCCGTCTTTTTTTTTTTGGGGGGGGGGGGGAACTAATCTCTTTTCCAATCTCTCCCTCATATATGCTTGGAGAGGCTCCATGCATGGGAGTTAATGAAGGAGCTGCACGGGTAAACCCACAGGGGGACGGATAGAGACGGACCGGAGTCGATATATGCATGCGTACGAACGCGATCTGACGGATGAGCTCGGCTTCTGACCGTCTGCGCCGACGTTAACGCCGAGTCTTGTTAGTCAATTAAGCAACAAATTAAGAGTCTTAGTTGGATGACATTATTAATCATCTGGAGGTTTTACATGATTAGCTGCTCACACAAAAAGTTATTCGCAAAAAGTCACTCGCAGCTCTAAGCTCCTCTCCATCTTCGCACAATAAACCCTCGCACACTTAATCACCCGCCTCCCGAATCGTGTTCCCAGCTCCAGTCTTTATTGATTGCAATGTTGTCCACGCACTCGCACAGAGGAAAACAGCCACTGTTACCCCTCCTTCCTTTCAGCAGGGTAACACTCACTCGCACGATCCTGAATGAGAAAGTTGATGAGTACAAGGTTCCTGTGACAGTCTGCACAGTCTTTGCAAAATAAAACACCGTAAGACACGTTCTGAATCAGTGGATTCCAGATGTGCAACAAAAACAACCTCAGTCAAATTAAAAAAAAGTTAAGACGAGGAATAATTAAATGTTGTGGCGAGAACTGTCTGATTCCTGACCATTCTCCGAATAATGTTCTCCCTCTCGGGCCGGAAATTTCAGGATGCTATTAAAATTATCTCGCCGAGACATGAGAGTAGCTCGAGATAGTAAACGCACCACGAGCCTTTTGTTTTTTTATTATCCCTATTTTCTGTCCCAGTTACACTATCGTTCACTGCAGCGGCTACAGCGGCAATCATTTCAAATGATGCAATCAAGGCCACTTTGACATGTTTTGTTTTCTCAGTAAACACTCCCTGCTTCTTCTTGAATTATCATGCACAGACAGAAGTCAATTTGACCCCCCCCAAAAATAAAAAAAAAGTAATAAAGGCACTGAAATGTGTACTGATGTAGATAAAGTAAGAGAAACAATGGTTTAGTTCAGCTGTTTTAACTTTAATTTGCACGGCTAGAACGAAGTGTTGGCAAGCAGAAGTGGCTCTTTTGTTGCCTGGCAGTTCAATTAGAAAACAATGTTCATAAAGACTCAGCAACAACAGTCACTCTTCTCCAATATGTTCACCAGCTAACTTTTTGTGCTTGTGCTGCATCGATCAAACCAAAACAATGAGCTGAAAGACGCTAAAACAGATCTTAGAGGGAACTGCAGACCGGCTAAATAATTCCCTGTGGATTCATCATCACGAGGGAAATCTTTCACATGCAGGTAATCATGTCAGCTATCAATAACACAGAAATACAGATTATAGCAGCTTTAAATTCAAAAGTAGAAACATAATCATTAAGGCTTGATCCGCAGGGGGTTCAACTTTAAATTGCACCAAACCTGAAAACTTGATTCAAGATTTGAAAACGTACATATTTAAATTGCTTAAGTTTTTACTCGAAATCTAAATTAACTGTAATTCTGTTGCACAAAACTCTTATGGCCAGAATTTAAAGATGGCTCCAAAAATTTAAAAAATGCTGTAGTTAGCTTCCGTTAGCTTTTTAAGCTCATGGCTCGGTTGGCTGTGGAGCCAGTGGCTCTGGAGGTTGGCTGGACGTGGGCCTCAGATCACAGAGGGAGTTACCACAGGCGACCGGGCTCGGCTCAGCTGGGTTTGGCAGCCTGAGTGGACGAACTGGGGCTGAACACGGCGTCTGAGACCGACGGAGGTCAGTGCGGCTACACGGGATGCAGCGCGGTGGTGATTTAAAGCAGCTCTGACCGAGACTATGACTCTGATAAGACGCAGAAGCTTTGCCATCTGATGTTTCTGAATTGGACTGAATTGCTTCCTGTCCGTCTGTTATATGTCTGTTTTACTGTTTGTCCATATCGCTCCATTGATTTGGTCAGCGAGGTTTTCTCAAAGGAGGAGAAACTAGAGCTGTTATGAGTAGGCTAATTATCTTTTTAGCTAGCTGACAGTGTACCGTCCTGGCAAGAGGGGTTTAGCTTTTATTTATTTACTCTATTTTGGACAGGAAAGCATTTGTGCTGATCAATAAACTTGGGTTTACTGAGCAGGGATTTGGTGCACCAGATCTCTTCCTCATTCTGAGTCTGATTTCACCCAGAAACTAACCTTTTTTTTTCTGGTGCGGCCCAGTCGATGAGTTACAAAGACTCATGCATTGTTGAGAGCCACGAATTACTGCAATTGTCTTCGCAGAAACTGCTCTTGTCTCGGCTTACAGCTCAGACGTCTGTATGTATGCGGCTTCATTTCGAATGTAGTTTTCAGTGGAGGGAGACAATGAGTGCAGAGGAACACATTAGAAAGCAGCACATGTGGAGTTAGAACAGAGAAAGGAGGAGGAGGAGGAGGAGGAGGAGGAGGCCAGTAATCTTACCGTCGTCTCCTGATCCTGAGCCGGCATCTGCGGAGGAGAACAAACAGTTATTAACCAGAGGCTCGCACCGCCACAGACATTAGCTGAATAAGCGTGCGTGTCTGCATATGTAAGTGTTCGTCTGGGCCGAAGTCAGTATCTGCTTTTGTGTGCGAGGAGACACTTTGCGAGCTCGTGGGTGTGTTTGACCGCGACGAGATTTCTCTAAAGACGGTTGCAGAGAGTGAAGCTGAGAGAGGAAAGAAAGCAGAGAGGAGACCCCAGCGAGGACGCCCCGAGGCTCCGAGCATCGTGTATCTGCCCCGTTCTGCAGCAGTACATTAAAGATAACACCTCCGACTGTGGACCTTTTCTGCGGCGGGTCTGCGGGTCTGCGGGAGGGCGCTCCGTTTCCACTCCTTGATGTGTTTTGTGTGTCATCTGTGTAAAGCTCCCTAAAAACACACCGAGCTCCCTGAATTGTTTAACAATAAGGCTGTGAAAGGGATAGCGATGAGCACTTAGAAGGAACAGGCAGCGTGTAACTCGAGCCGCAGCAGAAAGCGATCCGCTAAAATGCCCGGGGCCGGAGAGCAGACGCAGGGCCTCAGAGGACCGCAGGGGGATAATAGCTCAGCTCCATATGAATGCCCATGTGAGACGGTTTATAGGAGGAGGAGCGCTCAAACTGGCCGGGTCCATCGCAGCCCTGAAACACGCCGAGTCTGACCGGCAAGCTGTCCTGATACTTTAATGGCATAAGCTTTGGTTCAATAAAAAGCATTTCTGAGGGGGTGAAAACATGAGGTCAGCGCAGCAGATGGTCCGCCGTGCCAGGGGAAGGTAGCTCTCAGAGCAGCCACTCAGAATCTGATCACAATCAGTGAGATGGGACCGGGTCCAACTATAAAAGCAGAATTATTTTACTGGCGAATTTGAAATTCAAATTATTTGGGGGGGGGGGGGGGGGGGGGGGGATTTATTTTTATATATTTTTTTTTTCATTTGTTTGACAGATTTCAAACGAAATAAAAAGGGTCATTGAATAATTCAGTCCCTTTAATGGTGCAGTTGTGGCAGATTGTTTTGTAAAGTCTGTGGATGGAATACATGTTTATTAATGAACCAACACTTGAGAGTTACATGTCAACTGTTTTGAAAGACTTGCATTCGTGCACTTACTCATTTACTAAACCTTAACCCAACTGTTTTATTTATTATTTCAACTAGAACGAGAGCGTGACTTCTTACCTCACAACAGAATCACCGTATCTTGATTAAAGATCCCACATTATGCTCATTTTTCAGGTTCATACTTCTATCTTTACATGTTTACACTAAAAATTGTTCTTTTTCCTTAAGCTGTCGATTGCTGCAACCTCTATTTACACTCTTAGTCGTAGCGTCTGTCTCTTTAAGGCCCGCTACCTCTTGAAAAGCCCAGTGTGCTCTGATTGGTTAGCTCTCACAGGCCTGAGTGGGGATGCGAGTGGTGACTGTATACTGTAGCTGTGACACCAGGACCTTATGGAAGTCTTGACGACTTATTTCAAGGCCCAGTTTCTGAGTGAGTGTGCACTTCTGTGTCGATTGCAGGTTTTAATACTCATATAACACAAAGCTGCTTTATGATCAGGTAACACAGGAAGTGCTTTTGTTGTGTTTATTTACATTTTGTCCTGACGTATACGATATACAATCGGAACAATGGCATAATGATGATACTATCCGACAGCGTGGTGTCAAAATAAACCCAGCAATCTAAACTGTAGGTTTCTTTAAAGGCCACTGATTTATTATGGGGATCAGTGAGCCTTCGGTCTTGAGTCTTGATGGGGAAGGTGGTGTGTTAGCATTAGCATCAGGGGCTGAAGGCAGATTATTACCGTGCTGCTAACTGCTCCGAAAAAAAGGGGGATTGTGAAATGTGATCGGCTCCCGTGTGGACAAATGAGAGACCATTCTCATTTGTTCTGAGATTACTTTATTGGATCCAGCGAGGGAGTCAGGAGTGGATCTAAACTGATCCACAGTCACACCACAGCTGATCCTGAGCATGCTTTCTCAATGAAGTTTACTAGCTTTGTTTCGGAGCATCATTGTTTCTAAATTCCTTATCGAAAACTATTATTTTCCTGGAAGTGGCCGCAACTGTAAACCAGGGCCGAGGAGGAGGAGGAGGAGGAGGAGGAGTCCCAGCCGCATACATCCAAAGACCACACTTATGAAATAGCCGGCTTATTTTACTTTTTACAAACATCCTTCGCTCTGGAACTCGCTGATCATTTGAAATTTGCAGAAAAAAAAGAGCGACTGAATCCTGGTTAACTGAGCAACACACCTGCAATCATGTCCACTTCTTAAATGTAATGTTCTTAAATGTAAACTTTATTGTTTTAAATGCAGACATTCATTTTCCCTCTTTCGGGACAGAGGTTGCAAATAAGCATCTGCTGTAAACACGTCGGACAGATGTTTCAGTTTGTCAAATAAATAAATGAATAAAGAATAATATGGTAAAAAAAGTTTTAAGACAGACAGGTCTACAACTTAAACAGGTGTCTGTTCAGTATGCGTGTGCATATGAATACAGATTCATCCTCGTTTATGTTTTGGTGTCTATTGTTTTATTTGTTTGTAAGTCATATGTTTAGTTATTGCTCTCGGCGTAATGGAGATATCGGCGTCCTTTATTATTCTATTTGCCGAGTGTTATGTAAGAAAGCATTTGTTTGTTATAAGGCGAACTCAACATGGACCGCCGCTGCCGAGCTAACAGCTCATCCCGGTAAACAACAATAAACAACAATAACCCGACCCGGCGCTGTCGAGAGCGAGCGGGAAATACATTTAAGAGAGGAAGAAAAATGCGTCTCATCCACTTCTTTGTTGAAACGAAGCAGAGGGAATTTTAGCACGACATAATGCAGAGTAGATATAATGAACAGAGGAGAAGGGGATTGATCTTTTACAATAGAAACGCTCTCTGATTTAGCTACAGTGTCATTTAAGGCCTCGCCTCTCTATCCTCAAGTCACAGATGGCAAAAACACAAATCCACTGAAAATATAAGACGCACTTTGAAATATGTCTTGGGAAAATAAGAGTATACGCGCACATCCAAACCAGAAAGTGAGCAAAACGTGAAACGAAAAGACGTGTCGCACGACATCCACTTATTTAATGCACCAAAGTACTGACGCTGGACGTCTGATGAAGAGTGAAACGTCACTACCTTTGTGGATTAAATAAGTGGATATTGGGGAAGTGCAGGTGCTGTCTTCTTCTTTCATGCGCTACGTATTCCTGCCATATCTCACACTATACTGAAAGACGGTTGGCGACGTTAATGCTCAAAGACGCGCAAGCGCTCCGACAAAGGCAGCGAGGACGAAGGCTGCCCACAAGCACCTTTAATGTCGGAGAGAAAAAGCCTGCGCCCAGACTCTGTACAGAAACCCGCCCTGCTCCGCCTCACCTGCTTTTAAATCTGCAGAACTTCAGTGACCTTGGAACACGAGGGACACCAAATGTGCAGTGTTTCATGAAAAGGCTTAGCTCGAAGGATCAGGCCGAAGTCAGAAGGGGTTCGCGGGAGATCAATACAAACCGTTCAGTATCTGTACAAGGGCAAAGGTTCGAGGAGAGAACGACTGGCATTAGATAAAAAAAGAACAAAATGGCGAGGGAGATAGGCACAAGCTCAGTTCTCTGCCTGCTTGTCTGCCAAATGAAGGGTCACAAAAGAGGAGATACCGCACGATTTTATTTTATGTGAGGCACTGAAGACTGAGCGAGAGAGAGCACAGGAGGAGTGCCAAGAGAAAAAAAAAAAGATAAAAATGGTTTCCTCTGCTGACAATAGATGATTGAAGTGATTTTTTTTTTTTTTCAGTTTTGGAGCGATTGATTAGAAGAGGATAGAAGCAGAGAGGAACCTTCCAGGAGAGCTGTTATTAACATTACTGTGGTGCTTTCACAGAGGCTGTACTGCATCACACACACACACACACACTTCCTGTCTGCGTGCACGCGAACACACACTTTACACTTTCGGCTTTAAATAAAGGCTTGAAAGTCACGCCTCAGCAGACGGTATGGCTGTGGTAATGTTGACAGACACTCTGCATGGCCGGGTGGTTTTCGGGTATCAAACAACTTGTAGAAATTCCTCGTAAAAAAAAAAAAGATTCTCACATTCTAATAGCTATCTTTACTGTGAACACTTGTAATAGATTTTTCCGTGATACACAGTCGGAGACACAGACCAGCCTGGCGGTCCCACAAACGCTTTCCAATCCCTCAACTGTGTAGTAAATACGCTCGGAAAACAGAACCTATCCGCGAGACTTCCAACAGCAACACGCGGCGGAGTATTTAGTCACATTTCTTTGCGATGTCGAGCTGCGGCGTGAACACCAACCCTTTTTTCACAAAATATCTTCAGTATTTGCAGCTTTGAAGGCTGCAGTCGCTGTCGGGGGAGATCCAGAGCGAGTTTGTGCACCTTTTGAAATTATGTTCCATCAAAGCAAATCTTGATCGGAACATTTTCTCCTCAGTGGGAAACAGGGGTTTTTAATAAAGTGACCGCGGGGGGTCGGTGGATCCTGGGACTCAGCCAGAATCTTTAATATCTGACTGACCAAACAGCTTTGTAGATACAACACCGATCCCGAAGAGAATCTGAGAGGCGGCGGACCCTCCAGCTGACACTGTGGCTCAATCCCCTTTTCCAATTTTTATACCTGTACTATTTTCCAGTGTCCCTTTGTCCCCTCAGAATAAAGTTACAAGGGACAGGAGTTGAACTGTCCGCCTATGAAATGTGACAACCCTTCAAGACTTTCATATTTCATCAGTTGTCGACATAAACGGAAGCAACTGGACCTTTCCAATATGCCGTCTTCACATGTGGTGATTTCTGTTGTGTGACTGTGGCAATCCTGGTATTATCACGATGTCATTCTTCATTTATCTGATGGGAGATCAGAATGCATGGAGGCTCGCCATTTGTTCACAACTTCACGCTATCAATCACGTCATCAAACGGTATGTGAACTGTACTTTCATAGAGTTTTTCCAGTCTTGACCGTCACCATTCTGGGAGCAGAGGCTACCATGTAAGGCGCCGCCTACTCATCAAGAGCGATAACCTCTGATGTGCAATCATGCACCAATAGGAGAACCACTGGGAACATTTTGGGGATCAGTATCGTGTCCAAGAATACTTCAGGAATCAAACTACCAACATCCCGAATGGCGGACGACCGCTCGACCCCATGAGCTACAAAAAAATGATCATTGCCTCATTATCTGGCATCTAGTGGCACTTTGTTGGTTTACATTTGCAATCCGTGATCTGAAACTGCCAGTCTGCACTGATATTACAGAAGCTGCTGGACTTAAGTTCAATTTTGGGGCGTCGTATACCATGAGAAGTACGAACGCAACATTGAAATACATCAAAATGCAGATCTGTCGTGCACAAAGCATTCATCACAATTTTATGTTGGCTAGCATCAACAAAATATCATATATTGTTTCATATGTTTGGGGGGCCATGTAGCCCGAACATTTACCCCTTGTACCTTTTAACAAGCATGACGACACAGTGCTCCTTGGCATGAACACACAAAATTGAGGGTGAGTGGTAGGGGCGAGGGGCGTATTGGGATTGTGAAATCCACTCAAATTTTGCCATTAGAGAACACTTCTGTCAGCTTACAGCCCCTCCAAGCCCTGTTTTCCAAGGAATGGTGTCCATATTGGATGGAAGAAGGAAGAATGTAGGAAGAAGTCTGTTGTGAGAAGAGAAAAGTAAAAATATGGTGGGGGCGAATGAGCATCACAAGCCTACAAAACAAATGCAAACATTTGCAGAATCATCACTCAACACTGACATTCTGACGACAGGGTTGCCCCCACCCTAAAAATGTCCTTGAGAAAGTCCTCGATTCCCCTCCGGAGTCCTGCACTGTAGCTCATCTTTACCTCTGACCTCCCTGGAGAACAGCAAGCAGAGAGAAAATCTCCCTCCGGATCAATAACGTATTACATTATCACTTAAAGTACTTTAAATTCAGATTTAATTTGCAACTAATTGGCAGTGTCGAGACATGGATTTTTTTTTTTTCTTAAACACACAGAAAATTAGCAGCGTATTGACGAGTTCTCCTGTGCTGAATGTAAGACTGCACTGACACGACTACGCCGCTTCTCACTTAGCTCCTGGTCTGCTGTTAACCCGGAGTGTGCATCTTAAATCATCAGCCGAACATATGGCTCCTGTCGTCTGTCGGTGCTCGGGGATCTCGGAGTGACAACACTGTGATTAAACATGCCATCAACATTTTAACACCGTGTCAGTTAGACCCGTCTCACACCTTCCCGTTTAATGACTTCCTGGAACTTGTTTGTAAACTGAGTCAGAGAGAATGCCGTGTTAGCACTTTGCGTAGCTTAACTCTCTCCTTTGGGGGAAATAGCCCGCTTGGTTTGTTTCACTTGGCTAAGCTAATGCTTTAACTGCTCCTCACTGTGCTGGGCTAGCACTTGATGTGATGGGGAAAGTGGTGCCTTTTTCTGCGCTAATCAGCTTTTACTGGCTTTGTCCCTCTGAGAGCACCTCCTGTAATCGACTTTGGAACTTCGGAACAATCAGAAGTTCCTTATCTGTCGGTGACATGAAGGTAATAAAGGCCGGAATGGACCGAGACTGGAATAAAGAGAGCGTATATCTGCTTCTTCACCTGACAGATACTGTACTGAAAAAGTCAATAATGGGCTAAAAACACCCCCGATTTGCGAGATGTCACAAATCGGACCCTCTGTGATATTATGTGGTGCATTATGTGAGCGCTTTTTCTGCCGGATGCTTTTCCACGGGGGACCACAAACGCATCGTTATGGTATGAAATCATGTTTATATATGCCTCGCTGCCGTCACTTAGCATGAAACTGGCACCTCAGCAGGCCTCCTGTTTACTGTTTGGAATGACAGCAGATTGTAACGTCTGGCCTCTTGGCCTCAGCGGCATCCAGGAGGGTTAATGCGAGCGCATGAAACTGCGCTGTTCTGTTTGGTGAACATCAAGACGGATCCTGCAGGTCTGTCATGCACAGCAAACAAAAAAAAAAAAAGGGGGAATTTACAGTGTTGAATATAGATATCTCGCTTTCCATTCTGTCAACTACGACTGCAGAGAAGTCTCTTAAACCTATTTTGATTCCAGTTGAGTCCTCAGCAGCTGACAAAGACGGCTGTAATATGCTTCTAAGAGCACGTTACATGTTTCTTTTCCTTTTTTTTTTTTTACAAAATAGCAAACAAAGAAACTAAGCTGGTGATTATCAGGGGTTGTTGGAGACTAAAGAGGGGTAAACACAAAGTAAATATTTGCGTTATGGCTTAAAAGTAATACTTAAAGGCACGGAGGAAAAGAGTGGATTGTTGCGTCTCATTCCCAGGTCGTCAATTACAAGCGCTCCGGGTCGGTGTTTGGTGTGAAGTTCCGACCCAAAAGTTGGTATTTGACGACCTGTAACAATCAACTATATTTACCCAGATTCGCCTTGCCCACCTTTAAAGGATAAGTTCGCAGAAATTAAAATCCAGTCATGATCGGCTCACCCACATGCTGCGGACAGTATCGTAGTCCACAGATCATTTCTGGAGCTTCACAGCAAAATGGCGTTACGGCAAAAGATAACTTGTTTTAAAGCGTGAACAGCCACAAAAAACTTTAAATGGCTCCAAACGTATGGCGAAATCCAAGTCTCTGAAAGCCGAAACTTACTAGAAAAGAAGTTCTTGACACCAGGATGACATGCAGTCCAGGGTGTATATAACCTCTTTCTAAATCAATTTTGTGTCACTGGTCTTCCAGAGACTTGGATGACACTGGACTAGCTGCATGGAGCCATTTAGTTGTTTTATTTTCGAGCTGTTTTAAACATTTCAAAACTAAAATTACGGCCTTGTGGTTAAATGTCTTCATGCACTAGTCAAGTTGCTGTTATGGTGCGAAAATCTGTTTCATGAGGTCACAGTGACATTGACCTCTGACCTATGGCAACCAAATTCTAATCAGTTCATTCTTGAGTCGTAGTGGACACTTGCACCAAATTTGAAGAAATCTCCTCAATGCAATCTTGAGTTAAGCCCTGATGGAGGGTTAGCTCCGTCTGCTTCAGCTGTTTAGGACTTTCTGTTAATGTAACTGTAAACTGTGATTTGTTGCTCTTTTCTGCACACTCGACATCTATTGCATGTCTGTCTGTCCTGGAAGAGGGATCCCTCCTCTGTGGCTCCACCTGAGGTTTCTTCTATTGTTTAGTTTTTTTCCATCAACGTGAAGTTTTTCCTCACTCGAATCGAGGGTTTAAGGACAGAGGATGTTGTTCACTGTACAGATTGTAAAGCCCACTGAGGCAATTGTGATTTGTGATTTTGGGCTATATAAATAAAATTGATTTGATTTAGGAGAAAGCTGCAATGCTGTTTTTCTGCAAAACTCCAGAAATGTTTGGTGAACTAAGACGGCATGAGGGTGAGAAGATATGACTACATTTTCATAATTGGGAAAATAAAACTAAAAACACAGAACGTGGTATCGATGTAAGCTCCATGTGCTGATGAAGACTATGCGATATGACGAAAGACCTTATGGTGAGACTGTTTTGTCAACACTCACATTTGCACGACTCCAATTTGTTGACGCTGATCCGCTGATACGAGGAGTCACAGCTACAAGATGAACACTATATCTAGATTTTCTTTCGTCCCTCCCCGAGATCACCGTTTCATGATATTTTCTCACCCCGGCAAAGAAAACAAGTATTGGCAGCGCGGAGCTGACATATATCCATTACCCTGTGTACTGTTGCCGCTAATGGGATTCTGGAGGATGGAGCGCAGGGAGGAGAGGGGGGGAGACTGAGAGAGAGCGAGAGAGACCACGAGAGACAAGGGGAGGTTTTGTTGCAGCGAACGCACAGCTCGGGCAAAAGTAGTTCCTCGCCGTTCCTCGTAATCGCAGGTGTTTGAGATACTTTTAATGTGTTGCCACTGCTGCTCTCGTTTTAAGTTAGCTTAGCTGAGGGTATCAACTAAACGGCTAAGTGGCGAGGAGAGCAGAGAGGAAGCGCTTCAGAAGTAGCTGCCTGGCCTACTTTTCCACATGAAAGGTTTGTGTGCAACACTCGGTTATGTAAGAAAAAGCTCCCACACAGCGATCCCGTGTTTAACGCTCCGATGAGAAGCGGGCGTCACATATCTTCACCGTATCAAAGACCTCATCACTTAACTTTCGGTATATTTAGAAGGAGTTAATCAGTTTAATCAGCGAGTGTGAGCACATTTCTTCAACGCGGCGCTCGCATCGATTTATCATCGTGTTGCTTTGCTGGATTTTACTTTGAATTTCAATTAAGAAATAACATTAGACAAGTTATTTCAATCTTTTTTTTTGTTCTTTTTACTTTGCAACTTGTTAAATATCTATAATCCTTCATACTTTTGAATGAGTGTTTATGTTTGTTCCTGTTTCAGCTGCCTTTGACCTTTTTTGGAAACAGAACACTCATTAACGACCACATCGCGACTGTTGTTTATAGGGTTGAATGAACTAGCAGAGAAACAAACTAAATGCAGAAGTTTTTTCCGCACGTTGCACGAGGAGTCGCCGACCCGTTGGATGATTTTTCTGAGAATGAATCATCCGCTCTGACCTTCACAGTCAGAAGATGTGAACCCAAATTAACGCTCGTCAAAGATCAAAAACATCAAACGTGGGAATGTGCGGTCACGACCCCGCATCTTCAAACACATGATAGATTTACTTTTGTTTTGCCCAAAGCGTATTCTGAGTGCCGGTTCCATACAACGTGCGAACTGTAAGCAGGTCATCTCGCTGGCAAAGTGCCAGAATAAAGAAAGGTCACAGAAGTATCTATCTGTACGAAAAAGTAGGGTTCGACTGATGCGGCTTTTTCAATGCCAAACATTAGAAATCATGGAGACTGATATATATATTATACAGTATGATGTAGTATGTAGCAAAAACTGGAGATAAACTGGGGTGGAGGAGGTTTATATGGTTCTTTTCTCTGAGTGGTTCGCTCCTTTGGCTCCATATCTCAAGGTAGTCGGTCTGTCAGATCAACGAGATAAAGTAACACATTTTGTCTTTTCTGGGTATTTTTAATTATATATTTATTTTTGTCTGAGCTGTTTCATCAGAAAAAAATATAGGATGCGAGCAGGTTATTACAATCCATGTTTTTTTTTTGTTCGGAAGCAATTTCTAGCGGCCGTCGTAAAAGGAGGAAGTGAGGTGAAGTAGTATAAAGACAGAAAAGTATAAAGTGGAGGTCGGTGAAGGACAGCTGAGTTAAACAAACACAAGTGCAATAATCCAAATTTAAACTATCCCGTGTGAAACCAAAAAATCTTGTTCTGTACTGAAGTAATCCAGGCAGTGTAATGATTTTAACGCAGACCACAATGTTTCTATAAACTTGATCAGGTTTTTTTTTTTTGCCTAAACTGAACAAAGGTCTGGTACGTGTGTGTTGCCGGTGCGTTGCAGCGATCGCGTTGTTTGGAAATGCGAGTTATGTAATTTTGGGAGATCCAGACGATCGACCTTTTCAGTCGTTACGGCGATGAGGATGTTGTTTTTGTCTCCAGGAGTTTATCGTTTAGTCGTGTGTCCCAAAGAGAGGTCACTGTCTGAGAGAACATTCTGTTCAGCAGAGTTCAATGTTGTTTTTCAGCTCTCATTACCAATGTTCCACTGGTCCCCATCCTAATGTAACAGAGTAAACATACTAAACTACTTGAAGTCACAAAATTCCACAAATTTTAAGGGGGATGTTAAAATGTAGTAGTCAACATTGAAGCCACTGTGCTGCACTTGAAGAAAAAAAATTGACCCACACCGCTGGAAGGAACAGTGACTGGACTGAGACAGGGAAATAAAGTTGTTTACTGGGGCCTTGGTTTGGAAAAATGCCAGAATAAAGAGTGCAGCATGAGACGCTGAAAAGATCGCTTCATGTAACATCACTGTCATGGTCTGTTTTTACAGAAGACACAAAAAACATTGTTGTACGAAGCCCTGAAATAAGCTTGAAAAGCGCTGGTTGTTGCGTCGGAGAAAAGGGTCTTTGTGCCTTTTTCTCTTTCTAAAGATACAGCAGACTACACACACACACACACACACACACACACACACACACTGGCGTACACCATCACATGTCTTGAGAAGGACCTCACACACAACACCACAAACAAGCAATTTAGAGAAAGTCTGGACATGTGACTGGACGGCCCGGCCCACTGGCACACAGACACCTCTACTGTTACCGCAGTGACATTTCCACCTCAATCTCCACATGTTCCCGCTTTCTGAGCCGGCGCCATTCAAGGGCCCGTTAATGGACTTCTGCCGGCTGCCTATCACTGAGTCAGCGAGCGCTCAACTCGAGCCCCGCAACACTGTCTTAGCCGGGGTGGTGATTCACATACGCCTCGGAAAAAAAAATAAATAAATAAAAAAACAGGCATCATCGCCTTCGCCAGTGGATTCACTCATTCACAACTAAGCACATTATTCAGGACATGACTCACTAATTGGTAGATTCTGAAAAGAAATTCCCTGGTGGGCATCGGGGGAATACGAAGTATACGCTCATCCATTTCGATTTATCATCACAGGATTACACACATTACATAGGCCAAACCTAATTACACATGTTCAAATGAAAAACAGAGCCACGAGCAGTGATACAGAGTTCAAACCACGAGGCAGCTCTGATGAACTGCTGCGAAAGTTTCAGGCACGTGGTCACTTTAGCTAGTTTACTTCTGATTAAAAGAGGCGACGCCGTGTGCAGCATGCAGCTGTTTCTCCTCTTTTCATGTGAATGAAAGCTTTTTGCTCAGCAATGGATGACTGTTTTTACAATACTGACATTTCGACAATTTGTGTCACGTCACTGCTCTCATTAGATGTTTATGAGCTGACTCTTATCAGGAGGTGGAGGGGATGGTGATGGAGTTATGGGAGGAAGTTGGGCGGCGAGCGCAGTTTGAGACAGTTTCAACATTTGTTCGTGCGAAACCGCTGGATGTTTCGACAAAGGACCACAGTATTTCGACATTTGTAAGCCCGACCTCGGGGCAGAAGCCGGGTTTGCGGTGAATAAAACTGATATTTACGACGGGAAGTCATCTCCTTGTTGTAGCAACCAGGCTTGCTGTGGTTTACAACGATTATATAACATGCAAACCGGCCCCAAACATCATTTGGCTTCTAAAAGACATCAACACGTACAAATTTGGCGTCAATCGGGTCGAAAATCCATCAAAAGCTGCTCACATTTTTTTGCAAATTAGCACAAAATGTCTGTTGAGCACATTGATTGGGATACATGTAATACATCTTAACTCAATCAGTGTGTGGATTCTAGCGCCAACATACGAAGGTCGATTGGAGTCATACATCATCTTCATCCGCAACGTAACGTCCAACCAATGAGTCACATTTCTAATCTCTTCCAATTTGAGCTCTGGCAGAAGACGAGCAATAATAATAAAGCAGCACAAGCTCAATGTGCTGCGTCCCCTTCAGGGTTTGAGCTCTAATAAAAAACAGAGAGAGGGGGGGAGAAAAAAAAAAAATCTCCACCTGCTTTTGTATGTGTAACAAAATTTGATGAGCTGCTAACACAATGAAGAGCTGCACGTGAAAATGTTATATGTGCCATTAGATTAGGCTAATCGATTCAGTCACTGTGGTGCATTTTCAAATCGAATGCTCTGGATTCAATTCGTGGCAGGTTATACGACAAGACACTGGGCGTTGGGAGGGTAAAAAAAAAAGTCTTGTATGCTGCTAAAAAACTGTGTCTTCATTAGAGCAGACAGCTTCTGCTCAATCATCAGGATGAAAATGAAGTACGTTTATGAGGGTCTTATTTCTACGACTGCCTTTAGAGTAAATTAACCGTCGGCAAACCTTTTATGGCCGAGCTTCTTTAAGTTTACGGCAGTCCGAGCGGCACTGCTCGTCTCCACTGCACAGCTAATGAAGTGGCTGACCTTTTCCAGCTGAAGACGCCTACTCAACAGCTTAAACACCAAACTATATCAGCAAACAGGAATCCCAATTATGTTGGATAATTACACCCAGCGCTTTTTTTTTCATCAGTTCCAGCCAATGCGAGGATGAAAAACAAAAAAAAAAAAAAACAATAGCAGATGCCATCAATGAAAAGAGAAGCCTAGGGAAGGATATTCTCAGGAAAAAAGTGAATTTTGCAAACGGGTATTCCCTACACATGAAGGATAATCTACAACAAACCCGGCAGTTATATGAATATAAAAAGAATCCCAGGAAAGTACGAGACAGAACCTAATTATTCATTGATGTGAAGCAGTCAGGCTTTTGGCTCTGTGGATCGTGTTATCCTGCTTGTACCACAGCTACTTGCCGGCAATTCAAATATAGTTTATTCGCATTTTGAGTCAAAAGAGATGCTATAGACTGTCCGGATTCAATAAAGACTCACCAGATTCAGCAAAAAACATTGATACTTCCAATGCAAACACACACTAAGGGCTCACTCACACTGAGGAATCTGTACCGTCCACGTTTGACCCCCAAAGTCCAGTTTGCGGTCTGAAGCTGGAACTGATCTACAGGTCAACACGAGAGTCCACCTGATAATTGTTGTCAAAATGTAACTGATGCGTTCTTCGTGACGATGGGAAAGATTTCCCTTTATATTTGTTTACCCTCTCAAAAGGAGTGTATTTCCATTCAATCATCATCATCATAGAAAGCACAAACTGCAGTGAGAGGATTGTTTGCACTGGATGCGGCTTCAAAAGATAACGAAATATGATCGCTGAGCCTTTAAGTAGCTCCATGTTTCCTCCCTCGTCTATCAACAATCCCAGCATCAGAAATTTGCAGGAGGAAACGCAAACAACCATTCTGTTGGTAATCTTGCGGTATATGCTTGTAGGAGCATCTGGTTTGGGGATGCCATCAAATATATAGAAATGTTAGCACACAGCAGCTTACTTCAGCGCCAACGTGAATAACTTTTTGACCATCATTATTTGTCCCTAACATTACAGACTATCTCTTCCGTCTCTTTTACTCTTTAATGCTGCCTCAGAAGCAGTGGCGTGCGCAGACTTTTTGAAGGGCAGGGCGGAAAAGAAGGGCACTTTAGCGTGCATTTTGGCTCCCAAGAGGGCACTTTAGCACGCGTTTTGGCTCCCAAGAGGGCACTTTAGCGCTTGTTTTGGCTCCCAAGAGGGCAGTTTATCATGTTCTAACCAGCCAAGGGGGCAGTTTAGTGTGTTTTGCCAACCAAGAGGGCACTTTTGCACGCTTTTTTGGCTCTCAGGAGCGCACTTTAGCGTGCATTTTGGCTCTCAGGAGGGCACTTTAGCGCGCGTTTTGGCTCTCAGGAGGGCACTTTAGCGCGCGTTTTTCAACAATTGGGCCACGAGGGGGGGCGACTGCGACTCCCCTTGTGCACATCACTGCTCAGAAGTATCTTCTACCGTTTAAATGCCTGCAACAACTACAAACATTTGCACGCTTTGCTTTTGGCGTCCAAAACAGGTATTTTTAGCCAAACGCACCTAAACCTAACCAGACCATAACGACAGCGCTGTGACAGGAGAGAAATATAAAATTCAACCTAAAACAAACTTAAGTTTCAACTCAGGGAAGCTTTTTAACACATCTGTGGTTTTTGCAGAAACATGCTCACTGACATTACAAAGGCTGTCAGGGATATCACATGTCACGTCTCTAGTCGTAAAATATTCTAACTCTGACTTTCAAACTAGTGGATTGGTTAATTTATAGTAAGGTGTAGCAGGACGCTAACGGGTGCTGATGTCCTTTTACATTTAAATTAGCTTTATCCTTCTGCGTATGTTACTCAAGCTTCAAAAACATTAATTGTTTTTTCATTTGAGAGGATTATGCTGCTGAGCAAAAAGCACGTATCATAAACCGCAGAGCTTATTTTCTTTTTTGTCTTTTGCCAGGGCGATGCCAACGTCCGGGGTTAGGAGACAACAACACCAAGTCCTCCCTGCAGCACCCTGTTACCATCCCGAGACCCCCTGCTGCCAGCGTGGCTAAAAATGTTTCTCATAACTGTAAGACTGACTCTTATTCAGTGAAAGGGTTTTGGTGACACAACTGTCACCGAGAGAAATTACATTTCATGCATTGTTGGCCAATTCGGAGCTGGTAGCATATCATTTGTAAGTGTGCTCTTTCATGTATTGCAGAAATTAGTCATACAGTATTTATTCGACTTCAGTGGATCCCTTTACAGAGTGAATTCAAGTGCTTTTTGAAGAAGATGAAAGAAAACAATATGTCAACACAATCCAGATGACGCGTGATTCAGTCATTCAATTTTCTGCTTTATTGAGCGTGCCTCTCGGCTGCGCGTTACAGTAACTACCTATGACAATTTGCCGCGCATTTGTATTTCATGCCTTTTGACATTCATTCAAACATTACGTAACGAAAGGTCACAGCTGTCGAGCTCCCTCTGACTTCCTGTTTAGCGCTCCAAATGTTGAATAAACTGTATAATGAACTTGTTCAAACTCTCTCCGTCGCTCCGCAGGCCTCTTGGCCAAACCGCGGTCTTCTGTTTCTTTTGGGAGGACATCGTCTGGCGTGATGAAACCTTCGTCTGCTCAAAGCGAATGCTTGTCACTTGTCATTGTGCTTTTGCTTGTTACACTAAACTTGAGAAAATTACATCAGTCTGTCACCTCCAGAGATTTTTTCATCATGCCTTTTTTCTTCTAATTCCTTTGAAGTGATGCATCGCTCTGTAATTACTGAATCCCGTCCACTGGAAGCATTTACATATATTGATAATTATAATATTTAAGCCTGAAAAAATTGCTCTGCCGTTTGCACAATGTTGCAAATTGGATTACGTTTCTGGCATCCGAGCTGTACGTTTGCTGTTCGTCGTCTTGTTTGCTAACGTAGAAAATGCGCTGGAGATATTCTTCTCGCTCGAGTGTTTTCTCTTTGTGTTATCGTCTGCAGGGTCGCTGGTGTTTGTGCGTGCGTTTCGAGTGTATCTTGCTTGTGTGTACACCTGCGTAGGCGCCATGATGTTAATGTACATACCAGCAGGACAGGTGCCTTCTGACATGATAAGCACTTCAGACTGCTGCTTGCAGGCATCCCTGCGCAGGAAGCACTCGTTCTGGTAGTTCTGATTGTTGGAGCCGCACACTGGGGTATAGTCACTGTTGCACTGCGGAGAGGAGAGGAGAAAACAGGGAGAGACAGGTGAGCGTTAAAAAGCTGAGGCTGGCATAAACACGGCATCTTAAGAGCACATGTAGGTGGTGTTTGATTTTCAGGACAGACAGCAGTTGCAGGAGACGAGGCTGAGAAGCCAGCGTCTGGAGCTCCAGACTGGGTTTCAACATTTGTAGCGGTCGCACCACTGGATGTTTTTTAACAGTACCAAGGAACATCGCCCAGCTGTGTTTGTGGTGACCACAGCGGATATTTTACACCAAAAAATAATATTTTCCTCATCCTTACCAAGACGCCTGAACCAAACCAGACCATCAGAACAGCCTATGAACAAAGTTTAACACGTCTGTGGTTTCAGAAACGTATGTTGCCCAACAACCATCCTTGTGATTGGGTTGAGAGGACTTATTTTGTCATTGTATTTGCTACTCACTTTCTCTGCGGTCATTGAAAATGGAACAAGAGAGGTATTCCCGACTGCAAACATAATCCACCAGTTAATAATAACAAAGGAAAATCAAAATGAACGTGCAGCTACTTGAAAACACACCGCGCACTTGTTCCAGCCTTTAAAAGAGCCCCGAATGTTAGTGTTATAAAAATGCCTTCTCATTTGGATTCATAACGCTTTCCTGTCTTTATTTGGAGACGTGCAGTTGTCAGATGTTGCTGTGTGGCACGTGGAAATGCACGGACACCATCAGGAGTGCTGTAATTGTAAATGTAGTGTTTTAAGAGGATTTAAAACTGTGTACAGTTAACAAAAAAAGACCTCAATTAAACATTGCTGCTTGCACCTTTAAGTGTAAGCATTGATGTGTTTTTTTGTTCAGGAAATGAGCTGTTTAATATTTTGTGTTAGTGTAAAATTACAAGTCTGTTTGTTATGCAATATCCCTGATGGATTAGATAATAACTAAGGAGAAACACCTGTCAAAAACAAACATCAGCTGCTTTATACTTTTTCTTATTAAACATCACATTTGGCAGTTTGACAGATCCAGCGTTAATTTGGAGACGTAGAAACGTGCAGTCTGGTTCAGGAGCAGAATATAAAGGAGTTCATCTGTTTGTCACCGACTATCCACGTGTAGTTACGAACAGCAGCTGGACACGTGTCTCTTCAGCGCTGTGACTGATTGCAGAACTGACACCATATCATCACAATCACGATCTAAAGAGGCCCTGAAAATCCTACACGAACATAAAGACATGAATATAATCCACTGGTGCATAAATCCATGCCCTAATCAGGATTACGCAACATTTGAATCAGAAGCTGATGACACATTTGATCAGACCACACCCACGCCACCGCCACGAGTCTTCAACTCAACCTCCAGATGTTTTCTCTCTACTTGTTGTTGCGTTTTTCAGCCGTTCGGTCGCATTCTTTAGATTTTTCCACACTTTGTTCGATATCATTCATCTTCACGCTACATATAACTCCAGAAAAATGGCCACCGTCTTGAGCAGCTCACCTCTGCTGCTCCACTGGAGCATTTGCAGGTTAAGTGACTTGCTCAAGGGCACTGAGCGAAATAGCTGCTAAGCTACGGGAGAACATTACTCATTCATTTCCCCACACGGTTTGTTGGCTTCGGAGCAACTCGAGATTTTTTTCAGATGACTGATGACACCAGCGCGCCGAGTCTTAGTTTTCATTTTTTAAGGCTGCCGAGGAGAGATACTCATTTGATTTGATATTGATTCGCCCGTGCTACACCGCAGGAATAACAAACGTGATTATTCAATTGAGAAATATTCCTCCATGTTCCCCGGGTAGAAGGAATGGCCATCAGAGGGTCCGGAGAAATTGTCCGTCCGTAGTCAGAGCCCCGTAACCTGATTAAACTTTAAAGTGCCGAAGAACGGGCAACGTGTGAAAATGCTGTTTCTGTCGGGCGTGACATCACAAGGACAAGGGGCGCGCTTGAGAGTCCCCGAAGGAACGAGTCTAAGGAGCTCACGGCTCTTTGTCTACACTTCTGCTCCCCTCCAGGTCTCTAATGGATTGACCTGGAATCTGATCTCTCTGTGCCCTCGAAGAAAATGACACGGCTCTCGCAAAAAGGGCATTTAAGGATGGAGAGAGATTCACTCATGCGGAATGTAAGATTGTGTATATTTACGACACTCCAACTACAAAGTACATACAGGCGGAAACATCCGCATTAAACCAGCTAACGTTGGGAAAAGTCATCGTCATTCTAATTTAAGATTTCAAGATTAAATGTGTTCATCACTATACAACACAAGAAACAAATACAGTTTTCAGTAATCCATTTATTTCTTCCCACAAAAACAAATGATCTAATTGGATGAGATCTCACAGCCTGATGAGCGAAGCTGCTCTGTAGTCTGGCGGCTCAGCAGCGGATACTTGTATCGTTTGTCAGATTCAGCGGGGTGAACAGACTGTGGCTGAGATGGTTGTTGTCTTTTTTGTGTTTAGCGTAGTTTAGTTTAAACTTTGCATCACCTGCCCATAAAAAACAGCATCTTATTCTGTCATCAGACTCGCAATGACAGACATGCGAGGTCTGTTGAAACTTTCAAAATAAAGGTGCAATGACTGTCTAAATTTCGAATCAAGAAAAAGATTGTGGTGGCTTAACATGATTGGTATTCTTTATCCTCCTCTGCTGGTGCTGAACCTTGATACACGCACGCAGAGTACTTTTCCAACTGAGGCAATGCAAAGCTAACTTGAATTTTATTCTGTTTGACGGTGGGGGACAAATTAAATACGTTTATGGTCACGTTACAGCTTGTTGTGACACAGCCAGGTGCTATAGAGCAGAGAGAGAGAAAGACTTTGCCGCCTCTAACCCACTAAACGAGAGCTAGTTTTAAAGGTCGGTTTAGAAGATCACACATTGCAGGTCGCATGGGAACGAGACAATAAGGAAACGAAAAAACTGGGGAAGAACTGTGAGTGTGACTTTTGGGATAATTCTGTGAAGTTGCTTGGAACCAGTCCATTTCATCTCTACCCGACCACATTGCGCTCATATTTATACTCTTTATGTTATATAGTTGTAGTAGTTCACAGTCCAAATTGTCCTATCAAGTCAGAACTCTAGAGTATAAATACAAAAAGGTCTGAAAAACATATATTTAATCTCTTAAATTGTTCAAAAACCTTCAGTTCAGGTCTTGAACGTACACACATAATAATCAATATATCCTCACATTCTTCTGTATCGAATTTAATTGCGTCACTAAATCCTTTCTGTTGGTGAGACGTGCCGATCACAGGATGAACTCCGCAAACTGTGAAAGAACACGCCGTCTCAGGTGACTGAGTGTCTTTTCTTTAAAATCGTTTTTTTTTTTTTTCCCCCTTCACAAATAAACCAAATCAACTGGGAACATTTGCCTTCAGCGATCCAACGCTTGCATGTAAAGTTGCTTAAAGTTGTGTCAAAGAGAATTTGTTCTTGGCAGTTTCTCTTGAAACAAAAAGCCCAAAAAGCAAACGAGGCAAAACTGTTGAACATATGGTTTGGGAGACGGTGGCTGCTCCCTAACAGGGATCAGATCACTATTTTACACTTGTTCTGACACGAGAAAGAGAAAAAAATATGCAAATGAGAGCGACTGCAGTGAGAGTCAGGCTGCATTAAAACACGTCAGCGTGCTGTGGGTGATTAAAAATATTCAGCATCTCTTCTGTTGTCCGGTGTGGACAGACGTCGTTAAGAGAATGCTTCTGAAAACGGCAGCGTGGAGACGAACATCGCTTTCACTCGCGAGCTGCATTTTCAAATCGAGCTGGCTTGGAGTGGATGTCATCTGAGACACGCTGACAAACACAAGGTCTGATGGCCTCAAGGAGATGAGCAAAAATAACCACGCCATCGATTCAAGAGCCCTGGAGCATCATAACGATCAGGCGCGAACAGTGTTTTTGACCGGCTGAAGGGGGGGGAAGATGGCAGAATATACACAAAAGTGAGCAAAAGGGAGGAGGAGGAAACTGCATGCTGGCTCTTGATCAAAGGGACTGAGATGCAGGAAGGAAGGAGGCTGTGGAGGAGAGGAGAGGCAAACTTGATGAGTGAAATTGGTCTTAGGGGGGGGAGAAGAAGTCAGTGGAAATGGATGAGAGTGAGGCAGAAGGAGACTGAGGGGGTAATCAAAGCGAAGTGAAAATACAGAGCCGAGATGCAGACGGGGCTGGTGAGAGCGACGAAGCCCTGGCTCCGCAAACTTGGCATGATAAAAAAGAGCCACGGCGCCTGAAGAAACCACCGCAACAACAAAAAAAAAAGGAGAACATCATAAAATAAAATAAAAAAAAGGAAAGAAAAGAAATGGGGACACAGACAGAGAGAGGGAGAGGAATAGAAAATCCCCTCAAAGGAGAGCGGGAGAGAGAATGAAAAAATGGCAACCCCACAAAGGCGCTTGGAATAGCTTTCTGCAGGGCCCGCGCTTTTTTGCCATCCTCTATCCTTCCCCTCTGCCTCCCCTCCCCTCCATTCCCCTTACTCTCACACACATTCTCCCATCTGGCTCAGGCTGTTCTTAACCTGGGGACTCTCACTTTATGCCAGGCGTGATGCAACGGAAGGGAAAGCTGCCCGGCAGAACCCTGCGGGTGTCTTTTAAGAGTGCCTTTCTATTTCAGAGAAAACTCCCCAACCCCATCTTCTTGATCTTCCCCAGCGTTTGGATCTCACCCCTGCAGGAAAGAGCGAGGAGTGATGAGAGGATGGGTGATTTAAAAAAAAAAAAAGTAAAAAACCTCCGTCTCCCTGAGAGGAAGTGCAAGGACGGAGGCTGCAGCTGTGTCTCACCTAGATGTAACCACAGGAAGGTATAAAGGAGGATCCTGCTGCTTATCAGCCTATTTAAGCATGCCGAGTGCATCCCTCCAAAAAGTCTAGTCTAGTCTATGGGGAAGAAATTTTAGTTGCCATCTATTTTTACAATTGATTGATCCTTTAGTCATTCAAGTCAAGCCGAATCAAGTCAAGATTCAAGATTCATTCATTTGTGCCGTGGGAAATGTATCTTTGACAAGACGCTGCCACATAGAAATACATCATCAAGTCATTTGTCAAGCATAAATGTCAAACATGTGCTGGTTCCAGCTCCCTAAATGGAAGGATTTGCTGCTTTTCTTTGTCTTGTGGGATAGTAAACGAAGAGGCTTTGGGTTTTGGACTGTCAGCCGGACAAAAAGATTGCATGTAAAGACGTCACTCTGGGCTATTCAAAGTTGTGACGAGCATTTGTCACACACACTTAAAAAGGATAAATCGGGTGTTTGGATGCGGGGTTGTGTGAGGCACTTATCTCTCGTCAGTGCATCACCTGCAGTAGGTGACCGTCAGCTCTCCCCCCCCCCATGAGGAGAAAGCAGCGCCAGCGGGAAGCAAAGCAGAGCACCAAACTGCTCCAAACCACAAATGTTTTGAGCATTTCTTGGTGCTTTATGTTGCCATTAAACAGCCTTTTCCTTTGGCACATTTCCTCCACCGTATAACATCCGTATTCCTGCACACAAGCGCAACGTAGTGCCGAAGGAAAAGGGCTGTTTGACGGCAACATAAAGCTCCAGAAATGATCAAAACATATTTCAGGTGGCTAAAATACGTCTTGCTGCTTTCATGTCGGTGCTACGCGCCGCTTTGCCACAGCTGACGGTCGTCTACTGCAGGAAATACACTATGATAAGTACCTCACATCCAAAGAACCGAACTGTTAGTTCAAGACTCAACGATTACTCCAATACACGTGAAAATAATAGTAAACAATAATGACAGTAATAAAAACTTCAACAGGTATAGAGTAATACCTGACTGATGATCTGAATCTGCAACGTGTCTAGAAACTAAAGTTCAGGAGTGGAAATGTCTCGATTATAAGATGCGTTGATCTTCCAGCCTCGGCTGCTCAACAGAGTTGTGAAGACAGGTCGCTCTCATGCTTTGAACTGAGGGCGGACATCCGGTTAATGGCTCGGATCGGACCTGCTGAGGAACGACCTGGACAGGACGCCGGCGCGCTGTGTTCAGGCAGCAGTGGTTCGGTCTGTAGGGACCTTAAGACCAGAGCACTGCTGAAGTGCCCCTGAGCAAGGCATCAAACCCATAACTGCTTCTCGCAGCCCCCTTGCTCTGACACCTCTCAATTAATGCACGTGTATATGTCCTCTATGTAAAAGAATAAAGCATAAATGGAGCACTTCCTCTTCTTCTAACTAGCTGTCAGCTGTTTTCAACTGAAGCCTGCAGCACGATGACAGAGTAGCCGAAGAAAAGAGATGATGTCAGACGCTGAGATGCATCGAGAATCGTTGACGGATGAATCGTAACTGCATAGACCCGTGAGTGAAAGTTACAATATCTGCCTCACAAATGTGTTAACTAAAAGTAATGTAAAGCAGCAGACACTGGAAACATGCAAGTAAATCACCCCAAATGTGTATTTAAATGCACAGAGGATGTAGTGTGGGATCATGTGGGACACGGTCAAGATAAATTATTCTAAGCTGTGTTCTTGTGATGTTGAGTCACATTCGCAGATTTCCTTATTCACTCTCCGACTCTCTCCGTGAAGTTATAGCGATTGGTGACCAAATAAAACTGCTATGTTAAAGAAAAATGACAGATTTCTCTGGTTTGATCATTGTTGGAGACATCCGGGTCGACGGAACATCCAACAAACTAAGTTTTAAGACATTTCAGCGTAAAAATGTCACATTTCATAACTTTAAGTAAAATGCTCGGGTAAATTGTACTTATTCATGTTTCCTTATGGTTTCTATTCCAAATATCAGTTACTAATCCTTGATTAATACTCAGTCTTGGCAACAGACTGCTTGAAATAAATAAATAAGACAGTCAGACAAGAGAGAAGACGCTGCACCTCTTCACCTCTACTGGATCTTGAACCAGCCTTGCTGTAAAAAAACTTAACTCTTTTCTACTTGGTTCTTATTTGTCCATTCTGGAGAGGGTGAACTCAGGTCACAGACTTGTGGTACTTCACAAAGCACATGACCACATCAGACACAAAGGCATTCCCTGTTTTAGCCATTGTCCCGCCGCTGCAGCTTTCATCCTCCAACGGCTTCATAACTGGCAGCGTGTGATGTCGGCAGTCTGCAAATATGAGCCTCGTCAGCTGCTGCACTTCCACTGTAAGTCTGCCGGGCGACTGTCAGCTAAATGTAAATGAAAAAAGATAGAGGTGTCAAATAATATCGGAGACAGGCGTCTGAGAGATGGGGCCGTTTGAAGGGAAGAATCTGGAGGAGGGAAAAAAAAATGAAGTGAGTATGTTAATGAGGGGGCTGAATGAGACAGAAGGTGAGAGAATTTGATCCTCCACAGTTCTCAGCAGACAGGGTAGCGGGGGCCATTGGCCAGGACCATATGGCACGGCCTTATGTGCCCGCTGGCTCGGGCTCCGCAGAAGTCGCAGACATTGCCCCACACCTCCGCTGTGACAAAACCTGGACAGTCTCGACCGAGAACACAGCGACAGCGGAGGTGTCGATGGTCCTGCGTGTGTGCTCGCGCTCTCATGTGTGACTGGCTTAGTGACAGGAAATATGGGAGCGCATGAACCAGGTGAACCTGACTGAATGCTTTCCTGTCAGTGTTGCATTTGCAGCATCTCGTGTGCGTTTAAGCCAGTTTTCTGCTCTTCCTCGCATCCCCTCACACGCGCTCTGTTTTCTGTCACTAGAAGTTGAGATTCCGCAAGCCTCCTGCAGGGGCTGCTGTGGCTCTGCCTACCCTCCGCTCTCGTCATCTGAGTTTCCAATAGCCAAGCTTCGGTAGTGCAGCCAGGACCTGTTGTCTCTCTACCTGCCTGGGATCGGTGCGTCACACGCATGCACAGGAACGCGCACACTCACGGGGCAAACCGACGCACCCGCCGTCGGAGCACTTTGTACAAAAAAAGAAAGGCATCTGCGCCTTACCAGGTCACAACACACAACAACCTTGCAAAACAAGCAGAGCCATCATCATTCATTCTGTGCCTCCATAGCTGCTCCCGTCGCCGACTTCACCGAGCATCCGACGTAACTGCCGGCTGACAGGTTAGGAACAAAGACAGGTGGTGGGAGGAGGAGGAGGGGGGAGCGCGGACTGAAAAAGCAGGTATGAAGGGTGGGACGGCAGGAAAAAGAAGGGAGGAAGGGAGTGTGAGAGATAGAGAGGGGCCGGCAGAGTGAAGGCGCAAAGGAGGTAAGAAAGATGAGATTGGAAGGTGAAAAAGTGTAAGTGATGGAGGTGGGAGGATGACAGGACGGTACCTGCGGCGGAGACGAGGAGAACAATGTGGAGGAGTGTCGAGGGACGCGCACAACAGAGGCGAAAACCGGAACGAGTAGGAGACAAAGGAGAGGAGAGATGCAAAGTGAAGGCGAGTGCACGCATCAGTGCGTGACTATGTAGTGGAGGGAAGGAGCGTGCCAATATGAGGGGTAGAGCGCCCGCGAAACGCAGCGAGAGCAAACATGACAGGATATCAGCATCAGTAAGCGTGAAAGCAAATGACGCGTCCGTCCGTCCGATTGAGCTCCACTCCACCCAAACGCCGACATGTCCACATATGCAAGAAACCATCATCATTCCAAGAAGCGATTAGTCAGATATGTGTAGAAGTCACAGTGAGGTATGCGTGGACTGAAGTCATGCGTTCACTTTATAAAACTACAGGATTATTAAAGAGGTACACACAATGGAACTTTTAGGTCGTTTTAAGGCACAATTTGAACGAATAGATATCACCACATAACCTTCACACATGATTTACACTATTTGTTATAAATATGCACACATTTTCATTTTGTATCATTTTGTTGATTTATTGGAGCCGGAAAGGTGATTTTGGATTTCATCCACCGCTTCAGATTTCTGGAAAATAACTGTCATCATCATTTATTTTTTATTAAAATGCTATTCAAATCAGGCTATGAAAGCTTATTGAACTTAAACATATAAAAGTTTAGTGTCAGTACTGGTGAAGTGAAGATTTTTGGCTGAAAGTATGAAGAGAAAAAACTCAGCCTTTAAATTAATGAACTGTAAAACCACATATGGTTTTAGACCAAAGAAGACAATTAATTTGCATATTTCAAGTGTTCTGAAATGTTGTGTTTTTAATACGCAAATGAGGCACCATCTATTAAACATACACTCATTTTGCAGACATTCCCAGAGCAAAAATCTGAGCTTAAACGCCAGCACCTTTTTAAAAATGTTTCCCAATGAGGGGAGATCGTCTGCAGCCACCTTTTTTTTTTCTTCTTTTGTGTGGTCACTCCGAGCACTTCCAGTTTAAAAATCTTACTTTCAAGAAAAGTGCTGCGGCCGCCAACGTTCCTCTTTTTCAGGCAACCAATCGCGTGTTAGATCAGGCGGGACGTGTCACCCCGGTAACCAAGAAAATGGGGCTTTACATGAATCAGAATCTATCAAAACAGAGACAGAAAAAAGCCCGTACGTGGGAGCAGATCTGCCGTGCGGGCTATCAACCTACGCGTTGTAAGCGTGTTATTAGCTTTGCAGTCGGCCCTCTGGTACCACAGTTAGTGTCAATCAAAACCAGCGCGAAGCATCTTGTTTTCTCTCGCTGCTCAAGTGCTTCGGCCCGGCCCTCCACAGTGCACTGCCATCGCTGTGGACACGAACCCCTAATGTGTATTTGGGATGCTTCTGTCCCACCCGTCTAACCTCGGACATGTTAATGGAAGCAAAGTAGACCAACATCTCAAATGTTGTTGTTTTGTAATTCACAGGGACTTTACATTCCCCCATGCATGAGCAAGTATTGTGTATTTTGTTTGTCTGAAACCTCGAAGCAGACCTTGGCCTTAGATTTGTCTTTGTCTGGCCTTAAAGGTTGCATTATTTATATTGTGCATGATATGATTCATTTTCATGGAAAGTTCAGATGCAAACTGAAAAAAACACGACTTTAAGTCAAGCCGAGGACAACCAAAGCTTCACATCTGGAAAAGTGTTTTCCGTACAGCTGATAAATTTACAGCCCCCTGACAGCAGCATTTTAATTTGAAGCAGTTTGATGACCAAGATAATCTTTGCTCATTCTGTTGGTCTTTATACTTTACTGCCTCGGATTAATCTTGACAACCGTGCGGCTTGCTCGAAAATCCCATAGCAATATACTCGTATTGATAAACAGTAAACATGCAGAGTGTGGAGCCATTACATTTAAGTCCGTAGAGTTACACAAGTAACACGCTGATCTGAAATGAACCAAAATATAGCGGTTGTTATTGTGGCTGAATCAAAAGAGAGAGCGAGAGAGAGTCTAAATCAAAGACCTGACTGTTAACAGCCTTCCAAAGTTTTAAGTGAGAGAATAAAGTTTCAGTTAAATAAAACGTTAAAATTTAATCAGTGCTTTGATGGGTTTGACCGTCTTTATTAACGGGCTTTTATTCCAGTCGCTACGTGTCCAAGCCAGGTCAATTGAGAAAGGGAGGCACATAAGTAGAAGGTGCGATAGAAAGAAAGATGAGTCTCAATCCTAGGTCATCAAATACCAACGCTTTGGGCTGGCCACCAATCAAAAGTGTCTGTATTTGACCCGCCAATAGACTTTCTTATAGATTGCATATTTATTTGAATTAAGGCCCCCCCCCCAAGTCCTCGTGGTTTGGGGGGGCACCAAGAAGGTGTAGTGATTTTAGGGCCACCCCTGGGACCTCGTTTGGACACTAATCATTCTCAAAGTATTGGCACTAGAAACCAACAGGTCCCAAAATGATTTGGCATTTTGCAAACAGGAAGCATAATGTTTGATTTAGTGAGTTACCCTGTGGGCTTCACCATGAAGCCATTTTGCAGCCAACTACCACAAGGTTACTGCACATATTGCAGAAACGGAAAGATTCTGAGGCAGGACCTGAAGTTACGAAGCAGCTGTTATCTCTTTGACTCTCGTTGTTTCTATGTTAAGATTTGACAGATTTGAGTTACAACCAAGAAATAGGAAGTGCAAATTTTACCAAGTATGTCAATTGGCTAACAATTCATACGAGATACTAGATAACGTTCATGTTTGCGGCCTATCTGTCAGACCGGTATACGATGGCAACAAAGCAGGGTTTTTGCAGCTACCTTTCTGAGCAGAGGAGATCCGATTGTGCTTCCCCTTCAGCTGGGAGTCCCTGCTGACTGATGGTCCCTCCCCATGGGTCTGATGCCAGGTCACTGTACTTTAAATACCATTAACGAGAGGCACCCAGCGGGACAACCTGACCCAAGTGCCTGAAAAGCCTGATGCAGTGTTTGGAATCTGCTCAATCGCTGCATTATCTCAGATGAAAGAACATCGTGTGTCGTGTGATTGTCTGCGCGACCTTAAATGTGCAACCCCCCCCTCCCCTCCCACATTATCGCAGTCACTGGACCGAGCTGACATTTAACCTCGTGTGCACTTGCGAACATACCTGACAGCCTCTACAAGACTGTCAGAAATACCACATTTGTCTCTCCCATTGTGTGCTCGTGTTGAGGTTGAAAAATATGATTTCCTTCTCTGCCTATAAAGAATAAACATAAACATACAGTACATACTCGTCCCTGAACGCAGCGGCACTACAAACCAAGAGTTTTCATTTGTCTGTTTATTCAACGCAGACAAAGACTGTGCCATAGGAGGAAGTAATGCAAGAAGTGTAATACGGCATATAGCTGCATATATATCTCGCCCACAGTTAACAGAACAGATGGAATGAACACTGCATCTGTTGGTACCGTACAAATGTGGACACAGCACCCAAGCCGGTCTGGTTGAGGGCCGTGCCATCCTGCCCAGTTGACAGTCCACCTAATGTCTGGTTCCCTTTGTCTGACCCCAGTCTTGTTCCTAGTATCTTATTAATTAGTATTAATTAGATATCAAGTCTGATCTGATATTTATTTTCCTCTTTCTTCTGCTGCCTCTGCTTTCTTTCTCTACAGGTACAGTGTGCCGTATATTTCATCGCGTACAGTACTGCACACACAGAACTGGCCAGAAAAATGACCCAAACAGCTGCCCCTTATGGAGAATCGCCATGTACAAAGCATCCCGCCAACAGCAGGTGTTGTACATCCTGTACTTCCTGAGCTCTGTGCTAATCCCAGGCAAAGTCAGCAGCAACACAGTCACGCAGAACCCAACTTTCAGGGCTAGTTTTTCTAAAGATGAGTGGGTATGTCTCCTGAGCCCCTGCTAGAGGTGCTAATATCTGATCATTACATAAAGGGGTTACGAGATGTAGAGATCAATTTGGAAAATTTGTCAGAGAAATAAAGAGTCAAATCGCACATCTAAGTATAAAGACTGTCCGGTGCTGTGATACTACAAGAAGCCAAGGTTGTGTTCGTGTGCAGTGGTGTAAGAAACTACCGTGCTTTACTTCAAGGCTGTCCTTCGCCACGGAATCTGGCATCAACTTCAACATGAAGATGTTTCGTTCGTACAACGTTAGTAACTTCATCTTAGCACGTAAAAAAATGACATAAAAACTCACTTTGCGCTTTGCATGTCAACAAGGACACGTTCCAATAACCTGAGGGCCGGTTTAGTGGATTAACATCTGTTTTAATGCCGTTTTTCCCCCTCAGCACATCTTCTGCAGGGGTTTGGTAAACATCACAAACCAAAAACATCAGCAAAGACCAAACATCACGACTTCCATCTGTCCGTCTGTTGACTCAATGACACTCCTTGTCATAAGCACACTCACCGTTGATAAGCTCATAAGCTGCTGTTTCCTTTTGGCCGATTATGAAGTGCCTGTGGGTGCTTTACACTTAGACAAGATTTGCCAAGAACTAAAGGAGAGCCATGGCAATATCTTACTCATGTATTTATTTATGTATCTATTCATCTACCTACCTATCAATTTAGGCATTGTTACGTCTAATTAAAATGCAAGCGATCTAATGTATTTAGGGCTTCTAGTGGTGGCTAATTTGCAAGCCTGGTTAGGCTTTTGAGGAAGGAAACGCACGACAAAAATAGACACAAAGACTTGAAATCCTGGTGCTTATTTGAATTTCTAATAAGGTTTTGGTGACATTGGATGTGGAAAAAGAAATTGTGCATTGCAGAGTATATGAATACATACATAGATACGTGGCTTTAATGTATTTACTCAAATGAAAAATGTAATGTTGTTCTTAAAGAATTGACCCTGAGCAAATAAATAGCACCACGAATATATTATGAGATTATTTATTATACAATAAAGCCCTTGAATTTTAACCGTCTCTATCAATTGTAGGATTAATTTTCATATTCAAAAGGCTCTTCATAATAATAATATTATGTTTCATTGACATTTTCTATTCCTTTTTTCTTCTCTATAACTATCCTGGCCGATAAGCGAGGCCATATGTTACTGTACCGATGTTCCCGTGATGGAAAAGTCATTCAAATGTTCCCCTCAACAGGACACACTCTAAGACTGTCCTCGAACACAGGGCCACTCTACATCAAATTAAGACAGCAGCTGCACCAGCATCAACAGAGTCCATATCACAAGCTAATGATATGACTGCCTCAGACGGGCAAATTTAGAGTGTTGCTATGCTAGCACAGCGTGGGACTGCAGCACATGCAGGCAATCTGGCAGATGCTGTATTCCCTGAGTTGGCCTTAATGTTGCAGCCTTTCTGTCAGCGACTCTCAGTCCCGGGACGGCCTACTGGTGTGGACTTACATCTCGGCTGAATGCCTCCGCTCCCAGTGTCACACACTCAAGACGAACTAGGACCACCTACCCACAGGCGTGCAACTTGGAAATCTGTTCAGCGTCTTTTTTGTCACTTCAGAATCCACACCTAAAGAATTCTCCGACACCTCTGAACAATCAGCGATGGCGCTTCACCATCTTTTCTACATGCACCAGACAACACCTCCCCACCACAGTTACCGCCTACCAGGGTGTTTCTTCACATGAGGTCACGCCGCCGGTAGGCAATGCGCATTAATGGGGTGGGTATAAATAAACATGTAAACTGCATGACGCACTTGCCAACCTCCGACATAATCATACGTCAACATGGGTTCTGATCAACGCCTCGTCACCTCGGTTGGAAGGTTAATTAATGAGGTGAACTATTTTTGTCTACATGCGACCATAAAGGCACACCTTAGGAACGTGTAGCAGAGGTTTGTACACAGGAAATGTTTAATGAAATAGAGTACAGAATAATGTTATCCTCTTTCTTTGACATGTTTGTTTTCAAGGGATATTCAAGTTGGTTCAGGAAGTCAACAAGTTTATCAGCTGGAGTTTATCACAGACCTACTGTGTGAATATCAAAAACAAAACATCAGAAATCATCATACATGTCTGCCCAGACCACAGATACTTCCTATAATGTTACAACAGGAATACTCATGAATTAATAAATGCAGCGACGATGACGCTTCCAACAGTGAAAGATAACGAATGAGACCGGATAAAGCAAAGACATGATACTACCGTGAGTAGAATAGCTGAGTGAACTCAATAACTTTTACTCAAAGGCCCAGATCTCAAGAGAATGATTATGAATGTGAGCCTGTTGAGTATCCTCCTAAATACAGAGTCAGTGGCTCAGAACTGCTGAAAAGGGATTTCATTCAGCTGAAGGACACTCTCAGGAACCTTTCTGCGCGAGCATCTCCAGCACTACCCCAACATAAAACAGCGGTGCGAAATGCTTCACTACACTGCAATCCCTTCATCAGCATGTGTGGCATATAGAATGAATTTCAATGACAACTTTGACATTTTCTGGGGGCGCAGAAAACTGTTTCAAGAGGATGGAATCCACTGATCCCAGCTGGGAGCTAAGGTGCAATGCAAAAATGTATTACATGGCCTTCGAATCCTCCCTTTGAAATCCACTGAGTGTATCCAAATCCATGTGAGGGGAGACACAGAAACACATGGAGTTGCGAGCAGATCTGACACCGTGCATCAATGAAAAACACCTGAAGACAAAGAACCAGTGGCCTCCTTTCCCCGACTGTCACAGATGAGGTTATAAAGCAGAAGTTAACAGTGTTGTTACTGCAATTTGTCTTCCCATTTTCTTCAAGTGTTCAATATTATTTTCCTTTAACCGTGACTATCTAATTGATCCTTCACTAACCAAGTCATTTGGCTGAACCCAACGAAACATTACCATTTCCAGCGCGTCCCCACATAGTTAAACTGTAACATCAGTTCATTATGGATCATGTTTATGTTTCCTATTAGGCGGCAACCTCAAGTGGTCATGGTGGTTATTACAGCAGCAAAGGAGGAAGACAAGGTTAGTGGTATTAAGAGCGGAAAAGGGGCAGTATCCGGTGTGAAACCAAACGTCATCAGTGGGTTATTTCTCACGTGACACCAGTTATCTGTTATCTTTACCCAGACAGCAATCTTTTCCTAAACCTAACCAAGTCGTGTTCGCACCTAAAATGAACTAAACTGCAACTGTCCAACACATCTGGCGCTGGTACGCCGCAACAGGCTCTTTGGCAGACGTTTTTCTCCAAAGCGACTTACACCAATTCATACATTCAGACACTGATGGCTGCGGCTGCCATGCAAAGTGCCAACCAGCACATCAGGAGCCGTTTGGGGTTCAGTATCTTACCCAAGGACATGCAGACCAGGGGGAATCGAACCAGTGACCTTCCGATAACAAGACGCCGATTCTACCCCTGAGCCACAGCCACCCACGTTGATATGCATAGTTTAGGGAGTTATTGGCAATCAACCTACTCAGCCATTGAGCTTTCTGTTCTAGATCAGAAAACAGTTTTGTCGATTTTTTCTTTTTTTCCTGTGGTGTTGATGATTCACATGTATGCATATTTAGTATAATCATTATTTATAGGACAGTAAATAATTACTCGCAGTCCAGAGGAGAAACTGAGCCTCCGCAGCCATCACGCTCAGATTCTTATTGTCTTGACACTTCTGCAGAACAAAGACATGTAAATGATTTTCAATTGCGTTTTCAGATTTTCCTTTTTCTTTGTCTGTCTGATTTGAATACATACCAGAAGTGCATCGTGGGTGAAACTCAATTTTTTTTTTTTTGCTGTAACGTTCAGACGAGGAAGCAAAACAAACTAAAACAAAAGAAAACTGCTAATTATTGAGAAAGTGAGGCAGCAACGGCGCAACATAACCCATCTTAAAATGCAGTAGAGAAGTATATGGTCACAAAGTGTCTCTTAGGAAGCGTCCTTATCGCAGAGCCACATTTAATTTGTACCTCGATGGTTAAGGTAAAGACAGATTACGAGACTAAACATTTCCCTCATATAATAAAGATACATGAGCTATGGGAGCCGACAGTACAGTAGCTATCAGACTGAAGGCCAAGTGGAGTCCAGACAGCAACACATTAGCACCGATGATGTAGAGACATCAGAGGGGAGAGGATCTCTGCTCAGACTGCTACATCAAAGCTCTAAGCTGTTTCCATTTGTTCCATCGTTTCAATAGAAAAAAGGATGTCTGGACTGATAATGGCGTGAGGACGGTAAGAGAGAGTTTAAGTGTCTATCTAAACACGGCGTAATGCGTTGTTTACCGTCTGTGATCCACCGCGACAAGACAGTATGCAGATAATCATCATAATCAGCGGCGCGAACACAGAGGAGCAGAGACAAAAGGTGCAGACAGACAGACACATGGTATGGGCAGACAAATATGATACATGAGAGAGCGAGAAAAACGGAGTGGCTGCACTGGAGAGCTGACAGTAAACAGTAAGTGGTGAACAAATCTACATCTGTGCTTCATTCTGATTTGGATTACTGTGTTTTGTATCGTGCTGCAGAAGATATCCCTCTCTTCTCCAACATCACTGTCCAGGACTTCAAACCATTCATGTAATAAATGAATATCAAAACAGCAAGACTCTGCTCCCTTCACAGCAGCATGTCACGGGGCAGTATTGTGAGTAAATTCCCCGTTAGCTGAACATTTCTGTTAGTACCGTTAGCTAAACATCTGTGATGGATGAATATGAAAAATGTTCAAATATAGACGCAATAGCCTGCTCGTTATTGGAATAAATAATATGAACAATTGCTTGATTTTTACAACACAATTCAGTACGAGGACTTAAAGTTTCTATGAAGCCAGAACTGATGTTTAAATGTTTTTAGCACTTGTGTTTTGCGCCATATCTCACCTGTACGCCACTATCAGATCTTGTAGGGCCTTTAAAATTGGTATTTTAGAGTTTGTAACTTCCTGTAAGACATTTAAAAACTGTTGAGGACTCATCCTGCACTCGGAGAGGTTTGCAAATGTTGAGTCTAATAAACACTGGGGTGTTTCTCAGGATATGACCTCGTGGGTTACTGGACAAAAACACAACTTTAAAAGAAATTTAAACACTAATTTGGGTGAAACCGGATCATATTTTATGGAGAAAGCTGGCTATTTTCTGATGTCCCCAAGAGAACCACCTGGTAAGAAACACTTTTAACACCGTAGATCCGACTGGACCGATCCTTCCCGGACAGAACTTGTCTACAGTGAGAAAAAGCGGATTGAGTCTGCTCACTACAAACTGTCTGGGAAGCTCTACAAGCGCGATTTCAATGGCCTCTTTTTAGTCCGGCGTTTGAAAATACAGTTCTGGTTTCAACTCCTGTAAATACATTTGTAGGAATCCATTTCAAATTGCTGTAATTGTAGGGGAATGCCGAGAAGATGGCATTTTAATACTTCTTTGCTGCGATCAATAATTTTTTATTTACTATACAAAATGATTCAATTCAGCCTCTTAACCTATATTTCCAAGTGTGCCATATTTCATTTGCAGTGTTTATCTGTCATACGATCTCCCCAGACTGCTTGGCCTAGAAATCCACAAGCGCGTGGTGATGGATACCAACTGAAGCTAGACCCACTGCTGGTATTTACTATTAACTATGTCTGCCCATTACTCTTTAGACACTAACGCTCACACGTTTCTGGAAGAACTGAACTGAACTGAACTAACCCGCGCATGAAACAATCAATACTTTCGACAGCACCTTTGCAGCCACACTTGATATAATTGCTCTAATTTGGACAAAACAGTACTTAAGGGGTAAGAGATCGTTGTGATCACTTTGGAATAAAGAGCAGAAGAATAAAAAATAAAAAATAAATGGAAGCAGTTACTGAACACATGATGTTCACTCAGCAAGTGGAGCTCTGTGGTGCTGCGAAAGCTGGTTTCAACCTCTGCATTGTTTGTCTCTCTCCGCAATTAAACCCACAATTTAGAGCAAAGTCTCTAATATCACTACAGCATGAGATTCCAGCTGAGAACATCACCTCCAGTCTTTGGCGAGAGTCGCGCTATGCATTTTTCTAGTCGAGCTCAAGCCGGTGTCACATATATTTTACAGCTCGGCTCATAAAGAAGCGTAAACACACCTGACATTTCACGGACCGTTCCTCTGAGACTGATGGGTTTCCTTCTGTGTAAGTCTGCATCTCGGTGCTGTGTGCGATAGACTCCCGCTGGAACAGCAACGCAACCCTCTCTATCTCTTTCTTTTAGATCCAGGACTGTGGTGAATTAAAACCTTTCAAATGTAAAGATTGCACATTTCATGCATTTGAAAGATGCATTTCAGTTTAGGTAATCATATCCAGTTGATGCATGTAATAAGGGATTTGCTGTATGTGCTGATGGTTAGTTGTCAGGGCTATAGTGCTGCAAACACACACACACAAACACACACACACACACACACAAACGTTATGCATGCACACACAAGAGAGACACATACAAACACGGACACATCCTTCATCCGCAGAGACCTGACTGATAGCCTGATCCATTTCCTGTATCCATTAGAGGCGGCTCTAGATTATGCAATTCATCCCAAGGCTATCATCCACCTCTATCAATAATAAACATCTCCACGAAACTAGGGCTAGCCTCAGAGGATGGAGACGGCACCGCCCAGCACGTTCTACTTCTGATGAAACCCTCTTGTCTGCTCAGCACCGCATTTGCTTTCCACAAGACTTGTCTTCGGTTGCAGAGACCCCCGGGCACAATCTTTACTTATGCCTTCTCGCGCTTATCAAAGCTGCAGTTTTATCAGCTCTGACAGAGACCCCTCAGTGTTTACGGCGGTGGCGGCGAGCACCTGTGGCTCATGACAAGAGACAGAAGCTCTCGTCCGAGATTCCTCTGCGTCTCTGATGCGCCCTCTTTCTTTCCATCAGCCGGCCCTGTCGTCATGTGATTGACGTCCGGTGCAGCGTTTGTGACGTGACCCGGTGCCGGGGTGGGGTGGTGAGGGAACTCGGAGAGGGAGCTTTAACATTATAGGGAATATTGTTTTGGATGCTTACAAATGCATTAAGTGTAGCGCATTCTGTTTGAGTCCTTTATATGAGGCTACTGTCACTGGTGCTGCTTTCATCCATGAGTGCATTTACTGTGGTTTAACTGAATTTACAGAAAAAAGAAAGAATTAATGCATGTTTCCATCCCATTTTTTCTGAGTTGGGAGCATCAAGGAATAAATTAAATTAAATTAACATTGTGTCGCAAACACGCTATAGCACGTTCGCATTATGTGTTTATTAGCATTTTGAATCAGGAGGTGGAGAGTATGATGGTGGCGTTACTACAGACAACAAGGCTGCCAAACGGCCGACCGCAATGCAAGTAACACATCTGGATATTTTAAAGAAAACCTGCAGACATGTCCCGACATTGTTGTGGCATCAAAACATGATTTTTTTCATGAGGGGTTCCATATGGACCATCTCAATCTGTGATCGTGGCCACCAAAACAGGTATTTTTAGGCAAAACAAGGATTTTTCCTAACCCTAACTATGTGGTTTTTACACAGCATTGTGACAAGACAGAAATTCAGCCCTAAAATAACTGACCCAACCTACAAAACCTCCCAGCTGACACTCAAAAATCAGCTTTTCTCAAAAACAGGACCTTGAAGTCACCTGTTAGTTCGGAAAAACAGTTGGTGGCATGAAGAGAACAGACAGTTTTTTCTGCATAAATTGAAAAGATGCACAAAAACAGATGCATGGAAACACAGCTTGAGATCCAGGTATGCAGCTGTTGTCCATCACATTACTGAATTACAACCGTTTTTGCTCCTGTTCTGCTCTGAACAAACCAAATCAAGTTTTAAGTTCTCGATTTTATCTGTACCAAGCGATTTCCATTTCTATCATACAGAACCAGATTGCTAACAAAGCACAGCAGACTGTATGCACAGGTTCTCAGCAGCAGACAGCTCCTTACCATATTCCTCTCATGCAGTATTATCTCTTATAAAACTGATATTAGAATTCTTTTCTTGACTTGACAGTAAACAGACCTCTCATATATCTCTTGCATCCTTAGCTGCTGTTAAAGGCTCAGTATTTATCACTTATTTATCTATATTTTCTTTAAAAAGTGTTTTATTCTTGTGTGATTTTGGTGTGACTTGTATATTTTTGTGTGATTCATATAGTTATCTTTTTATGTTTTGTGTGATTGTCTGCATTGTCTGGTATGGAAGCATTTTAGTTCAAAACATTTGAAATTAAATTATTCAAAGAATGTGAAGAGATAACAGTTTCGCCGCTGTGTCAAAGACGTCTGTGTTTTTGCGTTGAAATGATATCTAGTGAAGTTAGCATGCTAACCAGCTAGCCCCGGGCCTGTAAACCTCTTTCTACCAGTGCACCAAAGCGCACCCATGCTAGTGGTGGAAACACCAACACCCCCTGTCTTGCTAGCTGCACAGCTAACTGAGCTAACAACTAGCTACATGGATGTTTGAAAAGAATAAAGTTAGCAGCAGTTAGCAGTTACTCTGGTGATTTTCGAGCCCCTATTTGTCGGAAGTATGTATTCAAGTTGACAAATTCTTACCAAACGATCCTTTAAAACCAGGAGGAGAGACTGAAGCACCAATCATAACTTCAGAGACTCTCCAAGATGCTTTCCTGACACAAGATTGCGTTTGACTTTGTGCCCTGAATACTTACTCGAGTCTTAATTGCGTCTTAAAGCTCTCAAGCTGCGCATAATCATTATGTTTGTTGTGTTTCGTACATTTGTTTGGCCATTTGTTGACAAATGAATATGAATATGGAGCATCTTTGAGTGACAGTTAATTTATGATTCAGATAATGTACCTGTGTTGATGAAAAAGGATTATTTAAAAATGTTCAATTAATTAGTTGTGTTGCATAAACAACCCACAGTGTGTCCGCTGCTTAAATAAAGTGCTTATCAAGGGAAAAAAATGACTGAATTCATTTTGTGTTTTATAAGCTTTAATGATTATTCCATTATGGCTGCAGATTGATCAAGTAAATTGCTTACAATCTGCTTCCCTAACCCATTTAATCCCACTCAGCCTTCAAGAAATGCTCTTGTTGATAATTCTACCTGTCCCCCTGCGCAATTTTACTTGATTCAGGAAGCGTCTTGTCAATCTTTTATCACAGCACTTTTGAGACAAGCAATGCAATATTCATCTTCGCTCATATTAAAAAAAAAAAAAAAAAAACATTAATTCCTTCATATCAGAATCTGAGCACTGTGTTGAGGGGTCCCAAAGCCAGAACTGGATAAAGCATATTTTGGACGATTTAGATCAAAAAGGTTTATTCTGTGTTGGTCTGAAAAACGGTATTTATTAGATCATTAGCCTCCAGCTGGGGGACAGACCTTTAATGTGAAGAGCGGGGACAACCAAAACCCTAATGATGGCTCATTAAGGGAAAAAAAAGGAGTGGTTTGGTTGGTGTGACTGAGGTAATGGTCACCGACAGAGCTAGGTCAATAATCAGTTATATCAAACTGTGAGACCGGCCTTCTTTGAGTTATCACTGACATTAAAAAGGAGCTGCAGACAACTGTCGTGTTCCACAGGCCCAGCAAAGTTTCATTTTGCTTTAGAAAAACTTTAGTAAAGCCGTGACACCGTGCCCCAGACACTGCGAAGCAGTTGGTGTCAGAGAAGGTGGATGGGAAAAAAACCTCAACACACCGACAATAGATCCCTGAGGAGCGCCGTCAGACTGACAAATCTGTTCTGTGCCTGACACCGTTGTATTCCGACGACCTCCTGGACAGAGCTGTGTCAAGCATCGACTGGGTAAGTGACAAACTCTTGTCCCATGATGCCTCGCCCTGTTTGCAAACACTTGGTCAAGTCCTCACAATGGAAGGGAAGACAAAGAGAGAGTAGCAGAGGAGGGAGACGAGGGAGGGGTGAGCTATTTGGACAAGCGAAGGGAAGAGAAAGAGACAGACAGAGAGTAATGGGGGAGACGGGGAGTTACTGTGACAACGGGAAGATGGAGAGAGATAGAGGGAGACTGGGAGGTGGCTGGCTGGTGCTTCTGCTCTTTAACCGCTTGGCAGTCTCCTCTTGATTAGGGCCTAGCCCGCCAGTCCCCGCGGAGTCTCCCCAGCCGAGTCACAGGAGACGGGCTCCTCTGTAATAGTGTGTGACAGGCCAGCCAGAGCCACAGAGGAGCTGACACAGATGCTCCGTTTTTCAGGAGAGACGTCCGACACAATTCTTTCCGAAGTCCTGTGTCTCCCTTCTCCGCCTTTCCCGAGGCCCGGAGAATCATTAGGGATCCCAACCACCCGGATAACGGCCTGTTCTCCCTGCTGCAGTTCGAGAGGAAGGTGCCGCATAGCAGCGAGAGGCTCAGGAACAGCTCGCACACACCCAATCATGCACGTTCATCAAACTAAGGAGCTGGTTTAACAATAATTGTTGTAATGTAATTATTTTTTCCATCAATAAATGTATATCATGTAAAGTATATCTTGAGGTGTAAAGCACCGGCGTTCCTCGGGCACATTGAAACCATATCTGGGTGTTTTAATCCAACTCTAATTAGGAGTTGTGATTAGAATCAGCTAATCAAAAACCTAATGTGATAATGTATAGTGCTCTCGTACGGAAGCCCAGAGATGAAAAACGCATTAACAAATCCCCTGTTGCATTTCTCAGAAACAAATCAACCAATCACAGAAACATGATGCAATCCCCAAAACACACACACACACACACACACACACACACACACACACACACACACACACACAGCAGCAAAGAAAACACAACAGGCAACAAAAACTGGAAAACAAAGCTATTTAACTATCTGGAAATGCCATTAATGATGATTAATGAGATCATTAGGGTTTGCTCTCGTCTGTATTTCTTTTTTTTTTTGTTTTTCACTCTGATGGCAATATGCAATATTTTATTTCTGCAGCGCACACCAGACAGGGCTACAAGGACAATGCTGCCACATACATCATCGAGTGAGCTGAAAAGATTATTCGGTTTGTTGGATGGGAGCAAATTAAGTCGCTCAATAAGTTGGATATTTGCCTCTGGATTCTTAGAAGGCGAAGACATTTGAAGACGTCACCTTGGACTCTGAGAAACTCTTTTCACTTTTTCTCACAGTTTTTAGAAGCAAAACATCAATTACTTAATCTGACATGAATAGAATAAAAATAATTGTTACGAAAGAAAAATGGAAAACGGACTTGCATTATCCAGTCGACTGACAACTCAAAGCGCTTTACAACACTCGTCGCGTTCACCCATTCGCACACACATTCGTCGTTAATGGCGGAGGCTGCCATGATTGGTGACGAACTGCTCATCAGGAGCGCTCCGGGTTTCCGTATGGCCGAGGATACTTCAGCATGCGGCCGGGGGAGCCGGCGACCTTCTGATTACTGGACCTCTAGCCACCTCTCAGATAGCAGACATATGTCTTGCAGATGTCGGCCTGATGAATAGAGGTTACGTTGGAAAGACGTCGTAGAGGGAACTGGGAAGATGTTGTTTTTCTAATCAGCAAACGCTCCCCATGCGAAGTCCTTCCAACGTAACTCGCCCCAATGTCTGCAGCACGTATGTGCACTATTGGGTTCCAAAGTGGTGCTTTCAACAGCATACAGAACCACGGAGGCGAGAGCGACTTCCCAGAGGAGGCTGCACATCTGCCCAGCACCAGATCACTTCGCAAAACGACAATATCCCTTAAAATTCCCGACATTGTGCACTATGTTACTTACAGTTCAGTTCAATATTCTTCTCTTCAGGTTCATTGTACAAAAGCTCTGCACACACACAGATCTCTCTCACACTGTTTAAAGCTTCCTTAGGAAAAAATAATGTCACCCTGTGAGAAAGAAAATTAACAGTATAGTAAATAGTACATAATAGCGCACACCACACAGCCATAATTATATCATCAGCTCTCTCCGTGAAACAGACCAGCATGTGTCAAACACTCCGTTCCTTCATCATCACTTTGCTTTGTTTTAGCTGCATGCTCTCGCATTTTTCAGACCACAAACATGTGACTCAGAAACTGTGCGAAGTCGTCTCGCTGATTTTAATTGGTGTATTTAGCATGCGGAGACGCGAGACGGTTGTGCCCCACCACAGAGACCCCAAACCACCACCGAGACGAGAGAGAAGCGAGACCCCAAACGGCCAATTGTCCAAAATTACCGGAAAAGCATTCATACTTTCTCACGGTTGGTGTTTGGTCCTGCAGATTATTGTGGATTGCTTTGAGGTGTTGAGATATCCACTTCTCATATTTATGCTCTCACCGTCATACAATGGGAGAAAGTCGAATTTAACCGTTCCTCAGAATCATGCGTTAGAGCCAGAGATCTTCACAGACTACATTTTTTTTTTCTGTATAAATTAGTTTCATAACAAAATGCTTACAACTACAAAATTCTATTCACACACATTAGCTTGCAGTTGCAGCAGAAAATCTCACAGGGCTAACTCAAAAACCTCAGCAGATAGAACCAAATCTGTTCGCATGGATAAAAGCCACTGGGGTAAATGATAAAATATGTATCTTTGTAATTCAGATGAACTGAACCTTTAACACTTTAAGGCCTCACAGCTCTCCCACTAGCACAGACAAATGAGCGAGAGGACCACATATGTGAGAGATGTGATTAGAAAAAGACAGAGGAGAGGATGAAAGAGGCAGCAGGCAGCGTGGAGACTGTAGGAGACGCAGGGTTGAAAGAACTGGAGTAAAGAAGATTAGGCTATGCAAGAAACTGATGAAACAATCCAGCGCTTATCTTATTGTAAAAGGGGAATGCTTTAATTTGCTTAGCAACAACAACAGAGGATTGAATTGACTTTGTTCGCCAGCCAGCACCATCACCAGTTCAACAACAAAACTTGTGGCACGTCGAGAGAAAGCCCCTCAGTGAAGAGGGATGACATGCATCAAGAGTTTTAAACCGGATGTATGGAGACAGCTTTTTCATGAAGCGACTTTTTGCAGTTCTGTTTCCTGAGTTGACCCTCTTCCCAAACGAATCAATGCAGGACCTCTGAAAAAGAAAATAAATCCAGGATATCCAACAGTGTTGGAGTTCCACAGGATAACTGTCTGAAATGCGGCTTACAGTACGCTAGCTGTGTCGTTTTTGAGGTGAATTTATTTGTAATCTAGAAACAATAGTGTGACACCTCTGCTTGTGGATTATGGATCAAACTACCTTGTGGCCATGAACAAATCAAACTGTAAAAGTTTGAGAGCCTGTACTCATCATAAAATTAACAATATAGGCTGGTTGTGAAAGCAGCGTATTCCAAAATGCATTTTAAAAAATGTTGTCGGGTGGCAACCTCTTAAGGCGGCAGTAGTTATTACGGCAACAAAGGAGGAAGTCAGGCAAGCAGTATAAACAACGACAAAATACAGATTTCAGGATGGATTTCCACCCAGGAGACTGCTGTTCATTTTGTTCTGTGTCACCAGAAGTCAACAGTAAGTGATTTTAATTTTCTTATGTAGCTAACTTAAATCACGCACATAAAGCAATTGAAGTAACGTATGTACATAACCTTTAACACAAACAGAGAGATTTTCCAAAGATCTTATCCAGGACAACTCTGTTTGTTTGTGTACAGGTTGAAACCAAAAATCTCTCGTGAGTTATTTAATCTACACTATATAGGTAAGGCAGTCAAGATAGTTCAGGCTCCGGTCGATAACATAGTAGCTTTGGTTTTTCCAACTTGTCGACACTTTGGGATTGTGGGTCAGGTTGGCGGCCATCCGAAAGCATCAGTATTTGACGAGCTGGGAATGAGACTCAAAAATCAACTTTCTTACTAACTTCTACCTCTGTACTTTGGCCAACTTTGGTTGTTTTTAAAGCGCTTAACAAATAAAGTTGGATTGGATTGGATTGGATAACAAAAAGCTTTAAGTCACATGACATATGTACAGAACATATGTTACGCATGTTATGTAGGTATATTCAGAATTGCATTTTAACCCAAACCACAATGTTTTCCTCAACCTAACCAAACTATGAGTGTCTGACTAAGGTCAGGTTCAGCTGTCACTGGAGCTCTACAATGGTCATGTTGTTCAGGGAATGGTGATATGTTGTTTTGGGAGTTACTATCGAGCTATTTCCCGTTTAGGTGTGAGGATGTGTCGGGTAAAAATGACATACCCTCAAAAACTAGGACGTATCCAATCACCTTTAATCTTTCGCTGTGTCTTCAGAATAAACTGAACGGTCCTCTATAAAGCCATCATCACCCACTATCAGATGCTCTAACTGATTACGTACAGCGTAAAAAAAAATCCAAGGTCATAAAAGGTCTGATGAGTAACCCTGAGATCAGGTTGGCGTTTTTACGTTCCGTCACTTTAGTCAAGGATGAATGCTTATCATCATGTTTGTCGGCGTCCCTGCTGTTCTTGCTTCCCCTGCACCAGGAAATAAATTCACGGTTATTCAAAATCTCAGTCCCAGTCCCTTCTGCGTGGCCCTGGATAAAAGGATGATAAATGGATGCAAATATATGGAATGGGGTCTGCTTCAGAAGCTGGTGTCAGTACCACCTGGGCCTGTGTGAATTTGTGTGCATCTGTGTAATTGTAGGTATTTCATTATTTCACATTCTATCGTCTAAGCCTATTTGTGTGGCTGTGAAGATATTTGTGTGCTGTGAAAGAGGGAGTTAGAGAGAGGAGGGGCGGAGGGAGTGTGGGGAGGGCGGGTTTGGTCGCGATCCAGCAGCATGAGGCACATTTGTGGCCTCTGTATGTGTTTTTTTCAAAGGTGTGTACCAAAGGATTTTCACAGGTTGTTGTTTAGTGCAATATCAAGGACGCGCTGCCCTTCCACACCCTCCCATCATCATCATACGAACCCACATTAGCTCTCAACCCCTTTTTGAAGTGCTGCGAGCTTCAGCAGTCTGGCCATCACGACCCAAACATTAGACGGCTTCCGGCGGTGAAAAGCGAGAGAGCAATTTGAGGTCAGGCATTACGACAAATACTAGCCACATCAAACAACCAGCGGGGAGCATATTGAAGACCAAATGTGCCGCAAACATTATCATGAGTTCTTTTGTATAAAGTCAATAAATGTTCCACGCTGACTGAGTGTACATCATGATGGTGAATGTGTATTAGGATGTCAGAGGATGCTGACTCTGACTATGAGCCACTAGCATGAACACCAGTGTTACACAAGCTGAAATCATGCTTTCCCAGTCCGCGTAGCCGTGAGGGTCCGTGTGAACTCACTCTTCTACCCACGCTTATGAGGTTCCAGTTCTGATGTTGGTGTGCGGCCCAAAATTTAAAGATCCGTTCCATCGTAAAATGTGTTTCTCCGTTGTTTACTTCCCCTAAAATGCTCGACCTTCACTGTGCTCACTTGTATCTCTGCAAGAGTCGGCGAAGCAAGAGAGCAAGAGATGTCTGTGCACTAAACTAAAATCTGTAGCTGAAGCTCAGGAGGTAGAGCAGGTCGCCCAGTAATCAGAAGGTCTCTGGTTTGAAATCCCGGCTCTTCCTAGCTGCATGTCGAAGTGTCCTTGTTTAGGCAACAACACCTGAATAGGTTTAGGAAAACATTGTGGCTCAATCACCAGAATAAATGTTAGTCAATTTATCTAAACCACAGATGAACTGAAAGTTTCTTTATGTTGCCACTTTACGCTTGTTTAGATTAAACTATTTATTTAACTTTTTAGAACAGTACTGTGCTCATGCTCTGGTTAGACTTATGCACAAAAATCGCTTGGTTAGGGTCAGGAAACAAATTCTGGTTTGGTTTAAAATACCTGTTTTGGTCGCTAGAATCACAGCTGGCATTGTTTTCGCCAATTTTGACTTTGACTTTGACTGGAAATGTCTGCAGGTCTCCTTAAAATACATCTGGTTTTAACACCACACAAACAGCTGTTTGTCCCTAGTTGTCCTTAAAAATGTTATAACTTGTCTGGAGGGGAGCTTTACATCTGAATGTGTCAACACATCAGTGTATACAGACTACAACCTGATACAAAGGATTTTTAAGGTTAATACAGTAATTCTTATTTGGGAGTTGAAAAAAATGTGATAATACATCGGCCAATGGTGATTTAATTTGACATAAACACGTAACATAAAGAAACAATTTTGACAGGGATCTCTCATTTTGACCATGACAGTGAAACTGGTTGACAAATGTGTGAGATTGTCTCTCTATCTCAAACCTAGTTGGGCATTTCTGCACTGCACTTTATGGTCAGCTGACACATATATAGTACTGATGCATCTGCAAAAAGCTATTATCAGTTGATGTATTAGTCTGCCTCTAATGCAGAGCCCTCCCTCCGATACAGAACCGCGTCTGTTGTCCAGCCGGCTGTCTGCGTCCGCGGACACAATTAATCAGCGATTCATCATTCAGTATTCACATACATGTACATCGTGGTTACCATACTAAACAGTCTGTTTCATTTTGGATTGAACTGTGTAACCAACAGCATTTTAGGTAGACAGAAAAATTAAATACTAGAAACTGAACGCCAGATTTAGATGTTTAGTCCAGTGAGATTAGTTGTATCTGGGTACCAACATCTCTCCATCTCTACTCAGAGTCAGGCTTAAAATGACAACATAGGACTGTTTCCTGATCTGCCATCTCTATGGTTACAGTTGAGACAGGTCTAGAAGACAAACTACGTGGTTAAAGTCAGGAAAAGCTCACGGTAACTGTTATAAGACACCAGCATGGGCAGTTGGTAGAAGAGGGAAGATGAAGTCCGACCACCCGCATAAAACCTCCTTCTGCAGCAGAACAAGTCTTATGTTTCTTCTGTCCTTGCTGTTAAAAGGCAGCATACATTATTTGCATACCGACAAGGTCACTTGTCAAAAACAAATACGCAGGTTGTTTCTAGTATTTGGGTGAGCAACCACCAGCAACAGTTTCAAAGGTAATAGTGCGATTGGCCTAGATTTGGGTCCAACTAGAGAATGCTTTTATTTAGCATATCTGTTTAATATGCATTTTGGACTGCCGGTGTTCCATCTGTGTTGGATCTATGCATTGCTGGGGAGTTAACTTATGATTACTGCGATGACTGCAATCTCCATTTTATTTACACACACTCAGGGAGGCGACACAGTGATGTTTTAACACACTGTTTGCAGCAGTATCAAGTGAAATCTTTGGAGCATTTGTGTTGTGGAAAAAAAAAAAAAAAACAGCCAGAAGGAAGAGACATAAAATTCTCTGAGTTATGTTGACTTTATTGCCTTTTCATTTAAATCTAACTACCATTTAAACACTTCCCTGCACTCTCACATTGTGGTAGATATTTCCTGTAATGCATTTTGAATGTGGGTGAAACCTCATTCTTGAAGCCCGCAGTCAGAACAATTACTATTTTTTCTTCATGACATTGCATTTTTATTAGCAGAGTGATGGACTGGACCTGAGCTATTGTGCATTTTTTGTAACAGGCATTCATACGAAATAATGGCGCTGCACACATTCAGTGACTCTGGCTTCCTGATTTTTCTGGTCAAACGTGAGTGAATCATTCATGTACTTTTCAGTTAATGTGCTTGCCTGCACGACCACAAAAACAACTTTGTTTTCTTCTTCTTTGTCTTCTTATTGTGTCAGTCACAACACCTCTTCACACCTAAATGGCTGCATAGGTTGACTGCCTGTGAATCCTAAAAGGATCACGGCTCCCAAAACAACAAGAACATTGCAGCAGAACAATGACAGGCTCACACTTAAGTGCGTACACTTGTTTTTTTTTGGTTAGGTTTAGGCACTCAAAATAACTCATTAGGTTAAGGCACTCAAGTTACTTGGTAAAGTTTAGGTATTATAACTACTTGGTTAGATTTAGGAAAAAAAACTACCTGCTTAGGTTTAGGCAATCAAACTAACTTATGAAGTTTAGGCAAGAAAACTATTTGGTTAGGTTTAGGAAAATGTTGTGGTTTGGCTAACAATAACTTTCTTAGTTATGTAACTCTAGTTAACATACATGACATAGCTATGTTAGTAAGTCAAAATAACTCACTATTGACTTTTGCCCTTACCTGTACGCCCTTTTTTTCTACCCCGCCTCAATTCCTTCCTTGCTACTGTAATAACTACTACGGCCACTAGAGTTCACCGGCCTACAAGGAATGTGATTATGGGTCACGATAAGCTGCTTTCACGGTCGACTTTGATGGTTTGTTTTTCTGATGAAGCCAACCCGAGGTATCATCATAGTCCCAAGGAAACCGTTAACAAGCTGGATGTCCTCTACCACTCCACAGCAAGCATCCTCCCTACATGGCCTGTAGCCAGTAACAGGGCTGGATTATCAAGCAACATCACCATGAGCAAGCAAGAGCCTAAAAAAATGGCAGAAACATAATCTCTATATAAAGTTGGGTGCATTTGTCTTGTTTATCTGCATATCATTTCAAACAAGACTGCGCCACTCTAGAGTTAAACCCAAAGATGTCCTCCTGCAGGCTGTGTGGTGGAGGGTGCCAACCCCTGAATTTTTTTTTTTTAAATTGCAGTTTTTGGCTGAACTTTCTTGTAATTAGTTTATGGACACATGTACTAAATCCATCCCATCTGGAGGACTGGAAGTACTTTTTGACCCCGGCCTGTGGTCAGCATCATCGAGCTGTAAGTAATGCTGACACAAATGACCCATCGCATCACTCACATCTGCTGTGTTAACACCTGTCTCCCATTCATCTGCAAAATCTTCCGCGGGACTCTCCATAAACCTTGGAAGGTTTTACAGATATTCCACTCGCAATCTGCAGCAATCTAGTATCTAACTTGTAAACAAACCATCCTCATAAAACTGCATGCCGAGCTGTCTGACTTCCTGCTCTCAAAAGATGTGCTTGAATTATTAGCTGTGTGTTTGTGTGTTTGTCTTCCAAGTTGATGCAATTAATTTGTCTACTGTTGGCCTTTTTAGCGCCATGTTGGGTTATCGTCACGGTAATTAACTTGAACACATGAATAAACAAAAGGTTTATATATATATTGTTTCAATAAACGATAATAAGCAACCACAGGGGCAACCGGTGTCACAGATGTTTTCAGTTTTGTGATTTAAAAGTTCAACATTCAAATGAATCCTACGTCAACCCTGGTTGTATCCTTATTTCAGCTGATATACCCACATTTATTTGCAGTGATGCCTTAAATGTGGTTATCAAATTGGTACATGTCATCTTACGTTACATACGTCAATAGCGATATATCTGTGATATCAGCCTATAAAAAAAAACAAAAAACTGGCATACTGGTCGGGCTCTATTGTTAAATGATAATGTTAAAGACATATTACTGACAAATTAGTTATATACTGTGTACTGTTTCCTATTCCAGACCTGCATCCATCTGTGGAATATGTTCCTGATTATGCTCTTGAAGAGTAAAACGGTATCATCTACGTTTCACAAGATGTTTAGTCAGGAAATATTATTGTGTTCATTCCTAACTCACTAAAATTACTTAAAATCAACATAATTTTTGAGAAGTGCTTGTACAGATTTTATTACGGTATTCTTTGGTCTTGGTAATTAGTGGGTTTGATGTTTGTTAATGAACTTGGTGAGTGTGCTCTTGGTTGTCAGAGTTATGAGTTTAAAAATCCAATTTCATGAAGGTTGCTTCAGAAGGAAAAGTCAATAACAGCAAACATATCTGTTGGCAATTTACTACTTTCCTCTGATTCCTGTATTTGAACAGCAATCATCTCAAACTCTGTACTTTCACAGGTCGTCTGTTCCAAAACCTATACAAAAGAAGATACAGAAGAAAATCTGAGCTGCGTACAGTACAGAGAGTAGTATTTACTCAGAGAGTAGCTTTAATACAAAGCACCATTAGAGAAAGCAATGAAATGTGCCATTTACCCTTTGGTGGACGGTTTTAGCTGAAGTGTTTCACAGCGCCACGAGCGCACACATTTTTAGAATGGACGACCGTTTTGGGAATCAGCACTGTGACCTGACATTAACAAAACCAAACTGGCAGCAATAGCTTTTCCCAGCAGCAATTGTGAGATGAATTACAAAGAAATGTGATGTGATTAGTCAGGGTGTTGTGTGTGAGCTGACAAAAAAACCAAAAAAAACAACAACTCATTTTCAGGTAGTAGAGAGCGTGTTGCTTTGAAGCAGTTTGACTCCGGCTAGTGAGTCAAAGTCTCGGCTCTTTCAAGAGTCAGTGTGAGGCGAATCTAATGCATCTTGGCAATGAATAGTGTCCATTGATTCCACCACAGCAAACTCACTTCCTCTTCACAGAGCCCCTTGCATGTCTCTTTCCTGGGTTTTTTTTTTTTTTTTCTGTGTGAGAGCGTGTGCGCACCCAGCCGTAGATTCTCTTAGAACAAAGAAAATCCATCCAGGATGAGAATTTATTTCAACTTTCGTGCCTGCTCTGACGAGCAAACTGCCTACAGGAAGAAAACCCTTGGATCTGTTTATTTGACGCTGATTGGGAGTGACTGATTATTTCAGGGCACGGCAACGATTTCAGGGCCAGGAAGGTCATGTTTATGTTGACTGATGAAATAATGACACTGACATCAGGACGCCCCCACACACAAACAAACATAAGATGTATAGCCGAGCTGACCTCAGACCAGAGGTATTAAGCTCGAAATCACGGTATGACCTGCTCTTTTCTGAGAGCATAGAGAGCGCCTCGATGCACAGCGACAGCCGTATCAGTGTGAGATCTCCTGAAGAGGAATGGAGCTGTAATGTCATTTATCTGCAGGCCTCTGTTAACGTTTCCTCCCGGGGAAGTACAAAATTGAGATAAAAAACTGGTGACCAATCGAGTGTCAGCATGCCTAGTGCCTGGGCGCTGATGACGCGCTGATAAAAGCGACAGATGAGAACACATGCTACATCTTCAGATCTCAGTGGCTTCATTTATCTCGGTCTCTGCATAGCATATTAGTCTGCAAAGCTTGCAAACGTTACACCAAAATCAATACTCAGCCGGCTGGTTTGCTCCTTTTTTATTACAGGTCTGGTCGTAAAGTTAAGTATGAGTCATTATCGAGAACGGCATATTTCCCAAGATTTATGCCATTAACGAGGGCCTTTCAGTCTTTGGTCTCATCAGTGGCAATCTTGTTTATGAATGCGGACGGCGTACAGCAGTCCAGGATAGGGACGCGGGGTTTCCACAGGGGGGCCATTAACTGGACTCAGACTCTGCAGCCAGCCCCTCTTGGGATTAATATCGTCCAATCACGACAATGGACTTCGATCGAGATGATTATAACTCTTTAAAATATTATTTCACTCTAGTGCCTTTCAACTCAACATATGTTTCCAGTAGATTCTTTATTAACATATGCAGTGCTTTCTGAAGTATATAACATTTTTAGGATGTTTTTTTGAGCACTTTCTGCTCTGTGAATAGCAAAGAAAAGTGTTTTCTGTAGCAACCCGCAACACTTGCGAGCTCTCCTTTGAGCTTTCGCTAAACCGTGCCACCCACACTCAGCATCAGCCTATCACAGATATTTAGTTAACAGTGGTAATAGTGGCAGATTTGCATTTCTAACTCAGTAATTAAATAAAGAAAAACTGAGGTGAGCTTTTCTGCATCACCAAAGTAATGCATTCTTAATTAAAAGCCTTTGAATTAACACTTGAGCACACTTAAGCTGGTTAGCAATGCTAAAGATAACATCTTAACTAGCGCAGATAAAATCTTTCTTTCTTTTTAATCCATTTCTTACACTTCAGCTCTCGTGTTCTTGGTTTTAAAATGTCTTTTAAAGGCGATATCACCCTTCATTCTTCAAAGCGATTGCTGTTCTTGCTACAGCTCCACGGACACCGCTTCAAAACGCAAAGAAATCCAAATCTTGCTAGAACTTCACTTCACATTACACAATGCAACAGTGGCAAAGCTATGACTAGACAATCGCTGATCACAGAAGGATTTGTCAAACAGTCAATTAACACCAAATGTCAGAAAAAAATAAAAGCAGTACACTAATGCAGTACACCAGAAAATTGTCATTGTTCTTACCTTGAAGTCACAAATGCACGTCACCATGTTCCCAATTCTTAGACACTCCCCATCGAACTTGCATGTGTTGGTGTCGCACAGGAACAGGTCTGTGTCCCGGTCATCAAAACCTGGAGGACCAAAGCCAACAAGAGACATGAGTGACTAAGTGTTTCTCTATTCGGCCCTCGAGCAACTCTGACCCGAGCCCCATTCAGGGTCGTTCGTAATGAGCGTCCACCATTAGTCATGGCTCCCCTCGGCACGATACACACACTTTGATCACATACTGTGCTCTTTAAAAAGACAATGCTTGTTCACATTCTTGTCCTTAGCTGCCAAAATGATGAAATGCATTTATGAAACACGAGTCTCTGGAGGGGTGAACCAAGGTTTTTCTTCATGTGGTGTCGTGATGACGGTGTTGGAGAGCGATGCTTAATGCAAAGTCTTCCACAGGTGTTCAGTGAAGGTGATATCTAATGACTGCAGAGGCCACGGCATATGATTCACATCGTTTTCTACCCTTTATGGAAGCACCTACATCCGTCGTGTTTTTTCGTTGTCTCTATGTTTTTCCTGTAATATTTGTTTGTGCACGACGAGGCCGACTCCCGGGGCACTGTCCTGCAGACGGGCAAACCTGGGACATGATCCGATTCAGGCTCTGTTAGGGACCTCAAATGACTCCAACAACGCATCCTGAATCAAATCAAAAGAGTCACATGGGCCTGAGACTGTAGACTGGAGCTTGGGGCTATTAGTCTACCTGAACTGATTGCTTACGAAAAGCGACCTCACGTACATAGGCTTTTTTGCATTTCAAAGAAAAATAGGTCTAAATTTTCGACCCAATTCCGGCCGACAAGAGCTGGAAATGTTGTTGTTAAAGGGAAAAAAAAAAAATCATTATTTATACTGTCGGGACCTGTTACCATGAGTATGACCTTATTAATTTCAGGGTAAAAGAAGCACAGCTGATGTTTTATTCCAAGTTTGCTGTAGAGATAAATTCAAATTACTAGTGAAAACCTTGAACTCGTTATGGTTAGATACTGAAGATATTTGCAAAAGCCACAGTCATCCCAATTAATGAGCAAAACATTTCCAGTAGTAGAGGCTATTTTAGAATCCGGCCTTGTGACTGAAGTTGTTCGAGGGGCTATTTAATAAAACAAAAACACATACGCTGTAGTTATTTTGATGATGAATAACATGAAATCATCTGATTACACTCTGTTTTGGAATGTCGTGCGGTCCCAAAAGAAGACTCAGACTCAGTTTGTCTCTGCCGGGTGTATCTGGAGAGCTTAGGGTGAAAAATCACGCATTATTACCCATCTGTAAAATCGGCTACGTCAGCTTTAAGAGACACTCGAGCCTGACTGAGATACCAAAATCCTATATTATCCCACCTTATCACGGATATGTCGGTATCTGCTCACATCTTCAGACATGCAAAACAAAACTGCATTCATTAAAGATAAGATGCTTTGTGTTTTGTTTATCTTTGTTGATCCTTACTTTTCTTAATCCAAGTTCAACATATTGTTTTTGTATGATTTTAGTTTTTATTGCCAAGTTCATCATCATCTTTGATAATAAACTATAACTTTCAAGTGTTGCGAAAAATATTCGGAATAATGACAAACAAACACAAGATTTGGACCTCATACACTCAAATTTGAATATTACTGCTCCACCGGTCAAGTTCTAGTCTCGGCCAAATTACCAGGATAAATGTTGGTAATGTACGTTTCTGCAAACTATTTCTTGATGTTGCAACTTGATGCTTCTTTTGATTTAGGGTTCAATTCTATGATGCGACAACACTGTGCTCACAGTCTAGTTAGGTTTGGGCATGATAAACACTTGGAAATGATCATCTTACAAGATCAAAAACACGCAGTTTTGTCGCGACAAACAAGGCTGGAAACTGTTCCGAGGTCTGCTTAAAAATATCCTGTGGTTTCACACAACATGCGAATGTTGTAACGCAGTCTCGAACGGTGGTCATTGGCTTGGCAAGGTACAAAAGTCAGGTCATAAATGTGAACAACACATATTGCGGAAATGTCAATATGGTACATAACCTATGACATGTACATGTGAATGTATCAGTGGTTTTATTAGTCGTCACCTTCAGCCCAAGTGCACATGTAAAGCGGGCAAAGAAATAGAAGGATTACCTGTGGCGAGTCTGAAAACCCAATTTATCTTAGACAACTCTCACTGTGGATGCACATTCTTCCAGAGCATGACGTTGCTAGTTATTTGATCTGAGCACCAGTAAGCAAATATATCCTTGACTCTCTCTCTCTGAGGAACTGTCAAAGCTGTCTTCCAACCATGCATACACAAAGGCACAACAGGGCCATTTCATCAAGAGAACACAGAGAGCTGATATGATGACTGGATATAGAAGCGACACCTTATATAACACTTGTTACTGTGCCAGCTGGTTAATGTAATTAAGTGAAACCTGAGATGCAGATTTGCTTCAGTTGTGGCTGCATAGCAGCTTCTGGGCTTATAGTTTTAAACATTTATAAAATGTTTAATGAAGCATTAACTAAGGCAAACACTGTAGCGCAGAAAGAGCCCGAGTCCAGAAGGTACGGTGAAATTGGAATTAGTGGCCGAAGATGAACGTCAGAGATGTCTATCTTTGATGTTCACAGATGAACTATGTGGGGCTTGTTCATTTATTTGTCTCACTTCATGCGTTGTGGTCTTTTGGAAAATTGTTTGACTCGACAGCAATGCATGCAAGATATTTCACCTCCACAGTATGCGAGTCTATGTGACTCACATGAATGTGCATCGAACATGTTGTGAACATAGTTTAATCTGTGCTCATGTCAGTGACAGATTCTGCTAATTTAAACACAGCAGAAAAATACATCTGCTCTCCCAGATGGTGAGACATCCTCATAATTCTCTTAAAAGTGGCAGAATTAAATCTCAGGTTATTTTAATTAACCTTATTTAACCAGGCATTCCCAGTGTGAACGGAAATTTCTTAATTGAGTGCTTAACTGATCTCACGCAGATATTCTCACATGGCATGCCGTCCTCTATAGGGAGCACCAAATGTCAAGTTCAGCTTGCTAACAGCTCTCCCGGAGCAGGTACAACGTGCAATCACTGTCAGGCTCAACAACACTTCAGAAAGCATGTCCTCTCACAATGTAACACTCTCTCTACCTACTATCGCAGCATCTAGCTGTAAATGTTTGTTTCAGTCATACTTGGCTGAGGCTTAAATGGAATTGCCACCATACAATCTGCAGCGAGAAAAAAAACACCCCGAAAGAAATGTGATATTCAGCTCCGGTTCATTGACAAAGAGCCTCCTTAACCACCTCTATATGTTTAATCCCCAGGGGGTCTCCAGATGCTATTGATAAAAAAACCTCACAAGTGCTGTACTCAAGCTAAAGGTTCAATAAAACGTATAATAATCCCCATGAAAAGCTCGTCTTCTGACCTGGTTGAAACTTTAACTGGCAGATTTTATGTCAATGCCCTCAGCTTTGAACTCTTAACCACCAGTCAGATATTTTACAATGCTATTTTCTATTCACAGATGTCTTATTATAATGGGCACTTAGACTCAGCACCTTTCCTAATGTAACTGTAATAACCCATGCCCTTTCCCCACTTGAAAAAAGCCCTCTTGGCACTGAACAACCTGCCGGGTGATAATACCCCATGGAACAGAGGTCCAATGCTGAAACGGACCTGCTACTTGCCAGGCTCCTGAATGACCACAAAGCTCGCACTCTCTGTGCAAATATGCTATCATCGAGCCAAGAGCAGCGACATGAGAGGTCTCGACATTTGGAGTGCATGGATGGAACAAAGCCCTCGGCCCCAAGAGAGCCATAAGAAGCAATCTGGAAAGCCTCAAAAAACATTGGCACCCCTGTAGGCTAGTGACACGCTGAAAACACTCATCGGAGAGAGGCATTGTTATGATCACAATCATGCTACTGGCTAAGGTGTACACAAATGATTGGAAAATATCAGATCCTTTCCGCACCAGCTGGTGGACTCTCGGTTAGACGGGATATGTAGTGAAATTGCTCCAGGCTCCTAATTTGATGTTTGATATCTTCGCATTTTTGTTCAAGGTCTCCTGGACAGCGGGCGATGGAAAATCATTCAAAAAAAGAAGAGGAAGATGCAGCAACTGTTTTAATATGAAAGGAAGAAGACAGAGCGTGGCTTGTCGTCATGCCATTAAAATGTCTTGTTTACAAAGAAACAGATGTGCAGCTTGGACATCCACGGCAGCCGGAGAACAAGACGAATGCACGCTTGATTTGTAAACGATCATTTAAGGTAGGAGAAGAGTTTCCAAGGAAGACTTAAAAAGGACACTTTGGCTCAATACCAATAAACCGATTAACCCTGTACCACTTAGCCCTACCCTTAAGTAGGGTGTCCCAATTCCTGATGGAATGGAAGTGTAGGGTGAGGTGTTGGGGCCACTGCGCCCTCCAAATGGAGGTTTTCAGAGGTGCACTTCCAACTGAAAGTTATGAGAACATTTTAATGTTTCACGCTCATGTTATTTATAACCAGCATAAAACAAAAACATACGTTTGCTGATATCTCCGTAGCCAATTAGCTAGCTAGATAACATTACATTGTTGCTGTGATTACTCTCCCATCTTGATGTTTTTCAGTGTTGCACCGCTTTGATGGCATACGTCGCCAAAAATTGATCTGCAGCGAAGTTCCTGCACTCGGTATCGCTCCTCTAATATCAGTGCAGACTGGCAGGTAGGAGCATGGGTAGCTAATGTGAGCACATAAACACAGGTAGCAGAACATATTGTCTACACTAGTAGAAGTACAGATACTGCAGGCTTTAAAAGGTACATATAAAAGTAAAAGTATTATGTCTTGGAGCCGACATATTCAAAAAGTTCCCTTAAATAAGGCCACTCGTTTGTCATTCACGCCCTTTCTCCCCGTTCCAGTCCTCCTTTCTGTATTTGTAACCTCTGCTCACAACCCCTAGTGCCAGGAATTAAGCATTATTCTTTTTTTATATATGATGCCTTTGATTCATAGCGTGAAGTTGTGAATGAATTGTGAGCATCCATACTTCCATACTAGACAATAACTGGTGACTTTTGATTGGCGTTCGCAGTCGCTACTCCTCGCAACTCTGTTCCGAGAGGCACTCGAAAACGGCAGGGTGGGGGTAACAATTGGAAATGGTACCGACACTAGAAACACAAAAGACATTCTTTCTGAGAACAGTTTACAAGGACGCCAGCGACGTATCAGCCTTTGTTATGGATGTCAAGCCTCTGATGGAAACAAGTATAAAGCATAATAGAATAAATGTCCCAGATGATCACCTCAGGGCCAACAGGGCCTGAGCTTCACAGAAAATTCTGCAGAACTCTCAATTAGTTATACGACAATGATTGCCTCAAAGCACAGTACAGATATAGATTTACAGTACTGGTACAACCTGAGAGGTAATTTCTCATGCTTGTCAGTTATGTGCTTTGGGAATGCAATATACTTCAAAACACAATCGCCCCGACGTGCAAGTTAGTTTTCGTCTTCCCGAGTGATGTATGTCTTTAACCCATAAAACCAATTTGGCTGTTGCTTTTTCCGATCCCTCTTAAGGAGCCGCTGTTTGGATTTCTGCAACATGAGTGCGTACGTTTGGAACACATCAGCATCGCTATCAACAAGATTTGTAGTGACAAAGCAATTTCTCAACGCCGACAACACGAACATGAGTCAAAGGCTAAAATAAGGGCTGTCAGGGAGATTTGCCTGCAGAGTGAAACAGAGATTTAAGGGTATTGTAGAAAAACGGTTTAAAGCGTGGTTTAAATCTCAACATGATAATTGGATTTTTTTATTTTTTTTTGTTCGATAGCTCCTTCTGACATTTTCCACGTTTATCCAAACACAAATCGTTTTTTCCGTTGAGCAGGTAAAGACACCAACCCTGACAGCTGTGCACACCCCTTGAGATTTGAGGCTGTAGCATTCACATCCACACCATTTAACAAAGTAAAACATTTACTGTTATTGTTCCATCTCTTACACCTGGGATCCATTTCTGAGCTGAAACTCAGAGTGCCTGTCGGAAAAGAAACTGAAATAAATAGAGTGCCTGTGTAGTAAAAGGGAAAAAATGAGAAAAGTGACAGTTAACGCTGCGAAACACTTTCCTATTTCCTTCCGACACTTGGGCTCAGATCCCCCCCCCAAACTTTAAATCATGTCCGAACAACAAAGATTGGTTCTTTCAAGATAAGCATTTTTTCCAGTGCGCTGATATATAATCACTGACGGACATGAATCAACCATAACTGTCAGTATCGTTTCATCTTTTTGATGGAAACGCGTCTTGGAAGTGCTGAATATCAAAAAAAAAGTCTTGATAAGTGAAAGAATCTATTATTAATTATGGTGTGAAATACTGCGGCAATGTCTTAACTGTTAAATACTGAACTCCCGAGTCAGAGTCAGGAGTTTTTACTTCATTGATGTACACATCGGTTTCTAATATACACATATATATATCTATGACGTTTACGTGACAGGTTTTCAAGATAGGGGATATAAGAGAGCGCAGCACCACGGGGGTCAAGTTCGTCAATACAACTAGAAATTGTAAAGCTCGTTTTCACACTAATGAGGGTGAAAATGTACGCATATGATGGCCACGGTTTTAAAAACTGCTCTGGTCTCAGAGGGACAGGAAGCAGACAAGAGTTAGAAGAAACAATAGTGAGAAACTGAGTTGTATTGTGAGGAGAGAGGAGACAACTGGGCAGGTGACTCGATGATCGATCGTTGGCTAATGATAGCTAATGCTATAGCTAACGATGCCTAACACGTTAGCTGTAGATACACAACGCTGTGACATTCTACTTCACAATGTTGTAAAGTTCAGTTTCACACACGAAGCAGTGTAGTCTAGACAAAAGGTCATTTTAGGTATTGTACTGTAGGCTGTTGGCAGTTAATGTTTCTGCAAACTACTGATAAGTTCAGTGAGAGTCCTCGAGATTCCTACAATACGTGTCGCATCATGTTCCCATCACATGTTTATGATCTGACTTCTCTGGAGGTTGGAGCGATGGTGGTGGAGTTACATACCAAGACACTGATCGCAGTTCGAGGCTGCGTTTTCAACAGCGCTACCCGTGAAACCGCCGCGTTCATGTTGACAAAAATATGATATTTTGACTGAAAGCCGGGACACCTCCAGCTGTGTGTTGTTGCAACCAAATCCTTTCTTGCATTCTGGCAGCTCTCCCAAGCTCCCGGTGCTGTTTTTTCTGTCCTTTCCATATCACACCGGGGAGGCGCGAGTGCCACGAGGTGCACCGCAGCGCCGCCCGCTTTCTTTTTGGTGCCCAACTAAAATGGAGTTGTTCAGACGGAGCTCCGAGGCCTCGTTCAGCAGCTGCTGTACTTATTTCTGCGTGCCACAAGTGAATCAGGCAAGAAAACATACCGATAATCTATTAGAAATAGAATCACTGCTGTTTGTGATTATGTTTTTTTTTTTTTTTTTTACGTAGGCCAATTTATTCCTCAGGGACGAGCAGACCCACACACACACACACACACACACACACACACACACGAGTTTGAAACCCCTCCACTGCAGATCATCGCACGCGCTCGCCAACACGTGAAGGGGTGGACTTATTAGGCACTTATTTCTTTTTCCACTTCAAGCACTCAGCGGTTTGCAGAAACGCACGTTGCCAACATGATTCTGGCGGTCGTGTTGGATATGGGCGCACACAATAAGGGCATTTCTCTTCCTGTGAAATATTACGCCATTATGAACAGTAAGAAAAAAAGTTAAACACACAGTCGAGAGGAACACACTGCCTCCAGTGACGGAGTGTGTGTGTGGGGGAAACAGACTCCAAGAAAAGCAACTTCTCAAAGCTTAATTTCCCTGAAACCTGAACACCACGAAACAGTAACTCTCCCTGGAAGTTGCAGCTCTTTAATATGATTTAACGCTTAATATTAGACTCTAGAAATGTAACAGATTTGAATCGTACATCTTCACAAAAAGTAAGGAGGGCGATGATGACAGACGCTGGAAAATATCTTGACGAAAAAAGGATTCTGTGGCATTTAATATAGTTAATATCGACATTTAATACTATATGATTCGATCTGTCTTTGTTTACTTGGCATCTTTGTGGTTTTTATCACAAGGTGTGGTGCTACTTATTGATTTGCTTTTTGTTTTCTTTCTCTGTTTTCTGTTAATGTACTATTTTAAAAGCTATAAACACACTAATCGGAGTGAAACCTCCCTCTCTCGGACCGTCCCTCAGCTCAGCGTACGTGGGTGCTTGCTGATACGGTCCTGTGCCGGAGGCCCCCGGGGGGAAACGTACACTTCCTGCTCCTGCCCCCGCCGCTCCGGGAGGAGATTACAGTCGGCTGAATAATTAACGAAAACAAGCTGGCGAACATCAAATATTGAAAAGGTAATGTTTGTATGCTAACGATTAAGATGGCAAGCGAAGCACTTACTTGTCTAAAAGAGAGGGCTTGTCAGCCAAATGCATCCCCACCTACCTACCTGGAGTTTCACAACACTAAGAAGACAGAGTCCTCCCTCCCTGTTTTAAGCATTGTACTGATCAATAATTAAGCAGCGCTAAATTAATAATGAAGGTTGAACAACCACAGCGGTGAGACATCCTTCCTTGACCTCTCTCTTTTGGTGCTTTTTTTTTCTTCTTTTTTCTCTTTCCTGTAACATCGCAACAGGTTTTGAAATGTTTGTTATATATAGAGAGAGAGCCCTCGTTATTAGCTTATTAAAAGGCTAAATAACTCTAAGCACTAAAAGCACTCACATCAACATAATGTCCCAGTGAGCTGTGACAGTGAACTTTAATTAAAGAAAGTCTAAGGTGTTTTTTTTTTTTCCCCGAATGGTTGGAAATAAAGCTTTTTCCGTTAAACAGCCTTTGAATCTCGAGTTTCTAATTAGTAGCTTCTGACCCCTCTTTGATTAGTCCTCGCCGACACATATAATTCACAGTGTTCCGTCCCCGTTTTCCTGTCAGAGGTGCCGACCGGCGCGCGCGAGAAGTACTTTTGACCTCCGTCTTGACAAATCTTGGAAGCAGATGGCCAATTCTCTCCAGACCACTGGTAATTCACTCCACTTGATGGGATTTACAGGGGGCTTTGCATATTCTGCACTCATTCCTGTCACTTCAACTATCAAAGCATCACATGGCCTTTCAGAGTTAACAATGGCGCGAGGGGAGGTGGGGGGGGGGGGGGGGGGGTTCAGTCGAGAAGGGATTGTGAAATACTCCCACAGGGGATGTAAAGTATAGGGGTAAATAAATTCATACAGCGCCGCCGACACGACGCCGGGAAACTATTTTGATTCTGTTTTAAAAAATCTGAATCAGGCGGAGTGAAACTGGTACTTAGGGGGGCAGTCAGCGCGAGATGAAAAATTAACAGTCTCCGCTTCAATTTGTTTGTAATGTGGATGAATAAAATGGCAAAAAGACACGAGCTGATATCGGGCCAAAGTCTGCGAGTGCACCTATTACAGATAACACAGACTTCGCTCATTTATCTAAAGTGGTACAAGCCAAAATATTACAGGCAAAATGCCACCAATGGTTTCGACTGTGATAATTACACAAAATGTTAAAAAACACAGTCGACTGTGCTGGATGAATATAAAACCGTGTCCAATTTGTCTTTTCAGAAACAGTTGACTTGTGTGGAAAACTTCATCAGAGATGCAGCGCTCATCATCACCGCGAGACGCCGCTGACCCGATGCTGGTTGATTTTTTTTTTGACTAGTTCGTTTGATAAAAGCATGACGGCTGAACTTAAATGTCCAGTAGGAAGTTGTTTTTTTTCATTCCAGCTCGTCAAACACTGACGCTTTGGGATCGTGGGTCGGGTCATCAATGAGACTCAAATGTCAACTATCTTGCCAAACAGAGCAAATGACCAAACGTTCCACACGGGTTTTGCTCACTTATCACTCCGCGTCCCCAATGTTTTAGCGTCTTTCAGCTCATCGTTTTGGTTTTGACAGCCGGCAACGGCATCATTTTGGAAGTCTCGCCGCTCTCTCGTGAGCATAGCTCCCAGCAGCAGGCAGCTGTTTGCAATAAACAGTTGCAATAAAACTCTGATCATGAATCTATTGTCCTGAGCCAGATACGGCAGTGCTGCTCAGCGCTTGCTTCCAATTTTTGCCCAGTAGCAGCTCACGGGATTGTAGCCATAAATTCCCCCTGCAGCCCAAAAAACAGCTATTTTCCCCGAAGACAATCATTACAAAAGAGAAACAAAGAGAATTATGACTCATCTTATCATGAATCTCTGGATCCATGGAGGTTTCATATTTGTAAAACTTTCCACGAACTGAATGCAGAAATGAAAAAAAATCTTTTGACGTCATCACCGTGTGAGGTCTGCGGGCTCAGAGGGAAAAACACTGCAGCGCACAGTCACTGGGCCGCATAACCGAGGACCCTAAATAGGGAACGAAAGGTCGCCGTGTCACCGCATCTCGCTCTGAAGCCAGATCATGGTGACAGCTGTGTTGAACACGCTAAAAAAAAAAAACAACAACGTATCTACGCTGTATGATTTGTAATGGAGGAATGCATCAATGCACAAAATGAAAGAGCAGACTTCAGAGAAGGAGGTTGATTTGTTCATCCAAATGAGTCACAGGGCTGATAATATCGTGACCAACTGGGGCAGGTCCAGCCAAATATCACTGATGAGACAGCAAATACACCGCGAACAGGAGCCTTTCCTACACAAAGCCGAGGGATGAACATCGTGTCGATGAGCCTACTCTCTGACGTGTTTTCTCTCAGCGGGCTCAAGACGTAGATGTGTTGGGCTACAGTTTGTTTCTCCGCAAATCTCCCATAGACTTCCATACAGCTGTCTGGCACCAGTGACGTAATGACCCTCAATTTGTTTTTTTTAGATTCATTGAGCACAGGCGAGCAAGTCTGACTGGACTGAACAGGCGCCATCTTTTGCGTCCGGTATCTCGCTCTGTACTCCAGCTACGATCCGGATAAACTGAGGGAAACACTCGGGGACTAGCTGGTGAACAACACGGAGCGTTAGGCAGCTAAAGGCTCTGCTAATATCCGAGTGAGCCGGCATGCCGTCATTAATTATCATCATTTACACCTGCTTTTCTTACTGTGACATGTCCTCTGTGAAACTAAAAGCATCTCCCTCTCCTTTTCTCAATAACTGTTGAAAGGACAGAAATGTATTCAGGAAGTGGGAAATTCTCAAAACGAAGCCTTTCACTGGCACCTCCTATGTGTATTTTACAAGTTCCAAATATTTTGGCCGGTTTGCAGAACGTACAGCATGCGAAGCGTGAAACAGACTCGCTCTTCTGCTCCGGTCTCACTCATGCGCGACTCATACAACAACACGACGGTCAACTCGGTGTCAAGATCACGTTGGGCTCGTCTGTTCTGCCTCGGCGACAGTGGCGCTTGTTCACGGCCGTCCGCAGATGCAAACAGAAGAGAATGACAATCTCTGTCAAACCGAGTTTTTGTCCCCCCCCCCCCTTCCCTTCTATTTTACTCCACGGAACAGAATCTCATTCACTGCTCGCTCAAAGGCGGCACTGCTGAAACTAGTGACCCGTGCCCGCTTCCATTACGCCACCACAATGCCCGTAATTATGTGTATCTTAGCGGGGAAGTGACACCGAACTCATCACCGAACTGTTCCCCCGGTCTGCCTCGTTCTCCTCGGACTGAAAACTGTCACACATTGGTGCTGCTGTTCAAGTGCACGGTACACAGCAAGTGTGGATAATTAAGCCCTGCGCAATTACTCTGTTTTCTTTCATCACTGAAAAAAAAAAAAAAAAAAAAAAGGTTTATCTTTTCTCACGACGGACCACGTGCCACTTGTTCTCTTCTATTAATTCTAATTGGTGCCGGGCGCGCGTTGCATCTGTTTGTTTTTTTTGCAGCATATGCACTTAAGCTTCCTCAAGGCGTGTTGGATAAAAGCCTTTTGTCGAAAATGCGCATGAGAGTGTGTCAGGAAGTGGGGAAGGCAAGGTAGGCGAGTGTGTATCTGGACAGGATGTGTACCATTATCCGTCATTACAAGCAAATCATCGGCACCATCAGCAGCACCATCAGCAGCAGCAGCAGCAGCAGCAGCACAAAGCGGCGCTCCGACGCAACACATGTGGAGATCCGTGCGACTGGAGGGATCTGAATAAACACCAGGCTGTAACCCCGGGGTGAACACGATATGAACACATCACCACGAGACTTTAAACTACACAGAACATCGTGAAAACTACCAGTGAAATCCCTCCAGAGCCTCCTGAAAAAATAATGACTGCAGCCTCCCAGATGTTTTTACATCTTAAAGGAGCGTTACGTAGTTTTGGATAAGAAATTCAAACTCAGAATTTGATTATCCATAATAGATAAACAGGCTGACCTCTGGGGAGAATGAGGTCCCCAGAACATTGCTTGAAGCTGGAGAGGTGGCAGGGTCCGCCATGTATTAACAAAGCAAAACAGTGTGAAATTGTCCTTTAAGGTCAGTTTTGTTCTGATTATGTTCTGATTAACGTGTCTTTCCCCAAAACTACATAATGCTCCTTTAATAATAATATTAATAATAATAATAATAATAATAATAATAATAATAATAATCAGAAAGATATTCTCCTTCGGTCTTGCTTGTGTTTTAATCAGCTTCTCAATCAACACAATTAAATTCATTTGAAAAACTTTGATATCCGGACGAGCCCCGTGTGTCCGGACACGTTCTGTGACAGAAGCACTTCTCTGATAATCTCTCTGTTAACATCTCAGCTCTGCCTCGTCAGCTGCAGCCTGCAGAAACAACACGGGCCACTCATGACTTCCACATCGACGTGTGCGCGGCTGTTTATGAGCCATAATATCAATCCCGCTGCCTGCCCGTGACTTCAGCGTGGAAATCGGCTCGGAGCTATTTTAAGGGTTTCAGACTTGGAACAGGGGCGACGGGGGAAATATATGGCGGCTGATTTACAAAAGGGAGGCTCTCTCTCTCTCCCTCTCTCTCCCTCTCTCTCTCTCTCTCTCTCTCTCCCCCCCCCCCCCCCCCCCCCCCCTCTCTCTCTCTCTGCAGCCCGGTCCTCTCCTCTCTCGCTTCATTCTTCTCTTTATCGCTTCGGGCACCCGAGGAGAGAAAAACAAGTTTGCAGCTCGATGGCCTAATAAAGGAAACGACTACATGTGTATTTAAAGTAACACTTTGTTAAACGAATGAGGATGTCTTTAACACAATTTTTTTTTTCTTCCCCGCCACTCTCTGTTGGACTGATCACCCCTGAAGAAGTCTTCCTCTCCCTGACTTACAGCCAGCGTCTGTCGCGTAAAAAGCCAAGTGTGTTGGAATGATTGTTGTGGCGCACATCACATTGGCCCCCTTCTCCTCCTCCTCCTCCTCCTCCTCCTCTTCCTCCTCTCTGCTTAATTTCTCGTTTCAAAAAAATAAATAATCACCCTCTCTGTTGCTGTCCGGATCGACACACATCATCGATCATCCCTCTCTCTGTGCCTGCCGACTGATTATTCTGAGCTGATCGGCGGTGAATGGCTCGCTGTCATGCTCTGATGCAAACTCACAGACCCCCCCTCCAAAAAAAGAAGAACAAAAAAAACTCTGCATCCTCTCGCCACGGGGCGATGCAGTGGATCTGCAGCCGACACAATGAACCCCCCCACCCCCCCGACACACAGCTGCTGGACAACACATCACAATCACACAACGAGGAGCTCTTCTAAACTTTGCTCCTCTCCTGTAACACTGAAGCACAGAACAACAGCCTGCAAACAACTCTGCCGAGACTCTCACCGGAGCAGTTCCAGCCGGTCGGCGTCTGGCAGTCGCTGAGGGAGGACGGGAAGGCGCGCAGCTGCTCCACAGGTAAAGTGGCGAGGAATGAGACGAGGGTGATCCGGAGCCAGCCTCCCGCCGTCCCGCTCCACTGGCGCAGCCGCCGGGGCTCCTCGAGCGGTGCCTGCGCCGCCACGCACAGACCCATATCTCACTGGTCCCGACGGCACAGGCGAGGCGGGGAAGAGACGCAGACGCGCACCGACAACTCCGATCCCGGCAGGTTCAGCGGGGCGCCTACAGACCGACAGCGGAGCATTTTCCGTGCGAGACCGTGCGCCCCATGTAGCAGTAGTGCTCCCCGTGTAGACTGACCAAATGGGTTCCGCCCGATTTCCAGGAGAGGCTGCTGCTGCTGCTGCTGCTTCTCCTCCTGCCGCCGCTGCCGCCGCCGCTGCTGCTGCTGCAATAAGAGGAGGGACCGGGGAGGGATGGAGGAGGTTTGTGTGGGATGGAGTCGGGTGGAAAAGTTAGCCAGGCAGGCGAGAAGAAGACTTGCGAGGAAGGAGGAGGAGGAGGAGGGGGGGGGGGGGAAGGAAAGGATGCTCAAGGATGAGGAGGGAGGGAGAGCAAAAGATGGGGAAATAAGAAAGCAAGAGGGTGGTGTAGGAAAAAAAAGAAAAGAAAAAAAAGGAGGTGATGGAAACTGTAAAAAAGAAAAAAAACTGAGAGGATGTGGCCAGAGTATCCAGCGGAGAGGGAGGCTGTTGTTCTTTTTGGTTTTTAGTTTTTTTTTTTGGAAGTCGACGGCAAATTGTGTAATAGTATCCACGGGCTGAGGCAGCGAGCACGGAGCTGAGCGGTCCTCCCGTTCACTTTGTATGTGCGCTGCGTTCAGAGGCGCAGAGAGTACTGTGTGACCCTCTCTCTCTCTCCCTCTTTCTCTCTCTCTCTCCTCCTCCTCTCTCTCTCTCTCTCCAGCAGCTGGTTCCACCTTGGTTATGATCACATGGAGAATGATGCGAAGAGGGAGGGAGAGGAGGAAGAGGGAGGGAGAGGAGGAGGAGGAGGAGGGGAGTGCTCCTCCTTCATAATTGGAATATCTCACTGGTGGAGTAGGCAGAAAGAGAGAGAAGAAGACAGAAAGAGAGATAAATATATATATATATGAAGAAAAGTAAAGGAGAGGAAAGACAGAGTGCTCCAGGCCCGGTGCTCCTATCAGTCGGCGATGCCTCCACCGCAGATAGGGCGGTGTAAGGGGGGGGGGGGGGGGAGGTTGGCCTCTATAATTGGCCGAGAGCATTTAAAAACAAGTCTGCAGGAATCGATTCGTCCAGCCCCGGCCTGGGATAATTGCTCGGCTTTGAAACGACACCGTGGTCTATTCCTGGGTCCTCTGCCTGCAGGAGATTCCTCGAAGAGACCTCCATGTTATATTCGCGTAGCCATCACGAGGGGCCGGTGCTCGCAACGCTTCTCGGCCCGTGGAAGCCCGAGAATGCGCACGGCATGCGCGCAAGTTTTAAGGAGGTCAAGTCTGCCATCAGGTTGAGAACACTTACCCTCTTTGAAACGAGGAAATTAGAAGCCATGAGCATGGAAAAGCCCTGAGAGTAAACAAAGGGGCTGCTGTTGAAGCCCTGCCGCAACTTTATAGACACTTGACCTCATGATACCAAAAGAAGCGAAGCTGCAGTCGACTATAAATAAATAAACCTTTTGTTGCCTCTCACTTAAAGATCGTTAAGTCGTTACATCGTTTGTCTGAGCTAATTGGCTCCATGACAAGCCGGTTTCATCTGAGGCCAGTCGTGCAGACACACACTTGAACAGTAGAAGGGGATCGAGGTCCTGAGACGTCGGCGACGGCGATTGAGTTTACACACGGCTGTCAGTGCGTCAACATCGCCAACTGTGCTGTTAAAATCACAACACGGATGTCTTACAATTCCCGTTTTCATGAATTCGGTGTGTTACTATTTTGGATATTGTCTCCGAGTTAACCGACTCTGAAGGGAAGATGATTACGTCTGAACGCGGCGCTTCTACACATGTTTTCACCCTCCTTTGAGCTCATTGTTTCGGTTTGACGGCCCGTGGACATTCACTGTACGACCGAGCGAACGAGGACTCTCTCGGACTCCTGCAGGCGACCATTTACAGCAGGAAACGCTCCGATAGACACATTGTTCTCTAACTGCCCGGCACCAACCAGCAGCAGACAAAGTGACAGAGTGGCGGCTTGACACAGTCAAGTACTGTTGATGCAGAAGAGATTTTTTTCGGGCAGGCATTGGTGGGAACCAATTCGGGGATTTGTGTGGTCTGAGCAGCCTGTTTACACGTCAGTTATGGCGACCTGGTCAGTGGCCCTACACCGTCTAGCATCACCGCTTGAAGCGCCGCTGTAGTGCAGCAGTATAACGAGTCTGAGTCGGAGGTGCTTGGGTGGATCGATCACAGGACGTTACCTCGGCAGATCCTGTTTGTGACCAAGAGTCAAGAGTGGTTTGTTTTTAGTTTATGTACCAAATATTATTTAGTGACTTATTCTTTCTACGTGAGTGACATACCGTAGAAATGTCACTATGAAATGTGCGACTTGTATCTCTGGTTTGCCGAAAAGTAACCTGCCATCATTTCATTCTGCGGCAGCGACTTTACAAATCCAGCAGATACGGATCAACATTAGTATTCACTGGAGTCATGTTTCTTGTCACTCCTGATGAACACAAGTCTCCACCAGCTCCTCCTGTAGCCAAAAGCTCCACTGTGTTCACCAGCTAGTTGCTAATGTTGTCCTGTCTGCTGTTTGTCTCCAGGCAGACAGCATACAGTGGGGTTTTTTTTAGGGCTCACAGCCGCCTGCTGTATCTGAACATGGTGCTGACGAGAACAGTTGAAGTGAACCGCAACAATAAAGCTGAAGGTTGTAAAACAAAAAGGAGATAAAAAACGCTAAAATGCTCCGTAGAGCTGAGAGTAACTGCATTGTTGGGAGGTAATTCACTCTGAACAACACGTTTCACACACTCACAGTCATCTGAGCCGTCCTCAGTACATATCACGTGTACAAATGCTGATGATAGCAGCCTGAAGGGACGCATGTGTCAGTTTGACTGTCCCAAACACTGATTCATGTAGCTTTACATTTTGGGTCGGGAAAGTTTGGCTAACCAATCAAGGAGCATGGTTTAGACTTGCTCAATTAGACAAGTGTCAGGAGATGATAATGAGATGGGTAATTATAAATGTGTGTAATCATTCGGTAAATTGTGCGTGAAGGCTCAAAGGTTCACTGTTGGACTTTCAAATTATAGTTTGGTTCCAATTACGTCGACGCTGAGGGTGTCAGATTTTTTGCGAAGAGAAACCAAATCCAAAACCCCGACAGGTAAAAAAAGAAAAAGCAAGATTTAATGATGAGCTGATATCAAAAACTGGCAGGTGAAAAAAAACCCCAAAAGAAAACAGGCAGAAGCAAAGCCAAGCACTAAGGATTATAAAAATACCTACATTTAAAAAAGTGCAGGGAAGCCAAGCAGGAGCAGACACAACACCAAGAGAAAAACAGACAGATTGACACCTTGGCATTTAGTCGCTGTGTTCCCCTTTTTCGGGGATAATCATCAGGGACAGGTGAAACCAATGAGGGTAATCACAGAGGAGGGAAAGAGGCAGGAAACAAAACATGACACACGTGGGAGGATCCTACAAAATAAAACAGGAAATGCCTGAACTAAAACCCAAAACCATGTAAGTTTTCAGAGCTTTCAGCCCCATCGCATGTTCTTTATCGGCAGATGGAGTTCGCTCAGTTGTCATGGAGATGGTTCAGGGTTTTAATGTGTGACTCGAAAATTGAATTTCAGTCACATGTTATAAGGTGGACATACGAAGGGGGCAGCTGTAAGCCCATTTGCGGATGAGGGACACAAAATGCTCAGGAAGATATTCCAGTGCTGTGAGTTCAGTTTACTTTACATTGACTAGATATTTTGTGTCCCCAATATGCATGAATGTAGCGGGGGAAATCTAATTTGTGATATAGTGATTGAAGTTTCGGGACGTGTGGTGTTATGTCCTCGAATTTGTCAGGCTAAATAATCAGGGGGGAGGACGGCGGAAAGCACCAGACGACAGAATATTTTCAGTGTGAGCCTTAAACTATGACAAGGAAGAGGAAAAGAGAGGACTAACTAGCGAGATAGTGGCGAGGCGACCCAAGGCTGCCTTTGTACTCGCGCTAATTTGGAATTCAAAGCGAGGCTTCTCTCTTCGCTTCCAGCAGTCTTCATTTGTCCACTGAAGCATTTGGGCATACTGTACAGTTGCAGCTTTCCAGGCAACCTTGTGTATAATCTGGTGTGTGAAATGGGAGAATAATAGGAAGAGGAACTGGAGGAAAGTCAGACCATTAATGGCTTTCTCTACAAAGGCCATAGAGAAACCTTCATGTGAAGTGTGTGCTCTTTCACCAGCAGCACAGATGTGAAGAGGATCCTGCTTACAACAATGAAACCCGCAACAAAAGCTGCCAAACTTCAACTGAGTCCTCCTTATTCCGGGCAGAAAGAGAAAAAAAAAAATACTTGCCAGATTTCGGTTTATTAAGCAACCGCCAACTGAGCCAGATCGGCCATTTATTGGTCGGTCTCTATTTAACCATTTTGGCTGATGCGGCACATTGCACAAAATAGAAAACACATTTTTCAACAACTGTCAGATCTGACACTGAACACCGGCCCAGCTGAGTGGCTCGGACTGATTTGGGGTGTAGAAAGCCATCAAATGGTCACGGGTCATGATCGGGCTGTCGAACACATGCTCGTAACTCACGCTTTTCCATACAGTTTATTTAACACAAGGCCGTGTCCGTGAACAGAGGTTGAGACAAAGGGGCTATTTTTCATTCCCAGTTCATCCTAGTTCATCGGTTAAACCGCTAGAAGTTGTTCACGTTGCGTATGTGCAGTAGAGGCCGGTCGCTTCCACGCTGTGATTCATGAAAGGGAGCGGTGACTTAAGATAAGAGAGGGGTTCACTTTTTAGGGTTTTATTATACTGGCAGGGGATTTCAAACAAAGCAGCAGCTGAGTTCTTTGGTTCTAGGTGAGGCTGTAAGGGTGAGTCGAAAAAGCCAGGAGGACTCTTTGAAGAGTCTCCAGTCCGACTCAAAAGATTTGGACCGCCGCGACAGCGTCTGGCCCCGTTGGCTCGTACCACAGGCATCACAGGCACCCATTTCTGGACAAAGAGACTGATTTAAATAAAAACAAACATGAATAGCAACTGATTACAATCCAATCCAATCGCCAGAATGAATGTTGGCAATGTACAATTTACATTTCACTCCTACAAACGTTGAAATGCCGTCTCCAACAGTGGTTTCTCTTTTGGCAGCCATCTTGCCCGTAGCTTGCACACCATTGCAAAGGCAGTAAGGCTGACCTAATTCCCACATTGTGGAGCTCAGTGGCAAGGCTGCTAACTTTTTCCGTGCTCCTTCCGAAGACAAGCCATAGCAACATGTAAATGAAGTTCGAATTGATGAGACTGTGCTCTAATCTGGGAAAATCAAAGATCTTGGCCAGGTGTTGTGTGAGCAGGGCTCGACGCAGAGCCAGGAATCAACAGTCGGAGTCACATCAGTTTCTGAAACCATTTAGGAGGAAATCTGCAGGGATTAAAACACTCTTCAGGATATGCCGCTGTCCTGGTGTCAACACCTGTCAACCTTACAGAAATGCATTATGTTTGCCCCCCTCAATCAGCTCATGTGATGCTCATGAAGAGACCGACTGCAGCTGGGTCAAAGTTTTGCTCGGTTATTATATTGACAAAGTTTTGGCCCTTGCAGCGGCTGGTGGAACTTGCTGCTGATCAAACAAAGCTAGTTTCACAATGCCTTTGTCAGAAGCGCATTGTTAATTCAAGAGAGACATGCACCAACCCAGCCATAGCCATGATAAATGGGTTAATAACAACGTTGGTGGCAGCTACAGTGTTCGCCTCCGGCCAACATTGTAGTTCTGTCCTATCAGCATTCTGTTGCATCTTGACTGGGGCGGTTCTGAGAATGCTTTTTAGGCCGGTGGATGGTTGACCAATGACTGATTGTCACACACACTGTATCATCCTGGCTCAAGGTTAGTGGGGCCCCACTTGCTAGGAGCTAAACCATCCATCTTCCTTAGGCCACCTTTGCAGACAGTTGTCTCTTGTTTTTCTGATACAGCAGCAAAGTACACCTTGAGTGGTGAATGCCTTTGTTGCAAGCTTGTGTTGCACCTCGCTAACAGAACTAGATGGACAAATTAGATCAGACTTGTATAAAAAAAAAAAAAACACTTTGGTGTCAATTTCCGAATTTGCATCTGAGTCATGCAGAGTAAACAATCCATCCTTGTGCTCGGCCTCACTCTCGTCCTTCCAGGCAACAACAGAACATTTATTGTGTCTCTGGTCTCGCCACGTCTTCGAAACCAGGCAGTTGTTCTCTGCTCAACTCCAGCTCTAAGAACAAAAGTGGATGTGTGTAAAGGTCAGCGCTGAACAGATTGGTATAGTTGGGTTCCCTTTTGATTCATCCTTAAGAGGGCTCAGTGTTGGCTGCAGAATTTACAAGTAGCTCAAGCTTTAACCCGACTGCAACGGAATACACTTTGCACAAAGGCTAAACAGTAATTTCCTCTTCTGTCTGTGACTCATTTATCTCTGCATTAGTCTGACTGAATACCTGGCCTGGTATCAGTGACGCCCATGCAGGCATTGTGGGGAGGAGGTCGGCCTGAACGCAGCCTAGCCCCAGGCTAAAGGCTAATTGCATTTCTGACTTGCTGAAATGTACACCATCTCCTGAGAGAGCATTCTGGAATAACACTCAAGCCTGTATCAGATATCTGATGATTGATTTTTACCTCATAATTACTCTAATGTATTAATAAATCATCCATTTCTTTTGTAAATCCGGGGGGCTGACAATGTCTTGGGAAACATTTGGCGGTGTACATTACCCACGCCAAAAGTTGAAAGGTTAGAGTGCATGCATGAGCGTACGGGTGTGTGTCAGCACGTTACGGTGATTGCTAAGATGCATTATCACGAAATGATACGAAGCTCTGGTGCTTGTCCATGTGTGTGTGTGTCTGAGTGTGGGGTAGCGTGCTGAGCTCTTGTCAAATCATCTTTAAAACTTTTGTCTCGGCACACGCTGATTAGAGTCATGACTCTGAAGTGTGAGTTTCTCTGCTCGTGTAACTGCGGTGCTTTGTAACTATGATTAACTCCCGAGTTTTCGAGAAGAGATTAGGCTTCCATGTGCAGACCTCCTGTTCCAGGCATTGTCATCATTTTCACAATCATCATCATCATCACCATCAGCTCAAGCACCATTATTCATCATAATAATCACGTTTATTGCAATTTGCTTTCAACCTTCTCAATCATGATTTCCCCCCTCACGCCCTCGCCGGCCACGGAATCTGTCATCGTCGAGTTATTTACCCAAAATTGCTGACACATTTGCAGAAGTCGCTCTCGGCACATCATTATAATATGAACTGGAATGACGAGAAACTGTTCCGTTCATTATGCCAGCATACAACAGACGGATGTATACATGTGAGTGTGGGTGTGTGTTTTTAATGGTTGAGTAGAAAACTGGCTTCCTTATGCAGGCGCTAATAGCACAATGTAAACTATTGGTTAAGGCAACATGTATTTGTCAAATTATATTTTATTTTAATGGTACCACAACTGCTGCTTTGATAACAAATAAAAAAATATGAATAAAATCTAGTGTAGGAAGCAGTTTTATTGACTGCATACTAGCCATAGGGATGTTTTTTGGGTTGATCGTCTGTGTAAAAAATGGAAGGAATCTGACTGGAGATCTTTCCGGTTTTAGAGAAAGATGGTGGTTTGAGTTAAATATTTGTAATATGTCATGCTCACCTTTATCAGTATCTTAGGTATTCAAGACCACCATCTTTCCCCAACCTTTGAAAATTGTTGGAAAACATTGTCACCAAACAAAACACAATCACCAGAATAAATGTTGGTGGTGCACGTCTCCTGCGAACCACAGATACGTTGAAACTTTAAATTTATTTATGTTGCATTCGTCCTCTAGGTTACACTTTCAATTTTATCTTGTGGCAGTTCTTTGCCTTTAGTCTGGCTAGGTTTCTGCACAAACACCACCTGGCTAGGGTTAGGGAATGATCATGTATTGGCTTAAAATGCCTACTTCGCGGTGACAAACACTGCTGGAAATATCCTCACTTCTTGTCAAATATATGCAGTATTAGCCGCCAGAAACACGGTGGAAGTTGTCCCAAGGTTTAAACAAAAATATCCTGTGGTGTCGTGCTCACTGTTGTTGAAACGCTGGCATCCTTCTTCAAAAATATCTGCTGGTTTCACACTTACAAATGCCACTGGCTTAGCAGCTGTCTTGCCTTCAACTCCACCACCACCTCCGCCTCCTGATATGAAAATCAAGTCAAACACATGTAATGTGAACTTCATTTGACACATTCTGTAGAAATGTCAATGTGGCACGAAGCCTGTGACTTGGTACAAATGTGAATGCATCAGTGGTTTGCATTTAACGGCAAACAGTTTATTCAAGTGACTGGGCTGTTGAATCATTTGCTAATTTAAGTTCAATATCAACACTCTGCAGCTCTGCCGACTGTCAGGTATACTGTGAGTTATACATTAATAAAATAAACTTTATAGAAAATGTAATCCAGGCAGCATTACCTCCTTTTCTTGCTGTTGCAAATTGGTGGGATATAAACCTCACTTTATACGCCGGGGTTACAGAGCTCAGTGCAGAGAGAGTCTGGAGGGATTTTTTTTTTTCATTGCTCGAATTTGTAAACCTGTGCCCTCGGATTAATAACTAGTTCCCACAAATGACTTAATTAATTCCCTTGATTCAATAGCATTGTCACCTCCATGCCATTTGTACTCTCGCCAGTTTAATTAATCAGTGAACTATCAAGACTTTAGTGAAATCTGAGGCTCTGTTTTGTGTGTGTGTGTGTGTGTGTGTGTGTGTGTGTGTGTGTGGTTGATGAGCCCAGCTCTTGTAAAATCATCTTTAAACTTTTGTCTCACGCTGATTAGAGTCTTGACTGTGATGTGTGAGTTTCTCTGCTCGTGTAGCTGCGGCGCTTTGAAACTATGATTAACTTTAAAATTGATATTTTCAGAATGTATGAAATGACAATGTGTGTGTCCCAAACCCCACCCCGCCCTCTACGCGCTGGACTGTAGAGTGAGTTTGCCATTTCGCAGTGCTGTTCGAGTTTATAGTGTATGTAGTGAAAGTATCCCACAATGCATCGTGAAAGGAACTGTACAGCCGATGGCCGCTGACCGAAGGATTGTATACCAAGCATCGTGCATTGCACTGAAGGGAAACAAGTGACTCGAGTGCTGTTCAGAAGTGTTTTGTCATTTAAAGTAATGGTACGGGTCTTTTGCTGAGGGGTTGTATGAGGGAACTTATTCTTAGTGAGCTCACAGCTGCGTAGGAATACGGACGGGAAGCGGGAATTTTTTGACACAACCAATGTGAAAGTAGTCACTTGTAGTAAACACAGTGGAGCAAACGGCAGAAAAGAAGCTGGATATTTCTGTCAGGAGCTGCTAGAGATTAACACTGGTAACTGGTAACTGCTGAGTGTGTAAATAAGAAACTTCAAGTTCATAATATTAACTCGAAATGTGATGAGATGTCAAAGGCTGCGTTTGCAACTGTCCCCAAAAAATCAGAAATTGCATTTTTTTTTTTTAATTTAAATGAATTCATTTTAATTTTGGTGTTGACTGAGAAACGCTGACAGTCTTTTGGTGGAGCCGTATGTTGACAGCCTCCGTAGAAATGGAAGAAGGCCAGCAGAGCTAATGAAAGCACAAATGAGTCTTTTTAGGACATTAATAACTGATTCAAAATTAATTACTTTAAGCAATTCTGAGAAAAGAAATTGCTGATGTCAGGAAACAATCAAATGACTTCCCCAACATGCATCACTTTGTCTCTCTTCCTAGATATACGTATTGTAAGCGCGGCTACTATAACATGCCGTAAGATCTGAACGTTGTTGCTCCTTCAAGCAGAAAAGAACCTCAGCGCACCAAAGATACACTTTTTCTTGTCCTGAGTAAGTATACGCTGTACATATGAAAACAGGAGAGAGTGCATCCATCCCTAACACAAAGCCATTCAGTCCATGAAATATCCATCATAAATATCCCAGTGTGCTTTCAGTCGGATGGATGCTCGAAGGAATGAATGAGGAAGTAGCTTTATCCTCTTTCCCACTCATGGGAACTAATAGAGTTAGCCTGAGGGTAATAGCCTGCGGTAGAGGAGGAAGGCAGCTCCGGCGCAGTAGTTACAGTCGAGCTACACCGCTCGCTGGATACTTACACCTGAAGCACCGCGCCGAAAGACAATCCTGTACTTTTTGTGTTGTATCGATGGCACCAGTGGGAGTAAAGTGTTCCTGCCAGCTGCACATGCCAAAACAGTTAAAGTCATTTAACACAAAAACAAAGAAGCATTTAAATGTCGGCAGTTGGCGTGTGATCCGATCTCTATTCTTATCATTATCCTTTAATGAATCCCACACCTGTTCTTTTCCTTGACTCACTACTTCCATTCCTTTCCGTTTTAGATCAACTATCTGACATCTACAGACAGTTTGTTAGCTGGGGGAAACTTCTGTTTAACTCTCACAGACTTGTCACAAGTTGTATTAATGGATATTAAAGACATGTGCAGGACGGCTTTAAAAGTTTCCCTCAAGCTTCGATATGTAAAATACGATCCCAGTGAGCTCCCCTGCACACTTAGTTTATATAGACTAAAGTGTTTATACTGTTTTGCTTGTGTGACCGTTTGCCACACTGACAGAAATTTGATCATACTGTAATATATTCACACTTAGATATGTATCTGCACAACACCTGGGTCACACCGTTCATGGTGCGTGTGCATATGGAGTAATTACAGGGACAGATGCGGACACATGCACGTCTATAACAGTGCATCAGCAACTCGCATGCAAAGCGCGCCCGCCCACACCTGCCCACATGCAAAGCGACCTCCTCTCGCTTTGAACGGGGGATTTTAACGAGCAGGTGCCGGGCAGAGGGACAAAAGGCACCGAGCAGCTCATCTCGGCTGATTGCAGCCGGTCGTTGCGGCTCCTCCGAGTTAGACGGTGAGGGAGGCAGGAATTCGTCCCGTCCGCCCTCCTCACCGGGCCTCTTTTGCGATCCGCGTGTCACCTTCTGTTTGATTACACTGATTCCTCTGCAGGCGGTTAAATAATGCTGCCGCAATACAATATTTACATGGGATGCCAATCAAAGCGAGTCTAGTTTCTGAAATAAGATTTTGGATGCATCGGCAGATCTTTATAAATGTTTGGAAACTTTTAATTTTAGCAGTGAATAGTGTTGAACACTGATTGATTAAGTGATGTCACAGGGCTGCAGGGGTCAGATATCAAAGTAAATGTACAAATACAACAGTAGAAATTCTCTTCAAATCAAAGGTAACTACTCAGTAATCACACATCTTAGAATGGTGTGTAAGATATAATGACACATCACTTTGACGATGCAGCTGTTAGAGGAGGTGCCAACTGTCAATATAACCTGCTGGGTAGCTCGTATCTATAACTATATAATGGAGTATGATAGTTAATAGTTAACAGTTAAATCAATAACAAAACCATTATTGCAAGCAGAAAAGTATAATAACTTCAACCATCAAAAGCTGTAGTGGAATAAAAACCGCAGCATCTGTTAAATTTCATTTTCATCATTTTTGGATGATGATTCTATCAGATCGTTACTTTAAATGATTAAGTGATTGATTCAGTCTCAATTTACGAATACCTGTGTTTAAACATCACACTGGTGTGTCTCACTTCGGGGGTGAAGTTGTTTCTGTTGTTGAGAAAAACAGTTTTTCTGTCAGTGCAAAGGAGGGAAATGAATTCAAGTGACATTTTTATCATCGGATTATGGTGATTTTTATATATGAGCATGCAAAATTCATCCTCTTTGAAAACGTTAGCTTCAAAGCGTCACGCTGCATCGTGATTTTTTCCCCCCCCCCCCCCTCTGATTCGTAGATTCATGAAGTTTTTGCACCCTTATCACAGTGTGAGCCACAGGGACGTGACTTGATAACAAACACGGATTATTTTTGTCTTGTTGCTGAACGCTGGTAAATTCATTGTCTCGATATCTTTTGCTGCTTGTTTTAAGCCTGTTGCTTTTTCTTTCTGCTCTCTTGGCCAGGACTTGTTTGTAAAAGAGATTCTGGGTCTCAATTGGAATATTACTGGTAAAATTAAGGTTAAATAATTAGTAAAATCAAACAAATCTAAAATGTACTTTTTACGACAATGCTTGATTAACTGTACTGTTACATTCCACCCCACAGGCTGAGAAAAATAGCTCATACATCTCCATGCGCACACTTTTTTCTGTTCTTTTCTTGTCTTTTCTGTTTGAGACCGATAATGTGACTAATAACTACAATTCCAGCACAATCAGTGATCATACGCACGGTATTAATCCACGAAGCTCTCACGCACCGGCATCACCGCCGAGTGCGACCGCTCAACCGCTGATAATTTTGGATTTATTGCATTTGATTTTCTTTCGTCGACAGCTTTTTTTTCGAGGCCTTGATTCCCGCGGGGCTCCAACAATTTCCGTCATTTTACAAAAATCAATGTCACTCACACAACGAGAGCAAACAAAGAAGAAGCCTGCAGTGTAAGCCACTGAGGTCCAGACCTTGGTGCAGCTCATAAGTGAAACAGTGATTAAAAAAAATATATCAATAATTAAAATGCCTTAAGAGGTTTTAGAGGCTTGAGATAAATGTCGGCGTAACCAAACATAACAATGCTCCTTGTCAACAGCTTTATCAGGCTGGGCAGATTGTCGGTAACACACCGCTACATCCACATTTTTATTTTCTCTTCTCTGTTTATTCCCGACAGTGTTGCTACTCCCACAAACATAGATTGCATCTCGTTGTGTTCACCTGCACATTCCCTCTGTGAGACGCCACCTGCTCACGTATGTAAATGCAAAAGCGTTCAGTTGGCTGCAGGTTGCATCACCGCTGTGTTGTTCGGAGCAACAACGGAAGAGTGAGAGAGGAAAATGTCACGCGTTGTTACCAGTGGTAATGACACGGTGGGCATCAGCAGCATCGGAGCCAAGAGGCAGAACATTCCACTGATGGGGTTCAGGACCTGTTCCTTTAGTCGTCGCCGAGACACTTGATGTTTGTATTTCATTTACACAAATATAAAAGACGCTTGGAGGAGTGAAGCGAATAAAAATGCAAACCGCGGGTCGGGCAGAAGAAATTCAGACGGCAAAGCAACAAGGCTGCGATGTCGAAACGATGCACGGGTGCCGCCAAAAGAGGCAAAAAGGTGAACGAACGAAGAGCCGCGATGCAGATAATGATACACAAATGATACAGTGGAGTGTGTGCGTGCGTGTGTGTGTGTGTGTGTGTGTGTGTGTGTGCGAGAGAGTGAGACTGCACCTGTCTTCAGAGACACACTGGAGGGACATGATGTGTCATGTTACTGGGAGTGTTTAATTTGTAAAAAAAGGGAGATTCATTAGCGAGGTGCACGAACAGTAACTGTTCCCGCAGACGAAAGATCCATTCAAGTGTGAACTTCATTTGAATCGAATTCTGCTGAGGGGAGACGCTCGTAGGTTGTAAACAATTTGAAAGCCAAAAAAAATGTATAAATAGGGATGTTGGTCTGGCGGACGCGAGGAGCAGGCCGAAAAAGATTGACAGCCAGCAGTCGCGCTGTCTGTCTTCATTTGCAGACATTTGACGTGCGCAAAAACGCTCCGTAAAACAATAAAGGAAAGGCAAAACCCTCCAAAAGCAAATTATGACCTCTTTGGCAATTAGGGTAGAGTAAAATGCGTGCACTGTTCCATGTAGTAGGGGTGGGCGATACTGCAAATTTTGGTATCGATCCGATACCAAGTAAATACAGGGCCAGTATTGCCGATACCAATACCGATACCGATACTTTTTACTTGAAAATTCCTGATCAATTAATGATTTTGTACTTTATTTAACATATTAAATCTCTAACCTGCATGTAGCCTAAATAGGAATACTAATGTTCCTTCAACAGATACACAAAAGGGTTATTATATTCTTGAGGTAGGTTATATATCTCAATATAAGTATATATTTTTGAGTTACAGTTACAGTGAACCTGAGTGAGCGGAGTGAGAGAGGTGAAGAGGAGCGCTGCGCTCACACAAACTCTGGGAAGAAATACAAGTGATTTGCTGAATTTATAGAAGAGAAACTACAACAAAAATATCGATCTCATCACGCTGGTATCGATCCGATACCAATACTCACCTTGGTATCGATACTATCGATATTTGGATTGATCTGCCCACCCCTACCATGCAGCTTGTGCTGTGTAATGCCCTTTTTCCACCAAAATAAGCTCTCATTTCTTCCTAATGTGGCTCAACAGGCTGAAGATGCCGACTGATTCCCTTCCTGTTGCCAGTAGACTGAACGTGTTGCCTTTCTTTTGTTTTGTATTTTTCAGGTGTGTCGCGTTCTTCCTAACTCGACTGCCTGGACGACGCTCGCGCTGCTTGAACGCAGATGGATGTTAAAACTATTTATGCCCTCAACGCGCATCGTAGAATTTAAGCTGGGAAAGCTGACAGACAGATGAGCGTGTTCACTCGCGTGTGATGTTTCCATCACCGCCGATCAATGCCGGAGCCGATAAAAAAACCTGGGACTTCAGCTGGAGTCGATTGTCCGGCGAAGACAAAAGCCAGATGTTAATGGATGTTGGAGGGTTTTGTGTCCAGTGTAAAAGGGGTGTTAGAGTCCTGCCTCTACAGTTCAGTTGGATAAATCCATCTTTACATCTCGACTCTTGTTTCAACCTTTGTGCCCTTCTCTGGATTGATGATGAAGAACTTCATAGTTTCAGCGGTTGATCTCTGTGCAATTCTTATAATAACTTTTCTCAGAAGTAATAGGCCGTACTTTTTACTCAACATGATCCCTTCTTTATTAGATGCACATCGGCAGTTATAGAAAGTCTAATAACAGTCCAACAGGTTAAGGAAATCAGATGTTTCCTGCTTCATCCTGCAGTGCAATTTTCTTGCAATGTGTCGCTAATAAACCTCTAAGAAAGTCTAATGAGAGTCTAACGAGGTTTGTCGGTGAAGGTTCTCAGTCACCGTAATACTAAGTGCTGTATCGTAGGCAACTGGACTGAACGAAATATAAAAGTGTGGTGAGGTATTAGGGTTGTTAGTAGCAACTGATCACCCTGTAAATGAGTGAAACTATATTAAATAAAGCCTAAATGAAAACATCATCCTCTGACCATCATTAATACAACACAACATATGTTTGTCTATTTGTTGTCGGTCCCTGCTGATAGCATATAGTGAGGTCTGCTGTGTTATTTGGTGGTAAAATAAGGTCTAATTAATATATTTAGGATCTGAATTTGATTTATTTTTGAATGATCATATGAGGTTCTCCTGTCAGGTTACTAATTTGAGTACAATTGGGTTTAGTCATGTCTAAATATAGTGTATTTTAGGTCTTATAATGTATTATACGCAATTTGTAATTACAATGGGATTTGGGTATTTAGGTTGATAATGAAGATATGAATTTAATATAATATTTTTTTGTTTCTTTTTATATACAAATTGGCTTGTTACGTCGTATTAGTTAGTCAGGATGTATTTTAAATGTTCTAACAAGGAACATTTTATTTCTAGTTTTTGAGTAATTTAGTGCTAATTATGTCTTACTACCTTTTTTTTTTTTTTTTTTTTAGATTACTTAAGGTTTAACTGTCGATGTTTAATGTCTAATAAAGACCACATTATTTCTATAAAGTATGGCGTTTTATGTCTTATTAGCGTACTCTAAAATAAAGTATGTCCAGAACCTTTATGCAATGAATCCATACCAGAAAACACAAACTGCAATACTGTTGATTGGTATGCATCGACAGACACAACATTCCCCCGCTGGACTGAGCCCTCCGTCCTGCTTCTGCAACAGCGAGGCGACGCCTAAATTATTTGTGCCCACAGTATAATCAAGTGTGCTTCCCCCATATCAGGGCTGAGGAGATAAGGTCATACAAATTGGGGATGGGTACACCAATTACTTCGGCTGAGGAAAAAATGAAATTCTGGGTTAGTTTCTCATTTTTTTCAGTGACAGCGAGCATGTAGGAAAAGGCAGATCTACATTTGTGTTCACTCCTGTCCTGACGCTCTTCCTCCCTGCAGTGTCACTGATTACTTACTTTTTAATTTCCAACAAATACTTCACAATAAAAGTCCCCTGTCACACCACTGTTATTTAAAAGCTTTTATTGTGAAGCGGCAAAATATCAACGTTGAAGCACCTCAGCTGTTTGAGAAATTTGTGTTGTGTTCGAGCTGTGATCATTGCCCAGGTGACTGCAACACTTCAAGTCACTGTTGCTTGCGACTTTTTGTATTTCTAATTTGCTTATCTGCCAAGATAACCTTGTCGCTGCTGAACACAGCCATGAAACCAAATCCTGAAAGGTCAGCGAGGACGGGAGTGAAGAAAAATCAATGCTACTGGCTGTGAACACAGAGGACACTCGGAGTTACAAGGGTTTTGTCACTCAGAAAATAACTTTTTGTGCACAGATTAGTCTCTGTGTTACCACATATAAATAAGAACAAAACCTTTCTGTACTGCATTTTTTCAAACACCTTTGTAGAACCAGTGTTTGGTCTAGAACCTGTAGATGTTGGCCCAATGGCTACATGTTAAATGTCTTTTTCGCAGTATCACCTTCACTGCAGCACTTTCTCTAATAAGGTTTGTAGGGCACGCTCGTTTTGAGTGACAGCAGGCAGTTATGAGGAAATTAGTGCAATAGCCAATGGCGAAGGAAGGAACTATATTGAGAAGATGTTATCTAGGCTACGTTGCAGACAGAAGGAGGAGGAATCTGTCGCTGTCGAGCTCGTATCTTCATTTTCTGGTTGACCTGGTTGATTTGTTTTCTGAAACAGGCCGACCCCGACTCATTTCTCACAGTTATGGACAGACACCGGTCCCCTCGGGGCTTCAGAGGGAGCGCGGGGTGGGTGTGTTTTGTTCCCTTTGAGTTTGCACGGTCATATTGAACATCCCTTGCGTACAGCATGACCGCGACAGGTCACTGCCAGCCCGGTAAGTCATTTCTGGACTGGACGCGGTGAGGAGCAGCGCTGGCGATGAGAGATGTCTCCCTTGTTGTCCTGTTGCTCCAGTTTACCTGCGCCACAGGCCATTGATTTGTTCATCAAAAGTCATGTCCGAAGGCCCAGACGTTGCGCTGTGGGTCTGTAAAAAAGTCGTTGGGAGATCTCAGCAGTCTTTGTACAAATTACAGGTTTTTCCTCTTCTGAATGGCCTACAGTGTAGTTGCGGTTCCCCTCTGGCATCACTTCCTGAAGCGCCCGTCTTGTGCAGCAGCATAAAGAGCAAGAAAGAAAGAGTCTAAATCATTTTACTTCTACACATAATGAACTTACGCGATCAAGCTAATGCATAGAAAACCCTGATGCACATCAAAAATAGACAAGACCACATCTGAAGCTTTCCAGCATCCAACCAGAGCAGTAATGGTAAGAAAATAACTTCCTCACTCCTCAACCCTGCTGGTACTCGAGCCTGGAGCAAATTATTCAAGTGACAACCCATTCATTGCAGTCGGTGTATGCCGGTTTGCTCAAAGGTCAGGGATGTTCCGAACATAATAATTCCTTCGACAACATCCAGGAGCCCCAGAGCCTGATGAAACTCAAACTGGAACTGTTTGGAACAGAATCCGTTTTATTGGACAAGTATGTTTATGTGCATTTCTAAATAATTTCTTTAAATGCACTTCGCTATGCTTGAAGGTCATGTTTTGTGCAGTTAAGAGTTTCGGTTTGGATTCCACTTGAGGAGATGGAACACTTGTGCGCTACCACAACACATTCGACGGAGGATTATAGTTTATAAAGGCAAGTCACGAGAACTCCAGGACCCCTACAAGGTGTTACGCTTCTAGACTGTGTGAAGCACATGTCTTAAGTATAAAAGAGAGCTCAATGGCAAACCAGACTTTCTGCACAGCCAGAGAGTCCAGGGACAAGTGTCTCGACCAAGGTTGTAAACCAGCGCCATACGCTCACCCTAAATCTACCCTTTCAGTATTAAACGCTCACCGAGTTTAGACTTGAAACGCAGCTATAAAAACTGTTGCATGCTCCCTCCATCAAAGCAGAGCCAGCTGCTGACATAGGAGGTAAATGCAAATGCTAAAGGCTCCAGGGTACACAAGAAAGCCCGGGGAGGGAGGGGGAGACGAGTAAAAAAATGTAATGATACATGCAAATTGTGAAGGCAAGCGTGACCGTGTTGTCAATAGATGATGTGTTCTTGCATTTTTCTGTCCGCTCAGACCCAACCCCTACTGCCAGAGTAAATATTGCGAGTGTAGGTTTCTCGAAACCATGGATATGTTCAAACTATACGTTTCTATATGTGGCAACTTTAGGTTCAATTCTCTTTTTTTATGTTGTGACAGCACTGTGTTCAGGTCTGGTTAGGTCTGGGTGCAAAAACACTTGGTTAACATTTGGAAAATATCACATAATTTCCCAGTCTGGGATCATTAAAGTAATTCTATCTATCTATCTATCTATCTATCTATCTATCTATCTATCTGTTTTGGGCTAGGGTTAAATACCTGTTTTGGTCACCGTTTGCGGTGACCAAAACAGGTATTTAAAGCCCAAAATGAAAAACATAATGTTCTTGTTTGCCAGAAACACAAAGGGAGATTGTCCAAAGGTCTCTTTAAAAATATCCAGCGGTGTCAGGCTTACGAATGATAATCTCGATCTGCCAGCCTTCTGTAACTCTGCTTCCATCCGCTCCACCTTCCGATGTGACAGCCAGGTTATAAACATGTAATTTGAACATGTTGTCAATATGATACGTAGCCTTTTGGACATACAGCTGCGAACAAATCAGGTCTGCAGAAGTGTTAATTACTAACTTGACAGCCAGTCAGTTATAGAATTATAATGTTGAGAGTTTTATCGACTCAAGGGGAAAGTGACAGGACTGAAACTACAAATACATGACGCAAAGATACAAAACAATACAACACAACGATGGAGAAGACGGATGACAGGTTCAGTTTGGTCATTTTGATAACAAGGGAGACGGCATGAGAATCTAGTTAGCTGACCATCTGTTTCTTTGTACGAGCTGTTTCACACCGAGTCCAAGTTTCTACAGCATCACAATGCATAAAGCGTCTCCAAGCCTCACACTTTCGGAAGCTGCCGTGGACGGTTTGGCTTCAGCTCAATCTGCATGACGGGCCGCAGCGGTTGTTCCTCCCTCTTGAACTTGAAGAGATGGAATGGAGTTCATTGGTTCGCCATTTTTTAAACAGCAGAAGCGATTCATTCTTGGTCACACACTACCTTTTAGAAATCATCTCACCTGCCGCCTCATGTGCAAGGAAGCCTTTCTTTTTAAACCATTAATGCTTTATTATACAGGCACTGATGCCGACACCGTTTGTACTACAAACTACTGAGAATTCATCCAAAGCTTGATGCCAGCCTCTCATAAAACTATTTTTTTTTTCACACTTTTCTTTACACGGCTACGTTGATTTTTGTGGAGACCACTTATCCTCGCTCTAGAGGCCACTGCGAGAACATAGCATGAGGAAAAATTGCATAATAAGAAGAAATATATGCTCATCTACTTGGTGCTTAGGCAGAGGTCTGAATTGCAGCTATTATAGGTCTGAATTGCATCATTATGCAGTAATAGGTAAAAGCTTGACAATCTTCCTCCGTTCCTCTTGGCCGTTTTAAAACTCCTCAGGTAGTGCTCTTGTTAAAGTCAGCTTGCTTTAAATGCTCTGGTACAGGTCAATTGAAGAAATTCAATTGTGGCCCCAGAGGGCAGAGAGGCTACATCATACTTCCAGGCCCCTTAAAGTAATTAATGTTGCAGTTGGCTCAGTAACTGAGATCCTTCTTAAATCTTCTCATCTGCGAGGGAGGGATCCTGCAGACCTTAGGGCCTTCTGCAGCAATGAAGCAGCCACAGACTGTTGTTCATGTCATTAGCTTGAGCAGCTCACTCGGCTAATTGGTTAGGCAGAGTTCATTTGGCTTCCTCTCTGATTTGGCTAGCCACTGGGGATAGGAGGAGTGAGTAATTAGAAACTTGAATTAAATGTAGTTTTTCTCAAATGGCTCCGAGGAGGCCGATGGCACGCTATGTGTCCAAAGGTTGGCTCGGTGTGCGTCGAAGCAGGCCAAAAAAATCAAACTGTCATGAGTTACAAAAGAAGTAAGTAGGATGAAAATGTGGGAAAGCATGACATGGTGTGTGTGTGTGTGACAAGTGTAATTAATGTTATTGTACATTTTTTCTGTCATTCAGCCTGAATATACAGAGCTTGTGATTATCTTTAAGAGCATAAATGTAGAAAGGTTTTGCTCTCATTGAGTGACAGAGTCAGAGAAAATGTTGCCCAGTTGTCGGAATGGCAGTTTACATTTCTGCAAACCACCATGTTTAAACTTTGTTTTAGTTAGATAAAGACACAAGAAATAGTTTTGGATTACCTGGTTCTGTCGCCACGATCACGTCCTTCTGTCAAAGTGTTCAGTTTTCAGCCGGCAGATTCTCCAAACGTCTGTGTCTTTTTCAGTGTTAGAGGCGAACATCAGTATGACTTTCACATCTGTATGCTAAATATGAAGCCTGAGCTAGCAGCTGATTTGCTTGCTGAGTGTAAAGAGTGGAGGCAGTTAGCCTGGCTCTGTCCAAGGTAAAGAGATAAAATAAAACCGTTTCTCAAACGTGGACCCAAATGCAAAACTCCACCACAGATGGTTGAAAATGAACGGTGAGTTTTAACAAGTTAAACTGTTGTTCAAAAATCAAAGGCAGGCGACAAAAAAACAAGGTAAAAAGAAACTTCCAAATAAACTGGAACTAGAAGATAAAAACAAACATTCAACAAACCCAGGTTGAACCTTGGAGACGCAGACATGATTGCAAAAGATTCGGAACGAATTAAACACACATACAAAGAAAAAGGGGCAGGAAAGAGACAAAGACAGGAAGTGGAAGAATCACAAGACACACGAGGATGAACCCTTAAAAATAAAACAGGAAATAACTGAGAATCAAAATAAAAGATTTACACCACACAATATCTCGTTCATTTAATTCTGCTCTGTTTTTTTTTTTTATTTTGCGAGCCATTTCCTCCTTATTTCATGCTAAATTAAGCTAAGCTAGCCCTCTCCTGGTTGTAGTTTCATCTTTAACAGGGTGGACATGTTAGTGTCATTCATCCTCTCATCCGACTCTCGTTGATAATTTCTCCTTTTAATCTCCCAGTTTCAAATCCAATGGAGTGCCTCGGTTTTATTTAAGGATAATGTAGTTGTACGTGGCGACACAAACAGAGGCGGAGGTGAGTGTGTGTCACTCGTCCCTGCGCTCTGAAATCAGACTAAACAGGTCCCAAGAAGGCGAAATACACTGAATATGACTCCTCTCAGTGTAACACTTTACCCTTTCTTAACACGGGCCTTGAAGGGCTGCCATTTACTAATACCCCGGAAAATCTCCCCTTTTTCCACGGCCAAATGCTGTCAGGTATGTTAAACTATTCCTTCAGATAATCAGAGATCTGAGGGGGGGAAATTCCTCTGAATCCTTTCCTTCAGTTTAGCGTAACCTATCCTTCAGTTACCCGGAGCAGCTTCTATGAGATGCCTCTTAGAAAGAGATTGAATGTGTCGCTATCAAACCGAACCTGAGCTCAACTGCGTACGGCTGCAAGGCCAATTTGTTAATTCAGAGCAGAGCAATTCACAGCCGTTAAGGAGCTAAAGTGGCAAATGTTGGCGAGGTGAGGCAATACCTCTAAAGTATCGTTGCATTCAAGGCTTCAATTCGGCACTTCTGCTTTTCTGTGCTTACAATACGGACGCTAAATGTCGGAGGGGATGTTGGTGCATAAAAGATCAGTTGGATATTTTTTTTTTTTCTTTTCCCTCATTCGCCGAGCTTTTCTTTCAATAAAGCAATTAAAAGGCACAAAGCGAGTGTCCAGCCGGCTCTTGAAACGGAGCCTCGCCGTTCTCATATTACTCATCAGCAGCCTGGCCGGTGAAATATTTATAACGCTGTGAAGAAAGAGGATTTTCCTTCGTTTTGTATTTTCAGCCAACAGACAACCTCAGACCTCCCACCAGAGCTGATGTTCTTTATTCCGTTGAATGTCAGAAATTGATACTCTCTTTGCTCGAGCTACACTCCTCTTGTTTGTCTGAAGAGGCTCGGCGGCTCCCGCTCACCTACGCCATGCCCCGCAGAGGAAGGTGTTAATATTCTATTAGCACTTTTAGGCTTCGTGCCGCTGCCCGTCTCTTAACCAAATTGCATACTGTCAGTCGCTCCTAAAAAAAATAAAGATGCTAATCAGCGGACGGGAATTTGACACTGGATCATCTCTCAGGGGGAAGCCGAACACTTTGAGGCCGGCTCTGTGGGAGAGTGGAGCTGGCGGTGCCCCTGCAGCCCCTCCGCGGTAATCTGACATATGCAGCGCTTTGCACTATTACACGCTTTGAGGAGCTGATCAAAGGAGCGAGCTCTAACAGGGCCAGGAAACAGAAACAGAAACAAAGGAACAAATGATTTTGTTCCAACCTCGGTTTGATGTTTACCTCTCGCTCATCGCGGCCTCTCCGCCCACCGACTTCAACCGGCTCCGTCTACTTATCTCAATTTCTCCTCAGCGTCCCACCCCGACTCTCCCCCCCCCCCCCCCCCCCCCCCCGCCGCCCGCCTTTCACGTTTGTTCCGACAAACTAAATTACTCCCTTCAAAGGAATTCCATCGAATGCTTGTGGAGTCCGGTCGATGTTATTTGCAGACTGACCGATGCGACGGCACGGCCCACATAACAGGCTTCAGTACATAATCGCATCAGCCAGAACATTGGGTTAAACTTTTTAATAACCGAATTTAAGGAACACACATCGGAAAATTGTTCGCTAATGCTGCGAGTAAAATGGATGTCTGGTGACATATCAAATGTTGCGAAGCGTTCAAAGTGCGCATGGAGAAGACGCTTTATTCAGGAAAGAGGTGATCTTTGTGACCTGAACTTATTTTACGCCTTCATAAACCAACTGACCTTAAAGTACGACACAGTTTCATAGCTGTTATATATATTTATGTTCATACGTGGCGGACCCTGCCACCTTTTCTAGCTTCAGTGGTTTACGAGAGCCTAACATGCATCATATTTTAAATCATAATCTGTACAGTAAAGCCGTCGAATAAATGTGATGGGGAACATTTCGAGTCCTCACAAAGCTCAAAGGATTTCAGAATCGTGACTTCAAGACACCGATTTTCATTAATAATATAACTTTAGCTGTGTAATTTCTCAGATCTCCACTCTTACAGTACGTCTTGTTGTTCCCCTGCCAGATTTATGCTTTTTGTGCGGTTCACACAGGCGGCAAGTTTGCAGAACAGGACGTTTTATAACTCACTCAGGACTAATGCATCGGGCTGTCAGTGTAAAGTAGCTCTCTGTACCCCTGGAGGTTCATCCGTCGGTGCAGAGTGTAACAGCGAGTGCCGCGGATAATTCCTGAAAAAAAATAAGAAGAAAGAAAGCTTGTGCTCTCAGAACAGGGCCGCCACCGCGGACTGAAGCTGAACACTTGAAGGAACACTCTGTACTCACCGAAGGACTCTGAAGATATTACATTTGGTGTTATCTGAGTACGACTGCTGACATTCCTGCGCCGGTTGTGTTTGCTTTGGAATCCAGTCTGAATGTGAGTGAGAAGATGTTTTGTATTTTTCTGACTGACTGCCGGGGAGAGACGTGCTAATGTGTGCGGAGACTAAAGCTCCAGAGAGCTCCTGCTGTCTGCCGTGCTGTTCACCTCTGTGTCAGTATCAGGGCCTCAGGGTGGAGGTGAGAGCTGCAGCTGCCCCGAGAGCTGGGATGCGATGACCGCGGTAAAGAGGTGTTAGAAGAGAGTGGGGTCTACTGAGACCATTAAAAGGGACCACAGAGCACTAGAGACACGGGCAGGATCGCTCAGGAGGGTGGTCCGGTCGCTGGAGCAACAGGCAGGATTGATTTGGAGGGGAAGCTCAAGGAACACAGACGAAATCACTGAAGAGTCGAGAAAGACACAGCCCCTTTAACACACCGAGTCTCCAGAGGAGCAGCGGGCTCCGGCAGGCCGGGCGCTGGGAAAACCGGGCCTCAAACGGAGATCTGCACGGATGAAGCGAGAACGTGACGGAGAAAGGAGAAACAACTCGGCGCTGAGAGCTGAATGAAACAGACGTTCTTGTGTGTTCAGTTCAGACGCGCAGCCAATTTGTCCCAAAAAATTGAGGCCAAAAAGTGTTAAATGGTTTTTTATTTATGACTGAGTGCTGCTGCTTTTACAACTTGGCTTTGGTTAAAACAAACTATGGAGCGCGCCCCAGTAAAAAAAGAAAAACGAGTGAAACCCTCAATCTGAAATGCCTCTTTATTTCCTCGTTTCTGTCCGTTCATCCTAATTACCGAGTCCGGCTACAGTCTGGACTGTTGGTGCTTGTTATGACTTGTTTACGGACACCAAAGAAAATACTGTAAATTGAAAAACAAGGCTCTGAAATCAGCTGGATGACCTGCTGTCAATCACTGGGAATTGATTTGCCCATGTGGGATAACGTGGCGCTCATCATCCACGATCCTGCAACAAAAACTGTCCAATAATATAGTCACGTCATAAATCTTTCTGCTTATATTTCCTTGTTGAACACAAGACGGACCAGAACTAAATGCATCAGTGTGTCACTACAGCTGTGAAAGCAACCTACAGCCACTGTGTGCTTCACGTGACCTTAATTTAGCATGCAGAATTAATTTAAATGAAGTGTAAATCAATTCCCATTCACATACGTGTGAGCAGGCCAGTAGATATCCCGTGTGGGGAATAATGTAACTGTCACGGTGCTAATCGTGGCTCATCCATACCGTAATAAATCACGCTGCTGATGGCAAAACCATTCAACTCATTCGTCAATACATGCAATTCTAATTAATTTATTGGCTATGGTTGACTTCAGTTAACACAATGTTTGTTGCATGAGCTACCGTCCGCATCATCTGCTGTCCAAGGGTCCAAACTGCCAAATAGGACGTGAGTGTCCAGAGAATAGCGGCGTCTCGGACTGTACCATGTTGAGTACAGAGGGGGGTTCGCTGTCATGCTGGTAGGTGGATGGAAGGTGGATGGAAGGACTGCCAAGCTGGTGACCACAGTTCAAGACTGGGTTTCAACTTTTGAAAATGTGAAACCACTGGATTTCTTTAGGGAGACCTCGGTACATACTCAGCTCAGTTTAAAGTGAAGCTTTTAGCTAAAATGCAACCTAGGCTTTTTTTGTGAATGTACCCGAGTCACTCCATCGTGTAAAAGCATAATTATGATGAAAGAGGCAGAAGATTTACAGTATTTTCGTTTTCAGGTCTAACTTATTTTCAATGGGAGTGCTACGGGTACTTTAGTGATAGCATCAAAATCGCTATTTTTAAAACACTAACAAGGCTCGACACAACATGAAACTTTGCTCGTAGTATCACCAGGGTCTCTACACGTGAACACGAGCATTGAGAACATTGTTTGTGTACACAAAGTTTACTAAAAAGGTTTTTGAACAACTCATGTTAGCAGTTGCTTGTTCCGCTCCCCGCCGTCCTGCCAGCCAGAAGTGTCGATCTCCAAATGCGACATAACTTGGACCCCTAACCCTAAAGCCAAAACATGATATTTTCCTAACCAAGTGTTTTTTGTGCCTAAACTGCATAAACACAAAAGTATTTGACATATCAATGGTTTGCAGAAACCAACATTGCCGACATTTATTCTGGAGAGTTGAACTTTGAACATTAATATAACAGCAAACAACCATCTGTTATGGATAGACAATGAAATTATAGTGTGAGGGTAGTCACACTCCCTGCGAGCAAAATGTCTTTATTATTTGATTTCACAGCCTGTATGCATGTCAGTGCATGTTGGTGCATGTTAGTGATTCTGGAGAAAGATAGTTGGATATTGAGCCTCAGTCCCAGGTCGCTACACACCCGTGCTTTGGGTTTTGGTGGCCCAAAGCGTCAAGAATCACTTACTGCACCTCTCTAGTTCCCTAAACATCCAATTTGTCAATATAGGACAATTGGACAATTAGAATAGTGATTAGGATATTTTTGTTGATTTTCCATGTTAATTGATTTCATTGAATTTCCAATTGTCAACAACTGACATACTCAGGGGTTCTCAGGGGTCCATGAAGGCGTTTCATGGGGAATAAGCAAACATGGGAATCATTTATTTTCATAAAAACACATCAAGAAGTAACACAATGACAAAATGTGTGAGTGACATTTCTGGTCATGTGGTTTCTATACTTTCTGTGACGAAACAGAATTTCTAAACTTCTCTCAGATCAGATTGGGGACCCTTGGCACAGATAACACGCGGGGGTCCCTGCTATAATTTGCACCACAGATTCACTCATATATAATTACATTTTAATTTAGCTTCTCATTATAGATTTCCTGCTTTTCATACCCGCCGATAACAACAAAGGGCTTCACTTGTATCGCTGGGCTGGGACTGTTATCAGTTCAAAACTGGGTTTCATCACACACATGAACACGGTTTTGATGATTATCCGCCCTCAAATCATGAACGCTCTCAAACAACAATGGCTGGTAGCACTGCATCTATTAAGACGATCAGACGGACCAGTGGAAGCCGACTGAGCTCTTTCCTTTTTTTATCTCCGATTCTAATTTTCCGATTTCACATAAGCTTTGTATTTCCAAAAGGCTTTGCTGGCATGAGTGCAGATAATGTGTTATTATCAAAGATAGATTACAAACACTGTGATTCAACAGATTGGGAGAAAGAAAAAAAGCCATAGGTTTAAAAAAAAAAAGAAAAAAAAAAAAAAAAAGGATCAGTTAGACTCTGATCATACCTCTCACCTTCACACGAGCACCTTCATGTGCAGCACACAGACACGATATCATCATATCGCGCTAAAACAAACGCACACATACAGTATTTAGTCTCTTTCCCTCCATCACTCAAACACAATTACGCTGTCAAACTCGTGTCCATGTCTCCGTCCGCCAAATCCAGAGGTGTAACATATCTGCGATGCACAGGCCCGCTTGTAATTAAACACCTCAATGAGCAGATTACGAGTTTCCCCATTTGGAAATTTCATTACCATTTCCATAATTGGATTCCAAATTTAATTAGTGCTCCTGGGCTAAACAGCATGTGATTCCGGGGTGAATGCAGATGCTGTCAGAGGTCTTGAACACTGGTTTAACCTCGCTTGCTCATCTGACACCTTGGCAAGAGACAAACTGACCAGAATAGGAAATTAGATTCCTTGTATTTCCCTTTGCCAAGAACCAGTTTAAAACAAAAAAAAGAGGCAGAAAACGTTATTGAAGTTTGTCCTGGGAATAAAATGTCATTAAAGATTTTAACACAAAAAAATAACTGCTGCAACATTTGGCCAGGACCTGACCTCCGACAGAACAAGTGCTACATTTACAGCCACGGCACTCTTCAGTATCCTCAAATCTTGTACGAATTGTTAGGAAACCTTTCACTCTGAGCCGAAAATTCATATTGAAAAAAACATTTTTTATGTGGACAAATCGTTTTCTATAAATAACACCTCTACAAAGCTTCCAAATAAAAATATGTCCTCTCCTTAAATGCATTATTATGATTGTGAATCAATTATTTAGAAATGGTCTATCAGCCGATAGTACAGTATTGCCCCCAGCATACTACACCGCCCTAAAGCAAGAGACGTAAATAATAATTTGCCTTGGCAACGTTAACGTTTGCTAGCTAATGTTAGCATTGCTAGTTAGCAAAGTGCACAAACTGGGAAACCACTTGTGATCCAAACAACGGCGGTGTTGTGACGTGAGAAAGGGAGAGATGGAGTGCTTTATTTAACGACCGAATGGCATCAATAACACAACACTTTAGTATGACAAACTGTTGAGTGAGGCTGTACTTTGGCACAAGCATCATGGTAATATCAGTAAGCTAACAATAACATGCTAAAACCATCTTAGTATTGCATGTTTGAGGTGGTGGAATGTAACTGAATAAATTACTCAGATAGCTTAATTACTTTTTCTGCTATTTTCCATCTCGACTCCACCACAGTTTGGAGGTAAATATTTCTCTTTTTACTCCAGTACATATTTGATACCTTCGGTGTGTAGTTACTTTGCAGATTGCATGCTGCATCAGAGCCAAAGTCGTACATTTTTCTAATAATTAATCTCATCGTAATCACATAAAAAAACTAAACAAACACTCAGATAATCAGAGAAATGGTGAATGTAAGAGCTGATAATCGGCCAGGTGGGTTATCATTCTACCTGTATCCTACAGTATATACATACATGTATGTATAATTAACTTTTACATATACTTTTTATACTTTGGTTCATTTAATAACAGATGCTTCCACTCACGTACTATTCGTATTCATGAGTATGATTTTGGAGTCATTTTTACCACATTGCGTGTTAGCATGCTATCATTCGCCAATTAACGTATTATCGCAGTGAACAAAGTCCAGCTTTCACTGACGGAAATGTCGTTAGCGTGCGAGACGTGAGCCAAGGCACTGAACCAATTACATTTGTTGGCCTGACAATGATGCTACATGTAATGGACCACCAACTGCAGAGCAACTCCTCCTCCAGGAAACATTACTGTCTGTACTAGATTTCATGCCAGTCCGTCCACTAACTGTCAAGATTGAACTCAAAACAACACGTCACCCTCTTGCTGGCACTTTGTGGAAAAAATACCAAACTTATTATGATTTATCTTTTGGGAAACTTTGGGATATTCTTCCCAAATGTTACATCAAGCCATCTGAAATGTGTTGATATATATTTTTCTTTTTATTGTAGACCAAGTCAAAGCGAGGATCTTGGCTGAAAACCAACTCAGAAACTTTCTACCCAGGGTCCAAAAAAACTGGAAACCAATTAGCTTTGATAGACTTAAACCAAAGAATGTTCCCGCTAAAAGAATTTTCAGCATTTGACTGAGTGGGAAATTTAATAAGTTCAGAGGACTTCCCCTGGCCAGATTATCCCTGTGTTGGTTTAATGTGCGTGTACTTGTGAACACACAGCCCACTGTGCCTAATTTGATGCAAAAGTTCGACAATTTGGGGAGACATGTTTATTTGATTTCCTGCCATGATGTTACAGCCCTGGCTCGAGGGGGGGGAGAAACATAAAGGACAAACCAAAGTTAGATGAGTCGAAGTTAAGTTCATCACAAAAATTTAATTTAACAAAAAAAAGGGGGGGTGTGGATGAAGGCTTTTTTTAAGCAAAGCCTCATGAATGTGTCTTTTGTGCCTCACTTAGCGAGGACATGTTGCAAATGAGTAATCTACTGATGAAACAAGCTGCAGAGTAATAACATCATCATCCTCCACGAGTTTGAAATAATTTCCCACCCAAGTTAGTTGTTTTTTCTTGTCCCTTGCTTTTCATTTTCCAGACATTTGGACGGATAATGTCATGAGTATTAAGTCATTTTCTCCCTCAAATTCAATTTGTTTATTGTATTTCAGACGACCTTTTTATTTTTGCGGTGCACAATTAGGAACAGACAAACCCTAACTTTTTTTTGGGGGGGGGGGGGGGATTTAGTTATGTGGACGCCACATTTTCCCCTCTCTTTACACACAGAGCTCCACATTTACTCTACCTAGTTCATCAGTAAGACACCGTTCAACTTCCTGGCCCGTCGTCAAATCATTTTATACGATGCATTTTTTTTTCCCACTGTCCAAAGGTTTTAATTTCCAGCTAATCGCAACTCCTCGAAAGAATAGCGCACATTATGTAAGCGTTCCCTGTGTGTCCGCAGGGGACGAGAGTAATTGTGGAGCCACCTCCCTTTGAAAAAACTACGCATCACAGTTGACGCCTCGCAATGACTCTGATCGTAAATTAAATGAAAAGGCCCTTGAGGACACGAAAACAACTCTCCACCCAAGTTAACCCAGAACTCAGCAGAGTGTGCTTGTTGCAAATTAAACCACAATGCTCGCGTCTCAAGTGATTGCAGACACTCACAATCACCTAAGACGTGTAACACTCGAGAAATGAGAGGATGTAAAAACCCACCCAAAAAAAACTAAACAAAAAAAAAAGAATTAAGTAGGACAAGAAACCATTTTCAGTTCTTGGCCCCTGACTGAGACTTTCAGGAGGCTTTGGAGGCTGTGAGCTGCAGGCCCGGACCCGACCTCCACAGGAACCGAGCCTGAGGCGAGATAACTGCGAGGATGCTTATCTGGAAGATGGAGCAGCTTGGGTTGAGCGTCAGAAACACATTCCAGCACGTGGACGTAACCTGTCCAGGGGACGGTGAATCAACCCATATGTCAGGTGGGTAGACATCTTAAGTGTCCTGACTTGATGATGTGAGCTTTCATTCCTCTTTTTTTACAAAGAGGCCTCACAGAGAGAAACACGATGTTTGGTAAGAGCGCGTGCTGCTGCTCTGGAGAATCACTCTGTCTCGGGAGATAGACGGGGCGAGTCGACCGCATTTCTCACATGTCACTCTTTTACTTCGATATTGTTTTTACCGACGTGTCACGTTTTCAGGCAAACAACATCCATGTGTCTGCTATCACAAAACACTTAAAGGTTTTTAAACAGAGAATATAAGCTCAGCTGATTTTATACCGAAGACGTGATCAGGTAAGACAAAACACTGTTATATTTTGAACACACCAGATGTACCAGCGCTCCTGTACACCTACATTGTTCGTGATTTTGATTAATGCGAGTTATAAAACTACTTTACAGCTCTAATCTTAAAATATAATTGACTGATCACAGAGAATCAGCCAATACAGTGCATGCAGCAAAATTATGGCAACACCCCAAGTCACCAAACTTTACAGCACAGCCACACGGTCCATTTTACATTTAAAGTTTTACTGACCAAAACTGATAATTATAAGCACTTTATGATAACCACCACTAATGGAAGGTACATTTATGGTTGTTTAGACTTCAGCTAATAGCTATATAACTGTGAACAAACAATGAAAACTTAAAAAAAAAAAACATTATTAAGGGTGTTTCTGATGATATTCAACCACTAAATGTGTCATTCCATCTCCTTCCCTCCATTGCATTCATGTTACAACACCGCTGTTTGAATCATCCGTCCCCTCAAGCGGTTGCCAGTTTGAGCTAACCTTGCTAAAATGCTGGCTAACTTTGCTAACATTATTTGGCAAATGTTAGCGCAAGTTGCTAAAGCTGATATTTCCAATGCTAGCTAGCTAACTTCAGGGCAGTGTAGCACGCTGGGCGCATACTATAGAACTCAGCCATTCTCAGTCTCTCAGTCTTTTTTTTTCTTCCTTCCCACAAACTGGCAACCACTGAGACTCTTGATCATTCATGAAACACAGATACCACGTGACACCACGGGCGTTATACTATTGGCTGACAAACTAACCCTCAGAATCTTTACACAGACATAAACAAAACAAAAATGTGTGTATGATTAAAAAAAAATGATTTGAATGACTTTTAAGTCAGCGTAAATTACCACTGATCTATATCATACTTAAATAAATACTGTGTAGTTATTTTCTGTCATTTTGAAGGTCATAATAAAGTTGCAGCTGATGCAGGTGGGAATCAGGATTACATTACAATAAATGGTTTATAAAGTACATCATTGTTTACAGTCAAATAACTAGTAACTAAAGTTCATATCAATATAAATGGACCATTTTTCGGTGTTATGAAGTGTTGTGTGTTTAAGGACTGTAACACGTTCATTTTAGTCGACTCTCCCGCAGATACAGTCTCCATCCATCATTAGGAGCTACAGTAGTCTCACTCATTTAAACTCAGGACTCCTCGTTTTCTCCCCTATTCGGCAGCTAATTGCAATTGACACAAGTCTGGTCTTGTTAAGATCGCTATAATTAAAACTTGCACAGCCTGTGGGTCCACGGGACCAGCAGCAACAACCACCCAGCAGCACCCTGATGCCAAACACATTCATCACAGCGTGAGAGTGATCTCATAAAGCATAAAAAAAAGTGCTGATGAAATGTTCAGATACAGCAGCCACAGGATTATGCACACTTCAGTTGCGCTCAAAACGCTGCAAAACGTGCAACTTTTTTGTGCTACTTTGATACAGTTCCTTTAACCCCGAAGAGAAACTTTATACCTCTCCTCCTTTTTGCAGCAAGTCTCTTTCACAGAAGCAGAGTTGTCAGACAGTTTAGTTGCCCGCGGCTAAGTTTGAATTACTTTCAAGTGACTTTGTTCCATCCCTGGTATCACCTTAGCCTAAACTTGCCTTGAAATCTACAAGGTGACGGAGGGGAACAGCAGCGGGTATTGATTGGTGTGCTCCTCGAGGAGGGCTCTGAGGTGAACAGTAAATACCTGCGGAAAGATGCAATACAACATCATTATAAGGTTTTCCATTATATCTAATGAATGTGAACAACACTGCGAGGAGGTGCTAAAAGGGAAACAAAAGTGCTTAAGGCTATCAGTTAATTAGGTTGTTTCTGCAGCTATCTAGAGACAGCAAATCGGTGTTTAGTTTTATAGGGATAGATGAGGTAAGGAAACTTGAGTCTATCCAAATTACCTGGACTATAAATTTTATGTTGCTGATGTTTTTCACTGCCTCTGATATCTCAATAATAAAAAAAAAGTGGTTGTGTAACTGATTTGTAAGGGGGCTGCGAGTGCACGCAGACCTTTAATGAACCCAGAGCTATCTGTGAAATGCAGATATGACAGACGCTCGTCCCTCTGTCTTCCCCCGTGGCATGTCTGGGGAGCATTTAGTTTTTAAGATAACCTCTGACCCCAGGCTGCCAGTTCAACCACATACCCTTTGGTTGTTTATGTCAAAGGTCCCTGCCGCTGATCCATGCGCACATTAGCGGGACGTACGTCAGTGTTACCCACGTGTCACTGCTTCCAGGCAGAGCAGAAGTTCCCAGAAATACCAAAAATATGCTCAGTGATGTGCTTGTATGTCGAGCTATCTTCAAATTCCAGTGTAAGACACAGAGCTTAATATATGAATGAGTATGATGTGGTAAAAATATAACCAAAAAAATAAATTGAGCTGTATACCTCCTCTGTTTTTTCCTCCAAATATTAATTCCAGTTAGGATGAAGCAACAGCACTGGAAATGTTGAACATCTGTTTTTCTTTGTTTTTATTTCTAATACAGGTAACTCGTTTGATTGATGACTTAGAAGCTGAGAATCTCTTCTCTGATTGGTTCAATCTGTTTCTTGGGCAACACTGTTTCTCTTCTTCTTCCTCTTCTTCTTTATTTGCTGGAGTCCTCTGTGTTGTCATCCCCGTCGCTGCATCAACCGGACACAGTTTAAAAGAGTATGTTGTTACTCAGACTCACAATGGGCAGATGAAATAGGGACCAAAATTGATACACAACCAGAGATGTTGTCTGTCTTATTCCATGTGTTCCTCCTCATCAAAAACTGGCAACTACATTGCCCACAATGGTGGCGGATTCAAAGTTATTCGGCTGCTGTCGAAAGAGGAACATGAAGGATGCTGAAGGAAGTACTGTACTGTGATTTTGTCACAGAAGAAGCCAAAAATTACATTTTCATGTTGAGGGTTATACGTTGCACCTTTACTCATGAGGATAATCAAATAATAACACATGCTTCCACAATTTAGCCCGAACCAAGACAGCAAACGTTTATTCTGCTCACAACTGCAGCACTTGTTTTCTGTGACTTTCACAATAAAAGTCCTAGACAGGAGACACTGCGAAACTGCTTATCAGAAGGGGAGAAAATTCAGTCTGACCATTTTACTAACTGTTCCCTTGATAAAATGACTTACAATGTCAACATGTATGTATAAATATAGTTGTTAGGGAAATTCCATTCATAGCTTATCCTCATTATTTTGTTTCACACCAACATGAGAAGCCTGAAGTCGCCTGCTCTGTCCTGTCTTCAAACTTCATTCCCATGAAGACTTCAAAGTCTCACGGTTCTTGCCGTTAACTCACATGATAGCACGCGTTCACAGCTGGAACCTACCGAGCGTAATCACACTTCTCTGCTGACCACTGACTGGCTAAGTGGATGCCGTTAATTGCCTTGCCGAAATGCACCTCAACAACAGATGTTGTGAGAAAGCGAGTGCAGTCCCTTTTCCTCCATTATTCACATCTCCAGCTGCAGCCTTAAATCAGATTACCCACAACACACACACTCATCTTTACTGTAAATTACAGCTTTAGAAGCTAAATTACGCCTGGCTTTCACACCAGGGCGGCCAAGAAGCAGCGTGCCACCGTCATCAGTGCCACAACTTCCACATGGTCAAGCTGTGTGGGCCTCTTTTTAGTCATTAGCTGCAGAATAAACATGTTTATATGCAGCCAACACCATCCTTCCTGCCACGGGTTGACCACAGTCACTTCATTATCACTGGCTTTCAAAGGAAAAGCTGTCAGTTAGCCTCTGACATGTCTCCGTAAACCGATGTGTGTCTGTGAGTGTGCACGCAGCCTCACTGGACACTATTTAAACCCTCCATCAGGCCATCCTTTGCTGCTCCCACTTTGAGGCTTAATTAATATGCAACAACAAAGCTGAGGATAATCACATTTTCTTTTTCCATTTTCTTACTGCAGATAGCGCCATCCATCCTGACACTTGATGAAAGGGGAGCTCCCGCTGTCTGCATATGCTGACAGACGCGTTTCAGAAGGAATATTCAGCGAAGACACCGGCATAGGGAGGAGTGAGTTTCCAGCAATGCGGAGGTTATCTTCTCCGAGAAAGAGAAAAAAAAAAACAAGGGTTAAAAATACAGAGATACCTTAAAGCAGGGCTTATACAGCTTCCTCCTGCATTTATAAACAATGCAATCTGCTACATGTTCAGCTGAGGGCAGTTAAAAAGTGATATGCTTCGCAGTTGATATGCTGTATGTGCCTCGGAGTATGAAAAATAAAGCAGACTGCAAGGGCGAAGTTGCATGAGATGTTGAATCGAATTTGTTGTCAGTCAAAGGACGGGATTGCATTTTTTGCCTCCCTGCCGATTAACGAATGCCCGGTCCGCAACCAGCTGCAGTTACATGCTTATGGTCGGTACGGCATGTCCGTAATTATTGTGTGGCTTTAAAAAAAAAAACAAAAAAAAACAGTCCAGCAACATAAGGCCACTAGCAACGCTTTGACTTTTCCTCAAGTCAGCACTTTTGAACTTCATTGCCATTCACCGGAGGGGTAACTTTGACTCATAACAAAACTGTTTCATAATGCAGTGACACTGACTGATGAGGCTTCGATCGAACAACAAACTGAGTGGAAGTCGCGGTTTTGAAAACGTACGGGATAAGAGGGAGAGCGAGAAAAAGATGATTCATCGCCCAATAAGATAAGACGGCAGGATTATTATCTCTAGAAGTTAATATTGAGATTACAGCTCTCATGGTTTGTCAGGTTCGGTGTGCTTTAAAACACTCTGAGTCAGAAGCAGAGCATTTGGGGGATTAAAGGTGCAGTATGTGAGACTTTAAGGGGAAAACATTCGAAACGTCCCTAAAATGATCAATAGCACGTGAAGGAAAAACAGTTTTGATGTCTATGTAGGCGTTGCAAAGCATGTTTAGCATGCTAACCGGTTAGCCCTGGCACGTCCAGGTTCAAAGCTCCTGTGCTAGCCGTTTAAACGGCAACACTTCCCTCCAGGTTCAAGGTTTCCTCTACATGTAATTGATTGTGGCGCACCGCCACGGCAAAATAAAAGCCGCCACACCTTCAGAATAATGTTTTTTTTTTTTTTAAACCTTGTTTTTATGTTGTTTTATGTTTATATTAATGTAAAGTATTGTATGAAATGTGATTTTGGCACAGAACATGGTGTTTTTCATGAAATGTGACGCTACGCTGCAAATAGCCTACCCTTATTTTGAAAAACCAACACCGGAGTCACCACCTGCCTGTCTAGCTGCGCGTGAAAGACGAAGAGAATGATTGAAGAGAGCAGAGACAACAGTCCGACGTGGAGGGAGAGAAAAGGGTGAAAGAAAGGTACCTAAGCTAGGTTATATATTTTTATAGGCCTATATATACAGTTTTGTTCAAACCAGTGAAAACGACCCTAATGTATAGATAGATTAGGCTACATAAAAAATCCTGATAAATGTGTTACTGATTGGTTAATACAGGATACGCATTATTTCTATCATTTTTTCAGAGAGATTCTTATTTTTATTTTATTTTTGTACCATTGACAGTTGTTAAAGAGAGATTACTTTAGGCCTAATAAAGCATGTCGAGTCTTTGGTTATACAGTAGAGAGAGATATCACTTTGTTGTAGATTAATTTTTAACTGTAAAACTTGATTTTCTATTGATAGAGGAAACCTGTTACGTTTCAGATACACGTTTTGAACAGCACGACATAACGTTAGCTTAGGTAATGCCCAGGTAATTTTCTGTCATGACTCTTTTCTGGTTACATTTTCAGATGAGTATATTAAACTATTTTCAAAAGAAGAGAAAGGCTCCAGAGGAAGAGAGTCAGGTAACCTTACATAAAGGAGAGGCTCAATGTTCTTGACTTATTGTCGTGATGTTATTCCCTAAAGTCAATAGAAATGATAATGATGTGTACCATGATAAGTGTAATATTTAAATATGCCTAACATTACCTGCGTGGTATTGGTGATGTGAACAAACTTAACACTTCCCAATATTATATTAGATAAGAGCACAGGCAGAAGTAGTGCAGGAGGTGAGTGGAGGAGAGGCAGAGAAGGAGGTTGAGGTATTCAGTATAGACTAGTTTAGTTATTTAACTTATATCTTTAATTTGTTGTTGTTGTGTTTGTTGTTTTGGCTTAGTGATACTGCAAGATCCTATTTGCAATTATTATTTTCAAGCCATGTACCGGAAACCCTATAGTAAATAATGTATTACGAAAAACATTCAGTTTGAAATTGTCATAATTTCACATTTCAAAATTCATGTTGCCGTCGTCGTCGTCACCACCCCTCTTCCACTCGGGCAGACCTCCCCACGGTTTAAAAAAATCCTGGAGGAAACCCTGAGGTTAGCATGCTAACGTCAATAGACATCTCTGTGTTACTGTACATAGACACCACAACTGTTGTTTCTTCAGATTCTAGTCATATTTAAGTCACTAAAATATGACTATTCTGACTATTTCTTACACATTTCTTCTGTAAGATGTGGAAATGATATTATCTATATTAAGAAGACCCTGAGCCAACCCGTTTATATAATATGATCCAAGGACAGTACTCTCGTGGCCTCGAGAGGTGAAGGATGGTGGCAGGACAACAGTGTGTTTCTAAGGCGCTCTCTGTAGACCAGACCGGGGTCCATCATGCAGGTCAGCTGGCATTATAGAGCCCTCAGCAGGTGGCGAAGAGGTGAATCTTTGGCTTTCAGGCAGGTGAAGCTGAAGAAGAGCTGGAGGACAAACCCTTTTATGTTGGTTTCGAGCCAGCTGTTGGCGATCCAGCAGCAGTCATATGTCTGTTTCGGTCGGTCACGGAGGCACATTTGAAAAGAGGCAGACTTGCACGAGATGAAAAGAGAAAAGATAAAAGTCCGTGGTCTCTGCTGCAGGTGGGTTTAGGCCACTAGACACGTTTTTGCTGATACAATCCTGGAATAGCTCAGTTTAGCTTTGCGCCTGATGGAACTGGTCAAAACAACATGTCATCGTGGCCAGAATGCAAAGCTTGGTTTGAGCAGCTTCGTTATCATCGTTAGTTAAATTGTCCAACATTTATGCGGCACCGAAAACGTCTTTCTCACACAGTTCAACAGAAGTTTACTGACAGTAATTATCCCTGCTGTAGCGGTCAAAGTCTTTGTACAAATGTATGTGATTCACACGGGAAACATTTCCTCAGACTTTAACACCCTTTTGAGATGACATGACGATGCAATTAGCTGCTACCTGCAAGCAGTAAAATGGGATTGAAAACACCATCAAAAGCTAAGTTTGTGTGTGCCCGGAGACAGCCGCGCTTAATCGTTCTTCCTCTTGCATTTGTGTAGCGCTGGCTCACATCTTGTTTTCACACAGCTTTTAGTTTTGTGTCCGTAATTACAGACGTACGACCCTAGTAAATACATTTCTTTACAAATGGATAGAAATGCCACCGCTAAGAGAAGCTAATTTTCTATTTTCAGCAGGGTTTGGAGCGCTATCAAGTCAAAAACAGGACCAATTATGCACAACGACAGATAAGTGAGGAGGTCGGCCTGCTAGATGTGTGAACATACTCACGTTCAAATTACATGTTTAATTCGTAACTTTCATGTCGGGAGGTGACGGGGACGCTGGTGGAGTCACAGTTGACGAGGCTGCTAAGCCAATGACTGCTGTTCAGGACTGTGTTTTAACATTTGCAAGCGTGAAATCACCGGATATTTTTAATGAGAACTCGGGATATTTTCCAGGAATGTTAATGGTGGCATAAAACAGATATTTTTGACAGGAGGTCGGAACATTTATGGTCATGTTGTCGCAACCAAAACAGGTATTTTTTCTTAAGTTTTTTTGGCCTTTATGTGGCTTTATTGACAGTACAGCTGAAGATATGACAGGAAACAGGATGAGAGCAAGGGGGAGTGACACAACATAGGGCACCAGACTGGGACTCGAACCCAGGGCTGCTGAAGCGAGGACAAAGCCTCTGTACATGTGACGCAACTGAGCTGAACGGCATCCCTAAAACAGGTGTTTTTAAGCCAAAACCTGATATTTCCCTCACCCTAACAAAGAGGTTGTTGTACCTAAACCTAACCTGAGCATACACCCAGCATTGTGACAAGAGAAAACAAAAAGAAAGGTCAAGTTACAACTTATCTGTGGTCTTGCAGAAACTTTCTTTGCCAGCGTGTTTTCTGGTTTTTGCAGCTCTGTGGAAACAAGGCGTCTGGGTGCTATACTGCAGGAGCACTGCTGTGTCTCCTCTGCTGTGTTTACCATGCTCACAGCACATAATCAATGTAATCTGCTCACCCACATCTGAAAGCCTGAAATACAGGGATAGAACACCGCATAAGTATACCAAACAAGCTCGAGATAAGAACAATAGAATAACTGGTGTAAGCCATCTAATAACATTTGCAGCTAACGCTCGACAGTAATCGCAGGAGTGTGGAGAGGTGCGGGGAATCGGTTGTGCATTAGTGTGATTTATAAGATAATCAGTATTTTAGTGAGCGGGAAATCAGGCCATAAGATGAGCTAAAGGCCTCGACTTCTCCCCTGGTGATGCATGCTGGTGCCCCGCTAATGGTGGCTAATTTGCTAGTGAAGCATAATTGGGTTCCGGAAGCACAAACGCCACGGGAATTGTGAACACCAGCAGAGATAGAAGCAGGGCGAGGGAGAGTGTGTGTGTGTGTGTGTGTGTGTGTGTGTGTGTGTTTGTGTGTAGTTTTAGGTTTGCTTGCAGCATGTGTATGCGTGACATAACACATAGTGGATCATTGCTGTATTTAAGTGTGCTTTTCTTTAGTGTATATTCAGACTGCGCGGGCCTCGTGGAGGGGATTCACCATTACCTTTAATGATATTAACTGTTTGGTTGTGTGTGTGTATGTGTGTCTGTGTGTCTGTGTGCATGGAGAAGGTGTCTTTATGTAAATGAGAATCCGTGGGAGGCGAAGAAAGGCTTCAAAGCATGCTGCATAAACACTGGTGTGCATGCAACAGCAACGAAAAGCATATGAGGGATGAACACCGAGGAGGCTGGTAAGTGATAGACGGCGGGGCGAGAGAGAGAAAAAAAAACAGTCTTATTGACCAATAAATTCAGCACAGGCACATCAAAGTGTTATGAGAGGTGGCCATCTTTTTTTTCCGTATCCCCGCGGTGCTATAATGTGCAGCTGTTTAATTGGCTTTACTAAACAACGCAATCCCCGGGCAGGTTTACTTTTCAAACAGGAAATACTGTCCTATTCCGCGTGTCACACGAGAATGCATTATGCAGTTATCCATCGCGGCGTTATGTCTTTACAGCTTAACGGACTGTTTGCAAAACGCAAAGTGACTGTTGCTGACAGGCCCTCACAGAGCGGCATTAAAAACACGTGCTTGTTTGACGATGATGTTTTTGATATATGCACATGTGGAGTGGCAATTCATTTTCTGTGTCGTGAGTAAGGCAGCCTGGTCAGTGGCTCCATGCCTCTAAATGCGACGCTGTAGTTCCCCCTCTGGCCTCTAAGCGTCTCTCTAGTGAGATAGTATAAAGATAAGATGCTGAATCAGGGTGTAGTTGGGTTGGACATTCACAGGACTTTCAGGCCGGAGACCATTTGTCACTAAGAGTCAAAATTAGTTTTAATTTAGGTCAGTGAAGTCACATAAATGGTGAAACTGAAGTCACGTACAATATGACATGAGTGACTTTGCTTACGTTACGTGACTTAAGTTACATTTCCTAATTAACTCAGTTATTTTGAACTCGAGTATTTTCTCCGAACCCTAAGTTTTCCTTGCCTAACCCTGACCAAAACACATCTACCTATTCAAACACTGAATTTTTTAAGTCTAACCAGACTTAGCATACAGCCTATTAGCGCTAACTTGTCGGCGGAGCCTTTCACGTGCAAAAATGATGGTATCCAGTTACTTTTCAAAATAAAAGACTCTGTGTTGACACCAGCACACAAATCTCAAAAAAGAGACAAACACATGCTCTTCTGCTAATCCTTCAGTCGGTAACACTTCCTGTTGTTGTTTTTATGACAAATACCTATAGCTGCAGTCGCGAGTGATCATGTGATTATCGCGGGAACTCCTCGGCCTCGAACTGCCAGCTGTCTACCGTACTGCGCCGTGGCGGACTCAAAATGCAACCGGTGGGGATTGGCGGACGGCTGAGCAAAACCGGAATGGAGCCGTAACGCAGCGGCCACGTATCCAGTGGAAATTGGGGGTTAGTATGTAGAAATACAAATCCCTGGTCTGCCAGATGTAATGTAGGTACCAACTACATACAAAACTCATTATGTCGTAACAATGTCATGTGTTGAAAACATATACGTAACACTGCGATCCTCTTACTGGAGTTATATAGCGCAGAAATGTGATGGCTGAGACAGAAACACCATCCACCTTGTTACAAGACACTGTGCCATCAATATGATCTTCAAGCTGTTATGTTAGGGTGGAAAAGTTACGTAATGTTGCTTTAATGCTGCTGAATTTGAAGAGGAGGGCGTGTTTTAATAAGCCAATCAATCGGTCTCGGATATGTTTTACACTTCTTGATTTTTCTACCAGCGTTGTGTGAACAGTATCTGGTTTCATGCCAACAAACAGTTAAGCAGGGAGCTTCTGAGACCGACGCGTGTGCCGCTGATGACCCCTGGGTTTCAAATCTCACTCAAAATAACCTTTCCACCACTTTTACTACATTCTGACTCAAAATAGAAAACTTGTCTCAAGCTGTGTTGACACGAGGGGGGGTTTACATTTCATTGTCTCATTTCTGAGTTGCAGGGATACTTGATGTCTGCCTCGCTCGGTTCATCTTGTCCCGCTCAATTACACACACCCGGAAAGACTTCAGGTACCGTGCTCACTTAGAGCTCAGCTGAAACCTCGGTTTGTGAAAAATGAACTGTGTTGAAAGTATTGATGTTACTTTCCCCCTGCTTGACTGACATCTTTGGAGTGAGCTGTACTTTCAGAAAGTTTGTTTCTTCAACTCAGATAATCAAGAGACTGATAGAAGTATCAATTATTTATTTATTTATTCATCATTTATAGATGAGAAAAGGGTTTCAGTCTGAGACTGCGATGCCTTCAACTCAAATGTTTTGATGCTCAAATTGAAAAAGTATTTTCTTACACATTATTATATTCAGTACTGTAACATGTCTGACATACATATTACAGATGTTGCCTTAAAGAGCACTGTGCCGGTCTTAAATAAATCTAGTAAAGATAAGGAGATCGCTGGCATTGCTGGAGGCTTCGCTAAATTATGAACGTTAACTGGGAGATGTGGAAGTAAAATTCCCTTTTGTGTCTTTATTTTGATGAAATTGCTTTCATGTGGAGATACTCTCTGTCGGGCTGTTCTGAGCTAAACGCTAACATGTCTGCATGCTAACATGTTGCCCATGTCACATGCTGGTGTTAAGTACCATATATACCATCTTAGCTTAGTGTGTTAGTATGTTACAACAAGCTAATTAGCACTGAATACACAAGTTATTATTATTAGTTCTGAGGGAGAAATTAGAAATCTGTGGCTACATTTATGGTAACCCTGTTTCATATATGGTAACACAAATTGTCAAGTTTCCCCACAAAAACAAACATGTCCGTCTTCCTCAGCAAAACGACCTAATAAGTTGTCTGTGCCAGTGGGGCATTACCACACATATTTGTTTTTCGTGAGGCGGTGACCTCTAGTGGTCAAAGGGATTATGACGGGAGCAAAGGAGGAAGTCAGGTGGTAACTATTAAAACTGTGGAAGGAGCTGTGTTGGATGGATGTGTCACAGCTAACAACACAATACGCAGCACATGGTAGTGACCTATGTAGTTAAGTATGAGGATGTGTGTGTAGTCGGCTACAGACGGATGGTTTGTTCAGTCGCCCTCAAAGTAGTTTTTTCGAAAGTGCCTGTCTTTTTCCAGTTTCTAGAGGCTCTTGTCGGGTTAGTGGTTTCTCATGCTGAACAACGATTCAGTTTTAATGTTAGCCCTAGGTTTTACTCAAATCTCGAGGATAAGAAGAGTCACAATCTGAGCCTCCATCCTGCTTGATCACTCAACCCGACGTGCTCGCTACCTCTGTGTTAGCTGAAAGACACACATCGGGATAATGCTGCGTCTTTCAAACCCATAAACCCCCAGTTGTTAAATCTCCCAGACTGCTGTCAGATAGAATTGGCAACACGAGTAGAAGATAAGTTTGCAATGGTGTTAGATATAAGCCAGGTGTGAGAAATTGTAGCCCAGGAACCAACAATGGACGCTGCACTTGGGGGGGAAAATAGCAACCTTATCTTATTTTCTTGAGATGTTTGAAATTGGGTATGGGTAAATCTGCTGCGCCAACACCGACCTGGTAGAGGAATGGGCTATTCAGTATAGATCTTGACAAGTAAATGGAGTTACTGCTGCTGAGTCGGATACACAATAAAAACTTTTCAGATATCATCTTCATCAGCTGTAAAAAAGGATAAATAAATAAATAAATCCTATTGCAGCATTGTGTGTGCAAACAGGAGTGGAAGATCTTATTGTGTGTCTTCCAGAAAGCCAAGGGCAAACTCTGTCTGTGTGTTTCAGTGTGTGTGTGTGTGTGTGTGTGTGTGTGTGTGTGTGTGTTACACAGTAATATTTAAAAAAAATAAAGTATCACGATTTGTGTGTGCCTGCACTCACGAAAAGTTAAGCTGAAATGTATGCATTGCCATGGAAAGATAATACATGATGTGTTTGTGCCCTACATACATACCTGCATGTGCGTGACTTTGAGCATGTGTGCGTCTGTCTGCATTACCCATCATGCATCAGGCTGAGAGAGGCTCAGGTGTGGGTATGTGGCTGTAATCAGGCCTCCTTTTCCTCAGCTGACAGCTCTTTTTCTCGCTCTGTCTGGAGTCAGCTTCTTCACGAGCAGCCAATATATTACTGTTGCCTGGCCACGGGGTCGTCTTTGGAGAGTTTCGGGCCCTTCTCCGAGATAACCACTAAAACTCTGTCGCTGCAGAATCTCAGAGGTGGAGTGCGACTCACCCGACACGACATCCAGCTTGTTTTTCTCTCCGGTTGAGGCCGTTTTCAGGGCTGAATTTCTTTTGTAATTGTCTTTGTGAGGTGGGGATTTTTTCCACAGTCTGTCAGAGCGACCTAATAACATATCAATCATTTGTATCTGTGTGATCCAGAATTTTGAGGCACGATTTCTGCACAACAATCAGATCTCTATGATTTTATAGAAATAATCTACTGAGTGTGCGAGTCAGATATATTCTGATGCCATTCTTGTTGTAGGTTAATTCATGCTTGCTGTATCAACAACAGCATCGAATAGATTTCTATGTCTAAAGATCTCAGTCGGACACATTCCCGGGTGCTGTGAGAGCAATCTGATTCAGTGCAAACTCACCCAGAATTTAGAGCTTTTCCTAATTCATCTCGATCTCTAGAATCTTCTAGAAAAAAAAACACTTATTTTTACTCAATTGATTCCTGTGTTACGCTCTGTTTAGATGAATACATGAGGCAAAGAAGTTATCCCTCCAGGTTTCGTGGATGTTCAGGATACATTCCAACCCAAGGAAGTGAAAAAGAAAATATTGGTGAGGGTTGAAATACACATACAATCACATATAAAATTATGTAATTCAGCCAATCAGAGGGCCAAACTTGAAAATTTGATACCTTAAAAATGACCCGGAGTACAGCTGTAGGATTTTGTACGGTGCAATAAAACTAATAGACATTTTTATACAAGTGCTTTCAAGAAATTCTCTCATACTCTGTATTGGTTATAATCTGTCAAATATAACCAACGAGGGTGAAATCAAGTCATGTTGATGCAGAAACAACCTTTCAGTCACAAGGTAGGAGCTGTAATCACTTTTTGGCAGGTGAAATATTGCCTTTTATGAGCTGCAATGGCCCTTAACAGGTATTCAAAAGGGAAAAAGGATTGAGTGGGCTATTATCTGTCAAATATAGCCAGAAATAAGATATTGAGGAGGTTTGTGTGATACTTCAAAGAGAGATGTGAACTGAAGTCTTACACAGGAATGTTCAATGTAACTGTTTAACATGACCTGTAACCTGTGATCTTGTTTTAGGCCATTTTATTACCTGTGTCTGGTATTGAGTGACCACTGATGCTTAACTCTTCCTTATCACTTCCTTCTCTGTGGAGTATTCCTTTAAGTGCAGGTCATAAATTAGGAACTAATTGAGTGAAAACACACCCACAAAGAGGGATATATACCATGCTTTTCCCTTCAGATATTGAGTCTTCACTTTGTAACAGACCTGCATGTTGCTCTGTGAATGCTCCTCTTGTACAAGATTACAACCTTGTTTGAATCTTGAGCTGACTCCGATCTCCTTCCTCCAGTTCTAAATTATCGCAGAATTATTTTAACAGTTTGTAGTACACATGCAGTGAATCACATAAAATGATGGAATTCAGCTCTGAGGGACAAACTTGAAAAAGTCATACCTAAAAAAAGGATCTGAAGGGAAAGCAGTAGGATTTTGCACGGCGCGGTAAAACTTACTGACAGATACATTTTTATTAATCAAAGGAATATAAACATTTAAAATACACCTTTTTTCCCCACTCATACTGTATTTTATCGTGTCTAAATGCTCCAGCAGAGAGCTCGGATCGCTGGGAAAGAAACAGGCAAGTTTCTGTTTCCGACAGACATTTGCGTGTCTCAGAACTGGTTCAGTGTGTCCCCTCTTGTTCTAAATTAAATCAAATAAATGAATAATTAAATTTGGTCCCAGTTGCATGAAAGCTGCTGTTTCTTAAGTAAATACACACCAGCTTGCTTGCAGCGTATCAGCTGGCTTTGTGTTGTCTCCTGTGAAGATGTCGAATTTACTGAAGTCTAAAAGGCGCAGAGACATTTCTGCATCCACGACAACACGAGGCAACAAAAATCATCCAAACTGGGGTAAACTGACTTTGAGCTCTTTCGCACTGAAGGCAGCGGTTCACCAAGTAATTGGTAAAATAAATGATTACTTCAAACAGGGGTGCAAACCAAGAAACCCCGCTCAGGAAACACAATCACCAGAATAAATATTGGCTCTGCTCGTTTCTGCAAACCCCGGTTGCTTCTTTAGGTTCAGTTTTCAATTTGAGGTTCAAACAACGCTGTGCCTGTGGTCTTTGAAAATAAGTCAGTTAGGTTGAGGCAAAGATCACGTTTTGGCTTAAAATAGCTGGTTCTGTTGGCAGAAACACAGCCAGACATGTCCAGACTTCTCAACAATGATATCTGTTTCATGTCAGCACAAAAATCACAGCTGGAAATTTTTCGCAAATGGTGAAACATTGTCTCAAATCTCGGTCACTGGCTTGGCCCCCAAACTGTGCACCATCCCCTCCCCCCACCGATACACAAATCAGGTTATACACATCTGATGTAAACATGACACGACACATTTTGTATAAGCATCAGCGCGGTATGCATGACATGTGCAAATGTTGTCTGCTAAGATTTCTGGCGAGGCTATAAAAGATAACTCGGTGAACATTTTTAATAATTGATAATGAATAACTGTGGGTGATTGCACGACGAGTCGAGATGGTACACCATACAAAGGACACACAGCAAAAGAAAGTGAGACCATCGCATGAGTCTTTGCTTTCCACAGACTCATTCTCTGGTTTCCCTCCACCTCTGTGTGAGGAGAAGTAAATCAATATGTTCTTGTTGGCATGAATCAGCACAAAAATTACACTAATCCTGATGCCGTTTATCTACATTCCCATCAATAAATTCCCAGTTGCTGTGTTCCAAATCTACTAACACTGCAGTGGAGTTCGATTTGTGGTTTTATCCTAAAATTATGGCGTTTTATGTACTGTATGAATACTTTTTGCATTGTTGGATATTTCCTGAATTATTACATAACTAGCTGTCATGAGAGCCACCAATTAAAGCTCGGTAAGCTTGTGCTGTAATGAGTAGCATTGCCTGAAACGCCTGTACAGCTTACTTAATTAGCTTTGAAGTCTAACAATTTGGCAACATCCAATTTAAACATATTCTTTATCAGCTCGTTCCAACGCTTCATTGGAACTATATACCTAATGATGATATTAAAAGGCTACTTTTTGGCCACAATATAAAAGAAAAAAGCTGTCTAAACAGCATAAATTAATCCTAACACCTCCGAGAGTACCACTGAGACTGAGTCAGCAGGCTGGTGAGCTTATGGCCACGCTTCATGCCAAATAAATACATAAATAAATGAGAAGCATAGTGTTTTTTGAGGACGCCCCAGGAGCCCTCATATCCTCCTCAAAGCCGTTGCAGCTGTTGTCGAATCTCACCTTGTTACAGAGGGTGACAGATTTACCAGCTGGTGCCACAAACTTTTGAAGTACTTGAATAATAATACTGGAAACAGATTATTTACATTGTACATTTCTATTTAAAGACAGCTAGAGACGAGAAAAGGAACCTGCTCCCAAAGCAATCAATGTGAGCTTATCGGAATGCATCTTTGTGACCGTTATGACCACACATCACTTCTTCCAGCCTAGTTGCCATGTAAAAATGTTGGCGAATAATGTGCGTTTCAACTTTTGTAAGCGTTACAACAATGGATTTTTTTGCTTGTGGCAGCAAAAAACAGATGTTACTGAAGTCTCCAGCTGTATTTGTGGAGACAAAGCTGGTATTTTAAACCCAAAACATGACGTCCCCCTCACCCTAACCAAGTCGTTTTGGTGCCTAAACCTAACAAACACATAAGCACAGTGTTAAAGTTAAAAAAAATAACCTTATAAATGTTTCAGCATATCCATGGTTCGCAGAAACCTACATGGCCTGGTTTGCCCCTTCACTGTGTTGGCAGTTATTATCTATTTTTCTGAGTGTCTTCTGTATAGCTGTGTCTGCACAACGCCGAACATAATATTTACAGACTCTATTCTGAAATATCAGTTGGGTTGATAAGGTTACTTACCAACCAGTCATCCCACTATTCAGCTTATAATGACATTTTTGTAAGGCGTCTGTAAGGACGAGTCTGGGTCATCTGCAGTTGCAGCGCAGTGAGACGATGAAATGGGCGAGTGTCTGACCTTTCGACACGTCTCTGTGTCCGTCTAAATATATATACATTCACAGACAGACATGTTTTCAAAGTGGGGGGGCGAAGGTGTCAAGGGAATACATGGGGACATAAAGTGAGACTTCTTCAAGGGAAAGAAATCGCTCATCAAAGTGAAGAAAATGTGCAAACGCTCAAATAATTCATCAGAACTCCTCTGCTCACTGTGATCAAACTTTGATTGCAATTAAACCCTGTTTCCTCTTTGTGTTTAATGAGATTTGTTGGATTTAAGACCACTTCCTATGAAGTCATTTTGCTCTTGAAACGGCACATTTACAATATTCATTGCAGAAATCTGCATGCATAAAGAGGCTTATATTGCATTTTCTTGTTTTTTGTGACTTTAAGTTGTTGTTTTTCTTTATTGTTGTCTCTGTGTTTGGCCTCTAGTAGGACAAAAAAAAAACACTTTTGGGTATCCAAAAATAGAAATAAAGAGTAAGCCAGATGTTTGAATGTTTAATTGATTTGAATTAAGAAGTGCTCCTGAACATTTAAGAGCATAAAGTACTTTAAAATGCACCAATGTGAAGTAGAGGACGCCGCTGAAGTTTGGAGAGCGCTGTCCGGGCGGGTTGACTGAAGTTTCAGGGAGCGAGGGGAAAGCAAAGAAACAATAAAGCAAAAGAGGGTAAAAGATCAGCGTGGGAAAGAGGAAGTGGGGGTCTCCTGTCGGGCACAGCGGACGAAAGGGAAGCAAGGAGGATGATGATCGCGGTCAAAGAAGAGGAGAGAATGATGGATGGGAGCCGTGGCAGGAGAGCCACACTCTCCGGTGGAGCGTGGAAAGGCAAAGGCAGAAAATAGAAAAAAGGATGGTTGTCTTGTCCTCTGTGACCCTGCATCACTGGGCTACAACGCTGGCCCCCCGTCTCCTCGTGGGCAGTGGAAGGACGCTGGAAGCTGCTTGAAGTTACTACAGTCTGTGGACGATTCTCAATGATGTACTTGATTTGGAAAAGTGAAAAATAACGACTGTCTTTCTCGCCCTGATATTTAATTTCACATTTAAAGGAGAAAACGCGCGATTAGCTGGTGAATTTTTGCAGAATCCACTTAAGTAATTGGATAACCGGCCTGAATAGAGGCATGACACACTAAACCACAGCTTTGACAGCTGCAGGGTGACGCTTTTTCAAATAAACACTTCAGCTCGGATGGCTGAGAACAATCGCGAGTCAAACATGAGGGTATCTCTTTTGAAGACTTGTGTCAAGAAAACGCTGAAATGGGACTTAGAGATGCAGAGCACACGTCTCCCCCTTTTGCTCTGCGTTTTTCTTTTTTTTCCCTTTTTTTTTATCTGCTATTCCCTCCTCTCCGCATCTGAAAAAAAAGAAAAAAAGAACAATCTAGATTGTGCGAAAACATTAAAGATCCAGCCCCCAGGACAAAACCCCTGCTGGGCATACCTGTCAATCAAAAACTCTCCCAGCACAACTCACTGAAGGATGATTTCTTTCTGTTTGCAGATGACATCAGCGATAGAACGATCACCCATTTATCTCCGGGCTGTGCTAAAAATTGCCAGCGAGACGTTCGTCAGAGTATTTGGGATGCGGCTGCGTTGATCCTTTGTCGAGATGAGACACACGTAGAGAGAGAAAAGGACAAAACAAAGAGAGAAAAAGGAGGTCTTTTAAATCTGATTTCAGACAAACGCCCACTGAGAGAGCCTTTTCTTTCACCAGCAAAGTGAATCTTGTGACTGCTACTGTGAAGTCGCTCGTGTTACAAACTGTCGCCTCTGTGAGACGGCAGGGAAAGATTCCTCTGCCTTGGTATATTAAATTGGGCACACCGGAAAAATATTAATATGTTAGGCTACATGTGCTAACCTTAAATCGTATAATCAATCTCTGAATGTATTCAAAATGGATAACAGGGTATGTCCATTTGCTATGTGAGCAACCAAGTTTTATCAACTTTACCCTGTTATCCAACAGTTGTATGAATGAAAGGTCGCACTCGGGGATCGACACTTTTTGTCTGCCATGATGGCGACGCGCCGGAGATCCAGCTCCTATGGTGAGTAGTTCAAAAACCTTCTTTTTAGTAAACTCTGCGTACACAAACAATGTTCTCAATGCTCGTGTTCATGTGTAGAGAACCTGCTGATACTACGAGCAAAGTTTCATGTTGTGTCGAGCCTTCTTAGTGTTTTAAAAATAGCCATTTTGATGCTAGCGTACCAGTGCCTGTAGCACTCCATTGAAAATTACCTTGCCCGAAAACGAAACTACGGTAAATCTTAAAAGTGCCTCTTTCATCGTAATTATGTTTGTACACAAAGGTTTGACTCATATTCAATCACAAATAAAGCCTTGGTTGCTTTTTGGCGAGAGTTTCACATTAACCTAACGAGACCATGAGCACTGCAGTGACACAACATATGACTGAAAATGGAACAAAAAAGGGGAGTTTCATCTCATCTGCGGTTTGCAGAAATGTACATTTCCAACAATTATAGTGGCACTTAAAGACACTATGTGACATTTCTGCATTCAAATGTCTTCGAATGATTGGACCTTTGTTGTATATTTTGACGAGATGTGTACTTACATACTCCCGATTGTTTCCATCAATGTTTCCAAGTCCAATTCGTAAGAACGTTTATTTTTGGGTCTCCGAGCTCACAAAGTGTTGACACATTCGGGTGGCGGCTGACTGGACAATCCTAAAGCATCAGTATGTAATATGTTGAGAATGAGAAAATCAACTTTCCTACAAATTGAACCTTTAAATTCGAAGAAACTCATCATTTTATTTTATCAGCATTTGGGATTTTCAGTTAATGGTCCAGTGTGTAAGATTCAGGGTTAGAAACTGAATTTATTATTCATAATTATGTTTTCGCGAGTGTACAATCGCCTGAACTAAAAATCCTCCAGAGAGTCTGCGATGTTCCACAGTCGCCCTGTGACTCTAACAAGTGCAGAGGAGGGTGAATGGAGGTGGTTAATTGGTTGTAATCTGCAACCTTACCTTTGCTAAGAGGCAGCAGGTTCCCATCCAGTTCCCAGTCTTCAGATAAGTACAAGCATGTGGCCGGGCTCTCTCTCTCCACAGCAGTTTTGAGAGAGCCATCCCGCTTGTTATTGGTGCAGATCTTCCTCATCACATCATCCCTATTAAACTAGTGAAGTTGGGACCTCCAGGTGAACCAGTTGCCATCCCAGCCATACTAGGGTGGATACTAAAGGGTCCGGTAAGGACACAGTAGTGTGTTGTGACTTATCACCGCTACATGCCGCTCAATCGTACACACTGGTTCTTTTACGCTCCGTCATCTCAAAGATATGGCAAGTTGGGGACTCATGAGTTCATTCAATTAAAGTTAATGAATCATTTTAAAGCCTTGATTTTCAGATGACCTTATCCGTGGAGGCTTCAAGGAAGTTTACAAAATGGTATGAAATCTCAGAAAAAGCCACGTCACCACCAGGCCTGTGCTTGTGGTTGGTTACCAGCATCTGGTGCTGAGACAAATGCTCTGATTGATGGAGAAAAGGCCAGTTTCCATTTGCAGGCTTGCTGCAGGTTGCCACATTCGCTAAAATAAAACCTTATTTTCTCCATGGAGCAATTGTAGCTTGGCTCTAAACACTGATGCCATGACCACTCTCCCAGACATCTTCGCATCCTCGGAAGGTTCCATATTTACCAGCCTATTTGGATCCATTTCTGCCTGTCGTTCCCTTCGGTGATGTGAAAGCTTCCAGCCTTGGCAACTAGGTATATAAATTTGTACTAAATCAGTCAATTGGGTCAGGTCCTCCTCTGCACTTACAGCAGGCATGCAGCTCCTCACCTACAAGGCCTTACATGGCTGTGATCCAGCCTGTCCCATCTGTCTAAGCTCCTTAACTCATACTGCCTGACTCGCAGTTTGCCTCCTCTCCTGGCCTCTTATTGCTGCAGATTCTGCACACTGGGTAATGTAGACCTCACTGTTGTCCATCATTGATAAACGCTCACAGTCAACATGCAATCATCAATTTTTTTTTCAAACATTTTTTAGCAGATAATGGAAATATTTAAGTGGTGCAGCTAATTACAGCTCTGTGGGAGTAATATGTTAAGCAATCACCGTATTACATTCAAAGTGAGTCAGAGCTGGTAAATAAACCATTACCTGTTAAATGTTGATATCAAAGCACACAGTATAGATTCACTCCGTGGGGCGAGGCGATGAGGTGTGTCGGTGTAGGATGTAGTAGTAGAAGAGGAGGACCAAGGTGGCCTTGATCCCCACGCTGCTGCAGAAAACAGCTGGGTGTTAATTGAAGGGAGACCCTCGGAGGTACTGGACCCGGCTGCTGCTGGGGTGCTGCAGGGTTCAGGCCTCAGAAAAATCCCAGCATCCCAGGCCTGCTGTTCTCTTCTGTTAGCCGCAGCACAGCAGTCAGACGGGGTCAAGAGTTCCTTTAACTAAACAGGAAAGTCTGTTATTTTCCTTTCAGCATCAGGAGGACTGCAAACTCTGAGTCCTGCTACGCTGAATAAATGGGAAAATAAATAGATTAAAAAATAATCAGTTAAAAAAGATCCATGGTTTTTTAAATAGGACATGTTTGCAATCAGAGATATGTTGAAACTAGATTTATTTCTTCATGTTGCAATTCTTGGGGCGGCTGTGGCTCAGGGGTAGAGCCAGTGTCTTGTTGTCATAAGGTTGTATGTTCATTTCCCCTGGTCTGCATGTCGAAGTGTCCTTGGGCAAGATACTGAACCCTAAATTGTTGTCCTGGTTGGCACCGTGCATGGCAGCCACCGCCACCACTGTATGTATGAATTCCTGTAAGTCAGTTTGGACGAAAGCATCTGATAAATGCCCTGAATGTAAATGTCTTACGTTGTGTTAGGTTCAATTTTCAATGTGTTTATGCTCTGGTTAGGATTAAGAACACACTTGGTTAGTGTTCGGCCACTTTGGCATTGTGCTGAAAGTGTGAAGTTGTATTATTCGTATTAATCCGACAAGGTTGTTCTGGTTATTCAATGTTATGATTTAAATTCTGACCTAAAGAAAAAAAAGTTGCTGAACCACATGAAGCAATAAATACTCAATAGGACTCACATTAAACATTTCATTTCCTCAAAAGGAAATGACTGATAAGTAGATTTTTTTTAGGTCAAGAGTAATAAATGATTTCATAATGTATCAATGATACCGCTGTGGATAGTTTAATACTTTTTAAAATAACAATCGCTGCTGCTCTCTTGCCGGCACAGTGTGTTTTTCTGAACAGGATGATAAATGGGGAAGCCTTATATAGTTCAGTGGTTTTAATACAGGTAGAGGCATCACTCCTCATCATTTCTTCATCTGTCACATTTATGGATTTCTGTCTGGGTTAAATTACTCACTGGAGCCGCGGAAAAAAAAAATCAAGCCTCAAGGTTTATTTACAGAACCTCCCATTAGACATTTCTCATATTCATTCCTCCTGTCTCGTCGGTGCCCTCTGCCCATCAGCTCTACATGTGGCTTCAACACTTCTTCGGGAAGCAAATGGAAGTATAAAGGCTTTGTAGACATGGAAGCCGCAGTCCTAGGGTTATAAATCCATTTCATTCCAGCTGCTAGAACGAAGGCACTGTCGCTTTACATATGTGTGCCACGAGCAAGAGCGAGTCACTTTAGTCCGACTGCTGCACAGCATATCTGCATGCATGAATGCATTCTGTTCATAAAAAGACCACCGTGAGCCTCAAGACCGACTGCAATGCCGTTTGCCACAGATTCAACAAGTCTCTTAAAGTATACTGGAGGGATGAGCAGCAGGGCTCAAACCACTGTCACGCCTAAATGTCACATTCGCCTCGTTAACGGCTAATAAACGATATCATATTAACTGTGGAAGATTCCCTGTCCTCACATCGGAGAACTTATTAAATCCTTGTACTCAAAAATGGACAAGACAGATCGCAGTTTATATTTACAGTTGAAGAATTTTAGGTATTTCTTTCAATATTTTACATCTTTAAGACAATATGACAACATAGAACTTACAAACACTCGCCTCAGTTGTCATTTTACCATATTCAGGATGTTTCAGTATACAGTAGAAGTCAGCAACAGCTTCATCAAGCTTGTGTTCAGGAGGCAAAGGGGAGACTCCTTTACTGCTCCTGGCATAAGCTGTGGCTAGCTTTGTGGCTAACCACCGTGTTGCAATATTTAGCTGCTGGTAAACAAAACTGGAGCTCCCTCTGGTTCACAAGAAGCTGCAGCGTTCTACCTAAACCACCTGAAACCCCCTTTCACACATGAGCCATAACTGTCTGGACATTATCCAGAGGGACTGTACGTCCAAATCCACTAAAGGTCCCGGGACTAACTTTTTCCCATGGTTGAACCTTTTCATTTAGGTGCATCATCACATCATTTGGGTTCAGCCAATAATACACTTAAGTAACACACTTAAATATGATGATATGGTCATGTGTCGCAATCAGGGATAGGCGAAGCGGTAACATACGCCGATGATGTTGGGTCTGGGCTGGGCCTTTCAGACCTGGGGACAGTTGGGCTGGGCTCTCCAAATAATAATGAAAAAAAAATTAAAATAATCAGCCCAATTCAAAGTGAGGAGAACCGTGTTCTTCGTTCACGTGCAAGGAATGTGGGAGCAGCACAGGGTGCAGAACAGGCTGTTGCCTTTTAATCTTGTGATATTTTCTTTTCAGCCTCTACTCCCCCTCCCTCAAGAGGCTTCACCTTTTGCCAGGTCACGATTGTAAAAAAAAAAAAAAATAAAAAAATGTTCCTAATGACCTGCCTGGCTAAATAAAGGTCAAATAAATAAATATTTAAGATTTTAACGGCACACAGTTGTACATAAAGTCCTGCTACAAACTGACAAAATCATACTTGACAGATTTTTTGGCGCATGTACAACTAAAAATAGTCCCACCCTAGAGCCCTGAACTGTCCAGGACACTGAACACACTTCTGCCAATTCTCCACTACACAAATCATATATTGTCTGTTACAGCAGATCAGTGTCCAGACTATAACAGCGAGCAAGCGGGTGTAGCTGCTTTGAACTCTATTCTGCTAACCTGTATATTCATATCCACTCTTTTGTTGACTTTGCAGATACATCCAAATCCATGAAGTATTGATGTCAGACATTCATCATTACTTGTGGTGACTCCCTCGTACACATTTTGCCAAGGCGCCAGTGGATGACGGGTGGCGCCGGTAGGTGTGAACAGTCTGAACATCTTGTGTTGTGCGCTACATGTGTGAAACTCCAGACAACGAGTGGACTGAGAACTCCACATTAATTGTTGACCGTTTGCTGCGATCCTGAGCCCACCCTGATCTCCTGGATGGTCTTTCTCTGTAAACCAGCTCATCTGCACCCTTCCCCTGCTACATTTCAACAACATTTGAGCCATTTTGTCTGTCAGGGTTAGCCCTGACACTAAGGTTAATTACATCTCTTAAAACTGCTGGTGGAGCAATGCCTACTTGACTTCTGGATTAAACCCACACAGCAAAGTCTCACTGGTCCTGTGATCAGGCCTGTGGAGTTATGTTCTTTTTTTTGTGAGAGCAATTTGTAAGATATGGACATAATTTTTAGTTTTAAAGATTCGAATGAACATTATCAAAGGAGTGTGAAGAAACAACAGTGGTGACGTGGTCTGTTTCCTAAAACCACTTTGCACTGCAAGAGGCCATAATCTGCACGTTTTTTAACAAGTGAAAAATAAAGGTGAAATAAAGTGTAGAGTTGTTTTTACAGCTACTTTTCTTCCTAAACGGAACAATGTTAGCTGAACAAGTCTGATTCCTTTGTTGATCCATCATAAAATGCACTTCAGTCAGTCTCGAGTTAAACAACATAACACTCACCAAAACAGTTTCAGTTTTTATTTCCACAATCACCTCCAGGTTAGCTGAAATAAATCCGTAAGTGTCTGAAAAAGAAGTAAAAAGATGTTTTTTTGACAGCTGCTAATGTCTTTGTGTCTCAGGTGCCATAGTCTTAGTCCAAGCTGCTGTAAATCACCTCTGTCGCAGTCTATACTGAGCAGCACTAAGCAGTTATGCTGCCTCCTATAGTTTTATAGCTACCTTTGGATTCTGGTAACTTCTTGCAAGTTATACCTTTAAGGAGTGTGAAGCAACTTAAAGGGATGGATTTATTGAATTGGGAACTGGAGGGGTGCAAAAATCTGGGTTAGCCTAAAAGAGTATGTCCCTCCTGCAGCACTCTTTGTCGGTTTGAGTTACTTTACGATGAACCACCGAGCTCCATAAACATATTCCCCATGGAGTTAAATTGTCCTTCCAAAATCTTCCATGTTATCATTCGTTTTGGCTCTGGCACCTGTGAAAGACAAAGAATCATTCACAATCATTGTCATACTCATTTAGCCATTTAGTCTTGTTCCTAGTCGTCACCTGTCTCGGTAGGCACACCTGTTCTTATCGTATTAACCGAACATGCAGCTTCTGATCTGAAACGCGGAGGTCTAGATGTGCATAAACACGCTACCATGGAGCGAAAGTGGTAGTTTGAGCAATTACACACAATTGCTGACAGCCTTAATTAAAGTTTTACAAACATTGTGAAATTAATAGGGCTTGGTAAAAATCATCTTTGTTATTCTGGTTCACAAGGTGACACTCAAAGACACTTACACAAAGGAATGCACACACTAACTCCCACAATGGATATAACATTTTTTAATAATTGCTCAGTTCCCTCTGTAGTTGGCTCACATCCAAGAGGAGTCTTTGCCAAATTTCGCAGCCAAGTTCATGATTTAACACGGCAGCGAAACAGTGAAATGTACTTGTGTTGAGAAAGAGATAAATGATTGATAATTGCTGTACGGATCTATTTGCAAGAACCTCGGGGTGAATACCACAAGTGTGACAAGGTGCATTTATCAAGAAGCTGTCTCAGCTGTCTATCAGGGCAGGTTCAAATACTGAGAGGGTTCAAGTGCCTTCAGCTGTCAATTGACAGGCAACTCCAGGATTTTTCTCCCTGTGAAGACAACTTGGAGGATGGAAAAAAAGTTTTTCTTTTTAGTGCAATCTCAACCTTTAGGCAGAAAACAATTCTAGACAGAAGGTGTATCGCTAGAGACAGGGAGATTAAACAAGACTGTCCTCCAAAGAATGACAGATTCGGTCCTTTCAGTCAGTGGACCAAGATGATTATGTTTATGTTCAAGTGACAAAGCCCTCTAGTAATGATTGGAGCAAACGAGGAAGTCAGTATTAGAGACATAAAACAAAACAGTGATATAGGACAACACATGTTGCATAGGGGGGAAGTTGAAGTGGATGGAAGAGCGAAAACAGCGGCGTAGACTTTAGCTCAAGACTTTAGCTCAAGACTTTACACTGAATCTGCTGAATGGAATTCCCCGACAGTTCAAATGGTCTCGGGCCAGAATAGACCCCATGAACTTTTTGTGCAGATTAAGGGCGTTTTCACACCTGCCTTGTTTAGTTCGGTTGAATCGAACCCTGGAGCGTTTACCCCCTTGGTGCACTTCGTTTGGGAAGGTGTGAACACATCAATCGCACTCGGGTACGGGCCAAAACAACCGGACCGAGACCTTGTTGAAGAGGTGGTCTCGGTCCGGTTCCAAACAAACTCTGGTACAGTTCGTTTGTGGTGAGAACATGATCTAAACTCGATCCGACCCAACTGCAGGAAGCATCAGTGCTTAACCCCGAATTTCCACTGGATACGTGTCCGCTGCGTTACGGCCCGATCAGGTGTTTTGCTCCGCCGTCCGGGAACCCCCGGTTGCGTTTTGAGTCGGACACGGTGCAGTACGGTAGGCAGCTGGCGTCGCGAGGCCAAGGAGTTCCCGCGATAATCACATGATCAGTCGCGACCGCAGTTATAGGTCTGTGTCATAAAAACAACAACACAACAAGTGTTCCCGACCGAAGGATCAGAGGAAGAGCTTGTGTTTGTCTCTTTTTTGAAATTTGTGTGCTGGTGTAAACACGGAGTGTTTTATTTTGAAAAGTAACCGGATGTCAAATTGTTGTTGTTTCAGTGCTTGACTTCCTGTCTGCTCGGTGCTAAATTCAGCTGAATGTCTGCCTCGTTTTCAAAATTTAGACCAATTAGAGAGCAGTTTCCTCGTGCATCACACATTTTGGTCCACTTGTAAATGCTGCTGTGTGAACACAAACCAAACTCGAGGTAATATGCAACATTGTAACAAGCTGGTCCCTCATTCGGACCAGAGCAAACGAACTATAGGTGTGAAAACGCCCTAAGAGACGGATCCAGGAATCTTTTTCCTTCTTTCCCATACATTGAGAGACAGGGTGTTTTTCAGCATTGTTATTATTTCTCAGGGAATAATGCATTGATCTTGATGAAAAATCTGCCAATCTGCCAGCTGTTATTTATGACCGATGGGAATTTAATTTTAAAATATTTTATCTGATATTGGATTAGGCTTTATCGAATAACTTGTTATGGCTTGGTGGAGGTGTGCACTCTACTGGATGCGTGAACTGAACTGAATTCTAGTTTGCCTTTTAATTCAGAGGACTTTTTAGATTTAACCAACAGAATGTAAACAAATTGCACTTGCAATGTGCTCAATCAATTATTCAACTACTAAATTAGTTAGGAGACGGCGTCAGGGGTCGTGTCAAAAAAAACATAATCCAGGAAAGAGGAAGAAAGGACTTTTCTGCTTTACCAAATTGTGAAAGACATAATTTTACTCAAGGTAATTGTGCATTTCATTAGGTACACGCAAGATAACCCAACAAAGAGTGAGGAAGGGAGTCCGTGAATGTGATGTAACATAACATGAATACAACTTAAAACATTCACTTGTCGGTGAAGGTTTGAGTCATTTTGAGTATTGTTTTCATTGTTTGGACTCAGAGAGCCCTGGCAGGAAAAAATGACTGTGCTCAACTGTGCATTTAAATAACCTCAAGCGCAGCTGTTCAAACACAAAACCCTGCATCACACACCGTTCTAGGCTCCGGGTACAGTACACCTGTCAAACAAGCAGAACATCCACTCCTCTTACTGCTTTTGATCCCCACTGAGGATTATATTGAATTCCACCACACTGATTCGACTGGTTTAGTGATGGCCTATGAATTCTGCAAGAAGCGGTTACTATTTCATGAGTATAAAGAGTGTCTCCCTGCGTGATCTCCCGCTAAACTGGCTCTTGCCACCGGAATTCTAATGAGTCAGTTTGTTTGAGGTTCGCGAGCGAGGCTATTGTGATGCAAATACATTTTGCAACCAGCGCTCGAGACCAAAGGGAAGAAAGAAAGACAAAAAAGAGAGAAATCTGGAATACCTGACATCAGATTTTAAAGTCCCAATGATTTGTTTATCAAATAATCCCACCACACTTGCCCACTTCAAACACTGTAATGATATCAAAACATGCCGAGCTTTGATATGCAAATGCCGTGTAAGGGGATATAAAACATTCTGTTTTCCTTCCGTTCAACCACAATCGGGCTGCGACAAAGATGCTGCTTAGTCTCATTTTGAGCACAAAACGCTCCATTAAATTCTATTTAGAAATGGCTCCGGTGAACCCCTGTGACAGCACCTCCTACACTCGAGCCCACAAACGCTTCAAGTACCATCCTGTGTTGTGCCTTTGTAACGGTTTGCGTGTTTGTGTGTATGTCTTTTTTTAAGCCTTCTGTTCTCCTACAAGTTGCCCACATCTTTTCTGCGAGTCCTATACATCTAACACATGACTCTCTCTGTCAACAAGTCTACAAAACTAAATGATAAATACGTGGATTGTCATTGCGTTTTAAAACAACCTACATAACCTAACTTTTTTTTCTCGTCTGGTGCAGCAGAATGACAAACTTTGTCTTTGCCTGCAAAACAACATTACAAATCAACTTTAAAGCTTGTGTAGTATACCGTGTTCGAACGGCATCGTGAGCATGCGATCTGATGATCGCTGTCCACACGGAATCCTTTAACATGCACGCTGTTACATCACTGTTACATCATGTAAATACATCATCGCGTGCCAATCAGCCGTGTGCTGGAGACAGGATTGGAGACTTCAGCCACACATGATTGATTAGTTTGCTCAGATTGCCTTTCTTTCTACATTTTTTTTTTATTTTTACAGAGAAAACTCAAGTTGTATACTGCAATGATTAGAGGTTTTGGGCTGGAAATGGCAAACAATACAGATTAGAGGAAGTAGAGATGGTTGTGTTGTGACTTCCGGCACGTCCAGCCACTTAGCTGCACGCTCATCCTCTTTCTTTTGTTACGACGTATCATTCATTGATGTTAGCAACTTTATTGAGTGAATACTACTTGCAGTATTTAATTTTAACCTCACAAAATATAAAACTACATAAACATTACCTTATTATAGTTGTTTTTATTGCAAAAAGATTCAAAAAGGCCATAATTATTATATTCCATTTCTACCCATGAACTCCCCTTAAATCCTTAACACAGGACCTGGAAATCCTTGAAACCTTTGACCTTATGATGGAGCCAGAGAACAAATGAAAGACACTCCATTGATTCATTTCATCCTGAGGGGGACGTGAATGCTTGCACAATGTTTTATGACAGTCCATCCAACGATCCATCCAATGGAGTTTGTTCGATAGTAGTGAATGTGCGAGTCCTGACGGATACGTAGGAGGCTCACCAACATCAGTAGGAGAGGTGACCACATGAATTATCTGGTAACCATGAATCTATCGACTACTGTAGATGTTGACGGACAGTATTTCTCTGCAAAACGAAATAGGTCCCCTGTTGGTTCCCCAGTTACTCCGTGTCCTTCAGCGTGTGTTATGCATTCATGCATGTGTATTTATTTGTTTATTAGACTGGGACTTGCTGTACCAGAGTTAGCTTTAAGATAACATCTGTAGTCCCTGGGCAAGGAAACAGAGAATAACATCTTTATTAAGAAGACGTTAGAAGATGCATCTTCAACTAACCATAATACAGAACACATGGCAGCTTCATTACTTCAACAAACCAGTATTCCTACGCTGGAATATTGGCTGCCCCCAGGTTTTGTTGTGTGGTAATTTGATTAGACACTCATTTATTTTGGATTCTGCGCTGAGCGGTTGCCCGGTTTTGCAACGCAGCCTCGTGATGAACTGATACACTTCAGATGTTTCATTAAACCTGATGAACACAGCAGGCCTCCATCAAAGCTACTGTCATCAGTGCTTTTGTTTGTGAATTAGAGTTAACGTCCCCTTTGAGGGTGCTGAAACAATACTGTATCTGATGCCTCCCGTTCCACAACTGAGTCCCTTAGTCTTTAGAATAAATACTTTTAATCACTGATACACTGTAATTACAGGATAAAATGATAAACAACAGTGACAGGTCAACCAAACCTCTGTTTCACTATAAGTTATTTAACAACACACTGTACGACAGCCATTCCACGTTCATCCAGACACTCACGGGGACCTAACAATGTTTTTACTGGCCCACTGGGCTAATGTAGCATGTTTTTAAGTTTTTAATGAGATCAGTTCATCAGGAACAAGCGTAAACATGAGGAGGAAAATGGACGGAGGATGAAGCTGTTGCCAGACAAATAAATGAACAGCCAGGCAGGCGGGATGGCAGTAATCCAAAGACGGGCTGTCTGCTGGGGAAGTGAATGAGCTGAGCACAAACATAAACACACGTATGCCTCCCTCATATCAAGAGAGAGGGAGGGAGAGAGTGATAGCACAGCACGCCACTTCCTCCTTCATAATGGCTTTGTCTCTCTCATTTCACTTTGATTTTTTTTCAGAAGGCACAGAAGCCCTGAGCCCATGTGTCTTGAAACGGGAGAGTGATGGTGGAGCATAAAACATTAGCGCTGATATTGTGTGTGCGCGCACTCGAACATGGGCCTGCGTCAGTAGGCTTCTTGTGAAGCTTATTTTTGCATAATTTGTGCCAAGCTGCGTGTATGTGCAGTCATGTGCATCTGGCGGGTAAGCAGAATAAAGGACCCGCTGGGGTTCGGTGGGACAGGGGTGTTGGGGGGTAAATGATGTGTTTGGGAAAGGAGTAATGTTGGGGTTCTGTGGAGGGTTTAAGCTGGAAAGTGCTGGCAGAATATCACAACTGGCACAGCAAGGAGGACTCATTCCCCCGAAAGCTGTAAGATACACACAGCCAGGAAGACTATTATCTGGCTGGGGATGGCACTCGTTTACTGCTGGCTATCACTCACAGTGCTAGCGGGCAACATCTCAGAATAGCGAGTCATGATGTAAGGAAGGCAGGGACTCAACGAAGGAGCATGTTGATGGTTTCGCACACTTTAAGCGAGGATGTACGAGTCAAAAGGCAAAGCATCTCCTATATCATATTCTTACTTGGTCGATGGTGTTACGATATCCATAAATCGCTACCATGTTGGTGCTGTTGGTCTTTTTGGTGGATCTACCATGAACAAAATAAAATACCACGGGGGGATTGGCAGCCTTAACGTGCCACTGAGCATCGAACATTATGTGTCGCCAGGCAGACTGCTGCTGGGTTCATCTTGGCTTCTGTTCTTCAAAGTAAACAAGACAAAAAAAAAAGGCTTTCATCATTTCTTGCAAAGGCAAATTATGAAAAAAAGAGTCATTTTCCTACTTGGAAAATCCCTTTTGACAGCAGAACACTTCTTTGTTTTCACCCTTTCACCAGTCAGATGGGAAGAGTGCTTTTGATCATTGCGTATCAACCATCAAATCACCTGAGAGGAAAAGTGCATTGGTGGCCGAGGAGATTATCCACTGATTGTATAAAATATGGACGGAGCTTCTGGGGGCTGAAACGTGAAGCCTGCACTCTCTCCAATGGCCATCATCATCATCATTAGTTTCAAGTCTTCTTCATTTCAGCATGATGTTCATTTTGTAGATTATGGTCCCATTTGGATACCTTGTGATTGACAAGCTGTTGCCAGGTTCTCAGTCAGATCCAGTTAGGATGACTTTCCCGGCGTTTCATCCAACTATTGTCACTTCTAGCTCGAAAAAGAATTCCAGGCCTTTATTGTCGTGTAGTTAATGTAGTGAAATGTAGGTCTAGGAACTAAAAATACTTGGCCACATTTTGGTAAAGACCATGGTTCGGTTAAAATAAATATTTTGATGAAGAATCTTTGATTAAGTCACATTTCATACAATTTACTATATAGTTAAGCTCTACATGGTATTCTACATTTAAGCAAACTCGAGATCTAAGCCGGCGCCGTGGTCCAGGATACTGCCTGGAGAATTAACTTGCATGTCTTCAGATGGTGGGGGAAACCAAAGCACCTGGAGAAAACCACCCAAGCGCAGGGAGCAACAATGTTATTTCTGCTATCGTAACCAATTTAAGTTTAGTACGTTACATGAGCTAAAATACATCAACATTGACTTTTGATTCACTTGAGACGCAAACAGTGTCACCTGGATCAGAATTCCGGGTGTGTTGGAGCTGGAGCTACACGACACCCATCCATGACCTCAGCCTTCATTTTAACATCAAAATACCTGTGAAGTTAAAGCAAAAGCACTCAAAACCTGGGAGACCCACAAGGTGAGAACATTGCCACTTGATGCTGTCGTGGCTGGTAATTATGGGTCATATAAGCTGAACAAAAACGGCCATTTGTCTGGTGAGGACAGCCTTGTATTGATTATTCTATAGTACCTTACAAAGAGTTTAGGACTGAAGCCTTGTTATGTTTCTGAGTTAAACCGCAAGCTGAGAATATGGCTCTGTCCTTTTCTTTTAGAGCATCTCTACTTTATAGACACAAACAATCCACACGAGGAGACAACCAGGCTTTTTCACACAATACAGAATAAAAAGGTAAAAATGGTAGTTTGTTTTGTAATACTCAGTTGTACGGATGGATAAAGTAATAGAGAGCAACAATTTCAGTTTAAATGGCTGGCACAGGGTGAGCAGTTTTCTATTACCTTGTCTCCTCGGGCTGCTAAGTATATTGTAGCAGATCTTGAGTTGAGAGCAACAAAAAAAGGGTTTTGTGCAAAAAAAAACATTTCTAAATGACTCATGAAGGATCGTGAGAGAGAACACGCAGCGGAGAACGAGGGGGGGGGGAGGGAGGGACACTGCACCCACGAGCTGCCCACAGCCACAACGACAGTGACAGCTCAAGCTAGAGTTTGACACTTACACCATGGGTTAGTTATGTATGACTTCCCTTTGAGTCATACTGAGAAACCACGGTTAGGGAGTGTGGGAGGGAGATGCATCTGTTATTGATCACGCTGAAAACATCTCCATCTCAGCCAAACCCTGGTGGGAGAAAATAAAAAAAAGATCTGAACCCTCAAAGAAGTTTATGATACAGGTGATACAGGTATGTTATATTGATCATTCATTTGTGCGCGTCTATGCATCTTTGATGCATGAAAAGAATGCAGCAGTAAAATATATTTAAGGCATGTAACGCACAAAATGTATAATTTTAGGCGAAAAAGTTAAATATGAAAACAGTAAAATGCAAAACTTCGATGACTAATGAAAGGAGAGAAAAAAGACATATAGCTCAATTTGTTCCTTGGCTTCCCGTCAAGATTTGCAGGCGGATTATCCAAAAAGCTCACAAGTACAGGTCCTTCTCTTCCCTTCCCTTCCACCCAAATAGCTGCCAAATTGCAAAAAAAATAAAATAAATAAATAAATAAAAAATCAGCTTGAGTAATCCCCTGTGAAAAAACACTAATCTGCTCCCCAAAACCTGCTAATTGTCCATTTGGTTACAGAGCCGGGTAAACACAAAAGAGAGCTGCTCTCTCATCGCGCTCGGTTCACACCCACCAGAAGATGTCTTGAGAGAGATCAATGCAAAAAAAAAAAAGCCTGGAGTAGCTAAACAGCCATTATTCTCTGAGCACACATTCTAAATAAGGCTGAAACAGCAGCCGGTGTAAATAAGATGAAATGCCACCAGTCTAAGAACAACTCCCACATTGTGTAATGTGTCTCATATAGGAAATTATTTCAAGAAAGCACAAAAACTGTCTTTTTTTTTTGTTTTTTTTCTTAAAGAGTCTCTGTGAACAGGAAGCTTTGGGGTGTGAGCTCCAATTAGGCTGTCAGAATGGCAAAGAGCAGCTGGTACAGTAATGTTCTGGATGTAAGAGTTAGTAATTGCTGTAGCAAAGTGCCGCAAATGAAAAATGAGAGGCAACGGTGTACCACTCCTTCATTAATTAGCCCGAGATCTAGTTTGCAAGCTGGTTTGATGGCAAAGCGGAAAAAAAAATAACAACTGAGTAAGAAACACATATAGCGCTTTCTGTGGCGTTTTGTCATTGTGGCATATAGTTAAGATCCCCCAGCTCGCCAAAAACAAGGCGTGTTGGAGGTGCTGGAGCTGAAATGTGTGATGAGAGGGGAGGCAGGCACAGACTCCGCTCTGTGCAACATCCATCTACTGGAGAAAGATTTTAGGCTTCCTTAAAATACAAGCATCATATTTGAATCAACGTATACTTAAATGTAAAAACCCATCTAGTGGGTAATGTCACACAGCTGTGGAGGCATCAAGACACCAACTGAGAATGCAGCTTTTGTTTAGTAGTTATTTATTCGAATTGGATGCAAGATTTCAGACAGATATTATGAGGATGTTCGATGAATGATTAGAAGGGAGGGATGAAAAGGAGCGGAGGGGGGTTGAAGTTAGTCGTGGTGTGGCTGGAGCAACCCAGGAGTCGAGGCACATCTTGGAGAGCATATGGCTTCATCGTCCCCCTGTGGTTCCCATAATAGAGAAGAAGACGGAAAATGACTGAGATGTACTGTAAGCACTGAGCCAAACACGGGTCTTTGATGGTGGGAAGAAACCTGAGCACCAGGCAGAACCCGAGCAAGCACAGGTAGAACATGGCCTCACCTACACAAATCGGCGTTGTTTTGTTGGACAGAAAAAATGCACTATTATTTGCACTTATGTGCAAACAATGCTTTAATATGTACAGTACTGTATATTCACTGTGTGACAGTCTTGACTGGTGGATGAATTTTTAGACGTGTTGCATTCAAAACCCAAGTTAAAGGTCTAGTGTGTCTGACAAAGTGTCAGAAATGGAACATTATAATGACAGCAACTGAATATAATGTTCATAATTATGTTGTCGTTGGTGTATAATCACCAGAAAAGCCAATTATTGTTTGTTATGTTAGATTGCAAGCTATTTATATTGCAGGCTAATGGATAGACTTGCATTTTTATAGCACTTTTCCAGTCTACTTACCGCTCAAACCGCTTTACAACATTTATCACATTCACACATATACTGATGACGGGAATCGTGGGGGGTCGGGGATTCAAACCAGCAACCCGTCAATCAGTAGACAACTCGCTCTACCTCCTGAGCAACGGCCGCCGAAACACAGAGTCCGTGTTTCTGCAGTAGTCTGAAGGAAACACTGGCTTTAGAGAGTGCTGTTCTTACTAGGAGTCTGCCAACGGGGAGGTTGAAGCGAGGGGTGTTTAGTTGGTTGCGGTCGGCAACCTCATCCACACTTGTCCTCTAAGTAGATATATGTAAGTCATATCAGAAAAAGCTACTTATCAAATTAAAAGTCACATTTTTCATTATTCAGTCAAATGGTTCCCGTCAGTGTTTTACTGTTTGTTGTTTTCAGATTTGTATTACTGCTTGGTTAATGTGCGCTGCCTCACACTGCTGTAGATGTTTAAAGGGACGTTGGGTAATGTTTGGAGAAGAAATTCAAACCCAGGATTTTAATATTTGAAATATTAATGAGGTAATTTACAAACCCATGAATATTTATTTTTCCGTAAGCGAGTAAACAAGCTGATCTCAGAGGAAAATATGGTCCCCAGAACACCGTGTGAAGCTAGAAAGGTGGCAGGGTCCGCCTCATATAAACAAAGTCAAAGAGTATGAAACTGTGTTGTCCTTTAAAGTCAGCTTGTTTATTCAGTCATGTAAACAAAGATAGTTTGTTTATTTTGTTTATGTGTAAAAAAAAAAAAAAATCAGCCAATGAAAATCTTTCTCTTCTGATTAAAAATTCGTCCCCGAAACTACATAGTGCTCCTTTAATGTTGAGCTGATTTGAGGAGGGTTTTTAAATGGTTGATTTAGTGAAAGAAGACAGAGAATTTTGTTAACCCATATAAGAACACTTGATCCTTCAGTTTATCACAAATATTCAACACATGGCTTTCAGTGGACACGACGAATGGGATAAACTGAAAAGTAACTTACAAAGCTATCATACAAAAGTAGTAGAAACACACAGTCCAGTGCAATTGCTTTGAATTTACAGGACTTGGTACGTTCCACCACTTACTTTTAGTAACTCAACAGTATAATTAGACATCTCTAATGTGTTTATTTGCAGCTCTAAATGAATGTGCAGTAAGAAACTGCAGTACAAGTGAGGACAGCACCAGTAAGGCTTTGTAAGGCTTTGACGGAGAGCTTGGAGTTTGGTTTATTTGTGTAACCAATTAATAATAAAAAGTGTGAACCACACAAATTAAAATGAGGAATGGTTTGGATACGTGCACGAATCTGGGAGGAAGACTTGAGAAAGCTGCGAGGAAATATCGACGGAACAGAGAATAATGAGATGTGAAGAAGATACAGGTAAAGGTGAGAGAGACTGCAAGAGTGAGCTAACATGTCAGAGTGTCTGTGTGTGTGTGTGTGTGGGTGTGTGTGAGAATGTGTGTGTGTGTGAGAGAGAGTGCTACTTCATGGAGTCTCCGGTGGAAAGTTCTAATGTATGTGGTAAAACGTAGCGCCACCCTCTTTTCTCGTAGGTTGAGTGTTAAAAAAAACTTTAAAGCAATTAAAATGATTTTTTTTAACTGCAGGACTTTTTAAAACGCCTTCGCCTTGTGAGCAGCACTCCTGTTTCGCTAGGTGTTGCCTAGCAACTCAACTCGCTGGAATACTAAAAGGTGGATCGACAGAAACTATATTTTCTGTTCGGCAAAAACAGAAAGGAAAGGTAAAAGGTACTGTACGTTATCTAAGTACAAGAACAACTGGTGTTTCTTTTCAGTTGTCATTGTGTAAAGCTTTGTCCTCACCAGAATAACAGGGCTGGTGGATTATTCAAAGGATAAGTTCACCCTAAAATGAAACTTCAGTCATTATTTACTCTCCCTCATGCTGATAAAAAAAAAAAAAAAAAAAAATAGTCAGGTTTAGTTTTGTAGAGTGCAAAACATTTCTGGAGCATCACAGCAAAAAAGAAGTGTTGCAGCATTCTCATAAACAATGGAAGTAGATGGAGAATTGATTTTAAAGATGTGTTATATTATATTATTCCCCATGAACACACCTATTTTAACCCACGCGATAAGTAGTTGTGATGTCTTAATTTTACACACTTCATGTCATTGACGTACATCATTTACGTCACTTAAGTCATTTTGGCGATCGTGACAAACATCGTATTCGGTCACACGTTCTGAGGACGTGTTAGGAATAACACTGAGAACCGCCCGGTGCAGAGCAGCAGGAGGTTTGTCTCTCCACAACATTTAGTTTCATCTCTACAATCTTACAGCTGCTACAGTTTTTAATTTGTTGGTCCATCATGCATTTGATGAAGCTGATAAGCGGAACTTAAGCTGTTCAAGTGCTTCTTTTGCCATGCAGCTGATATTGACAAAGTGCCTCTTCATCTTCGGGTCCTTATCTTGAAGTTTCTAATCTCATTTTACCTTTATTTAGATACTTAAGTTTACATGGTGTGCTCATTTGCCTGACTGTTTGGCCTTGTACACTGTTGTCGACACTAAATGTGTTAAGTACACACAAATCTTTGAATTTTAAAAAATGTATTAATTGTACTACAATCACATGGATGCATCAATCCCTGAATCTTTGCTCTACATTTATAAATTACGATCCGAATTCGGGTTCACATGTTACATGATTTAGCAAATATCTTACATCATCAAAATAATCAATGCTTCTATGAGCACAGAAAAGCACATTCACATCAGAACAGCTGTGAATATTTATTTTATGTCTATCTGAGTGGGCCTCAGGACCAAGATGTCAGCTATGATAAATAGGTGGCAGGTGTTCAGTGTTAGTGCTGGATACAGAGTGTGAGATGTGTGTTGGCTTGACTCTTTTTGTCTTATTAAAGAGTCACCTTTGAGTTGAAGCGGTCGTTCTCCGTGACCTTTAGTCGTTCCCAGCAGGGGAAGCTATGCGGTTTAATTTGCCATGCCTAGAATGTGATAGGGATGAATTACGTTACATAAGCGATGTGCTCAGCCCGGTGGCTTTGTCTTAGGTGACGTCTCATTTTACGCGCTTGCTTATGCTAAAGAAGACTGTGGTTTGTGGAGACGGATGGACTCCAAACCACGGAAGAGGTATCAGACATCCAACCGGGGAGTTGATCAGTCTCCCTAACCGCTTTATTGACCAGTGTCCTAGAGACGGTAGACATGTAGCTGTGGAAAAATAAAGAAAAACAAGCCACCGATCCCGTGAAACACAGCTGGCGGAAAGTTTGTTTGAGCAGAATAACTTTCAGGGTTCGTACGGTTGCTTGAATTCCTTGAAAGTGCTTGAATTTCACTGTTGTGTTTTCAAGGTCTGAAAAGTGCTTGGATTTTAGTTTAAGTGCTTGAAAGTGCTTGACATAATAACTCTGTGTCTTGGCAACATTGGGATCAGACCGGATAGTTTTCTTATTACAAGGAGAAATAAAATCAGTGTGCATGTGTGAATCATCACACATGCAGCCTGGTAGCAATAGAGAAGGACGGCTGAGGAGAAGGTGAATTTGATGCAATTTGGACTGATGACATGTTTGATATTAATAAACTTTGATAAATAAGCGAAAAGCTTATAAAAGTTTATGTCAGAAAAGAAAATTACAGGGTGCTCTCAGGTCTCTCTTTGTCCCGGTGCAAGTGTACCTGAAGAACGCCAAGTGGCTTCCCTTTTGTTGGATAAAAAACTTTGTGTTCTCCTTTAATTTCTAAAGTTTTTGCTATCATGAAACATAATTTTAGATGTTTACAGCATAATACAATGTACATTATTGTGATAAAAAGTGAAAAAATAATCATGAGTATATATATTCCTGAAGATATGTATTTTATCCCAGCGATAAGGTGCTGGAAAATTGTGTAAATTACCCTTAAAAGTGCTTGAAAAGTGCTTGAATTTGACCTTGAAAAATGTGTACGAACCCTGAACTTTGGGGGACACTGTATTTGCCTTAAATGTGTGTTTTGATCCAAGTATCATCAAGCATACCGACGCTTTCGTTGACCTTTAGCGATATTTTCATCCCAACAACCGATTGAATTGCTTTGCGTATGTTGAACTGGGTTTTACTCACATACCGCCTGTCAAAACAAAGTGACAACGTGCCGAAAGGAACGAGGCGAAGAAAACAAGAAAATATGCGATGCAGTTGTTATTCACCGCGGCGTCGGAATGCTAAACTTAGACGTCCCTCTCCCAGCCTGTGCTTCTCTGCGTTTCCAACAAATCGTTTATGATAAGAGCTCTGCCACGAGGTAAGTAACTTAACAGATGTCTTCTAAATGGCAAAGTGAGAATGCATTCGGCGATTAATTACTTCATTAGCCCGCTGCTGTTCTCATCATTACATCAATAGTGCTCATTAAATGATCTTGACCTCCAGATGGACATTTTCTGTCTTTGCCTGTCACTTTTTTTTCCCCTCCCTCAGCCTCCGTCTCAGTCCGCCCACCACGACTCCAGCTGCACGTCAAAGTTAAAAAACTCACTCACGGCGCCGGACGGAGCGATGACAGCTCATTACGACTTTTCAAAGTTCAGTTCTGTGTGATCTATTAATCTGTTCTGTGCCTCTGCCCGTCCACGCTCATTTCTCTTTTCATTAAGGAGAACAATAGCCCCAACGCCACAGAATTCATTACATGCAATCAAAATGGGATCCTCAGGGCCCATTTAATTCACTTTGGTTATTAACAGTACTGCTATTATTAACATGTTTAAGTGGAAGGCTGCTGTGTTGTGGAATTGAAATGTTAATCCAGCCTTTTGGCAGGTGCTATTCTCACACTTCACACGGACCGAAACTTGGAAACGAGTCTCAGAAAACACATTGATTTAAGCAACATTATGTAACTTTTTCGCCTTAAAATATCAGCTTCAAATCATTGTGATGGTACAGTGTCTTGTAATAGGGTGAATGGTAAAAAGAGCGCCAGTTTCTACATAATGTTGCTTTAACACAACAAACTTAGATTAGCCTTTTAGATGGCTGCTGAAAATGACCATCTGTACATATGTATTTTGCTAAAAATCTGCCATTTCCGGCTTTACATTTGAACATTTTGCAATTTTTTTTCTCCATCAAAATAGTCGCCAATTCATTTTCAGTCAGTCCATCAACTGCTTTCGCTAATTTGTCCCGTTGATTGTGAGTCTTGTTCATTATGGCCCCCCTGCCCCGCTCCAACACGCCTGATTCTAATGATCAGCTCGTCATTAAGCTCTGCTGAAGCCTGATAACGACCCATTCGATCTGAATCAGCTGGGTTAGAGCAGGGAAACGTCTAAAACATGCAGAGCGGGGGGCCTCCGGGACCCTGATTATGAAACAATGCTGTATTTTATTGTTAGCACCTGCATTGCATCTGACAACATTACATGTTACAGACCTGCGTGTCCACTCAGAAACTGCGGGGGCCATTTTGTACATACCGTTGCCGTTTTCTGCCATATAATTATGATATTTGTGAAGGCACATATCGAGCAGAATGAAGATTATTGTCACTCGGGAAACTAAAGTAACATCACTTACGCAAACAAATTAAAACAGTAAAAAAGTACATAGGGTCTGGAAAATATCTAATTGGGTTAATACCACTAACTCATGTTAAATAAGTGACGTTAGTCCGTCATGTAATGTACCTGACGCCTCATGTAACGTACGCCAAATTAGTTTAATCTTTCAGGTACGTTCACTTAATTACGTTGCATTCATTAAAAACAAATCACTCCTGAAGTGTTGGCCCGCTGACCAGGCTGCTGTGTTTGATCCATGTGGAGGGAGAACACACTAACAGAGGAGGAGGTTGAAGAAAAGGGCGCCAGGTTCTGGAAAGCCGTCCATTGGCCTTGTAGCTTTGCAGGCCTATGGCTCTGTTTGACTCTCTTCAAATGATCAAAAACAGTTACAGCAGAACCATAGAGAGTTAGCCTCTAAAGGGTACCGTTTCTCACCACTTCGGCAATGTCAAGAAATCAAAAGCTAATTGCTACCGTTGCTAAGCTATGATGGCTCTTCAGGCAGAGAAATAGCGAAACTATTTCGAGAAGCGTTAACTGTTTTCTTTACATAACTCCTAATGTCTTTCCCCCCCCCTCTTTACTAAAGTTTGAAATTGTGGAACACAAGAGCAAATCGTTTAACCCCGACAGCACTGTGATGCAGGAATCTGTCTGAACTGAGCAGCTTTTAAAGTGTGTGAATGCGTTTATTCGCGGCTGTGTCCGACCCCTCGGCCCTCAGCCTGTTTCTTGTAATTAATTTGACCTTTAGCGACAGCACTAAGTTGTTCTTCAGTCGCACGTCTTTAAACTCACATTTTATCCCAACATGTTTTCAGTCCCTTGTTTCCATTCAACTCCAGTGAGAGCCACTGGAGTCCATGAAGTTCCCAGAGTGTGAAATTCAACTTGCACACATGAGAGTAATCCAGTACAGTGAACATCACATCTCTTTGAAAGCCATACTGTAGCTTATCCAAGATTTATTGTCTTACATGAATGCAATCAGCTGGTTTGATTGCATTTATTATTTTCCAGGGACTTAAACTAGAGAAGGTTTGACTTTTTTGGGCGGAGGTCTTATAAAGTTTGTCCGTCTCTTAATATGATTTAAATTACACGACTCAAACAATAAGCCTGTCTTTTCTAACTTCTGGGTTTATCTTGATAATAAAAAGAGCCATGAGTGCTGATGCCAACAACAGCATTAGACCCAGAGATCATTGTGTGGACTGCATGCACGTCAGTAACCAGGTTATACTGTTGGCTCTGTACTGTAGTTGGACCTCGCCAGCTTTTGGATGCATGCCCATTTTACTGACCGTGTCTACATGTAGCCGGGTTTCTAATCAGCTTTTCCCGCGACAGCGCGTGCATGAGAAAGACTTCAGACGGGGGAAGAATCGCTGTGGCAGCAGAGCAGCAGGATGAAAGGAACCGTCATTACAGAAATGCTTTCTTCATCTTCAAAATAATTCAATTCAAACTCCGACTACCACTGAGGTGCCTGAAGTGGGCCGTTATGCTCATTTTCAGGTTATATACTTTTATTTTGGTAGCTACTGGAACAGGTTTACATGCTCTAATGCTCATAAAACATTATTTTTCTCATACTGTCCACTGCTGCTGCCCTGTATTCACCATCTGTCTGACCAGCAAGACCAGCATATGTTGTGCTTTGGTGCTGGTCTGTGCTGGTTTTTCCAGCAGGGTTAGTTCGCTGACACCATACAAAGACGGTTACGTCAGTGGCCTGTTTGGCAGTGCGGCCATGTGCATCATATTCCTTCTATAACATGTGCGATTGGGAAGTTTGTGGTTTAGCAGCAGTTCTTGTGGTTATGGTCACAGTAGCAGTGCATCTAACTGAAAGCTAAATATTTGCTGACAGAGCCAACACGGTTAGTAGTGCTTGTTCAGGCAGGCATGAGGTGACCAATCGGAGCAGACTGGGCTTACCGGAGACAGACGGCTTAAAGAGACAGGACCTAAAACAGAGCATGTCAGACAAATGGTAAATACAGGGCAGCAGCAGTGGACAGTATGAGAAAAATAATGTTTTATCAGCATTGCAAGACCAGCATATGTTGTGTGTTGGTGCTGGTCTATTCTGTTTTTTCCAGCAGGGAACTGTTAGGTGCTGCAAGCAAGTTATCATTTATTTGTGTTGCTCCATTGTTACCTTCAGGGCATGTCAATCAAGTAAACTTACATACGGCAGCAACACATAAATATAAGCCGCTGGGATCAAAAGCAAAACGGGCTTCATGTAACAACATAGCTAACGCTAGCTGAGATAGTGCTGCAGCAACAATATCGTTGTAAACACAAAGCACACCAGAGAGAAACACAGACATCAAATCTACGTATTTATTTAGCTTCACATGAGGCTGTACATTACAACATTAGTCCAACATCGCCCCAGACGGGGAGCAGCCACATTAGCAGAGCGACATGCTAACGGCTGATTTAACAGGGCGGCCTACAAAAAAAACAGCAAAGCAAAAGTCAAAGCTTCCATGTTTGAAGTCAGTTCACAGACAGCTGGTATCAATCTGATCTTCAACCTACATCTTTCTCTAGTTACTGGACCCATAAGTCAGTTAAACGCACAATTCAATAGTTTTCCTGTCGTTGTGAAGACATTTCCACCATCTTAAGTTCTTGGCATCCTCTGCTCCAAGTGCATAAAGACTTTTGTGCTGATTCATGCAGCCAACCACAGAGCAGCTCCCGCGCTTAGCTTTACTTAACCCTCGTCTAGTTAAAAATATCCTGTGTTTTCACGCTTATAGATGTTAAAACGCTGTGTTCTATGCAAATCTGGTATCTGATCGACTCTATATGTGGCTCAAGTGGCTGTTATTTTTTTTTCTAAGCAAATACTGAGTGAACAGTTTTCATCCACACATTAAAAGGTTTTTTGGCCCTCTGTACAACATTAAAGCAACACAAGTCTGGTCCTCACAGTAATGGATTGAAAACAGTCCAAATTAGACTTGATAATTAGGAGTTTAATAAAGTCGTGTTGAAAGGACTACTCCCGCGAGGATCTATGTCATGTAAGTATCTCAAGTGTTGTACCACATGGGGCTAGAATCTACATTTTTTAATTATGGCATGTGACCTCCTTGTGTAAAATTAATGAGAAAAAGGAGTTCAGACAGGCTGTAAATTAACATACCTGGTCCAGTAAAAGGCTCAAAGTTTTCTTGTTACATCACTGAAGTCGGTCATTATTTATTCAAAGTGCATTGTATAACATCTCCCAAATTGGACTGAGGCAGGTTTATCGAAAATAATCCTGCGAGTGTGACACTGTGAACCGTTCTCGCAGCACACACTGTAAACACACACACACACACACACACACACACACGTCTGAAAATAACGTTTCATCTGTCTCTGATGTTTCTGGGGCGGACATCCAGCAGTCATGTGGACATGCTCCTCCATATGCATGGCGATGAATCAGCACAGCGTTGTGTGAGTCGCGGCGGATCTGGCCAGATGGATGGTCAGCTGAACTTACGCAGACGGGCCATTTAAGCACAGATAGATGGATAGACCGCTGGATCTAAAGAGAGACAAGTTAAACAAAATGAAACCGTTCGCTCTGTACATCTGAATGAGTCTGTCTGCCGATGTCTCATGAGGATTTGGAACACACAGCCAGGTCGAAGAGGGACGTTTCCTGTGTTCTCGACTGCGGGGCACGCACGGCCTATTATTCAAAACAGTGCTCTGATGCAACTGATACGATTTCTTAATAAAGCTGCCGGAGCTGTGAAGTGATGGAAACAAACCGACAGCGCTGTCATGGTTGACCAGCTCATGAACTTTGCGCTGGGCTGTAACACTGGAGCGAAAATCAGAGCTGTGTGCTCCAGAGAATCACCGAAAGCCGCGACTCAGCGCATTCAGCTGCAGCTTTGATTCACTGAAAGGGCGAGAACACTGAGGGCGCGCGAGGACGTATGTGTAAGTGTGCATCTGATTTGAAGACACGAGCAGCAAATACTCCCCAATATAATATCGGCTAATCCAATTCTTATTGTTAACACCGTGGCAAAAAGTGAATTACATGCACATTAGGCAGACACAACACAACAGGCATCTCTCTGGAGGTCTGTGTCTCACCACCTGATGAATGTTGGTGGAAATTTGATTGAGCCTCAGCTCCTCTCGTGAAAACGGATCAGGATCTCTGCTTTGATAGATGCTGAAATCTCATTTACTGCGGCTCTCTGTGTGCAGGTGTGTTACACGCAGCTCCTCTGAGGCCGCACACTGGAAACAGCGTCTTTGGTTTTACCAGAGGGGGAGCTAGGCTTGCAGAGGATGGTCGTAGGTGTTACACAGTGTTTTTGCATTACTTGCAGACATTATGATGCTTTTACTTAGTCGGATGCTACAAAAACAAACTTAAACTGTTTGCTTTGTGCATTACTTATTAGATATATATTTCAAGGGAAGTTGTCTGAAAAAGATAATGGAGAGGAGTTTTGTCAAAGCAAACTTCTCTATTTGGCAATATTTTGGACTTGGAACTGAAGTCTAACAGAGAGCCTAATAACATTCATGACAGAAAAGGAGTTGGTTACCTCAACGACAAGTTGCAGGTGTGCAGCTCCTCCTGGTACCATTACTGCTGCAGACTGTATAAAACTACTCCCCGACATTTCAGAATAACAAATATGGAAAATGACTGTAGTATATGTTCGGTTTGCATTAGCAGGTAATTAATCCAGAGCTCCACAGATAGTGAGCATCTTTTCTGAAGCGTATTGTTAATTTTCAGACTGGACCAAAGTCATTGCCCAACATTACATTTCACTATTTCTTGTAAGTAACTGTTTCATTCGCCACTCGCCTGTTCATCACTAATACTTATCTGTTTTGTCTTGTAGCAACATTTCTATTAAAGATTTGTGTTGTTTACTGATCATAAACAACAGTTTTATGATCACAGCGTTAGCTGTGAGCTATCTATATTCAACAATCTGTGCACTGTTCACTTGTGATAATTATATGAGACACTAATTTATGGCTGCAGGTTAAAAGAAACGAGAACAGCGTGGCTATAAAGAGTGCACAGGTTAGTGATTGGATGAGACGAATGAGAGGGATTAATTAGGCTCACTGATTGATGATTCAAACCAAAGTTCATTTGGCTAATTGAATAATAAAGCAAAGCAGGAGAAGGAATAATTAGCTATATGGGTTTACCTTAGCGTAAGAGGTGGAGAATGAGAGGACAAAAAGTGTATGTGAAATAGTTTCTGGAAGCTTGTATTTGCGTGTTAATTGAGTAATTCCTGAAAGACTGTGATTCAAGGACTATAATGTTGCTAGATATTACATTAAAGAATCACTGGGTAATGATTAGTTCATAAATATCTGTGAAACAATCTTTCCTCATAAGGTGAGAACCACTGATGACTCATTAATCACTGATAGTTACCCAATAGAGTCACCAAATACTAATTATTTAATCATTAGTTACTCTTATTAAATTAATCAACGTCCCCCTTGATATTTTTTTTTATGTGTGTGCCTTATTGCAAAGTTGTTACCGAAAGAGTAAATGTACACACTATTGTGATATTGCTACTACATGTGGTATCTTTTACTTTGATTTACAGCCTATTTAGATTAAAGAGAACATGTAGAGTGTCCACCATCCATCAGTCCTGGGCCATACGTCTTCATATCAACTAACCAATGGAGCACTTGATGCATGTGGACACTTAAACCACCCAGTGACGAATGACATCACTTGCAACATAAAATCAATCAAGTTGTTCCCATGTTTTTTTGCCGTTTCCTGTATTTTCAAGTTTCCAAAGTTAATATTTTTTCCAGCTAACAAGATGCAATTCTTGATTTCTGCTGAGTTTCACTTACAGCACGCCTTGCTAGGTATGCATCATCTTTGCCTCAATATTTTTGCCTGCGGTACATCTTCAGAGCAGCTGGAACTGAGTTAGATTCACCACGAGCGGTAGAGCAGTGTATAAGGCTCCAGGCAAGCCACAGGTTTCCTGACAGTTATGAGGCTCTAATAGCCCATGTGCAACAAAGGAGGAAGTTGGCAATCGTAGAGGAAGAGATGGAGGGGGAGGCAGGAGAGGGAGAGAGAGGGTGGAAACAGAGGGACAGGGGCAGTATAATGAGAGGAGAGACAGCAGGAGTGCTCATGATAACGGCCTGGAGGAGACACTTTGAGGTACTCAAGTCTCCACATGGTTCTCTGCATGCACTTTCTTCTTCATCATCCTATCCTGATTATTTTATGCATCTGCTGATATCTTGAAAATGTTCATGACATCATATTTTACAATCACATAAAGAAAAATTATTAATAAATCCGATAACACCAGGGTAGTTGTTTGATATTTCTATAAATAATTGTAAAGATAATGTGGAGTGGACTTTTTAGTGTGACACTGACACATGTTTTCAGATTCTTTCCTCATCATCCACAGCTTACCCATAAAAATCACCACAACCTGCACAATATGAGAAAACAAATATTGAGTTGAGCCCCTTTTCGCTGTTGTCTCCTTCCCCGTGGTGCTAGCTAACCTTGCACTCACAACAAACTTGCCACCAGTAAATTTAAGTCTAACTAGCGGCTAGTTGGAGCTTCATTATGGTCAGTTTATCCTGATAGGGCAGATGTTAGAATTTAAATAGGTAAACAAAGATTAGATGAGTTAAATAAACACATAAGTTACATTACAATAGTATGGACAGAACAACAAAAATAAAAAAAAACATCTGCTACCTTCCAAGTTATTAGATACCTACCAAGTAGCCTATAGTGGGATGTTAAAGACTGTTAGGAGGCGGACAGCTTCAGAATACGGGCTTTTGTGGAATCTTGTTGCTCTTGTCTTAATACTCTTGAGTCTTTTTGTGAGAGGGGAGAATATTATACAAACTTCATGGCCTTTCATTTATTCCAGCCTCATAGAATTCCACCTAAATGGATAAAAGCTCACACCCAGTAAGTTTTGATGCAGTTATTCAATTTCTCTCATTCTGCGTGGTGCATGTAAATAAAATTACTCGAAAACATAAATTTTAAACTTCGCCCACACAACAGGTTTTAAGACAGCTGATCTTCCACTCCCTAAGAGTTCCTGGAGATAGCCGAAAAAAAAAAAAAAAACAAGATCAGAGACAGATCGGCGCACACTCCTGTGAGCGATAACCGGTACGTGGAACTGTTCATAATCCCGACAGACTTGTCATCGCCGCCCACTGGATGGAGTTGCAGTCGGGTCAGGGTGGCAGGAAACAAGATCCAGCCAATGAGAGGAGGCACTCGCATCTTTTCTCTCTCTCTCTGTCTGAACCCGGTCTTATCATGCATCTACTCGTAACCGTGTCGTCCTCGCTGAACCACAGTATGAGCAGTTTCACGTTATCAGCGAGAAAATAATCCTTGCTGCCCACGCATCCGACTGATACATTCTCTCACTCATTTTCCTTTTTCTTTAACTTCCTGGTTTTCTTGCTGCAAGCCAGTGCACAAACGACTTGGTATGCTTGGACCGTCTTATCCCAGTGGCACATCTCACCTGTGTAAAAAGGCGTTACTGGTCAGAACTCACCCCAACCAATGAAACTTAGAACTTTTTGCAGGTATTTGATCATAAACCTAGTGGATTAATTGGCTGTGCCCCAGTAACCATTATATGATTTCGAGGAGATCATTTCAAATAAATGAATCAGCAATTTGAAATATGTCCCATCGATAGAAGGAAGAAAATTAACTCACATATTATCACTAATTAGATTTTTCTCAATGCAATGCCATACATTGGGATGGCTACTACTTGACTTGATGAATATGACAGGTGCTAACTGAATCTCCTTCTGCGCCAAAGCATGCTGTAATACCGTTCCACTTTCGCGTCTTAATGGACACAAACATAAAGGTGGGGATGTGTCGTGAAATGGCCAACGAAAATAAAAGTGTCACCCAGACCGCGCGTATTACCTTTTGGAAGAATAAGTGAAATAATGAATCATCCCAGAGTGGTGTAACTCCATTTTATTTCCATTAACGGAGTCCTTCCTTAGCCAGAGACTCCATATCAATTTATTGGATTGTTTAATGTAATCATGCATAATGCAGAAGGATTAATTGGAAATGGCTGCACCAAGAAGGGACCAATGCATTAAGGAGCTACTTAGAATCAAAAGAGGATTTGTTAAATGGTCCTTCAGTCTTGAGATACAGGCAAATTAATTCAATGGTGGACGAGAGAGACACTTTTTAGAGAGTGCATTACCTTATTATAGAATGAATACCTCCACTGTTTTTTGTATTTTTTTCCCCCTCTTTTGTTGCTCAGAAATAAATGGAATGGAAGTTGTGAAAGGTGTCTGGGAAAGCAAAAGCATAAACGCTGAATGCATCCTTAGCTCAGGCGGTGTTAAAATCAGTGTTTTGTGTCGAGAGCGCTGCACAACAATGCCGGCAAAAAAAAAATCTAATCAAAGTCTGAACAGAAGTGACATTCATGGTGCAATTTGAGTTTCTATTTTCTAAATCTGGAAATGATGGGAGGAAATCGACAAAAGAAGGTGAAACCCTGGCACCCTGTTTTCAACTACAGTCATTACATTTCTCCTTTCTTTCTTTTGGCAGTGTGTGAAAATGGGAGCAGATTTCAGCCAGACAGTGGTGTTTAGTGGTCAAAAAGGTGATCTGGGACACATGCAGCAGATGTCAGAAGGTAAATGAAGCCCTCTCTAACTTCATCAATAGGTTTATAAAAGTGATCAACTGAGATTGCGTTTTATACTGATGTTATGCAGCATATGGCTCAGCAGTAGCATCCGTCATCTCCCGGGCCGCATTGCTTTTTTATGTCCAAATCATTACAAAATCCCCTCCAGGTGGGAACATTAGCGAGCCATCCTTTGTTTGAAATGCATTATATTTTCGACCTCAGTGTCAGGTACGTTCAGCTGTGTTATTTTCACTCAGGTTGGATTCCATTATCATATCACAGCCAGCAGACTGACAGGCAGGACATGTCCTGCCCCGGGGTGAGGCACTAATCTCAGAATAACAAAACCTGTCCAGTGGAAGAGACGTTACAAAAATCTGTTGGTTAAATACTGAAAAATATTACTTTTCGCAACATCTGCCTCCCTTTACTTTGTTTCTGCATCTGGCCGTCATAGGAATACAAAGAAATACCCTTCCTCACAACTCCCATTAACATTATTCTGGCAGTAGCCAACTTAATGACTTGCTCCCTCATTAGTTTGAGTCCATTTGCCAGTGAAGTAACAACTCAGGCCTGAAAAAGGTCGGGCCATTGTTAACACTCCAGTTGGACACACTTGTTTTTGTTCCATGCTCAAACCCCACAGCCTGTTCTCGGGGAATTTCGGTTCGGTGCATATCTCAAAGCAAAACTGCAGACGGCATCTCTTAAGTCGAAATTAAGTGGAGCTCAGAGTCATAGTCACACGAAGAGGGAGAGTTATGGAAGGGACAGTATTTTTTCTCTAGCGGAGTCTGACACCCAGACAATTATTTGCAAGTGAAATAGGGCATGTCGGAGGGAATTTCACAAAGACAAATTATGGCAAAATTAATTACAAAGGTTAAGGGCACAAAGAGAAAAACAAAAGCCTGCATCGCAGAGGAAGAGAATCTGATTACAATGATTAATTTGGGAGATTTGAGGTGCTTATGTATGGTAATTTGAGGTTAATTACTTTTATGTTTTATCAAGAAAAATAACACACTGTAGCCACAACAATAGAACAAAGGTGAACATAAGAGCAAAGGTACCATTACTTGTGATTTTTGATGGACGTTTATGATATAGTAGATAACATATTAGAATGGATCTGTTGCCAAAAACACGGCTGCAGAGATGCAAAACAATTCTTAGTTTCACTCGGCAACAAGAGTTTACAGCTACTGGTAGAAGCTCTGTGTGTGGAGGGCTGATATGGCCATAATCAGAATTTAAGGATTTCAGGATCAGGATATCTGCCAATACAACCCCCCTACCACCAGTAACTGTGTGTAAGAATTAACAGACAAACAAACGACTGCTGCAACATGTTAAATGAAAACCAGTCAAACTCCTTCTATCCAGACACATTGTGGCGGATCTCAGAACATCAGAACAACATGTGACATTTTTAAGATTATGGAGCTCTGATATTAAAAGATTTACTCACACACTCACACACACAAAAAACACAAACACACGCATTCACGTCAATATTGCCAAACAGGGCACTAAACTTCTCCACTATCTAAGAGAGGACCACTGTTGCTGGCTATTTTGAAGAAACGCAACTAGAATACAAAAAGCTCCTTTTAAGGTCTTTTATCATAAAATCACTTAAAATCAATTCTACAGTGTTATGCGACAAGGTCTGCTGTTATATAGGTTCACGAGTGCACACACACACACACACACACACACAGAAGAATCAGTAACAAATGTCTTTATATAAATAAAGATTATGATTTACATTATGTCCACTCAAAAACGGCATTGAAAAATATGGGAATTGTGATAACCAACCATGACATTATGAAATATAATTACAGTATGTTGGCTTGTTCAGTCACTTTATTACGGATGATTAATACAAGTGTGTGAGAGCAAATGTGAACGATGACTAAGCCAACGTGAAATATGAGGAAGCTGATTCCTATATACACATCTCTATAAGGGGCGAAACTTATATTATTGATAAGAGGATCTTGTGGCATTGATTTTTCTCAAACCCACATGATTAATGCTATTGACTCCAAGCAGACCGTGTCTGGCCCATTGTAGGCAGACGTTATACAGATTTACTGCTGTAATAAATGGAAGAGTCAATATAGTATCACAATTAGGTTTTCTGAGACTCGAGGCAGATTTTGGAAACATAATGTCTTGTAGTCTGGCTCTCTTGGGTTTATGACTCGAAGTAACCAAGAAATGCTTTGATGCTCCTTCAGAGACTCCTCCCTGGCTAATGTATCCCATCAGATGTTGTTTGGTTCCCCTCTCTCATACCCACAATGCATTCAAAGAGCGAGAGCGGCCTTTTTTCTTTGTTTATTTTTTTTTTTTTACTGAGGAGGACATCTTTCATTATGTATTTACCTGGCTTCTGATGCTTGTGTCCATCTAATTGACACTGATGTGCTTACTGCCTTCAGTTCCAGAAGAAAATCCAGGTGACACAAAACGATTTTGACTCCATGCGATGTGAGCATGTAACTCTGAGTGGGAGAGTTGCAAGGGAGAATATTTAAATTACCTCTCACCTCCTCACACACTTAGCAGATGTGTGACATCCATTAGTTGACTTAAATATAAAGAACCTTAATAATATACTGGCATAGAGAAACATAACAAAGAAAAGGATTTTAAGGCAGTCCCAGTTGATGACATTTTCAATAATTACAAATTACATGATTGAACAAATGACATGGATCCTTTGTGGCTTGGCTGTACAGTTTAAGCTAAAAATAAATGTGTGGACTGTTTGTAGTCCCGTCTTGGCCCCCGCTGTTCACACTGTACAGTCATAACTGCAATCCCAAACCAAGGAGCTGATTGGTGATTTTTAGAAAACAGGAGGCAAAGACACATACTCCTGTCTACATCAGTAGAGCAAAAGTTGAGGCAGGTGAATAGTTTGAGGTTCCTGGGAATCGACATCACATGAACCTGTCATGGTCTTCACACATCACCACCCCGGTAAAGAAAAAGCGCAGAAAAGGCTCTACTTCTGATAGAAAACCTGATCGCGGTTAAGTCCCTGTGCCAAGTTCTTGTTAACTTCAACAGAGATCTGACAGGAAACATCAGAGACCGGTTCGTGCACGGCCCAGAACAGCAAGGCTCGACGGCGGGTGATTCATTGTACAACTCTGTGTTGATAAATGAACCTTGAAATAGGTGTCGGACCCAAATGATAAATAAACCTGTTGAACTTTTAATTTAAGAAAAGATGCTGCTGCCTGATTACATCATTGTTAAACTTCGGTTGACCCTCTAAAGAACAAACGTCCGAAGTCGCATTGGAATCTGCTTTGATCCTGAACCGTTTTTCGACAGGAGGACAGCTCTTAGATTTTCTTTTTGGGATCAAGAAGTGGGTTCATCAACCTGACTGCAGCAGCGATCCATGGAGGTGGCCTCCCTTATCAGGTGTTTCTGTGTTGACTGTTGACTGGAGCTGAGGGGAAATGTACTTCATAAACTTCAAAACTGTTGGACAAATGGCTGAGGCAAACTTCCCTTTTCTGGATGGAGGCTCAGTGGTCCACATAGAGAGACCTCACAGCAGGAGGGTCCTGGCTTTAAATCATTCTGTGCATGAGTTTGCATCCTCTCCTCTTGTCTGCAGAAGTCTCATTCCACAGTCCAGAAACAAATTGCACAGGTTCAGTGAACTTGAAGGATTGAATTGCCTGTTGGATTGAATGTATTTATGTTTCTATATGTGTATTAGCCCTGAGATAAAAAACCTTTTAATGGATTATATAACACCTCGCCACACTCTGCACCATCCAGTCAACAATAAAATTTCCTAGAGAAGCCTCTTTCCATTCTCATTAAACCGTTGTACTCGTACTTCACGTGTACTTGAGCTGTACCGTGAGCTGTTACTTGGTAGAGTAAGCAGGTGCACTTGGAGACACCCACACAGCCTGATTAAAAGTGGACCCCGTACATTATTGTGATGGCATTAATTTGAACGTGTGCTGTGGGAAGTTTGTCAGGTTACTGCTGAGAATTGACTTTCAAACATATTGCCATGTGACATGGTGCTAAATGGGGCTATGGATTGTTGATATAGCATCGGTTTAACACAACTCTGAACAGCGTAATACATTTAGACATTGTCATTCACATATCTTTTTTAAAATAGACTTCACAATGAAAGTGAAATGCGTGTCAGGATCAGGGATTCCTCTGGCTCGTGGCACTTTTATTAACTTTGATGCAGCTGGCAACCGGTGGGAAGCCAGTGAGGGATTCTAGTATACCTGGCTGCAATGCCTGTGCAGAGGGGGTTGGGATCTGAGGGTCATTAGCCTCTGCATTACCTGAATCTCAGGTCCAAAGAAGCAGCTGGTGTCCCCGTGTGTGTCAGCAAAATACAACCCACTTGCCAGAATAAATGTGGGCAAATGTTTTCATCCAGCAATTTAAAAAGTCTGTATGTACTTGATTGTTGAAGTGAAATCCATGTGGTCTTGCAGCAGTGGAAGTAATATTTTGGAATGATAAGACTAAGAATGTGATGCACAAACAGAAGGAAATGGTGACTGGTGCAATTTTTTTTCCACTGACAGTGAGGTTTCTTTTGTTTGTTATTATTTCAAAATGTATTTTTGTTCACAATGTAGCATAATCAAGGAATATATATGAAGGCATGGATAGTATGTTTGCTGTGTCCATTTGGATTTGAATGCATCAGAGACTCGAGAGGCGTATGTGGCAACATCACTGCTATTAGTGTGGGTGGTTTTGCATTGTTAGGCCAACATTATTTCTAGCCCCCATGATACCTTGCGCTAATTATGTGCGTGACTTCTGCTGTGCCCAGCCATCTATTCAGAACCAGCGTTTTTCCATGCTACCAGGATGCTAATCGTCGTTCTTTGGCCGATTGGTACGCCGTATCGTTCCTTCATGAAGATTTACGTAATGCTTCTGAGGCTTTACATGCTACCAGTGCATCAGTAATGAAGATGCTAATGCTAGTTCTGCTGAGAACTGTAAGTATCAACCATAATCTTTTCCCTAGTAACCTTTGCAGTGAGCCCCCCAGGAAACTTGTCACTTGTGTAATTTCTTCTGATCCTGTCAACTCCACATTATGCTGAAATATTCTTATTTACATTTGTCAATTAAATTAGTACATTGAATTCCACCTGGAGAAAATCCTTAGTTTACTGTTTAAGTTAAGCGATTCTTTCTTACAGTAATCCGTTTCATCTCCAGTTTATTTCACATAAAGAGTGAACAATATTAATTTCAAAGGAACTCAAATGTCTCTCTGTAGATAACCTCCTCTCGTCACCTTTGCCTGCAGAGTTCAACGTGCCTTCTTCTCATGAAGCATAATGCGCACTTCCACGGGTAATCACTGCCTCTGGGAGAGGATGAGATGAAACTCAGATGGGTAGAAGTCAAAGGGAAGTGGAGAGGACTGAATTAGTTGAGATTTGACATTAATTTTGCTTCCATTTGCCGACATCCGAGGAGTGTTTAAACAGGGTATGGGCAGAATCGCAAGTTACATCTTGAACATTCAGTTTTCAGTTTGACAGGCCCTGAGCCGAAAGAATCACTTTCATCCTGCAAATGTCGAAAGTTGACAGCATCTTCCTTGGTGTTTGACAGGAGGTTAGTGTTATATGAAGCAAAAACGCCCCGAATCCTCACCAAAATATTTGTGATCTCTCTTCCAGCTCTCCTGGTGGGTAAAAAGGCCTCTGGCAGCCCACGTTCTCTGTGAGGTATTTTGAATAATAGCAACACCCTCCACCATCCTGTGGCCATCTGTTCGCAGAGCCAAAGAAACAGGTTTCTCTCTGTCCAGGGGGTAAATGCCATTCAATATCAGTTATGATCAAAGAGTTCCAGGCTGATTCTGCGCCTCCTGGGTGACCATGTGCTGGTAATTACATGAAAAGTCTGGCCTAGGGGCTTTGAGCGGAGACAACAGCCATAGGATGGAGGGGGATCAGAGAGCATAAACAGGGACATGAGATCTACTGGAATGAAGCTTGTCTTTTCCACATCTCAGGTCAGGTTTCTCAAAGTATCATAGATGTGACTTTCTTTTAGATACAATTTTTTATTGTTGCACTGAAATATTAAAGTAGAACAGATGAAAGATTTGACTGTCCTACCCTATCTTACTTCCTTACCCAATTTGGAGGAATTGCTTTCTTTAGACTACTAATTCTCACTGTTGGCTGCTGAAACTGTAAACACTGTACCACTGTTCAAGACCAGAGATAACTGTTTGAGACAAGCAACCACTGCTCGAGACTGATGACCATTGCTCAGAACTAGGTATCACTGTTCGAGACTAGAAACCACTGATCAAGACTGGAGACCACTTCTTGAAACAAGAAACCAGCGTTCATTTTGTGGCATTTCAACATTTTGTAGGCATGAAACAAACAAAATGACAAAACAAGACAAAACATGATCTTTTCCCGACCCTAACAAGTGCCTTTGGTGCCTAAATATAATCAGACCAGAGGCACAGCGTTGCCACAACTTAAGATTCAACAAAGTATCTTTAAGTTGAACATCAACTAGGGACAATCTTGTGATGGGATTACACCAGCTGCTACATTATTACATTAGTGCTTGTAATGTGTCTTCATTTAATCTCAACTACACATTTTGGGTAACATTTGGGACTGTATCTGACAGTTGTACCTTTCCAAAATCTGTCCGCAGTCAGGCAGACAGACAGATTTACTGTATGAACACAGAACACAGAGAAGGATAGAGAAGTTAGCAGCCTGCAGAGTGAGTCGCCATCTTTGTCTACTATATTTCCACATTGCTGATATATACCTGAGAGAGGAGTTAATACCCTCATCGTCTTGTTCTTGGCTGCTTTACATTATATGGCTGTCGCTAGCACTGTTGTTGAATGTTCGGGAAAGACAGGCGCTTGGACAGAAAAGGCGACGCAGACGTGCCGGGGGAATTCCGAAGAAAGACTTATCTTAAAAATTGTGAAAAGGATTGACTCTTTACTGAGATCGATTATATTGGAGGGTTGATTATTGACCTGTAAATGGATCTGGATCAAGGGTTTACAACCACCTGTGGGTCAACTTTAGCTGTATGTAGCAACAAAGACATTTGAGTGTTTAGTGATTTAACAGAACTATCATTATGTTGGTAGCAAACTAATTTTGCCATTACATTATTTAAAATAAGATGTCAGAGTGTGTTTTTACTGCTGCTGACTTCACTTTACCTGCTGGTATAAATAAAGCCATGATGTGAATTCCTAACTATATCCAACCTAGTTCATTTAAAACACCTATAGCTATATATGTGTGTCCTCACATAATGAACAACCGTACGTTGACACCAGGAGTTACTAGTTAGAGCAACACCTTGCTGATATTAATGAGATGAAGTGTTATAGTACAACACAACGTTCATACCAGCAGATATTGATTAAAGGTCTCTTGAATTTAACTTTTGGGAAAAAAACATCATATAAGTAAGTTTAAGAGTAAAACTAAAAAGCCCTCGAAACTCAAAAAGATGCTGAAAAATGCAGCCAAGATATTTTATATTTATAAGAACAACTCCCAAACCAGCACAATCTATCAGCTTAGATGCAGTTTATGACCATCTGATGGCCCCAATTATTTTCAGCTTCTCGTGCTGAATTGGGTTATAAAACCAACAGAAGTGCACAACAAATATCGAATAATACAATCCCAGAACAGTAATAAGAACAGGGGTACACAGAGTTAAACATCAACAGCACAAACACTGGAGTGCTCAGCAGAAATGCTGCAAACAGCAATAACAGCAGTGTGATTAGCCTGGCAAATGCAAGGCTTTAAGCATTTTAATTAGACTGATGGCTGCTTTCATGCTATCATCTGCTGCCAATGATACAGTCTTAATTAACCCATTTAAAAGCAGTGGTGTGTATTTATGTCCACAACGAGGCTTTCCAGTGTCAAAGGAATACACATCATTGGCATAATTCTGTCCCCACAGCTCACCCTGATGGTTATCACACGTCTGTTAACGTCTGTGCACTTTCAGAGGAACAAAGTCAAGCGTGATGTAACGTTCTCATTTGTCAGAGCTATTGTAGAAGCCTGACAACATGCAGGTCATGTGAAGGTTCATCTCATTCGCCAGGTAGTATATCAGCGTGATAAAAAATAATGAGCATTTGAAGACTTGGTGATGTTTGCCAGGTAGTGAGCGAGGGAATGAATGAACACATGTAGGATTGACTACGTTTTAAACAAATTAATCTAAAATACGGATGGGAGAATCTTATGGGGGGTCTGGGGGGGGTTGTGATGGGGCAAATATTATTAAATGTGTTTAACAAGTGGTTGTAGCTAGCTGTACAGGCATGAGGAAAAATCTGTGTACATTTTGTATTCTTACCCAGAGGAAGTGTTTGAAGATATCAAACAGTTTATGGTACAGAAATTGAGTAATTCATTGGTAAGTTTGTGGCTTAAGAAATACATTTTTGCTAACATTTCAAATAGCAACAAACAACCAAAGTATGTAATTAAATATCTTAATTAATGTTACAAGCAATCACGTACCTAGTTGTGTCAGTTTCTGTAATGGTGGCACTGCAATAACGATTAAAATATGTAAAGATAATTAAAAATTAAAGCTTGCAGCTTCTTTCCTGCCCCCAGCATTGTTATGATTTGTCTCCTTCATCCTTCTTTGTTTCCTTGTCCCCTCTCCTTCTTCCTTCTTTTCTCCTTTACTTCATCCCTTAACTTCTCTCCCTGTCTTTAAGTCTCATTTACCATCTTACTTTCCTCTTTCCTGTCACGTCTCCCTTTACTCCCTAATATACTCTTTTCACTCAAGGCTGTGTGTGACCCACCTTAACTAGGGTGCCTGGCATTCTAGCATCAATGACAAGCTAACGTGTAAGTGAGTGCTGTGTGACAATGTGCCTGGGTGCAAGGTAACAGCGAACACGTGGGGAAGGGTTTCATTGATTTAGGCATTATCTCTGCTAATAAAGCACCGACAGAGATTTGACAAGATGAATGAGTGGATAGACCGATATATTTCAACATGGTAAAAGTGGGAGGGTCTAAAAAAAAGTGTGCAGGACCTTTCCCACGCTCATATAGTAGTTGTGACGCCATGCAAAGGACTACTCCTGGTATCTGTGGAACAGCCAGTTATCTATATATTTTGGAGAAAAAAAACAGATTTGTAGTTTGTCAGTATGTGCTCATAAGGCTAACAGTGAATTAATGATCACAATTAACAATTAGGTAGTGATGTTGTGAATTGGTGAGGCACATGACTATTAACTTACACATTATAATATGTTATCATGATTGCATTGTTCTGTTTTCTTACTGCATTAAGCATGAATAAACACCGGTACTGTGAAGTATCATTGTTCTCGTTCTTTTTTCTTAATGCACCACGTATTTTGCTTGAAAGCACATGTGCCTCAGTCACAGAAGATCACCCCAAAGAAAGTACGAACTGCCATCAACCTGCTAAGAGGCAAATTTAAGACGGAACAAATCACATTAACAATAAAAGCTATCATGAAGGTTGTGTTTAAAGGTCCCAGAGCTCTCAAAAATACATCACCTCTGTGAGTTTGAAACTACGCAGTGTTTTATGAAACCTTTAGAAATTACCTCAATTGTTCCCGAGAATAAAAACACTGACAGCGTCCTCATTAACAGCGTTGTCGGTTCCGTCTTGGTAGATCTGCAGCTTTTCTCCTTCCAAACTTGGAAACCTGACAAACACAAACACAAATCTTTAATTAAAAATGCATCTATAGAGACGTTCGTCGAGCTTTTGTTTAATGCCTTTTTCCTAAGATGAGCTAGTGTAACAGACTAAAAAGAATAAATATACTCTTAACTACACCAATGAAGCATGTTTAGCCCTAATGTAATGAGACAGGTTCGAGAGGAACCGAGACACTTACAGAAACTGCCTACGGAGTCACCGCGGGGTGAAACAAAGTTTACTGCATGAGCGTGCCTGTTCACTGACTGTTCTATTATTACAGGCCCTTTTTATGGATTATACTGAAAAGGTGAATTCAGATAGAAGTCTGTACCAAACAAAGAAGGAGATAAACTTAAAAACAACCAGGAGTAAATAAGCTTTTGGGCGCTCTTTAAACAGTCATAAAATGCCATTTGAATGCATGTTTTTATTCAGCAGTGTGTATGAATTTAAAGTATGATAAAGTTCTCAGATTTCATACAATTCTTATTTTCATAGTAATTGAAGCTGTACTCAATACTTTTATTTCAAATGTGAAAGGGGTTTCGAACTGTTTAACCAAGCTGTCTGCAGTTCCTGTAGCTTTTTAGCATCTTTCAGCTCTTGTTTTGGATCCCTTCAATGTATCAGCCGCCGCAGGAATCTTTTTGTTCGAGCTACAAAATGTCTCGTAAACAAAGGAATTAGCTGCTGCCTGGTGGATGTTATTAATCATTTAGCAGCTAGCTTAATCCAGATATATTTCCCTCTGGAGTTGAGTTCAGTTGAAAGGAAAACACAGCCAGAGAAAGGGAGTTCAAAAACACAACAGCTGACGTTGCCCCCAATCTGATAGATGTGTTAAAAGCATACAGTTAATCGCAAGCTCGGACAAAAACAGGTGCACACTACCTGCCCAGCTCCGAAAGCCGGACACAAACCCGTCAGGACCTGATGGGAAATGAGGTCCAGGTTTGGGTCAGGCTCAGTCACATCCATCGACATGGTGCTTTAAAGTTGTTTTTGTGTAAATAAACCGTGAGATAATTGGGTTTGTCATACAGGTGACAAGTCATTGAGCACATCGTAGAATGCCATATGTTATTTTTCAGGTGGCAAACCTCATGAGGGACTCTTGTGACAGGGTGACACACAGTCAGTGCTTCAGCTTACATTAACAGCGGGAGGCTCGAGTCAGGTTCAGATGTAAAGCACAGAGTCGAGTCGAGTTCTGCTCGGTAACTACTCTCTCGGGGGTTTGGGTGCTGACATAAAAATACAGCCTGAGCTGCACTCTATTTCTGGTAGCATCACACTTAGTTCCTAAAGGGTGGTTTTCTCCTCAAATGTTGGTGGAGACCAGGCATGAAAGCGATGTTAGGAAATATGCTACCCGCAAAAATACTTAGTGTGCTTGAAACAAAAAGAGAAGAAATATCTGATCAGCAGATACACAAAACACTTTTATAGATGATGTTTCGAGAAAAGAAAACAACTGATGATTTTAGGTCTTCAACATTACCTTCAAGATCTTGAAGAAGGCCTGGGCACACTGATCCTGCTTGTGCGAAGCAAAATTTGTCCAAGGACGAGATCGTAAAAGATTTAACAATTTCTTTAAGAATTTGCACTTACTGCCTTAAAAATGTTCGCAATTTCCTGGATCACAATGAGGCGCTTACAGCAAGAATGATGGTTCCAGTCTATTTCTTTTTTTAGGAGCTGGTTACAATAACAAAAGCAACCTGAAATGTGTACTTATCAAAATACATAGTATCCAGCCACTTATACTTAATGCTTTTCAGGCGTCATTGAAAGGAGGCGGTTTAAACGCAGTTCACAGAAAAAGAAAATGTTTTTCATTTAACAGAGAAAGTGATGCATTCAACTCTTCTGCATGTATCAGGGCTGTGCTGTCTCAAGAAAAGGGATCTGCAGACATTTCTTCAAAGTGACATTTCTTCAGTTTCTTCCAGTGACCACGGCTGGTCACGAACCTGACCTGGCCTTTGAGCCTTTGTTTTGTCATTCGTCTGTTGTTTTGCAACTAATGCTGTTTTGGTTGCGACACACTGAGGCTTGAATATCTGAAACATTTAAAGGGCTTTCACAGATGAACTTGTTTCATCTGCTAGCACACCCTCATCCGGATCTTTCTCATCACGTCTACTTTTATCCCCGATGGCAGCCCTCCACCCACTCTGCACTACAATTTACATATTCCCTATACTCTGTCCTATTCACCCTCGCCATTGTGCCAATTTCTCCACCTTCCCAAGTCCAATTCGCCCACTTCCCTCTCCTCATGATTTTCCACACCCATGTCAGGTCTTTGAGTTTAGCTCCACAGGAACACTGGAGGTGTGTGATATACATGTGTGAGGGGAACAGGTTGACAGGAGGGAACAATGGGCCATTCCAGGGTTCCATATTTGCTGTTCCCAGAGGAACAGGTGGGAGGGAGCTCAGCACAGCAGGATAGCCTTTTCCCAGTCCCTTTGAAACCACGGTTGCGTGCGTTCAAGGTAGAATGAATGTGTCAGTATGTATGTCATTGCATGCGCATTCATGCCTGTGTGTGGTTTCCTGGACCATATGTTCATGTTTAACTCCCTCCACATCTGTGCTGGCAACAATAGCCGCTCGCCCCACAGGACTGACCACAGTCTGTCAGGGCTCATCAGACACGTCCCAAATTTAAATGATGTGGGCGCCTCAGACCCCAGCCACGTTTCATTGCTTTATAATGGAACCCAGTCACCTTTGGCCTGCGCAATCAACTCCATTTTGTGCTCAGGAAAACGTGCAGATCTACAGACCCTATCATGAGCTCTAACCAAATTGTGTTCCCTTAGGTGACGTTACTGAGATGAGGTCATATTTATTCACTTTGTGCCTGATTTAGTGGAAGAACACTTTTATAAGTTTTATGTTCTCTGTTCGTTGTCCTCAGTCCGTGTCAGGACAACTGAAGCTAGTTTTAAAGAGAGAGGAAAATCCATAAATGACTGTTTTTGCAAAATATTCAAAAGGGAAGTGTTCATTCCAGCCATATGCACTTTAAAGTGAGTTTCAGTACACATCTGTAATGGGAATATGAATAGTTGCGGACCTTCTCAGTAAACCATTTGTGGCTCTCTTCTCCTGTTGAGTGCCGGTAAACAATTGCAGAAGAAGAGGGTGCGACGAGATGATTTGAGAGCGCCAGTCAGACCTCAAAAGAACAAAACTGTGATGGACATATGGCATGTATTTGTGATGTCTTGTATTAATTTGAGGACCATAACAATCTCCAAAACGCTCCACAGATTGAATGTTTTCATCCGTTGAGCCACAGATCATTGGTGGCTCGAGTGACGTCTAAGTCCTAAAATGCTTCAGGTATGTAATGATTTGCTAATATTTTCTTTTAAGTCTGTTTCTGTTGTGCAGAAATGAGAGCATGGCATCCTATAAAATCAAGACAAATGTAAATTGTTGTCTATATAGCCCAATATCAGAGGAACAGATTTGCCTCAGGGGCCTAATCTGCACTGAGTTTACTGATTTCTACTAAGGCAACACAAATATGTAGTTGACTTCCAGAGTCACTGGAGCGTTTATGAAACCTTGTAAATCTGCAAAACGTCTATTCAGTGCTGTAGAAAGGAAGCAATTAAGAAAGATTCTTTGTACTTTGTTTGTTCCGTAATAACCTAGAGGCCCCCTTTGAGCCCCGTAGATAAAAACCCACAGAACTTTAACCACATCCTCTTATCCTGGCTATTCAAAGATCAGTCATATACCTCTTTTATCTGAGCAGAAAGCTGGGAAGAGAAGCACAATTCTCCTCATAGGTTTCTCCCACCTATGACTTGCACATTGTCTGTCTTTCTTTATCAAAAAGACGAAGAACCACGCGCACACATTTCAGGTGAAATCAAACTCACCGTGCATGAGAGGTGAGTCTCTCTGACACCAAGTGCAAAGTCATGAAGGAAATGTTTGAATTTTGTTCACAAAAAAAGTACGCACATCAGTTGTATTGAAGGCTACCAGTAAATTACTTTTCATTGTGTGGTTTTTCCATTCAAGGTGAGTTTAACACTCGGAGTAAAGGACTCTCAGCTCCTCAGCGCTGATTAGAGTATAATGGCCCGTTGAATGGCATCATTTTATGGCTGGGTTGTTTCAGATGAGATAAAGAGTGGCGGTATTATCTGTGGTGCTCTTTAAAATGAATTTGGAATATCTTATTAGGCATTTTTTTCACAACCGTGTTTTCAGTGAGGATTTTTAAATAATGCATGTTAAGTGACATTTGAAATGATCATTTCTACCAATCATTGAATTACACCGTACTAAACGGCAGGTTTCCACAGTAAATGATCAAAGTAGACCACTGTAATTATGCTTTTGCAATGCATAACCGGTTATTATTTGAAATATATAATATAATATATTACAGTAAGCTGCTGTGAATCTGAATAGAAGCATCATTTTGAACTGGCCATAAAAAGACAGAAAGAAATGGTACATTGCAAAGAAATACTGTAATAAAGAGTACAGCAGCATGCAGTAATCTACAATAGCAAAACAGTATCGTAGTTTTAATCACAAGCTGCATATGCTAAGTTGCTAAAAGGCTAACAACATGCTAACAGGCCTACAAAAAGGTACACATGTTAACATGCTAACAAGCAAACATGGTTGGGTGATTGTGAAAACACAGTATATTACTGTAATAATACAGGCACTGTACTGCAAGTCGTTATATTTATAATAACCTCAGATTGTTATTACAGTATCATGATGTATTCTTACATCAAAATACTGTATTTTTAACGTGAATTTATATGGACTCAATATATTACTGTGATTTTCATCTTCATTACTGTAACAAATACAGTGTACTGCTGTTAAATTACTGCAATTATTAGACAGTAATTCACTGTAAAATAACAGTAATAATTTTTACTTACTACTACTACTCATTCTGCTGTACCTACCTCCAATACCTAGACATGACTCATGCACAAAACGACATATTGAATATTGTCCCTTAAATTTGTTTATTGGTAGAACTTTGCTAATGAGCACTGACAAGCACATGTTGTCACTCCAGCATACCCAGCACAACTGTCAAAGCATTAACTATGAAACAAAGAAAAATCCAAGACAAGGAAATAATGAAATAAGTGGGGATGCAAAATAAAGCCTTGATCAGATGAGCCAGCCTCCCAGGAGACGACATCTGTGAGATGTTCCTTTGTTTTTCTCCAGACTAGGTAGAACTTGTGCAGTAATTATGGGCACATGGCACATTTCACGTGGAGCTGAACATTATGTGAAAAACAAAAACAGAGATCAAATAATGCACATACGTTCCGGGGTGCGATAAATCCTCACCGGGTGGCAAATGGAGATTTGACATCCTCTATAGCTCATTTACGAGTTGCCGGAAGCAATAATTTACACGTTTCTTCAAACTGAGCACGGTCGTATTTCATCAGTCTTAAAATGTGACATCGGAGATAAAATACGATGCATTTGTATGCATTACATTATTATATGGGGGAAAGAATATTGTATAATATATTTTATATGACTATCAGACATATGCAGTGTTACGTAATGAAGAGCGGAGAGATCAATACACATAATGCCACGTGAACACCCATCGGCAAGGTCGTTCACACTGATCGATTGTTAATAAATGTTTATTAGTTTGCAACGGTTTATCTGGAGATACACCTGCAGACTAACACTGTCTCTGCAGGGAAAAGCCTGTGATGCAACAGGCAAGATTTGGGACCATCAAAGTAACACACAATGCAAACAATTGCTGCCCATATATATATATATATATATATATATATATATATATATATATATATATATATATATATATATATATATATATATATATATATATATATTGTGGGGAGGTTTGTGTAATTTAAATCGAGCCCCTCAAGCCATCTGGAAAACTGCTTTCAATAAAATAATTGTAAACCAGAGGCAGGTGGAGTAATGTCGACACACACACATAGCCCCTCTCTGTCACAGATTCAGTGGCAGTGATGGTCGTTTTGTCAATTGTAAGATGTATAACAGTAGCAATATTGAAGTGCTACTGCTGCAGCTTACGGGATGTTGGATGTGTTGGCTCGGTGGCCGGTTTCCATCCTGTAGTGATGCTGTAATCCTGCAGACTAGGACAGCTTTGTAAGAGGAAATGTGTGCAATGAGGGTCATTTCTATTTAACAATAATAGCCTCTTGCATCAGTCCCAAGACCCCAGACAGGAAACCCACAAAATCAGGTGGTTCACACACACATGAATTCACTGTGTTCTGATTTTTTAGCTTAACGTAGATTGATCTTTTATTGACCCTATTCAAAATCTAGAGATATGCAAAGCCCATTTTTTATATTCATTATTGAAGTAGTAACAGTAATAAAATATCAAAAGCCTTTACATTAAAAGTCTTCATTGGGAATTCTGATACTTTTAAACCTTGGCCCTGTTTGTACATGTTCTGGTGTGTTAAGGATTCATAGTTATTGGAATCAGGCTAGTAGACCGTCTCAGACGTTCGTAGATCTGCTACTACAAAGTAGACTGGCTGCAATCGCTACAACATAATCCTTTTGAGGCAAGTGTGACTGTCAAGGTCAATGTTTTCGCCAATGACAGGCTAAGGTTGGTATTTTGATTGTCAATAGCATCATGGAAACAATCTCTTTTGTAGAGAGACCTTATTGTGACGGCTACCAGTGGAGCAGTCCAGTCACCAGGATTTAATGCAAACAGTTAAAATTTCTGCAAACCACAGATATGCGCAAGGTTGACATTAATAGCAAATGTGTCATATAATGCTCACACTAAATGCTTATGAGCTGACTTTCACAACAGGACATGGAGGTGGTGTTATTACAGCTCAGGTCAGACCAATGGCAATTTCACCTGGAGGTATTTCCAGCTGTTTTTGTTGCGAGTAATCTGCAGACTTCCACTGTTTTTTTGTAGGGACCAAAACCGGCTATTTTCAACAGGAAAGACCATGTCCATCCATGATCGTGGTGACTAAAACAGGTATTTTAAGCCAAACCATTATGTTTTCCTGACCCTAACCAAGTGGTCTTTGTGCCTAAACGTAAGCAGAACATAAACACAGCTGTGTGACAAGAGAGAAAAACTAAAAACTAAAGTAAAGCTGCAACATAAAGAATCGTCCAGTCTTATCTGGGGTTTTGCTGAAACTAACTTTTATTATTCTGCCGAGTAGGTGTGAGGTGGACGATTCCAAAACCTTTGGCAAGTATGAATTATTAACGCACCAAAATATGTACACATAGGGCCCCGGCTGACGTATACCACAATTACTTGTTAACACAACAGCGTAATTTAAAGTACTTACATGTAGGATGATGGTTTTCTTACAACGCTATCATGTCATTTCTTAGGATTTTTAAAAGAAAGAAGGTAAAATGATAGAATCTTACCCTGAAACATTTGGAGACAATCTGGAATAATTAAGTAGACGTGAAATGTCACCTGTGCAAGTAGTTTGTTGGTGCCTCATATCGCTGATAAATGACGACCAAGTTTGGCATTACTTCACCTTTCAGACGAGGCGCTGAAGATGGGTTAGGAAAGGACCAGGGCACACACAGTCTGGCTGTCTGCACAGAATTAAAATGTCAGACTATGCCGCTGAGTCTGTGACCTCTTGACCGCATATGCAAATCATGTAAGGGTTGACAGTAAGGAAGGTGTCGGGCTCCTGAGAGGAAATAAAGCTGTTATTCCCCCTCGGGTGGTGAAGCGCAGGATTAAGTTCTGGATGGGCTTTTTCAACACGATAAGCATTTTTAACATTGGAGCAATGTGCAGGCTCGAGGCGTGCGTTGCACTTTTTATCCTTATTATGATTAAATGTTTAATGTTTGACTTCAAGTGATTCATAATGGCAAAGTTCTGCAGGACTCTTTCTCTTTTGATATAATATCAGATATCAACGATGATCACAGTGGTGATTTTTTACACATGGATATTCTATTGAAAGCATCGAAACTGAGTGATATGTTTCCCTATTTTAGTAACAAGGTAATAATCCATATTAATGTGGGCCTACAACAGTCTAGCACTCATACATTTTTAATCATTTCTTCTCAGGTAAAGGTTTGCCGAGAATGTGTGCTCTCTTTCAGACATTTCCTGCTTCGACTATTAGCACAGAATAAAATCACTTTTGGGATTTTATTCAGGCCGGGATCTTAAGCAGAGCTCAGCGCCGCAACATGTTCATTTTAAATGATCTGATCGTCAAGTAACAGATCCAAAGATGGACGAAAAAACAAAATCAATGTGCTGTACAAAGGCATTGATAGCCAAATAAAGGCAGTCAATACTGCTTCTGATTGACATCCTGGCTCTGTTTGTGAATTGCAATGGATTTTCCTTGTCTTGCTGCTTTTTTCCCCCCTTAGCAGTGCCATTGACTCGCTGGCTAATGAATTTGCCTTGTGTCACTTTGCGCGACAGCTGTCACTCTCCGACTTGGCACATTCGTCCACATCAGGGGAGAGAATAAGGGGAGCCGGATCGATCGACGTTAATTATGCGGATGTAACGAGGGAGGGTGCATGCTGGCCTGTGTCTCCTCCAAAGAGTCGATAAAGGTCAGGCAATTAGTTTTTTCACCTCAGCTTTTTTTTTTTTTTCTTTCTTCTTTCTGTCACAGATTCAATAATGTCACTGTGGTGATGGACAATGCATCTACATCACCGGACAAATTATCTGACCTGAACTTCACACATCTCAATCTGAACACACAGTTGCGCCCATAAATAGTGCACTGCAAGTCACAAGGTAGATTGGCAGGGACAGTGGGGGAGTTTGGGACTTGTAACAGCAAAAGGTCAACATGTCAAGAACTTAATTATTTGCTTCATTTTGATGTCCGGGTACCGACTGATTCATTTTGATGCAAAGTGCCAGACTGTTATTATGTTATTTAGCTATTTTGTCATAAGAGGGAGGCCCAAATTTGTCCCATAGTTTTATAAACAGGGATAAACAGAGTAATTATAGCAAAGTAGGCGATAATTTTTCATAGAAGCATCTGAATTAATATTTTCTGATTTAATTGGTAACCTATGACAACAGACCTCACTAATGAAACTAACAATTTCATTTACAGGTTTGAACTGTATGTGTATTTATGATTAAAAAGCCAATAGAACCTTTTATTCGGGTGAGTAGCCACTGCTGGTGCACACACTGAAGATTTTCCCAAGGACAGAAACAGTTTACAGATGATATGCACATACAAACCTCACTTGGAGAGCAGGCAATAAATGTACCTTCGTCAGGCAGTCAGGTGTGACTGGCGGTGGCAGCCTTAACTGGATTTTCAATAACTTCCTGTGCTGTTGGAAATCACTGAGACATGAAACCTTCTTTATTACTATTGTGGCCAACCAACAGCCCTGCTGGATCGGTAACCGAACCTTCTTCTTTGGGACCTCCCCAGGTGAAGGCATCCATTTCTAGTTCAGAGACTACCTCCCTCCAAGCAGGGTGGTACTTCCACAAGCCAAAATTACTGTGTAACTCTGGCTTGGTAGGTTAGACCATGAAGGCTTTGTACAGTGTTTCATTAATTAACTACTTTGAGTCATCTCCTGATGGCATCTGCTCTCAGTTCAAGCATAAAGGATGCTGGATGGTTAAACATGATGCAACGTACTTCAAATATGGCCCTCTACCAATTGCAGTGATAGCTAAATGGTCATGTGATTAGAAATATGGGACTACAGTACAAGGAACCCTACAATCTCTTGGTAAATTGTATGATGCTGGAAGGATGGTGAGGTTGTGTCTACTTTCATGGCTAGCTGGCAAGCTAACCAGTACAATGCTAGCTAGCAAGCAATGTAGTGGTGCTAGCAGCCACATATGGTCACCAATCTTGCTGGCTCGCTAACCGTCATTGTAGATTCATATAGAACATATAGCAAAGATGGCGCCTAATGAGTCAGATAAGAAATGTATTCTTGTTTTCGGGTTTACATTTGGACCATGCAGCCCACTGAATATGCACAGTAGAGTTTCTCCCGCTCAGCCTTCACACTTTACATTGTGATGATGTTACAGATTTTAAAGAATTCTAATTTTTTTTCGTATTGAAGAAATTCCTTGAAAGTATAAAACCTCAAAATATCAGATGTTAAAAAAATCTGACAAAGTCATAATTAATCAAATATACTACTAATAATGGTGGGGCAAGTGCTTTTTGGCCAAATGGAAATTTTTGTCTGCAATACCACGAGTGGCCACTGGGCAAAACTGTAAAGGCTTTACCGCCTTATCCCATTCTCTATAGGATATTAATTTCTGCTATTTATCCATTTACATTACTTTGGCATGACATTAACATAGTTCAAATACAATCCCTTCACATCTCCCCGAGTTGTTGTCACTCAGCCTGGGTGATTAGACCATTAGCTGAAGGTGGGCAGACGAATGCCGAGTATGAAGTGAGGTAGTACGAGTCCGTGCGCTCATAAGAATAATGAAGGTGTAATTTCTCACCAAAGCATGTGCAAAACCTCTGAGAGTAGAGTGAAGAAAGATGTCAATCTTACGCAGCGTTGAGGAGAGCTCTAATCACACATGTCACTTAGCCTACCGCCTCTGAACATGTGTCAGATATGGAATAAATGAAGTGTTCGCAACTTAAATAGTCTCGACTATTTGAAAGTGGTACGGGAGGAATTTTTTCCGCGCTTTAACATAACCAATGACACGGTAGCCTGCAGGTGTTATTATGTTCCTGTTTCAGCTGTCAAGAAACGGCACGAGCACAAGATATGAATTGATTGAAGCTCTCACTGCTCAGAACTGTACGACTGTGATGTATTCCAGTTAGTGATTTATGACAATCAAATCTCTTTTTTTTTTTCTTGCTCATGTAGGCACTGTGATAACATTGAAATTAAGATGTGTCACACCTGTTACCCTACATTTCTAAAGGTAGGATTTTATAGGTAATGCACACTCAGAGCTATATATATATATACATAACAGCCCTGATATATGTTTACAGGCAAGTAGGCCACACTGCAAATATGACCATTTTTTACTTACAAACCAGAATAGCGAGAGAGAGAAAGTGCTATTTGCTTAACAAGGGGGTTTTTCCTGGCTTTGCACCGTAGTGGTTATAATGAGGTTTGTCAGAATGACCGATTAAAACCTTCTATCACCGTGAGACTGTTCCACCTCTCTCTCTCTCTCTCTCTCTCTCTCACTTGGTCTCTCTGTCTCTTCTTTCCTCTCCCCCTCCATCTTTCTCAGTTTCCCCCATGTGCAGGCTGTAAATAGAATCTGTCTCCGTGATCAGCTGAGAAATTAAATGTGGCCACTCTGGCCTCAGTTTGCCTCTTGCTCTGCATAAATAATGGGATGTGTTGTCGACGGGTGCAGAGCTATCACAAGTGCTTTATATGATGCATCACACTCCAGGTGCCGTGCCATTATTTTCCCCTGCCGGCTGCTGTCATGGTCTAATGACAGATTTACAACACCAACTCTTTTTATTATAATCCATAAATATGATTTTTCTTCCAATTAGTTTTTACATTTCATCTCCTCTGAGATAAGGAGACAGATATTAGTTTTATTAATAAACGTTTTAAATGTGTGGGAGCATAGAGGTCCATCGAGATTAATGCAACACATCCCCGCGCTTGGATGACTGAATATGCTGGTAGCCAGTGACTCCCAACAGAACATCTACCACCGTTACTAGAATCAACTGTTGCAGCGTATCACTAACAGAGCTTCATCACACAGTACACCCGCATTATAGTTGGGTTTAGGCGTAAAACTACTTGACTACTCCGCATAAACATTGTTACAGGACTCAGTTTATTGTTTGGTGCAACGTCCATCACCGAGCTTGAAGCTTTGTTTAAAATAACAGTGTAGAAAAAACTGAAAATATACATCCATTCATCTTTGGATTTTAGGAAAATGTCTGATGAATTCAACAACTATGGTGCCTTGTTTGATTCACAAATTTTCCACAGTGAAAGATTTGAATTTTCTTCTCCCCGGCTACTTCTCCATAGCAACAGCAGCTGAGGCTCATGGGTAGTGTAGTATCTAGTGCCATCTGCAAGCTTAATTGACAAACGACTCATTTGATGACTCACTTCACAAGTTAGATGATTAAAAGTAGTAGTGATAACATCAACCAGCCAGATATTTATGTTGATCTGAAGATTCTCGTGTTTCTGGGCTACATCCATGGTATTGTTCAAAGAAATGTGAAATGGGAACACAGGATGAGCCAACATCTTCTGGCACTTTGAAACGCCTCTTTTGAAGAATATGACCTCGAAATGTTTAAGATAAAATAAATTCATATACTGTAAGTCATATAAAGTAATGAATTCAAAGTATACTTATTGAGCCAAGAATTCTGAATTGATACACTGGGGGAAAATTGCGGGAAAATAAATATATACATAAAAAAAATGCCAGGGACTAGATCAGAAATGCCCGGAATGCGCTGTGCTTAGAAGATTAAAGATAATCATGACTAGAAAGCTTGAATCTTACAGTTGACCCAAATGTGTCTAGCAGTTAGTGGTTTCTCGGAGGGCCGCAGGCATCGCTGATATCAGATGGGAGGAGTGTTACCACAGGCTCGTAATGAAGACACACAGGATGGTCAGAAAACATACTGTCACTTTGTCGGATAAGTCTTCTTATCTCTCTTATCAAACTGCAAACGGATTTGAAGATGTATCTCTCGCATCAGCTGAGGTTTGCAAGTCACTAAAGGAAATGCTCGAGGTGTCAGATATTGCTTACGAGTCTTAATTATTGCCTTATCAATGCTGAGTTGAGAAAAGGAAAAACAGACTCACCCCAGGCAACTTTTGGGGGGGGGGATACAGCTTTTCATTAGTGCTCAAAGAGATGCTTCAGCACTGATGTTTTTACATCACTTGCTTTACTGTATATATCACATGCAACTTGAGCAGCGAGGACGTTTAGGCGGCAAACTTTTCTTTCTCTCTCTTACTCTAATCATTTGTTATCACAGTTTCTCAATGGAATTCAGAAACAGTGTTTTAAATGGCAGTCCAAATGTAGTGGAAATAACTCAACAAAGCTGACATGACCCTATGTGATAGGCTGAGGGAAAATCATTTCATCAGTGTTCAATCAATCTTGCACTAGATATAGATCATTTTATCTGGGTCGACTCCGAAAGAAGTAGTGACTGCCTAATTCATGTGACATAACATAGGTATGTTTGTAACTGAGGTTACATGTGCGGACGAGTTATTTTAAGCAAAACACGGATGTTTTCCTTAACCTAACCATGTAGTTTTAGTACCTAAACCTAACCAAATTGTGAGCGTGCGACGAAGGCCCGGTATGCCTGTCGCTGGTCAAATATGTCATTTGGATGGATTTGCTGCTTTGATGGAGCTAACGGGCAATACTTAAAGATGCCCTGTGGAGTTTACTTGTTAACAGACAGAAGCTAGGTTAACATTAAAAGCATTGTGTCTGTCATTGAGGCGCCTTTTCTTTCCTCATATAACGTTTGCAAAGCTGATTTTTACTCCAGATATTTAAAACTGATGTTTGCTATCTAACAGCCTTGTTCTTTCCTGCTTTGAATTCAGTTTTGATATTTTAAACTGCCACTCTTACATGTGGTGATTTATAAATTGCAGACTGTTAGGATGTTTGGTCAGAGAGCCCATCCATAGTGTCTGTTCAAATTAAGATTAAAGTAGCAATGTTTTAGCATGTAGAAACCTGTCAAAGTGGCACTCATACCTATTTTAACTCAACATTATGTCACAAAACTGTTGGTGGCCGGCTTGACAGAGTAGAATGGATAAAGTACCTGTACATTTCTATTATCACATGTTTTAAAACAATCTGTACTACAGAGAGAAATCACCGATCCGTACGATCTGTAAGAATGTACGCATCAGCCGTATCTGTAGCTGTTGTTGATGCCTTTCTGCTCTCGCTTGTAATCATCTTGCAACACGCCCCGTTCATTTTACGATCAGTTGCTCAACTGTCAATTTCATTCTCAGTGAGCAGCAGACACCTGCGACAAACAACAAACAGCATCCCCAAACACTCGCTGCCTGGCAAACTATCTCATAAATGTCACGCACCACGGCTCTTGTTCTTTTTTATGTGACATGAATAGGTGCCCTGACTGCCCACATTTAATCTTATTGTTACACCCCTAGGCCCCATTAAACACAAAGCCAACACCAGCAGTCTGGGAATAGCTCGCCCCTGCAGCACAGTCCTGAACCCTGATGACTTTAAAGGAAAAAACCATCTCAAATTATAAATAGGCTTAAGCTGGCGTAATACATCAAGACATTTCGATGGGGGCTGTTTAAAATTAGTGGGATGTCAGAAGCTGTTAGGTAGAAGTTTTCATTCAAATTAATACAAAAACCACGAGTGTCACGCACTATTTACAATGATGTCATGACATAGACTGACCACTCAGCCCCCCCGACTGTGACTGACCTTCTGCATCCCTGACTTCACATTGTCTATTGCTTATTTTGTCACTGTTTATTCTGATTAACATCGCATCTCTCTAGCATTTCAAAGAATGAATAGAGTTGTGTTGCCCAGAGGCAAGTTTTACTGGAGGTCCCAAATAGAGGACCTAAACTGGAGAAGAGCTTTGCTTCTACCGAACAAATACTGCATATCTAACAAGGCTAAAGATGTACATTATATACCCAGTTGGTAGTATTATTGCTAAGTTTATAGATGGTGATGATTCCTGTCCTTTTTGTAATCATAATACAGAAACAATTTCACATTTGTTTTTTTATTGTGATATATCTAAAACGTCTGTTTACCCTTAAAGATGTTATTTGCTACTATGTTAACCCAGAAGATAATGCTCATGTTATTCTATATGCAAAATAAATCATTCATAAACAAAATTTGCAAAATCACCACCTAATTGTGCTCCTTTTCTCCTGGAACTGAGCTGTTTTGCTCAAATCTCAGATTTTGTTAAATAACAAAGAAGTAATACCTCACTGAGTCATTATGAAAAGTTTTTCCCTGAAACCACTGTTTTAACTATCAATGAATGTATTATTTATTTTATTTTTTCTTTTCGTCTTTTTTCACGGTTATTTTTTTTTTTTTTCAATTTGTACTCTATCCTTGATTCATTTATCATTTATGTCACCAATGTGCTGATTATTATTGTATACCTTGTAGCTGTGTACATTTAAATTGTTCAATAAAACTGTTAAGAAAAAAAAGATAATGAAAAAATAAATAAAATCTCTAACATTTCTGTAACTTGTGTCGCTCTCTCACTCTCTGTAGCTTCCTCCGTGAGCCCCCTGGGACCATCTACCTCTCCTGACTCCTGCTGACCCACATATTGATGCGTATGGATTCATTCCCCTGGGCTCCGCTGGATCATTGCTCTCCTCTGTTTTACTATCTCCTTATATCGGTCCTTCTGTCAAATCTGATGCCTCCTCACTCTGATCTTCTCTGTTTTACTGCTAATTATCTGTGTGTCCGGCCCTCTTCCGGGTCACCACGTTGGAGAGGAGGTTGTGTTCCTCGTCCTGCGCAGTCGTCTCCTGGATCCACACTCTTTATGTATATTGTCATTTGTATCAGATATTCTGTTAAAATGACTTATTAACGGTGATTTTGTTGTTCTGTTCTGTACATGCCACAACTACTGCACGTCTGTCCGTCCTGGGAGAGCGATCCCTCCTCTGTTGCTCTTCTGAGGTTTCTTACATTTTTATATTTATTTTTTTTATTCCTCATGTAAACATTTTTTTTTCTCAACAAGGTGAGTTTTTCCTCACTCAAAGAACAGAGACGTCGTTCAATGTACAGATTTTGAAGTCCATTGATTGTGATTTTGGGCTTTATAAATAACTAATCAGATCTGTTTTTGAACTATTTATTCCTTTTTGTGACATATTATATTTTGCTATATAAGAAAATATAAATATATATTTTCTAGGCATCACTAACAAGTTACCAGATAGGTAGTTATCAGATATTTCGACTTTTTAAGCGCGCAAAAGGAGTCAGAGTTCCATTAGACTTCATTATTTCGTACATTGAGCCTACAGCTTTTGTATTTTATGACTTATATTTACTTGAAGTACTGATTTTTCTCCTCGCCGTACCACGAGAGCCCGGTCAGCCGCTGAGGAAATGAAGAACAAGTCAAAAGCAATATGCACGGCTGGCAAACACCCTGTGTGACTCCTCTGCATTAGATCACACACACAATCCCCACGAGTGGCGGATTATAAGCTGCCTGAGCTCTCACGTTGCGTCACCTATGATCTCAATAGCTATAGAACAACACACAGCAGAGAGATGAGGGGGAACCCATTTCAGAAATTTTGAAGATGAGTTTTGACAGTTTAGATTATGTTTTCACAGAAACTGCCAGCTCTTTTTCATCACATCACATTGTTTTGGTGCTGTATCTTTACTCTCTGCTCCTGGAATGTCTCACTCAGTTTCTGTCACGAGTTTTTTTCCTACCATATTGTTTAAACGTGTTTTTAAATGAGCGTTGAGGGACTGTGACTCGCTGTAATGATTGTCATATTTATTACCGAGGTTATTTGAAAATGTATTGACACAGCAAACAGAACCGCTGCCTGGATTGTGTTCGCTGGGATTGTTTTGCTAAGAAAAGCAAATGTGTATGTTCTTGTTTCGCACATCGCGTGGGTGGGTGGATGTGCACATTAAAGTGAAACTCTCGCCAAAATGCAAAAAAGGCTTTATTTGTGATTGAATATGAGTCAAACCTTCGGGTAGATGCATAATCATGATGAAAGAGGCACTTTTAAGATTTACCGTAGTTTCGTTTTCGGGCAAGCTCATTTTGAACGGGAGTGCACGGGGCAGGGATACGATGGCATCAAAATCGTTATTTTTAAAACACTAAGAAGGCTCGACACAACATGAAACTTTGCTCGTAGCATCACCAGGGTCTCTACACATGAGCACGAGCATTGAGAACATTGTTTGTGTACACAGAGTTTACTAAAAAGAAGGTTTTTGAACTACTCACGTTAGCTGCTGCATCATGGCAGGCAAGTGTCGTTTTACGAGTGCGACCATCAGGAAGGCGAGTAATGGTGGGATGCTCCTCAAGCTTAAGTTCCATATGAATGCACAGATAATTCATTGTTTTGTCGTTAGCGAAAAGCAACATTGACGTCCACGTTGAAAAGGGAGCCTAATATTACAAGCTATACTACAATCAGCAGCCGCGAAAGTCACGTGACATCTCGCGTGGATAGTTGTTTTGAACTCCCGTTCAAAATAAGCTTGCCCGAAAGAAACTACGGTAAATCTTAAAAGTGCCTCTTTCGTCATAATTATGCATTTACCCGAAGATTTGACTCATATTCAATCACAAATAAAGCCTTGGTTGCATTTTGGCGAGAGTTTTACTTTAATGGGATCGGATCAGCACAATTAAAATATAAGAACATGCAAACATCAGGTATTTGATATTAAAATGCATGCATGTCATTCAGTTTAGAGCGGGAATACTCACAGTTTTCTAGAGCGGCGCAAGATGATGAGGTCGGGAGGACGGATAAAAACAAGAAACAAATGAAACATTGTTGAGGTATTCAGCCATTAACTTAACCTTGATACATTAGTGATCTTTTGTTATTAACACAGGAGGCCACGGTGGTATATGCTGGTACAGTGGCTGTTCTGATGACCTTGCTGACGCGGATGAATTATTAAAAATTGCACTTCTTCGAGTGTCTGGTCTGGTCCCGTCTATGTCTAGAAATGACCAAGGCCATGCTGATATTTATTTAATGTTAACAGTGGGAGTGGAAGTGAGGCTTCAGCATGTGCACTGACTTGAGTCTGGTGAAACAGAACCATGCATGTAAAGTTTGAGTGTCATGATCTGGATTCACATGACATCTAGCTCACATAGCCTGCAGCTGCGCCTCCACACATCTGTCCCGTGTGCTCAAAGATGATAACCGACTCGTTCTGGAGGAACGACCAGCAGTGTCTGAGCGGCTGATTTGAGTTTCTTTTTTCAGAGATCCTGTATTGATTTGTCTGGGAAGAGGATTTATTGAGACAGATTTGAGAAACGGAACTTTGTAACAAGCTGAAATTTCCATCGTTTGTTGCTTATTGATGAATCCCCGAAGGGTGGTTTGTTTGGTTCAACTCTGGAGTCTTCATTTCTGGTGAATATTATTTGAGCTCGCCTCAATCCAAACCTGCAAAAAGGCGAGGAGGGAAAAGTCAAGTTGTTGTTGTAAAATACACTTATCTCTTCAGATAAAAAATTGAACTGGCGAGGCGTAAAGCCAATGATCTCTTGATCTGTAAAGAGCCAAATACGGTAGCCAAACGATGGCATAGCTGTCAGTGCTGAAAAACAATGATGGAATTGAAGCATGACCTTAAAGGTGCACTATTTCACTTTTTGGGGGGCTTATAATCAAATCAAAGTTTTAAATGTGCAGTGATTTAAAGGAATATATTTAAAGTTGTATTTTTCAGAGTAAAACTGTTTTTTGTATTTTGTTCCAGTGGGATGGAATCAAAAAGAGCACCTTTTGAGGATTCCACAAAGGAGTCAACAATGCAGGTAAAAAGAAGTTACGTAGTGTCCCTTTAAAATCAAAATTTGGCGAATCCTCACACGATTTACGTCTACATGAATTTAATGCATCTGGTCGCGTGATGTTTAAAGTGTAAATTGGTGTTTGCATCCTGCGTTTGGTCAGTTTAAGGATAATTATGGTAAAATGGGTTAAATAATTAAAACTAAGTTACATCCTGTTTAAAAGTCAAAGTCAACTCTATCAACATCTAACTAAGACCACACTCTTTCTCAAAACCGTTAGGTGCCTGGGATGCCGAAAATGATACCGGTAGTTATAATATTGACTATTTTAGGAAATACAATATGTTGAAATATGACGACATTGAACTTTTTTCATGTATAATCTAAAAACTGTTATGTTGGTAGGAACACAGCAGCATTTCTGTGTATTTGATTGAGGTTTAATGCGTAACCATGCTCGATGTGTAGGTCTGGCTGGACACTAACACAGGGATGAGTGATCCTGCGAGTGATTTGTTGCGTCACTGACATGTTGTGGTGATAAAAAGCGAAGTCATCCATCATGAGGTGAATAACTCCGGCTTGTGCCATGACGTCTTCTCCCTCCCACCCGGAGACGAGAGCTTCCAGAGCGAACACCAACACAGACAGAGAGCACCGCGCCGCTGACCTTTGGCACTCTGATTGCAAATCAGAGTTAAATAGAGACAGCGCGCGGTATTTCTCCCCGGCTGTCACAATGCCACAGGAGAGACGTAAACATGATTTCCAGCTTGCGTAAGGCTGAGATTTAAGATTTAGTACTAACTTGTTTAAATCCTATGCTTGATTTATTCTTCTCCGCATAGCACCCGACAACAAACTATGTTGTTTTCCGTGTTTTCGCTTGAGCTGAAGGTTCTTTAGAGGATCATCAGCCTTGAGGTAACCTTAACAAGAAACCCGGAGAGTCAGCGTTTAAGCAACAAATGGTAAAGCCCAGTGTTTTTTTCGAAAACAATGCCACATATCACGTCTCGGTAACAGCCCTGTCCGTCGATGTAGAAAGAAATAACACTTTTACTGGTGCTGTGTGTTTATTGGTGCACTCCGGCTGTGAGAGTGGTGAAGAAGATGGTTGTGACTCCGGCAAGGTCTCTGCAAAACGATGACCTTGTGGCTGAATATGGTGAGGTTTTTTTTTTTGCGGGGGAAAAACACACAGCAGCAGCCACAATCCTCAGGAGGTCTGTAAAAGCCAGGAACTGTAAACGGTAAATTACACTCTGAACAAAAGCCGGGCTGCTCGGGTGGAGGCTGGATGTTGTGTTGTTAACAGGGAGTCATTCCAGGCGATTTAACAGCCACCCTGGGAAGTGCACCTTCTTCCTTGTTTGGCCACTGGATGCTGTTTCTCAGAACCTCTCTGCTTTTGATCCATTTCTTTTACTTTCTCCACCAAGTTTGAGGCAGTAAACAAACTTCCACATAAACAAAAATGGACATTTTGGGACTGGCCTGGCAGCTGTGCTGACAGTGCAGTTCCTGCCTGAGCCCATACCGTCTGCTTGTCTCGCAGTGTCTGAACAAAGACACACAACCATGACTGAATTTGCTCTCCTAATTTTGCCTCCCACCACTGACAGGTCAGGCTCACTAGGAAGAGTGATGCCATAATGGCAACGACAACTGCACACTGTTACAACACCTTGCCATACATCTGTCAGCTGGTAAACATGCACTCTCCAGTGACTCGCGGATAATTGCCACATTGTGCCTGACTCGATTTGCATAACAAGATTTGATAAATCAGACAGTGAATTGGGAGAAAAAGAACCTGCGACAGTTATTGTACCCTCATCTTGCAGCCGCTCTCGCCCGCTGATCAAAAACACGCAGTACATGTGTGAGATGTGCAGGAAACACTGTTGCATTACAGCTAATGAATAGAGCTGCCAAATGGGGGTTTCATACTTTATTTCTCACCTCCTCCCTGCCTGCTGAGCATCTCATACACAGATAAATAGGGCTTTTTTTCCCCGTAGTTGGACAGTCCACAACCACTGTAACCAAGCGTCTCATGTTTATGTGCATAGAAACATGTTGGGCAGAAACAATTAATCTTGCAGCTTACATCCGCTTGGTTTCTAGTATTGTGAATGTTTGGAAATAGTTCCCATGTCTGGTTTCATCAAAGCTGCTTAAATTGCATGTGAGACTGTTGTCATGAGCAACCTGTCCTTTAGTCGAAACCTGCGGCGCTGCGGGTAATTGGCAGTTTGCCGGATCATGACCATCAGTGAACTCCATACACGGACAACCCGCCTTCCTCGAGGTATAATCAAAGAATGATGATATAATTATTATTGTAAAAGAGTGAAGACAGGTTGCTAAGAACGTATTGTGGTCTTTTGGTGTGACTATCACATTTCAGTTTTTCACAATGGAGCTACACGGATACATGTTCGCACTGAATCCAATTTCAGTCTGAACTGCTTTGACTATGAGAGACACTAACATAACGAAAAGTTTCTGACTGTTGAGAGTTCACCCAAAAAATGAAAATTGACTTCCGCGTCAATCGAAAAGTTCGGCAAGGTTTTGTAGTTTTGCAGAGATTTGAGGCAAAACAGTGTTGCAGCAGCATTCTCTTAACTGATGGGGACCTTGAAAATGTAACCACCAGCCTAAAACCGACAAACAAACAAAACCCTGGCGTCCCTAATTGATTTGAAAAGATGTTATTTAAACCCATTTTCAAGCCGAAATCTTGACTCTAGCTTCTACGCTAAAAGCTTGAGCACGCGCCCTCTCTAATGTGGTTGCATAAACCTCGACCATTCATCAACAGGGTAAATAACATCTTTACCAATCAATTTGGGACCTCGGCGCTTTCTCTGGACACTCTGATAACGCCTGACGAGCTGTAGGGAGCCACTTTTTTTGTCAGTTTAATGTTTTTTTAAAAAACTGTTTTAAAACAAACCCCCATCAACTACTATGCTTGCAGACTGTGAAACTTTATCTGACTTTCCATCGACATGGAGGTGAGCAGATACTGACAGAACATATCACATTTAATTCCACAATCAAACTGGAATTTGCTTTAATTAAAGCAGTTTTATGAGAGATTTTCAATGAGGTTTCATTTGTCATCGCAGTGATTGACGATAAAGACGTGCACGTACGCGTCAGAGAACCTCATCAGCCATCCACTGATAGGGGTTTCTCTACATATTTGCCTTTATTTTTAAAATAAGAGTGTACTGTTTTTCGAGATAACCAACATATCAGTCATCAAACTGTGACCCAAGAACCAAATCAGGCGGATGAAACTTTACTTAAGATCCAGCATCTTTCCATCTGGTCTCCATTATCTCTGTAGAGCGTGGCTGCAAATAACAGGTTTCTCTTCTCCTTCTCTGCTTTCTCCACACTCACACAGACTGTTGACACGGAAGACAAAGCAATACGATTGGGGAAAAGGGAAACAGCGATTGCACCAGCAGTTGCCTGTAACAAGCAAGGTCGTTACCGGGGTGCTGCCGATTCACATCTCCAGGCCGGCTGGAAGATTTGGGATGAGAATGTTAATGAGTAAACATTACCCTTGAACAACTGTTGCCAGGGTGCTGTTGGGGGAAAGGCACAAAAGTTCCAGTTGAGTAACTCGTTGGCGCTCAGCACAACCCTGGTCGGCATTGTCGCGTGTTTGCTGCGTGAGTCTATATCCCCAGACTGAAAAGAGTGTGCTCAGCAAACCTGTCTCTGATCAAAGTGGCCGTACAGCGAACATATTATAGCCACAGCCTTGGCCTGGGCGAAAAGGTTCAGTCGATACCCTTTCAGAGAAGTGGTTTACAGAAGCAGCCGCAGAGACGCGAGCTGTTGTCGCCTGCTTTCACTAAAGCACCAGCTGCTTCAGCACCATGGAGAACTCTATCAGCCACAGACAGGATCAGCACCAAGGACAGCACCAGTGTTTGGCCACAGTCAGTCCTGTAGCAGGTCCAGGTTAACACTTTGTATTCCATCAGCTCAGGGGAACATTTTCTTTAAATCTCATAATATAGAAAAAAACAAAACAACAATAATTTGATAGTCAGGTACATGTTACGATGTGAGCTCAGTCTCTTTTTATATTATTCCAATGCTTCCTGCAAATGAAGGACGCGCAATGTATTTATTAATTTATTTCATGAAGCGATACTGCCTTTTAATCGAAGCTCTACTGTGAAGGATTCAGGGACAGAAACAAAATGAAGGGAAATAATATTTACGAATGCATGTTTCATTATACTAACCTAAAACTAAGAATCGTTGTGTTTTTGTTACATTACAATGGGCTTTTTATATCAAGAGAGCAGAGTCCAACATGATTTTGCACTTTTAATGACCGTTGTTGATCTTACCCACATCTGCAACCCACTAAATAGATGCCACTAAATCCTTTGCACTGGACCTTTAAAATCTTAAGAATTACTGCCAATTTTACCCGGAGGTCAGCTTGCTCACCGTTTTTTTTCAAAGGATGTTGCTCTCCAAACCAATTTTTCTCAGGGGCGAACTTGTTACAGAAGCCCTTGTAAAGCAACATTGATTACATTTCCTGTTCAGTAATTGACCCTTTGCTAATATCTGCTCCCCTTAGCTACTGTTGCTATGCCTGTCGGGCTTTCAGTTCATGCATGGCGCATATGAAGTTTACCATTATAATGTTGGGGGATTTTAAACTAGATTTCAGACAGAAGAGGATGAATTACTTTAATTTTGACGGTTCAGGCTTGTTAGTGTGAACGAAATGTATGAGATCAAACAGTGTTTTTGTTTAAACCTATGCTTATATGTCTGTATTTTCCATCAATATGTTTTTAAGTTCAACATTACAAGAGACAGGGAATATGAGATGATAACCAATGTGCTTGGCAAGCCTAATGTTATCCTGGGTAATGTAGGCTGGTGTAAACTTACCTTTATCCAATACAGAGAAACGTTGGTTAGAAACTCTGAAAAAAAACACCTTACATTACAATAATGAACATGGTCATTGTAAGAACTCCCCGCTGTCGAGCTTGTGTATATTGAGAATCTTCTATTCTTGTGTGACTAGCTTCCTTATAGCTTTAGCACAGCATCCACCTATTCTTGTGGAAGATTGTAGTCAAGGGCAATGAGTGCAAGGTCAGAGTGCATGCAGGCCAGACGGTTAGCCTGTATAATTATTTCATACGGGTTGATTGAAACTATTGGACAGGCCAGTCATAGAATACTACACAGTAACAGTATTTTTCTCTTTTATTTATCAGAGCATTTGATTTATTGATTGCTGTTGGGATGTTACTGTAGATTTTACTGTACAGACTCTAGATTGGTTAGTAATCCAGGTATGAATTTGTTTAAGCATATGTTCGAACAGATAAACACACATTTAATACCTTCCTCAAGATTTTGCTGATAGATAAGATTAAGATAAGGAGAATAAACCACCTTCCACACGGCATCTTATTCTTGCTACAGCTCACGCACAGCAGCCTCCTGCTTGGCGAATGGTCAGCTGTATTACTCAGAGGAGAGCAGTACATATTAATTGTGCCGTAAGACAAACTGCAGTGACCATAGAAACTGAGAGCGGACAGATGTAGGTTGGCAGCGTTCCTGTGAAAAGTCAAACACTGGAAGTTTTCAGTCTGCAGAGAAATTAAAGCCCCCTCCACGGACTCTGCCTATCACACCACCACCTGATTGTGGTGCATCACTCAGGCTGCACGGCTGCATCAACCCCCTCCCATCAAACCCTGCCTCATGCTGAGGCCTGGGCCGGTCCCTACTCTCACAATATGGCTGCCTGGTGCGCTGGGCACTCACACACACATCAATTAGAGAAAGGTTACCTTGTGCTGCTGCTGGCTGGCTGGTCGTCTTCCTGGCTCCAAGAGAGGCAACGAGCGAAAATATGAGAGGAAGAGACGACTTCTGTGGGCAATTTAATTCCACCCTCTTATCCACAATCTACCCCCAGCCGACCCAACGCCACCATCATCACCATCACCACCACTCTCCCTCTCCCTCTGTTTTCCAAATCCAGCCGAGTGTTTGATTTTGAAAAGGTCACCTTCCAGCTCTTTTATTTCCTCTCAGATTCCTCCTAACCGATACGAGCGTAAACACAGAGCAGACGTGAATATTTACCTGGGAAACTCTGGGGGAGGTGTGGCTTTTTTTTTACAAAATGCAAATCTAATTCTGAGCGATGAACTGCCTTGGGTTCCAGTGGTATTATTTAATTAGGCACGGTGGTATTGGGTTCAATATTTGTTTGGGAGAGGGGGTTGTGTTTATGCCACTGGATATTTACTGGAGCAGTGGAGGTTAAAATCTTAAGCCTGTCTTCTTCTTTGTTCATCAGATTAGACTTCCGTGCCACCACCACGGGCGACTGTTAAAACTGGCATCAAAGTATTAATTATAGAAAAATAACTATTTGTAGCAGGGTTGGAGGGAATGTGTATGTGTGTGTGTGTGTGTGTGTGTTTGTCTATACTTCTTCCTGGGACTGTGTGTCTTTGCATGTGTGAGCACTAACTAAGACTGACTATCATCCTGTTTGTGCGACAGCTAGAGGGTTACCGATGCACTCTTTCGGGTACGGATGGCGGTCGTAGCGCTGAGTTTCTTCACTGTGACCGGCACACTTTCATCTCCATCTGTGGACTTGAACGACTGAGGACTTAACTCTTGTGCTGTTTTGGCTTCATGGTCCCATTGAATATGTTTCAATTGTAAAATAAGTGGTTTTGCTTTCAACTGGTTCCCAACTAGAATGGAGCTAAATTAGCTACAAACGTTATTCACCGCCATCCACCCACTTTGTTTCTGAATCCGAGTTAACACTTCTTTTTTTTTGCTTTTAGCTTTTATCTGACACTGCACTCTGCTCTCTGTAGAATGAAAGAGCCACCATGTATTTTGTTAGTTGGAATAGCTCAGAACAGAGGAACACATTTTGAAGGATTTTCAGTCTTTTATTTCTTAACGGTGCACCATGTAGTTTTGGGGAAGCCATTGTAATCAGATGAGAAAGATCTTCATTGAATCTTCTTCATGCCTTTAAGAGCTGAATAAACAAACTCTCTTCGTTTTCATGAATAAACCGAATAAATATCCTGATTTAAAAGACAACACATTTTTCATACTGTTGCCTTACTTGACTTTTTAGCTTCAAACAGTGTTCTGGGGACCTTATTTTCCCCAGAGAACAGCTTGTTTCTTCAGCTATGAGAAGAATAAGTACTCCTGAGTGTATATTATTACCTCATTAATATTGTTAATACTTTTTTAAATGTCTCAGAGAAAAATGTGCTACTAAAAAAGAAGCAAAATTAAAGAAATTAACAATCCGTTGGAGTAATTGTATGTTTTCCCTGCTGCTGGAGAAGGCACACTTACATCTCTTCTTGTTTACTTAAGATTGTGAATTTTTCCATTTGGCCTCCATTATCACTGCAGGAGAGCGTACCTACATTTCACACACAGGTTTTCTTTTTTTCCTCTGTGGGAGCTATTATTTCATTTTATTCCGCACACTCATAAAAACATCATAATGTAGCCCATTCACAGACAAAATTACAAACTGTTAACACGGAAGAGGAAGCAATAAAATTGGAGAAAATGAAGCAGCAAATGCAGGGACATTACCGGGGTATCGCCGATTCACATCTTCAGGCTGGCTGAAAAATGGCTAACTGCCGAATGCTCGGAGGTATGATTGTGGGTTTGCTGCATGAATGTAGTAAAAGCCAAATTGTTAACAAATTGTTTAGTCAGGGTAGAGCTTTGGAAACAATCTTTAAATGCTTCATTCTAACCACACAGTATGATTAAGGTTCCTAAAGCAATATTATGAAGGAGTTTTTTACTTAAAATAACATCTTCAAAATCATGCTGATGGTACAGTGTCTGGTAAAAAGGTGAATGGTGTCTCTGTCTCAGCCACTTTGCTCCTCTATCACTTGTTTCTGCTCTATGTAACTTCAGTGAGAGGGTAGGATCACAGTGTTACACACGTTTTTTTTTTTTTCAACACATAACACTGTTATAACAAACCACATCCTACAAAATGCCAATTTCTACATAATGTAACAGTGTACGGTTGTTATTTTCTGTTTAGTAAGAAAAGTAGGTGTATAAATGTTCCCCTTTCTTGAGATTTTGTGAGTTTAATTGATCAACTTATCAGATTAAGTAACAAATGCATCGCTTCTACACCTCCCAGCTGAAAATAAGGCACTATCGGACTGTTGCTTCTTGCCAGTACTAAGTTTCATTACAGACCGGGCGCCCTGGGGCTAGCTGATTAGCATGCTAACCTCGGCGGACATCTTCGCAACACAGACATCTTTGACATAACATCAACACCATTGTTTCTTCACTCTCTATTCATGAAGTTAGCCTACAATTGTGGCCCTATCTGACAAATCGTTTTTTGGAGAGTAAGCCATATGCAGTACTGACACTGATCGAACTCATTGCAGAAAACAAAATATTTAAGTTTGAGCAGCAAATACTCACAAATACAAATAGAGGGTTTCATCAACCATTATCTGATTACTAGCTCGGATCTCTTAGATATCTAAACGAATGCTGATTGAAACGTCTGTGTTATTACTATTATTATCAGACCTGGTCATATCTCTGCTGATCAGAAGCGTTTCAGAAGCATATCATTCTGTTTGGCAAAGGTCATTACAGTGTAATCAAAGTACTTTTTTGAAAATCTGTGTATATTTTCCATCAAATGCTCGTTTTTGGAATCGGCGACAAAAGTTGCATGTACGCGACAGAGGGGAAGGAAAAGAGGACGCAACAGGAAATAAGGTAGAGAGATATTAAAAGACATGAAGAGGAGAGAGCAGGTGAGAGAAAGCAGTGAGATCTGAAGGAACATTCAAACGAACTGGGAAACAATGGGAACACAGACAATGAAAGGGGGGTGGGTGGGATTTGAGAGAAGATTAAAAGGATTGAGACAGAGGCAGAACAGAATGAAGTCTGAAAAGCTGACATGGCAGCAAACATTTCCATGTGAGCCAGCACAGATCAAAAGTTATTGCAAAAATCCGGGAAACGAAAGAACAAGAAATTATAAGATGGAGGATGAGGAGGAGGAGAAGGATGACGGTAGAGGACTCACGACCCGCAGGGCGACTTCGGCTAGACAGTAGAGGTCCGCGTCAATGGATGGTGGACAGAAAAGGACGAGTGGGGACACATCTGTGTGGACGCAGGCAGCCGTGTGAGACCGAAGCACCACGAGGTCACTTGTCAGGAGTGGGGACTGCTGGGAACAGGGGCAATGGCAGCACCGCGGGAGGCAGGTACCAAGACAGCAGGAGAACAAAGGGTGAGGGGAAATAAATGCAGGCAGAATGGAAAAAAACGCATTAAAAAAAAAGGGACTGTGGTGCAGGAGGAAAAGGGGAGAATGCAGCTTTTTACAGAAAGTTGATAGAAACCAAATGCTGACCCCTGAAGTGAGTTCAGTGTTAACTCACTCCAAAACACAGGAGACACATAGTGACCGCAGAAGATGCTTCCACACTACAGCTGTATGAGCTGTTTCCTCCTCTGATCTTGAAACACCAGGGCAACACATTATAGCCTGCTATTACAATTAAACCATCACAGAAGCAAAGGCTGAAGCAATAAAGGGACACTCACACCACCTTTAAATTCTCAAACACTTTACTCCTTGAACGTTGATTTGTTTCCATTAATGTGTATTTGTTGTTTTGTTGTCTTGACTAGTTCAGTCACATTCTTCCAGAAATTAAAATTAGGAAGGATGCAATTAAATTGCAGACAATCACATAACCAGTACGAACAAAAGCTAATTGATTACATTTCTTTCGTCAAACGAGACTTCATATGGCTGGAAAAAAATGTGATTAACCATGAGAGAAGGCTGTCAAACGTCGCACCGACAGCTGTGGAGCACAGATGCTTGTTAATCTTGAATATAACGGAGTATAGAAATTAAGAAATTACGATATTTTCACTGGGATACTTTTGATGTTTGGAGAATTCGGTATCTGTCTGAAACACATAAGCTCAACATTCAAGATGGTGTTCATTTTGAAGCGGCGTGTAGCTCTTCAAAATGCACAACTGTCAAATATTTCCCGGCAACACAGTGGACATAACTGTAGCGCACAGCCGTTTCTCTAAGACCGGCTTTTGACAGAGCACAACTGATATTTAACACCAGCATAGAACCACAGTTGCACCCAGCTGAGCCACTCTACCTGCATTCCTTGGCCATGTTTCAGCTTTTGAAATAGTTAGCCCCTAAAATGTACCTTCAAATACAACTCACAACGACAAATATATTTTACGATACATGTTGATAGTGTTGCATTATTGCATGCATACAAGCCCAAATGTATTAGGATTTTAGAAGTATAAATGTTATTGTTTTAAATAGGATGTAGTTGGTTTAGAAAGTCATATTTTAGCATTAATTACCAAAAAAAACTCTACATTTGGGTCAAAAGTCTGTCATTGCTGCATTCTTTTGCACTCTCTGAGAAAATATCCCACACAGCCTTCACTTGAAACATTTTTTGACAAAGAAATAATAAATCAATAAATTGTGATGCTGAGGAAGAGCAGTGTGCGATCTTCTTTTCTCCGAAGCCTTACTTTTTAACGCACCTGCAACTGAGATATTTGGATGTTGATATTTCCCCTTTGAAAACATTCCCTGGTAACTGACAACATATAATAATGATGTAAACACTAGGCGTGAGGTAATGTGTTTGGAGTATATAAGGAAAAAACAATAGCCAGAGCGACTGAACAAAGACAAGATGACAATTTACAGAATGTAGTGAGCTAATTGCTCAGAGGAAGATATACTGAGAAGGAACTGACTGAGCCAAGTTGCCAATTAACAATGTGTTCTTTGTTACTAGGAGATGACTGCAAGATAAGACCACAATGAGAAGACATTCAGATGCTGCTTTTTTTTTTAATCTTTTTGTGCTCCATTTTAACCATGTTATCACAATAAATTATCTGTGTGGACAATATGTCTCGACCATGTCATGACAGCTGTGCCTGTCTTAATGGTGCAAGATGAAGATGACAAAGCGAAAAGAAAGAGCCCAGACCACCTTGATTAAGTAATAGAATAGACAAAAGAAATGTAGCAAATGCAGGGAAAAGCTGTTTTTTGACATACAGTGTCAACAGGAATCAGACCAGAGTGTAGTGACATTTAAATGCCCACTCTCTGTCCCATGCATGTTTTTCCCCTTGCACACAATCAATTATGAAAGGTCAGTACAGACACTGCTCGACTGACATTGTATTAAATAATGAATCCTAATGTATTAACTAGCTGTGTCATTAACAACAGCTTATTTTTTATTGAATAATTGCTGATTTGTTTGTCTTGCTTTACCAAACATTTTCAGGTTTCAGGAGTAGCACATGCGCATTACTTAATGGTCAGGATGTAGCCTATCAGAGGCAGAGTAGGGCGGGTCATGCCAAGCAAGGTAGTGTGATCTAAAATAACACGGCTAAAACAGTAGCAACTGTATGTCTGCTGACAGACTGGAGAGTATATATTTTAGAATATATTTATATTACATGAGTTACATACCTAAAGGCTCGACTCTGGAGAGCAGTGTTTTCTGTCGGAGAGAGTAAATCCCTGTGGCGTCGTTTAATTACATTTTTCTGATTAGGTGTTAATGAAGTATTTCGACATTGTGGTTGGAATAGTTTCTGAGTATATCCTCCACCGTTGCATTACCTATTATTGGTGAAATCGTCCAAATGTTTAAATTGGCATTGTGTTGAGGTCTTCAGTCAGATTTTTCAATGTCCTGCTTGACTTGCACAGTATCATTAAGTCGAGTTTATTTATTCATTTGACAGGGAAAAGGCTAAGGTTGATTTCATCAACAGACAAAGTATGTGAATGAGCCGGGTTAATATTCATTTGTTGAATGCTTCCTATCTATTTTCTATTTCTGGGCTGAGTGGAATTGATATTCATATTAAGTTTTATATATGTCTACAGGTCAGCTTTTATGTGGTATTTGAAAAAGATAAATGTTTGTCACGCTTTCACATTTGCTTTGTCTCCATGTCTGTTCATCAGGTCAGAAAATTAGCAATTATGATACAGAATTACTGTTGGGAAGGCTCATTGCTTGCTAATTTTTTTGAAAATGCCACACAGAAAGCTGGAGAAAAATACTGTGTGAATGCAGCAGGCATCGTTGCAACCACAGGTGAGTTGGCGGCTGTGCAAATATCCTTCGGCAAGGCCTGGCTGAGGCAGAGACCTCCTCTGGGGGGGGGATGGAGGTGATAAAGTGGCTGAGTGATTCGGCCTACCCGGGACCAGTTTCTGCTGACTGGCTGAATGACAAAGTGGTGGTGGAAAAGTGGAAAACAACATCTGGTTTTGACACGAGGGGTGTTACACTAGCAGAGGCAAGTGTGTCATTTACAAAGTGCTTGTGCAGAAATCATTAAGAAATAAATGTTTTGAAGTGGATTTGATTGATTTCTGTGTACGAAGCATAAAAACAAAATCTTAAACAGCAGTATGAGGGCACAAATCGTTGGATGAAAGGCCTGTTTGATATGTGTGTCAGTGGAAGGGTGGATGCTGATCATGTATTCCCTAACATAGCAGAGTGAACCATGCAGATGAAGAGTAAATCTATAATTCTCTTTTGGAAAATGTGCTGGATTTAAGGCAGGAAGTTCAAAAGAATCAAACATATCCACTCATGTTTAAGTGTTAATGGGTCAATTGGCTGCGGGCAGTAAAAGTTTAATGTATCTGGTTAACACAGTTGGTTGTTTTAGCAGTTTGACACACAGCAGCAGACACAGCGGGTACTAATGGACAACAATGGAGAAGTGATTAAAGGTACTTACGTTGTGGGTTGTCCCTTTAACTGTATGCTACTGTAAAGCTGTATGCTACTGTAATTCAGAGGTTTAACCATGTTTATCTGAGCAAACCACACATGAACTGCCGCTGGTGGACTTTACTAGTCTAGTATTTACAGACAGCTAACGCCAAACAAAGCTAAAATGATTTCATTAAAAGGTATACTTTATTTTATATTGTGTTGAAAGACTAAGGTTTTACAAATACCAGGAAAAGAGTAGGCATTCTCACCTGGCGATGATCCTTAGCTATGACGGAGCAGTATTGTTCTTGCAGGTTGGTGCATAATGCAGGGTAACTAATGAGCCTTGATAGTAGTAATAGTAAGATTAAACTGCTTACAGCCTTACATTGCTGGTTATTACAGAAAAAAAAACAATCTTGTATAGAGGTGAGCTTTCTGCAGAAGTCTAACATATTGAAACTTCATATTTTCTCAATATTCAAAGTTGACTTTTCTTTGGGTTTAGTTTTTCAATTCCATCCTGTGACAATGGTGTTCTTATGCTGTGGTTAGGTTTAGGCACAAAAAACACTTTTGTTAGGGATTGGAAAAAATCATGTTTTAGCCTTAAATACAAATATGAAAATACATCTCCATGAAATATCTAGTGGTTACACATGGTCTGGATATGTTCCATAAACTAGCATTTTCAAAGTCTCCCAAAGCCCTGATTTCCCAAAATGATTCGACAACAACTTTGAAACATGGTCGAGCTCATCCACCCATTCTGGACACTTTTAGCTCAGCAACTACAGTGAAGACTTCAGCTTAGATTATTCTGGAGAAGCTGTGAGGTTTCATGTTCTGCATGTTATGCTCTTTTACGGTTGTTTTTACATTTTAAAACAAGTCACCTCCTATTTTTAGTTGTTTAGGAGAATTCTGCAACACAGTTTCGCTGTGAAGCTCCAAAAATGTTCAGTTTGAGGTTGAATCCAGTAGATGATTCATGACTTTTCATATATGGGTGAACTTACCCTTTCACAAACTGTATATCCTTTTGTTGATTTTTTTTTTTTTAGATATAATTCTACATACCTACTTAAACTTATAATATCAATAACATCACTTGTACTCAGCCTGTGTTTACAACAGAACTCTTACAATGTGGATGAAGTTTTATGTGGAGAGTTTGATTTGTGTAGTAGTTGTACAGCATTTCTACGCCTACCCGTGTTTTCTATCCAGATGTTCTCTAAACAAAAAGGGAAACAGAAAGTAATGCATCATCACATCACAAACACCACTCTAACAGCAGGAGTACAATACTCTGGAGTCTTAGTGCTGGTGGGATGTATCGTTAGTGCTGGAAACTCTGACAAAACACAGCACTGGTGCCACTTAACTCTCCTCCAACTACATGTTGTAATATTGTGTAAAACATGATAAACTTAAAGTAAGTTTCAAATTCAAATTGTCAACTTTTTTATTTATTTATGTGATTCTTTAGTTAGGGACACACACACACACACACACACACATTCAAACATTCTAGTCTCCATGATTTTGTGTGGACATTACATGGATTACCATTCATTTCACTCACCCTAATCCTACTGCTCACTTACCGAACCCGCTTCACCCAAGAGTGTAATGAATAATGTTATGGGGTCTAGCATTTTGGTCCCCACAACATTGTCTGACCCTTCAGTGGGCTCCCATTTTTGGAACCCCACAAATGAGCTAAAACAAGAACACACACTGACACACACACCAGGGTTCGTACGGGTGCTTGAAATCCTTGAAAGTGCTTGAATTTCAATGTTGTGTTTTCAAGGTCTGAAAGGTGCTTGGATTTTAGTTTAAGCGCTTGAAAGTGCTTGACAATATAACTCTGTGTCTTTTACAAAATTGGGATCGGACTGGATAATTAATTTCTGACGTTTTTGCTATTATAGAATATATATATATATATATATATATATATATATATATATATATATATATATATATATAACTTTAGATGTTTACAGCATAATACAATGTACATAATTGTGATAAAAAGTGAAGAAACAATCACAAGTGTAAATATATTTCTTTAGATATGAATTTTACCCCAGCAGTAAGGTGCTGGAAAATCTTAAAAATGACCCTTAAAAGTGCTTGAAAAGTGCTTGAATTTGACCTTGAAAAATGTGTACGAACCCTGACACACACAAACAATGCAGGTAAGTACATCTGTGTGGGTTGCTGGACATTTTTTCTTGCATATTTGGAATGAGTCTTGAGGGAAGATCAGAGCCACGGGTGTGACCGATTACATTTCAGTGTGATTTGTGATTCAAGTACAGCAAACTTTATACAATATACTCATCCAGTCTTATTTTCAAATATGTCATATTTTAAACTACTGTAGTCTCATCCTGCAGTCAAAAGCCTTTATTCCCTTTTTCCCTTAACGGTTTTGGGCTGTGGTGACCTGAAATCGTCGATCATGATTCCCACAGACTCGCAGCTTATTTGTGATAGATCCACCAGAGACTGACTGAAGGTTTGTTTATATTGTTTACTCTGACCTTTTCAACAGCAGAGTATACACCAAAAAAATCCAACACTCCCATTTCTGTTGATCCCTGTTGTTACCTCAGAATTTAAATAAGCAAACTAACCATTTGTCAACAGTGTCAACACCTGGAGTCAAATTTTTGACTGTGTGTCTCCACACATTTTGCAGTCTACCTGTGGTCTGAACAACAAAGCAAGACTAGCTGGTTATCCAGCCATGTGTGGTCTTAACTCACATAATATGAGGTATAATGTAGTTGGTTCACTTCGTACATGGGGTAGACCAGGTTGACGTAAGGAGTTCAGATCAATACCTATCAACAGCCGGACCACTGGGGTCCTGCTGGATACCAGCATGGAGAAAAGTACAATTTACAACAAGTTAGAGGTTTTAGTGATAACATTCAGTCATTAAATATGAAATACCATCCCTCCCCTCTCATTGCATTAACGTTACATCTGTCCCCTCAAGTGTTTGCCAGTTTACTGCGTTACCTAATGCTGCTAATGTTAAAGGTAAAGTGTTAGCAATGTAAACGCTAACTAGCTAGCCAATGTAAGGCCAATTCTCAGGCATTTTGACATTTTTTTCCACAAACTAGCACCAAGATTGTTGACTGTTGACAAAACACAGGTACCAAATGATTCCAACGGGGTTATACTAGAAGCCGGAACCAGCAGTCAGAATTCTTACACAGACATAAAAAAAAAAAAAAACAATCGTTTTGGACCCGAAAAAAATGCTTAGAATTACTAATTTACAATCATCACAATGTTTTTTAAGGAAAAGAGATACTTTTAAACTGCACCTTTCTTCAAGCTTTGTAGACGAATCATCTCTTTTATAGTGAGTCAACTTGATACACATATTTTTACTATGAGCTTAAAGAAAAAAGTGACAGTAAGACATAGTTGAATATATCTCACTGGTCTAAAGAATCACTTTATGTTCCAGATTACCTTGTGTTGTCAGAACTGTGTCTTTCATTTCTGAAGGGATTCCTGGCCGTGTCCTTGCTTTGTCAAAATATTATGTTGTTTTCCATCATTTCAATTTGTATTTTTGCCGAGCATGTGTTGTGAATTTCTTTATGTTTGTGCCCCTCTCCTCCCAACCCCCTCTCTTACTCAAAGTAACTCTCCTTCATCAACATAACTTTACAGACACATGGACACAAAAAGAGGAGACCAGAAGAAGGAAAAAAAAAACCCCATCATGTTGAAATTATTCAGATTTGCGTCTAGAAAAGGAAATTACATAGATGTGTTAATCTTCTCCACCTTAATGGGGTGGGACATGGGGAGGGCCTCATCTACATGGAAGTGGGTTCCTAGTGTGCAGTGCACTGATAACACTAAAGTAAAATAAATGATTAAACCAACGTGGCACACACGCAAACACAAAGAAGTAACACATGCATGGCGAGAGAGAGAGAGTGAAAGGAAAGAGAAGAAATATACTGACAGCACTTCATGTAAATGGAGCATATGGCTGTATGAAATCCTCTCTTTAAAAAAAAATGCATCACACTGCAATTTAATTTCCCCTGCAGTAATGCAAATGGACTGCATTGTTATTGCAAGAATGCAATCTAATAGAAATATGGTAATTATATCTGCATTATGTGTCGTTTGTTATCTCTCGCCCCTTTTGTTCACATGGAGCACAATTCGGAGCCTGCCATTGTACTGTGTGTGTCTGTCAGTGTGTGTGCGTTTATGTGTGAACATGTTGGAATCCATTAAAACTCTTTTCACACTATCAACAGGTTTCTCGCACCCTGCAGAGGCTGTTTTTGCCTGTAGCTTCATGTCGATGGCATCATCAAAATGAAAATATGAAAATATAACAGCAATCCGATTTGCAGCGAGAAGAAAGGAGAGTGAGAGTGAAGGTGAGTGAGGGATAAGGTGTGTAATCAGAAATAAGCTTGCCCACATACTGTGACAAACGTTCAAGCGCATTTATGGGAAGTGCATTTGCACAAATTCAAAAGTGTGTGATTTTAGTCGGATGATGTGTGATGTGATCAGTGTAGATATCTCTACATAATGTGTTGTATCACGTTCACATTACATGCTGATGAATTTCATATCGGGAGGTGGAGGAGATGGTGGTGGAGCAGTGTTGTTTTTTGCAGCCTTTTTAGATTTAGTCTTAGTCTTAGTCTATTGGACTAAAATGCTTTTTAGTTTTAGTCAAATTTGAGTCATTTCTATATGTGATAGTTTTAGGCCAGTTCTAGTTGATGAAAACTCAAACAGGTTTTGGTATAGTTTTGTTCAGTTTTAGTTAAAAAAACCCAAAAGAAGTATAGTCTTTTAACAAGACATAAGATCTACAAGCTCACAGTGTGTTGCAATGTGTTGAACTTGTAGATCTGCTATTTTCACAACTTATGTGTGACACCCTTGTATGATGAAGTAGGGCATCAATTCATGCAAAAAACAGTTAAAATATGATGGAAAAAAGGTTGAAAAAGTTGAAATATGGAGATAAAAGATTTCTGTCCAACAGCACTCTCCAATGCTTATGTATCTGGGGTAGGCACAAACATGTGACACGAAGCTCAAAGTTGGGGAGTAAACAGTGACAACGAATTTGTCTTCAAAATAAGAGCTTTACATTGCACCCCATTGGAGTTTAGAACTGAGTTCTTGGCGAGGGGCTTTTAATTTGAAAGTAGCGACCGTTCCTAGCTTGCCGCTACAACAACAAGTGGACAACAATGACAGCAGAAATGTCACACATTTTGAAAATCTGACAGACCATCCGCTAACATTTACGTCCATTCTCGTCTCGTCAACGAAAACTCACATGTCTCGTCATGTTTTAGTCATCAAAAAGCCATGTTTATCTTGTCACTGTCTCATTAGCTTCATGAAAAAAAGGGGCGTCAACGAAATCATTTCGTCATCGTCATCGTTGACGAAAACAACACTGTGGTGGAGTTAGAAGCGAGTGGGCAGCTGAGCATTGATTGCAGTGTGAGACTGAGTTTCAGTAAAACCACTGGATATTTTTTTATGTCGGGCAACAGCGTTTCGACCATGTTTGAGTTACGTTTCTACAAAAAAAACGGTGGCCAAAAAGTGTTTTTAAGCCAACACGTGATCTTTTCGGAGCCCTAACCAAGTGGTTTTTGTGCCTAGGCCTAACCAGGGCATTAGCACAGCGTTGTCCCAACATAAAATTGAAAATTGCTCCTACAGAAATGTAAAGTGTAAAAGTAAAGAATTGCCCATATGAATAGTAATTGAGTTTCTGATATTAATTTTACTTGATTATCAAATGTAATTTTCAGGCAATAAATGTACTTAAGTGTGAAAATCCCAGTAAAAGTAATATTTCATATGTATTTATATGTATACTTGTTCAACCAATTATTGGATTTGGTATTCAGATTTTTCTGATTCTTTTCCAGTCGCAATCAGGTTTTTTTTTTTTTATATCCAATAACCAGAAAAAGTGTTTTATACTAGTAGTATATTTTATTTTTGTATTTTTGTATTGTCACCTAAGCTAAGTGTACCTTATGCCTTATGCAGCCATTACATCAGCATCACTTTTCATCGACATCCTGGTTTCAACACAGAAGAAACTCGTGCGTTGCCAACGTCTATCGTGTGAATTGCGTTGATTAGCGTACATCATGTGAGTGTGTATGTGTGTGTAATGTACCGTGTGTGTGTCTACATGTGTACAGTGCATCAGCCTTCCAGCTGCCCCACTGCTTACAAACCGTCAGCAGCCATCATGGAGGATGGCCCTCATTGTGTGAAGGACAAAAGCGGCGTGTGCCACCGGTGGGAGATAACAGTGATTTATGAGGTCCTGTCACAGCAGCGGCAGGTAAACATGCACTTTGGGGGTCTGCCTGCAATCTCACCGCCATTCTGTATACATAAGGAGAAGCTGGCAGGAATACACTGCATATTCACCTAAACACTAAATGGCCAGACAAAGAGATGCTGCATTGAAACCTTCGGAGGAGTGGTGTAATGATGACATGAATAAAGGAGTGGAGGAGCGGCAGTCGAGGTGTGTTTGTGCATGTCATCCATTACATATCATGAGAGGTCTTCACTTGCGAGTGCTCTTACAGGAGTGCTCCTCACATTTTCTACCTCTTTCATGATAATTGAATGAAATTAAAAGAAGAAAAAAAATTTGACAAACTGGTGTCTTGAAGTTATTTCCTTCTTATTCACTGTGAGTGACTCATAATATTTTGACAGCCTGCGTTTCAAAGCAACTAATAGCGCGAAAAAGCATCAATTATTAGAAAATATTAGGTTGGAAAATGACAAGCAGTGAAATGAGCAGAAATTCTTTCAAATGTGAAATTTTGATTAAACACAAAAGGTTTGTTAGCTGGTATTTTCACACATATACAGTAATTGTACAGTACGTGTGGAGCTTTTGAGCAGACTGGATGTCAAGGGGCATCATGGAGCGTGCACTGGCTTTCAAACTTGCTCACTTCTCAGGATTAAATTGTGGTTTAATAAAATGTGCTGAAATCATAAACCAATATCTTAAACGGAGGTCAGTTCGTGGTATCCTTGTTACATCCCGCCACTGCCCCTCTGGGGAATGATGCAACTCCCTGAATTGGAAGGAAACCACTAAGTCTAAATGAGATGATTTGATAAACAAAACAGTGAAAACTGTGCCCCCAGGTTCTGCAATAGATTGAATGAATAAATATCTCACACCCTTTGTCAACAAAATTTGACCCTTGCACAGATTCCTCACAGAGATCTCACCCCCCTCAAAGATTTAAACTGAATGAACTATACACACTGCAGAGGAGGACAAACTCAGTTTGCTACATGAGTTAAAGATAAAAGATTTCCTTCCGGTTGGATAATTATGAAAAAAAGTGAGTTGTGCTTTCAGAAGGGAACGTTTTTTGGTGTAGATTTTATTAGTCAGGCTTGGGAGGGAATCCATGATCCTGAGCTGCATGTTAACCTGCAATCTTGTAATGAAATGAAATGTCTGACCACTACAACCGTTCGCGTGGTGTGTTGCAAACCCACGATGGTTGAGGCCTTTGTGTGCATGACATGAAAAGTAAAAGAAAAATGGAGGTCGGTGGAGCAAATAGTGTTGTAATGAGCCTAATCAGCAGAGTAAAAAGAGAGGCGCCAGGTTGTAGCGGCCACAGTGAACAGGTGCATAAATGTGTTTGGGTGTTGCTCGTCAGCTGGCGGCCCGACGGCTGCTGAATGGGCCCGTGATGATGAAGCGTGAATGACACCGTGGTGCCAATCAGCTGATGCAGGCTCGACTTCAGTGCTCCGTCTGAACTAAGGAGAAAAAAAAACAAAACACATGCATAGGGATGTTTATTCTGTCAAATGTGTGTTAGCGTATTAAATCATGTTTTCGTTCACATACAGCTGTGTAACGACAGCTACACATCGTCCTTGTTAAATGATTCTAATTCACGAGCCCATTAACCCTAACCCCCCTCCCCCGGAACAGCTTCACGACTGAACTGAAGGATTTGAAGGATTTGGGTACTTCATTTGCACTTACTATAGTGTGACTGACTCTCGCGCTAATGAGCTTGTTGTGCCAACTATAGCACATGCCGCGAATGGAGCTTGTGAACTTTGGTTCTGGTTTATGTGCATCGGTCTATCGTGCATGGCGTTAAGTCTACATGCAGATGTGTGCACCAGACTGCGATACTATGCTTGTTGGGCATGAATACATGAACGGTTAAAGTTCTTTCTTCTAATTTTGTGTAGTGCAGTAGGTAATTAATTATAAAAAGCTATATTATTGTGAGGTGTGTCTTTTGTTTCAGCCACCCCGTTACATCAGGGTGGGCTTAATAATAGATAAATACCCGTTTGTATAGGCCGGTACAGTTCAACAGCACCACAGACAGCCTTGAAAATGACCATTACAAGGTTCATGAAGGTGGAAGTTATTACAGGACTGTTGTATAAGACTGCATTGGTGATAGCTTGTTGACGTAGTAACTTAATCGTCATCCTCTGCTGATCAAGACTTACTTCACTTGCTTATTACAGCTCATTTATACATGTTTTCTCACAGACATGATACAATTATCCCGACAAATCTCGACACATTCTACAGCTACATTATCATCCTGCCAGTCCCTTCAGTGGCTGATTTCTATCTTGCCTCCCTGGATCCTGTGAAGGAGGATGGCTGACTCAGCCTGCCTGTCCACAGGAAGTACAGATGACGACCTGATAAGGACAGAGAATGACGACTCAAATTGTCACACTACAGTGAAACCCAGTGGTCTGCACAACAGAACAATCACCAAGAACACCCTGTTCCCTCTTATTGTGTGTCCTAACGCTTGTTATGTAATTCATAATCGCTGAATATTACCAACATTTTTCTAATGGAGGACACAGTATGTTCAGTCACAGCAGCAGGATTCAGTACCACACGTGTCTCTCCTGGAAATGAAATGTCAGATTTTAAAAAGGGATCAAATGGCGAACGTTAAATGGTCGGATAATGTGATGTCAGAGGGCGTCACCCTAGAAGGGGTCATTTTAGAGTGACTCAGCTCAAACTTTGAATATGTCCAAAAAATCTGAATCTGGTGGTTCTTGCTGAGGTCGTTACGTGGAATCAGAACGATATGCAATTTCCACCACTTACCACTTTTAGGCTACTGTTAATAACAATTTAACACTTAAAAGTGTTTCCCTTTCAAAGCTGTCTAGTGTGCTTACAAATACAACACAAAACATATATTTTTGGCAGGTATATGGAAGAGGAATAGTTGTTTTAGCGGTATATATTTTGTACACTGGTTGTAAATAAACTGGGACTGTTATTTATCTATTTAATTGGGTGGCAAATAAACTGGGAGTAGCTGTTTGAATGTAAGTTGTAGAAAAAATGTGAGAATTTGTTGAAATAATATGTGTTAAAAGAAGAAAAGTGAGAAAGGCGTAGGGATATATAAGTCATGAAATAATCATTCATTCATTCACTCATGTTTAAATGGCGTGACCTTTCCCGTTCCTGTTCAGCTTTTTAATTTGAAACTCTGAAAGCTTCACACTCATGTTGAAATGGAGGCTTGGCTGCCTGAAACTCCCCCAACATCCCCTCCACCACTCGTCTGACACTCATAAACAGATCATTTGAGTGTGAATAACGTGTTTTTTTAGATATTACAAAAAGGCGTGTAGCCTGTGGACGTATCGGAGGTTTTCCTAAAAAATGTACTGCCAACATTTTATCCCTGGAAATTGGGCTGTTGCTAAAAAATAGGAAAAGCTTCATTCTATAATCAGTGTCATTGTTTTTAATGCGACTAGAACGTTGTCTGATTCGTCCTCCATCTGAAGGGCAGTCATAGCTGCACAGATGGTGGTCAGGGTTCCTCTTTTTTATTCAGGAGACCACAGTCCCACAGTACATCTTCAATTAGATGTTTCCAAGTTTAAAGTGTCCTCAATAAGGCTTTATTCTATTAGGATCTGTAAGTATTATAATAAAACATAAAGTAAGCATAATCCTTGAAGTGAACTTGACAAATAATTCGACTAGCTCTGACAGTAAATAACACAGCTAATCAGATTTAATGAAACAAGAGCTTCCGCCATGTAAGAAGGGCTTCTCCCTTGTGTGTGGGAGGGTGTGCTTCAAAGAAAGCCTTTGGATCATTCATATATTCACCACAGAACCGTAATTTACTCCTTTTTATGGAGTGAAGAATAATCTCAATCTGCAACGTGCCGCTGGGATAATTCCCATGCACACACTTGACATCTACCGTAACGGAAGTCATCGGAAGGGCTCCAGTCCAAATAATTGTAAACCAAATACATAATAAGCTCTCTAAGTGCACGCGGTGGTCAACCCCCAACTGTTTGTGGCCTTACTTTACGGTTCCCATGTGTGAATGGCTGCTAATGTGAGAAATTGCACTGCTTGAAAGGAGGCTGTGCGTGTCCAATCGACTTCCCCCTTGATAAAGAGGTTAAAATGTGGCTTTTGAGTGAGTTGCAAGAACAGGGGAGGCCATATCCAATCAAACACCCTCAAGTCAGCGGATGACACAATTATTCATCTCCACTCTATGGCCGTCCCACGTACGGAGCTAAGCTTCAGCTTCTCCACACTTGAAAAGCTTAGAGCCGGAGAGATTGTTGGGTCCCTCAAAGACCCACGATCCTATGGGTGTGTGTTGGGGGTGGGGGGGGGTTCAATTTACTTAGCCGATTGCTGTTTTCAGTAGGCTTGACACCACTTATGCAGAAGTATGGGGGGAAAAGAACCCGGAGGAAGCTTTGTCGTTTCATGGTAAACCCGGTTAATAACTAAAACAACACTTTCGCCTGTTCAAATGGAGGGGAAAGGGGAATAAGGATGTTGGTGGTCCAATAACTAACCTGACAACAGGACCTGAAAACCATAAAAGGACAAAAAGAATTACGCCATACTGTGCTGCTAAAGAAGAATTAACGTGTCTTTGTTGAGCTGCCACTTTCATAAAATCATCAACAGCTCGCATAAGGCCACGTCCTCCACCTGTCCACCAGCCACTCACAATTTAATATCACAATGTGATCAAAGTGAGCATGAAATAAGCGAAAAGAAAAACCCTTTTCAAACACCTTTACATAGATGTTTTGTTTCGAGTTGTGCTCTAATGGCGAGAATTGGCTGAGGTACAGAGGTTGTAACCATGGTAACAGCACAGCATGTCACTTCCTCCGGGGGGGGGGGGGAGGGATTAGCAGAGTCTGCGACGCCAGCCTCTCTGTTGAACAACAGCAGGCAGGAAAAGATGAGAAGGTCTTCATTGTCATTCATCTTGCTGGCACGGCTGTAAGGCTCGCTCGCCACGATAGCACCTCAAGACGCTGATGTAATCGCGAGAAAGGTGGGAGAAAGTGTGAGACGCGTCGGGCCGCTGCGTTCACATGGCACTGATCTCATTTAAGTTTCGACCTTTTATGTGCTTTTGCAGGGGATTAAGTGAATTTGTTGCTTTGACCCGAGCGGGCTCTGAGATAATGAGATCGTTTGACCGCAGTTTTTGTACGTATACCGATGTGACCATGAGGTAAGGATGAGGCAATGATTAAAGCTATTCCGGAGCTTTGCCCGAAAGTGCTGTTTTGAGTAACTTTAATTGTATTTGGCAGCTTTCCAAACACTTCAATCCGCATTTCTAACACACCTGAACTCAATTGTATAAGAACACAACCTTTTGAAAAATGGACTGGAGTGCACTTTAAAGTTGCACAAAAATAAATCCAAAGATACATTCAAATTGAATTAAAACACTTTAAAAGGACATTCAATAGAAAAACAGTTTAAAAAGTAATACATGCATTTGACTTCAGGCCTTTTTTAACATTATACTCCACCAGTAATCTCACATTCAGCCGTGACAGTCCACAGTGCCACCGTGTAATATAGATATGTCATCTCTCTATTATAAATTTGATTTAAAATCTTGATCGCCAGCTGGAGATATTGGTAATCACTCTTTTTTATTGCAATATCACTGATGTTGATATACAGTTTCTGGCAGCGCTGCAGCTTTTCAAGGCCACTCACCTTGTCCTCGTCATAAAGTAAAGCCCATGGGGTGATTACATAACGGGGCCGCACAAACAGAAATGTCAAGACCTGCTGACTGCACACCAGTGGCAAAACAATTGACAAGTGCATCTGAGAAACAGATGAACATGTCAGGCCCTTGTTGCCATGGTTTGATCCCACTGATGTGAAAATACCATGCTTCATTGGCTTTATTCTAGTCGCTCAAAAGCACTATACCGACTGCTGATTTAATACTGTAAAAAACCCAGAATGCAATAAAAATGTCTCCCCAACTCATGTCAGTGTAAAACATGCCCAGGCGGTTGACTATATTACACCTCTAAAAGAGAAAACAAACAAAGAAGCAAGCTATAAAATAAGTTATGTGATATTTATAAATTATTCAGCGATGCAGCAAATGCTTCATCACCCTTAAAGGGACATACAGGCCGTCTTCACTGCAATTTTTAACTTGTCATAGCAGGAAAGCACAATCAGGGGCAATGTGCATGCCTGCAAACGAGGTTCAATTTCAGTTTTGGTTGTCACAAGAACCGTTCAAGCAAAAGAACTACTTGGTTAGTGTTAAGAACAGATAATTTTTTGCCCAAAACAGCAGCCTCTGTCTCGAAAAACACAGCAGGAGTTGTCAAGAGGTGATTCAGTTCATGCAAACCATTTCAGGATAAAAATGAATTATAAAATCTAACAAAAGCTGTCCTCATTTATTGACAAATGTCCAGTAGATCCATTTCAGTAAACATATATGGTCCAAAACACAGTATTTGATGCCTAAATGGTGATGAAATATTAGACGTACGCTTTGTTCCCTCTGTCCTGATCCACCATCTCTGCAGCCTCCAGATGATTGATCGTCATCATGTAGCCAATGAGATATCAAATCTGTAAATGTATAAATTTGATGAGTTTGAAGTCCAAAACTTCAAAATGATGGCAAATGTATGTGATTTTATGCTTGTTCACCCGAGCACTTGTTTTTTTGACGATTTTATATGCACAATGTTAGCATCAGTGAGGGAAACAAATATATTTTATGAATCCGATGCTCAAGATACTTAAGCAGGGGTATGTTGAGGTCAAAATATGGCATTATTTTCCCCTGACACGTGGAAATTTAATCAGAAAGACTTGTGTTAAGTCCATTTTTCAGTGACATTGTTAATAAATCCGAACTTGAATCAAGTCAGACTACGTGATGTGGTCCCATTGTGTTTTCCAGCTAAGGAGGGCAGTAACAGGCCACCTGTAGGCCTTTTGTTTTTGCTTTAAAAACATCAGGTGAGAAAAATAAATACAAATTAATTGTGTTCAAACTATAGCTCAATGACAGAAACACTACAAACGGTTTGACAACAGCTCTGAATTTACTTCTGGCGAGTATAAGGATGATTTGATGTAGATTATCATTAATGGTCAAAGGTTAATTAAAGTATCCAGTGGTTTCACACATAAGAAGATGCTGAAACACAGTCTCAGACTGCTGTCAGTGGCTTGGCAGCCTTGGCCCCAGTGTGAGAAGGCCCGGCAAAGATACCAGAATGAATAACTGTGTCGTTAATGATGGCTTCCCTCCATTTGGATGTTCCAGTAAGCCATGACAGTGCAGCCAGCAGGAACAACACCAGCGCCCAGGGATTGGCACATGTTTTTTAAATCTGAGAGAGACAATATTAATGTTATTAGTCACACCTGTGCTTTTCATTTTGTGACATGTCAAAACGACTGCGGTGAAAAATGAATATTGTGCTTTAACAAGTATCCAGCTGTTATTGCTTGGAAGTTACAAGAAACATCAAAGAGCAGAGTTACAAGTCTGGTTTTTGAACTTCATTTGAAAATGTAGTCCCATAACGAGAGCTGCAACACACTGATAACACACTAGACTAACAACTTTTTGACATTTTTTTGAAGCACTAGTAGTAATTTGTACTGACAGAATGACTGTGTTCTGTGGTGCATTTATCGACCGTTAGACAGGAAGTTCTCAAACAAAAGCATACGTTAATGACAGTCACTCAGTCCTGATAGCCACACTTACAGTTTTCTAAAGTTAAGTCAGGTCAATTTAATTTATATAACAGAATCACAAGTTTGCTTCAAGGGCTTGACAGCCTGGAGGGAATACGACATCCTCAATTTTTAGACCATCAGTTTAGAGAAGAAACACTCAAACTTAAAAAGTCATTAAACAGGTAGAAAAAAAGGACCCGGTGTCTGTTTGGATTGCATCCTGTGGAGACTCACCTCAGATTTAGATTTGTCTCAATGGGACACACTTGATTAATGAGGACATCCCGTGGCTTGCACTCAAAACATAACTCACGTATCTCTGTTGGTTTTTATTCAATTTCCACACAATGAACCAATAAATAGGGCAGTTTAAAAGATAAGTTCAGGAGATGAGATTAAAATATTAATAAGGCAGTTTTTAAACAAAGTCTTCTAGAAGTACGAGGATTTAATTGACATAAAAGGGGCGTAACATATTATTTATTTATTTTCTGTTTGATAGAATTGTTAAGTTACATTTCCCCAAATGTATTGATAGAAGGATTTCTGTTGACAATGTCATCCATGTCATACGCTGGTGTATCGGTATGTTCGCTTCACTTTGTAGATTAGTTGAAAAATATTTGTTCTGTACTGAAAGCCTAAAAAAAATAAATACACTTTTCTCAGAACGATGTTTAAAATGTGCCTTACAACAAAAAAAGCAACAACATGTCAATAGCAGACCAAAGTAGGAGAGATATAATCATGAGCAGAACAAAGCTTTCCACTCTGATGTGTGATTTTAAAATGGGAAAAATACAGGAAAACTTCGGGTGATTCAAAAGAGGAAACTGCCTAGCTTCCTCAGGCAGGCTATGCCACAGTGTAGGTATCCAAACTGAGAATGGACAGTCACCTTGAGCCTTAACCAAGGGAAACCAAGAGTGCCTTACCCAATGATCTGGGTAAAAGCATGAATTACCTTCTCTAGGTCAGCATGATGACTTGTTAAAAGTTCCTGAGTGGAAGGAAGCATGACTGTACAACTCTCTCTACCTGCTCCTCAAAGGTCAGGTCACTGGCAAAAACCTCGCCGACATTTCTGCCCACAGGCTTCATGTTCGATGGTAAGTCATCAAAAAACCTTTAATATTTCTTGCACTGGGCTTTCAGAATGAGATTATTTCAGTTTTGCTCTCATTTAACTTAAGGAAGTTTTGCATGATGACAGGATGATACTAATATAACTTATTCTATATTAAATAGCATCTATAGTGCTTACATTATGTTTTTCTGTATTTTACAGTTTCAAACTCTGGAATCTATTGGCTAAAATGTTGAGGTTACCCTCTAGCTGCGTCATGGCCGTCTTGTGAGGTCCAAACAGCTTTGATGGATTAAGTTCTGCAGGCTGACTCTTATTTTTTATTTGATGGACCTTCACCCTTTTGTAATGGATACTTACCATGTTGGAGACAAACACGTCATCGCTAACGCCTGAAATCTGTGTTTTCACAAACTTATTGAGCATTTTAACTGCTAAGCATTGTTCGTTTTATTGCTCTCACCAGTATACTTCGGCTTCCAAATGGGCAGAATCTATTTCAGTTGGCATCAGCAGCAGTGCATTTTAATGTTCTGAAAATGGACACCCCTTCATCTTCCAGATGTTAAAACGCTTTCAGTAGCTGTAACCATGCAACTACAAGTGTGAGTCAGTGCATTTGTAAACAGGGATTACGGGTGTAAAACGGAGGGTTTTAATGAGGCACCATTCATGGAAAGAGTTTGACACAAATTAAAAATAATGGCAAGATTGGTTCACTCCCTGCAGCTGGTTGTACTTGATCAGACCATGCAGAGAGCCAGCACACTCAACATTTTCAGCCACCGGGAGTTCAATTAATTTCCAAATCCGGTTCATTTGAAGAACCCTTTATATTGATTTTCCCTGGACATGCAGCGCCCCAAACTCAACATTTAAAGATGAATACCAATTACACTCCATTCACTTCCACTTCCACTTTGTTTAGACACCTGCTGGCAAACAGAGCAGGAGCGAAGTGAAAACTAACTGCACAGACCATTTCTTCATTTTCCTCAGTTAATGAAGGAGGCTCCGACTAATTCAAGAGCATGAAAATTACATTTCCTCCTTGCTTTCAAGTTTTCATTAAACATTGTAATGCTATAGCGAGTGATTTGTCACACTACAGAAGCCTTCAGACTGGAGAGAAGGTTTTTTAAATTATCTGTTTAATCCCAAATCTACTTTTAAAAAAGCATTTTTCTGGCTATCACAGACGTTAACAGAAACAATATGCTCTACATCCTCATTGATGTTGAATTAAAACTTTAATTTAATATTTCTTTGGCAGGATTAAAGTTACATTTTCTTAGGTCTATAATTTACTATAGCCATGAGAGCAAGCTGCTGGGAGTTATTAGTTGGAAGGAGCTTAGAGGATAACATATTCATGCCTATTTTTCCTAATGTTTTCATAAATCTTCATCAAACAGCTAATCTTTAGCATTAATACATATTTTGTGCAGTGCTGCTGGCTACTTTCCAGTGTTTTAGTGGCAAGGTTACCCTGCTCAAAAAGGGGATTTTAACATCCCAATTCGGAAAAGTTTAACATCACAGGTAGATAATCACATCATTATATTCAAACAACATTTTAACAATCAGGAAATTACAGGATATGGTCTATTACAGACAAACTTTTGGTCTTGTCCTATGGGTTATCCATGAGACAAATTTGAGTAAAAAATCTCCAGTCGCCAGAATGAAATGTCGGCTGTTAATGTTTCTGCAAACCCGTGAATCAGCCAAGTCTTATCAAGTTCAAATAATGTTTCCCTGGTCTTCAAACATGTCCCAGTCTGGTGTACAGCCGTGTTCACCGGGAGGTGGTTGAGGTTGGTTGACTGAGGCCTGTTGACCGCTGTGACTCTCCTGTCACCCGAGGTTACAGTGCGGCCAGACTCCAGTCAGCTAAATACAGTCACTTTGCTCCACGACTACCTGAACTGCTTGTTAACAGAAGCTACTCGCTATAGCAATAGATAGCTACAGCAAAGAGTATAGCGAGCAGCAGTAAGCGGTTATGCTTTGGAGGTACCTTCAAATTACACAAATATACAGAAGTTGTTTACTCTCATTCTGGCTGAAGCACGAAAGAGCCGAGTTATTTGTCAAGTTATGTATTATGTTAATGCCTCAAAGTGTTAATGTGTTAAATAAAAGGTGTTTTTTATGATATGCACCTCTGATCTGTTGAATTTCTGTAGAGTTTGGTTTGAATACCTGCTACTGTGACTGACTGTGAGCGACGTCAGTCTGAGTTTATAATGCAGGCTTGCTGTGACTTTCTTTCCATATGACAGAAAATCAAGTTTCCTGTCGAATTACATGAATGCCGCACCTGAGAGGTTTTAACCTCTGTGTAGCGTTTGAGGTTTGATGTTTGCTGATACGGGTAAAAAGCCTGTCATAAACTTACACGAGGCGGTAACAGTCACTATGCTGTAGATATATATTTGCTCCTGCCAGGTTACATTATGGTTCACAACAAGAAGTTTGACCAGGATACAACTGGAAGCATTAATGGATACTACATCCTGCTTGCCAACTCTTCACTTCTGCTTTTACCACCGACCATCTTCTGCATGAATGAACGTGTCCATCGAGAAGGACAGAGTAAACTCCCGCTGCATTTAAGAGACACACCTCCTCAGCGCTGCACAGCTGAGTACCTGAGAGCCTCCTCGCCAAGCTTAGTAATCACTTCATGAACCACAAGGTTCTGGGTGTTTTCATGGCCAAAGTGGACCCGCAGCATTTCCTGATGTACATGAATGATAATCCTTCAGCTTCATATTGAAGATTGGGTGAGAGCTTGGAGCTTTGGCCAGGTTTGACTCGACCCCTGTCACGCCCACAGTGTTCTTTGAAGGTAGATACAGTTCATCTACTTCAGTTTCTTCAGGGAAAAGAAAAAAACAAAGCTTGGCAGTGCTGTGCTCTCTCAGTAATCCTCTCTGGAGAGGTCAACCAAATCATTTCAATCATTCTGGAGTGAACTAAATGAAGCTCTAGCGAAAGTTCACTTCGTAAGACTCTTCTCTTTGGCCTGTCGTTTATTCCTCACTCCATCCTGTCGTTCACTTCCCTTCTGGTGTCTGGACTCCAGGGGGGATTTATTTTGCTGCTGCTGAGGGCATATGCCTCTTGATTACAGAATCTCCCCGTAGAGTCTAGAGACTCCCCATCTTGACTTTCCGTCGAGGCTTAATTAGCACACATTATCTGTTATATTAAACAATTATCTATACATCATTTGCTCGTGTCTCCTAATTGAAATGTTATTGGACTGAGTTGATGAAGTTCTTATTATGCAGGGAGTCTTTTTAGGGTGTTTGTAACACAATCTATTTACTGCTTTGCGGACCTTTTCTGTTTCAGGGCCAGACTTGAAATAAAAAAATGCCAAGGGCTGATGTCTGATCTGTAAAGCTTGGATTTTAAATGTTTTATAACAATGCATTCTTTATTCTGTTCCCAATTTCCAACTGAAAAATAAACTATATATAAAAGTACATGAAGAAAAGCACATTAAAAGTAGGTTTTCAGTTGGATTCTCATAAATTCCCTCTGCTTAAGAAGCCCAGATTAAAAGTTTTCAATGGTATAAGAGTCGCTTGGCGCTTCGCAACGGACATAACTGATGAATGGACCAATTTGCCTACTAACGAAATGATCAAAGAGCTGGAATGAGGCTGTTAAAGAGCTGCTTTCGGCCCACATGTCGCCGCTTGAATAGATCTGCTGTAAAGTCTCGATGCATTTTCAGTGGAGGCAGAAACACAATGAGCTGGCATCAAACAAGCAGTTTCGCTGGTGGTTTGTCACCGAGAAAAATGGCAAAGCTTCAAAATGTGCCGTGACATTCATCCAGCAAGATGTTTGCTGACAAGTTAAAGTAAAACCATAATAAAAAGTCTTAAGGTGTAAGTAAGCATCACTGCTGCCTGTAAGCTCTACTGAAGGGAGGAACACCATTCTTTCAGAGGATATTCCCGCATTTGGTGTTTTGATGATAGTGGAGGAGAGTGCTGTCTCTCACATCGGTCCAAAATCTCCCACAGGTGCTCAGTTCAGTTGAGCTCTAGTGTCTCATTGAAAACATCATTTTCATCCTCATTAAACCAATCAGTGACTAATTGTGTCTTGCGGGAAAGTATCTGCATCTATTACGTTTCTTATCTGATTAATTCAGGCTTTTACTCTAAAATGTTTATTGGTTTAACTGTCTCTATAAACGCAATTTCTGCTGTACATGTGACACTCATTAATATTATTCAAAAGCATCTGTTGCAGTGTTTTTTGTTAAAGTCACTTTGACTGATAAGCCTTTCATCTTTAGCAAAAACCTGCAGAAGTCGCTGAAGTCTGAGTCACTGGCAGGTGTTGTGCAGACATGCCTCTCAGACCTGGACTGCCAATCTGGCAATTCCGGCAAATGCCAGATGGGCCGGCCCACCTAGTGGGCTGCAAGACCACCACCAACAATGTGTGGAAAGTAAATGTGAAAAAAAGAGAAATTGAACCTGCCAGCCTAGGCCCACTTGATGTTGGAACAGCACATGTGATCGAGGGGTGACACAGTCCCTAAATTGTCAATAGGCTTCCTAAGGCAGGTGCAGGAAGTGGTACTGACCCAGCCCCGCTCCTTCACGTGAATCCATCCATCCATGTGAAGTCAGATGCCGAACTGGAAATAATCAAATGAAATTAAATGAGAGCGAGGAGTTCAAACTGACAATACAAATGATACGGATGAAGGACAGGCAAAGTGAAAAGGCTGAGCGAGAAAGGTCAGAGAGAAAAACGAAAAAATACTGAGGCTGGTGCTTCAAAATGTTTCAAGTTAACACATCAACAGTTATCTGCAGTCACGATGGTGGAGGTGGGGGTGGGGTAAATAAACCGGTCTTAAGGAAAATTGTCAAGGTTGTATTTGCTCCGAGTCTGACCTTGAAACCACTCAAGCCTGGACCAAATTGACCCTTTCCACTGCAGACATTTTGACTTGTCAAAGCAGAGAGAGCACAGGTGGAATTCACAACCTTAATGACGGCTGCTGTGGTCTGATCTTGTGCATGCTCACTCACTGACATGGCTTTAAGGGACACTTCATAGAATGGAGCCACTGTTAAAGATACTGGTCTCACCTGTGCTGTGCCTGCTTCGACAAGCCAAAATATCTAACGTGTGAGAGAGAGCGGAGCTGTGGCTGTGTGTGATTATGTGCTCGCGGGTGCATTGACCAGCCTTCACATCTGAATAAACAGCATACAAACATTGTTGGCTGCATGATTCACCTTGACACCTTGATATGGAAAGTTTTTCCTCACTCGAATCGAGAGTCTTGTGCAGATAGTAAAGCCTACCGAGGCACGGTGATTGTGATTTTGGGCTTCATGAATAAAACTGATTTGATTTGATTTGACTCAAGATGTCAGAAAAGATGCCATATGATTTTGAAAACATTCGTAGGACCACATTTGTAGGACCACTAAAAGTGTTGTTTATGTTCACAGAGATCTTTGAGATTGTATTGTTTTATTTTGTAGGTTTCATCCCTACGTGTCAGTTCCTTTGGTACGCTTCCTGTCTTTGTTTGTTTCCCATGATTTTTGATTGCCTTCATTTGTTTCACCTGTTAGTAGTCTTCCCTCCCTAGTGTGATTAAGTCGGGGTCTTTTCTGTCACTCGTTGCCAGTTCGTTTGTCTTCGTCCTCATGTCTTAACCTGTGTTTGCTGCCTTGGTTTTGGATTTTTGCATCCTATTGCCTGCCGTCTGTTTCCATACCTTTATGTCGTCTGCCTTCATAATTTGGATTTCAGCTTGTTTATCAAGGCTCAGTTTTTGTTTCTCCATGCACCTTTATTTGTTTCTGCATCAGGGTCCTCATTTAAATCCTATATAGAAAGTTCCCGACCAGTGTTGGGAATAACGGTGTTACAATAAACGGCGTTACTAACGGCGTTACTTTTTTTCAGTAACGGGTAATCTAACTAATTACTATTTCCATCGTTACAACACCGTTACCGTTACCGACTATTAAATGTGTCGCGTTACAAACTGAAGCGACTCATTGAAGCTGTTGTCATCCGACTCGGCTCTCAGCCACCGGAGCTGCAGCTTTGGCGAGGGAGGAGGGAGGGGCGAGACAACCACATAAGTGATGGTGATTGGCTCTCTAAGATAGAGTGAGAGTTCGTAAGCCAATCAGAGGCAGTGTTCAGTTTACACAAACAACACACGCATACTGCAGCCTCTCACACACAAACTAGCAGATATAAACGGCAGCAAGGCGAGTCTGGAGGGAAAGTTAACGTTTTCAAAGTGGAAGTACAGACATTACTTTAATCTCCACGTCCGTTGTAAGCAACTCTAATCTAATGAATCATCTCTCAGCGGCACACGCTTCTACAACACTAGTGGCCAAAAATACCGTTGTTGACTGTTGATGATGACAGCAGGCCAGGTGTGGCTATCGTGAGCTCTGCTAACAAAAAAGGACACGTAGCTGTTCAAGCAGCTGAAGCTGGATTTCTCTGCTCCAGCTTCCCAAAAACTTGACACAGACTGAACTGAATGCAATGATGTATGTTGTTGAGAACTTGCTCCTGCTATCAGCAATTGAATCAGACTCCATCAGAGCACTCACTTGTAAAATACCGGGGAGAACAGGTGCCGGTCCGCCATGCAGAAAGAAATTTTCTAAATACTGTAGATGCTGAGTACGCTAAAATGAATGCCGAGCTCAAAAGGGGGAATAATTAAAAGTAACGCAAGAGTTACTTTTCCTGGTAACTAGTTACTTTTATAGTGGAGTAATTCCGTTATTAACTCAGTTACTTTTTGGAAGAAGTAACTAGTAACTATAACTAATTACTTTCTAAAAGTAACGTGCCCAACACTGTTCCCCACTGGGCACGATGATCAAATCTCAGCGCGATACTAGCCCGACTGGACAGAAGGACCTTGTGTAGTGAATCAGAATCGCTGGCTGACGACCTCACAATTGCAGACAGAAAGATGAACGTGTTGTTTTTGGAAGTCGGTCTTCCCAGTGACATTACGCACTTCGTGGAAGAGAGCAAGCTTTTATTGGTCGGGAACCAATGTGAAGTCTTTCATGGCCCTCGGTCAAGTCACAGCAGGAATTTACGACTATAATTGCTGAATCTGACACAGTGACCGTCTCTCTTCCTTTCAATCATCTTGCTCATCCTGAATGCAGAAAAATCTGACTAAGAGATAACAAGTCAGACATCACAAACATAAATCATCATCCCCCACATTATAACTGCATGACATGTTTATGGACATATGGACTTTGGGGATCGTTTGTATCCCAAAGTTACTAAACCTTTAAACATGATTTCAGGGCAGTCATTTCAAATGAAATTTACAGCAGGGCTCCAGACAGGGAATAAAACATCCAAGTCTCCTTGGAGAACATGTGTGAGCCTTTCCAACAGGAGAAGTTTAACTGTCGAACATTATAAAGTCAACTTGAAACAGATGGTTTGTCTTCGTCTCTCCAGCGCTGTAAGATAGCTGGACGTGCACCGCCACCAAAACACTCATATCTGTTTGGTTGAGTGTGTTGACCTTCATCGCAGGACCGATCTTAACTCCAGAGAGTGTCGGCTCATTGCAGAAGTACGTGACAGCGCCGGACACGACACATCCATGTGTCTCCGATCGCCTGCAGTCCCGTCTGTGTGACTCCATGATGGGCCATTTCTCCACGTCCATGCCCATAAATGAGTTTGGCATGGGTTTGATTCTCCCCATGGATATACAGGCAGGGAGCCTGACAGTGGGACCATTGTGATGAATAGCCTTTTTAAACTATGAAGTACAGAGCTGCCATTGTTTTTTTCACCACCTCCTGCCTCTCCCCTCAACCCGCCCTCTCTTTCTTCCCTCACCATTTTTTTTTTTTTCCTGTGTGATGGATTGGTTTTCAGCCGCTGAGCGTCAACGCCATTAGCCGCGGGAGCTGTCCGATACCGCCACAGCGGCATATGTGTGGAGACACAGATCAGAGGAAGACCCGACATTTCCGGGCAATGGGCCTGGGATGCATGCAACACAAAACCAGTAATGGAGGTCTCGCCTCAGACAGATATTGATGTACCGTGGGATTGTATGACACAGAACAAGCAGACCGACACAAACATGCTCGTCAGTGCAGTGTGGTCATGAAATGTAAAAATGATCAGACCTAGAACAAATTCTTATGAGGGTTCACACAGAATTCACACAATTTTTGTTTTAACCTTCATGAGTTTTTGGGTTCAATTATTGTTTCCTGTTCTGTTTTGTGCAGTTTATCCTCATGTGTCATGTTGTGCTCCTTCCCGTCTTTCTCTTGGTTTCCCCACCTTGTGATTGTCCTCATTAGTTTCGCCTGTCCCTGATTTGTCTCATGTATATTTAGGTCCTCGTCTTTGTCTTGCTCTTTGTCAGCTCGTCTCTTTTGTTCTGGTGTCTCTCTGTTGCTTGTCGTGGATTCTTCCTGTGTTCTCTGGAAGAGTTTCCTTCAATTGCCACCAGTCTGTTCATGTCAGTTTTTGTTGCTTGTATTTTTGTGTTTTGTATTTTCTGGATTTTTTTGTTAGGTTTTTTTAGTTTTTAACCTGCCTTCCTTTGTTTTGCATTTCAGTCCCAGCTGCGTTCACCGTGAAACTTCTGGTTTGGTGCAAATTACTTTTTTGTGGATGAAAAGACAATCAAAGATTTTCAGCGCCTCTGCCGGCAAAAGTCTTTTTAAAGTACTTCTTTCAAGCATTTTACAAAAGTGCAGAAGCCTGTTTTTTTTTTGGGTGGGTTTGTTTTCTCTGTTTGCAATATTACGCATTAGTCAAACTGGAACACATGGTACGAATCATGAGTAACAGCTAGTGTAAATATCACCAACTGTGACACAGAGTCATATCAAATCTGCCTTCGGGTAAGTCAACGAAACTTGACTTTTAAATGTGTTAAATGTTACTCAGACAGCTCATTATTTCTCACTACGAATACCAGTGAAATAATAACTTCTTATATCTTTAAAACCCACGTATAATTTGGCTCAGTTGAAAAGGTACAATGGCTTTCAGACAGTGCTGTCTGTTTTTTACACCGCGTGCAGGTCTTTAAACACTATATGGTGATAGGGGTGAAAAGCTCACAGGATCTAATGGCTCTAATGGAAGAAAATGTCAAATATTAATAGACCATGACCCATATTGAAGAAATAGCTACTATATTTCAATGGAGTCCTTAGTGAGACTTTTTTTTGTGTGTGCTATTCACACAAAACCTTCAAAACCAGCTCCGCTCCATATAGAGAAGTCCTAATGAAAAAACATGAATAGATCACATTTTAAATAAACACAAACACAAAGAAATGCATTAATGTATTATTAACAGAACTTGAATACACAGTGACATAAAAGTAAACATCACGTGAAATAAGTCTCACTAAATGACATCAATAACCATCAAATAAACAAGATAAGCAGCCACAAAGTGTATTGACAAAGTAGGTCGTGTTTAATGTTCACCTTTATTGGTTTAATAGCTTTCTTTCACCTGTAAACATTCATTGCTGGCTGGTTGGTTGTTTTCCTTTCAGATCTGGAATGTATTTCACTGCAGTTTAATTGGACAAATTCCTTATTTGATTTATTTGACTGTAGATGTTTTTCAGGAGGAATCAGCCCGGCAGCCATCAGGCCAGGGACGGGCCTCGTATTATATTCCACATTCCTGTACAAATGATGATATTGCTGCAGCACTGGCCTCACTGGACAAAAGGATTTCTCTTCCCGAGAGTTAAACTCATCAGGTCGTCCCTGCGCCGAGGGACTGTGACACCCTTGAAGTCGTACTTGGCCAAATGTACCGTAGTCCTCACTGCCATGTGAAGATAATCTGTGCGAGATTCACCGGCATCAGTTCCTCCTCATTCAATAAGTCCTGCACAGATGTACATCAGTCTGTGTGCATGATTGTAACGGCGCTAACTGAATTCTTATTTTCTAAGAATACCGCGCGAGTCTTTGTTAAGTTATGATCAGTCATGAACATTATATTGGCGTAACTGATGATGCCATCTGTAAAAAAAAAAAAAAAAGTCTCATCATTGCCTTCAAGTAATACTCAAACAGAAGTGTTGCCTCTTGCTAATCTAAAATTCCAGCGCGTGGAGGTTGTCTTGTTTTCACCTCTGCAACATCGTGTATAAAGACAGCCTGTGAACATTCATTATCGCATGAGTCATATTTCTTCTCAAACTGCACGCTGCCTTGTTGAGACCTCTTGGCTCCTATCTACAAAAGATTTTGGAGCGCTGGTAGGAATTCATCCTTGCTATTTAAATTCAAATGAAATCTGGTGAGCGAAAGGATCCTTGTCTTGGATCTGAGCTGTCTGTCTCAGATATTTCAACAGTGTGGACGGTTTATCCCTTTCTCTGTATCTTTTTTTTTTTTCATATCATCTGCACACAGGAAAGAGAACTTTCAATGTCTCCTTTCTGAAAGAAAAACCTTGAATTTATCATCTGTAGGCTTAAATTTACACCAGTCACCCACAGCATCAAAAGGACTTAAGAAACGAAGGGAATAACATTGGTCATCTAGTAACAGTTCGATATTCTGCTAGGAAGTCTTGGGTCCTGGTATTTATTTGGATGGCACTAGACACACACCAAAACACCAATCCATGGAGGCCTTTGCCTTCCCTCTAACCTGTTGAGGGATGGATACGGGAACTCTGGGGTTGTCCTGTGGTCATTACGGCATTGGCGGAGGGGTCATTTGAGTCCTGTGGGTTCCACTGTGCAACCTCTACGGATCTCACTTGTTCTGGCACGATCCCAAATACTAAAACATGATGAATATGTGCGTACAGTCAGTGTAATGTGATATCAGCACCTGGATTCACTTTGGATTCTGCTTTGGTCCAAAACCCTTTATTGACCTGAGGTGAGCTCAGAGAGGACTTTTAAACTTTTTGGGGATTAAAACTTGGATTTATCTTCACTCCTGTTTATCAACCTGGCTGCAGCAGCGACCACCCTTTATCAGGTGTTTGTGTTCGGTAATGTTGACTGCTGGAGGGGAAAATGTACTTTACTTCATAGTTACAGAGAGGAGGGGGGTGGAACACGACAGATTACCAGAGTCTTCTTTGAGTAATGAATTCACCAGGGTTCTCCTGAGTTTAACCACATAGACACATCGGCCTTGATGTTTGCCGTTGCTTGCTAAGATTACCTTGTGTACAGTAAATTAAAATGGCTGTTAAGTTTGGTTCCTGGACTGCCATATTCCAGAGATAGTAGCAAGTGCCGTTACCATGAGTAAACCTTTGAACTTTGCTGCTAAAATTTGTGATAATGTAAGTACAAAACTTTGGATTTTAGGACATTTGAATGCAGAATTCCTATATATTTTATCTGCAAAGATGCTTTGCAGTCGTGTATCAGTAGCCGTTATTATACTGGGCAGCAAGCCGCCAATTGGCCGTCCTTTTTGCGGCTAGGTTTGCAGGTTTAGACAGAAGGCGGTAATTGGGGGTCTGTTTTGGTCCGCCAATTTGACGCCTCGGAGGGTACGCTTATTTCCGCCTCCATTTCTATCTAAATCCGAGCCGTCAATGTGCCGGCAGTTGCGTGAGATGGGCGGAGGTGTCGATGGCGTGCTCTGTTGTGCGACCCCCAGCCGGGGAGTTTTAAAACCAGGAAACAGCTGATCACAGCAGTCAGTCCATCACTTCATCCGCGGACGTCAAGATGAGCACCTGGACAGCCGCTGAGATCCGGGAGATGCTAGCGTCTCCTCGGTCTCTGTTGCTGTCTTTGTTGTTCGCTTGTTGTTACTAACGGTCGCTACTTTCAAATTAAAACCCCCCCCGCTAAGAACCCCGTTCTAAACTCGAATGGGGTGCAATGTAAAGCTCTTATTTTGAAGACAAATTCAACCTGCTTCACTGTTCAGGCCGAACTTCGCGCTTCACGTGACGTCACATGTTTGCGTCTACCCCAGTGGCGGCCAAGTGGCGGCTTTTTGAAAAGGAAGGAATAATACGCCTCCCTTTTAGATAGACAAGGCGGCACATTGCAGCCTTTACCTTGCTGCAAATGTGCAACCCTTTCCATCTAAAAGGGGCTAATGAGGTAACGCAAACGTCGCATCAGAAGTATACAGAAAGCCCTGAGAAAGACTTGTTTTTCATGGCATGCACTGTAATGTGATGAAATGTTGGAAATACGCCCCGAATTAAACTTAATCCACACTCATAAATCAATAAATAGTATTCATTCTGTTGTGTTGCTCACCCTCCTGTCGCTTCAGATCCGCCCACTCTCCCCGTGTCCTGCAGTAACCCCCTTTCACACCATTCCCATCACCTGACCTTCCTCACCAACCCGCTCATCTGTTTCCCATTTCTCTCAGTGGCCTTGCAGTATACTTCATACACTGGCCCATTTCCACTCACTTCCACTGCCAGGTTGTTTAGTTTGTTGTTGTTTCTTTTCGCCCGAGCTCTCCAGCCTTTTGTTCTCGCCTGCCTGGAAACTACTGGCTGCTGTTACTATATTCTGCCCCGTGATGCGCTTGCTTAGGAAATGTTCCTAGTGATTTAAGTGCATTATGCCTCAAAGTGGTTTTACAGCTGTTCTGCCTGCAGTGCAATTGTTAACAATAAGCGCAGGATGAGATAGTGTTCTTCAGGTGTAGAGCCAAGACTCTCCTGTGGACGTAGCTTCGTAGCGGAAGTGGCATCTTCACCATTTGCTCTTGTTTTAAATGTGTAAATGTGTAACTTGTTAAAACCAAGAAGTGTCACAGAACTCAGTCATACCTTCCTGCAAATTACAGTCAAATGAGAATAACACATACAGCGATGGAAATGTGTCTTTGACTCGGCTCACAGGGGTACACATAGAATACAAACACACATATAGCAGAAATATCATCATAATAATAATAATAAACTTTTCTATAGCACTTTTTTAAAACAAGGTTTACAAAGTGCTTTGACAGACAAAGCAAGAATGCAAATTACAGTTACAAAGGATGATAAAATCGCTTGCATGAAATGGTTTAAATTACAGAGGTAATGATTCAAAATTGGTAAAGTGGGTGAGACAAAATAGATGAAAATAAATAAAGTAGGCGAAATAACAGAAATATAATGAATGAAATAAATAAAATAACATAAAAATACACATACTAGGACCACATCACATAAAGGCAAACCTATAAAAGTGAGTTTTAAGAGGTGATTTAAAAGAATTTATACTATACAGTACGCATAATACAAAATACTCTGGCTGGCATGAACTTAAACCCCACGTGACTGGATCAACAGCAGACCTCTCTGACCCCCTTGCATGTTGTTGAAATTGTTTTCTAATTATCGTTCCTGTTTTCTTCCGTGCTCCTCGCTAATGACTAAACAACAGGCATAAACTGTGTTTGAGTAGCGAGACTGGTTCCCAACTCACTCCTGTGTTCAACCACCTGTTACCGGATGACAGAAGTTGCGTATCTTGGTTGTGATTACACCTAAGCCTGTTTAATACCTCTGACTAAACGTCTCGAGTAAAAATCTGCACCGTTACGCATCATTAATTAGCAGTTCTATTGTGAATCTGTTTTTCTACTTTTCAACTCGAGGAGTTCAAGTCGAGGAAAAAATCCAATGTTTTTCGTCAAATAAAGGGAAAATTCCCTTGACAGCAGCTCTAACGCAGCTAGTTAATACAAATTACGTGTAATTACCACATCAGAAGAAACGAGCGTGTTGTATCATTCAGTGCCTCAACCGCTTGTGTTTTTTGTCTGATCGACTCGCACCACGGTTCACTCTCTGCTGACAATAAAAGCCTTGCATGCTCCGAACAACAATCAATACTTTTGAAAGTGAGAACTAGAACGAATGACAAATGGGCTTCGGTTATCTTTCTCTCTCAACTCTCTCCGTATTCTCCTCCCCCCATCTTGTTTAATCACCTTTTTTCCATCAAGCAAAAGTTCTGCTACAGACTCATTGACCACTACGGTACCGAATGATGGACCGTGATGTGTGGAGTAACATATCTACAGTTTAACCTCCAAAACAAGCTGTAAGCATCACAGAATTTAGTTTACATTGGAGATAAACAGTAGTTTTTGGGAAGAAAGTTCAAATTTTCACTGATTGAATTGCATGACTGAATAAACAAGCTGTTACTGTGTTTTTTTTTATTTGCAGGACCCTTCCAAGTAGCTACATTTCCAGCTTCAAACAGTATCCCGGGTACCTTTTCCCCCTCATGGATCTCTTCTTCACATGGAATTATATTCAGTAACTTTTTCTGAGTTTGTATTATAACCTCGTCACACTTTTAAACATCAGCTCTTTGAGTTTGAGTTTCTTTTACGAAACGACATCATGCGCGCTTAAATGTGTTCCATTAAAAGTGTGCTATGTAGTTTAGGGGAGGAAAATGTAAATCAGAAGAGAAAGAGCATTTTATGCCTAAACAACAAACAGACTCTATGTTTTCAAAATACTCATACTGTTTCAGTTTGTTTGTTACGTGGCGGACCCTGCCACCTGTCCATCTTCAGCAGTGTCCGGGGGAACTTGTTTTCCTCTGAGAACAGCTTGTTTATTCACTTACAGAGCAAATAAATCATTCTGAATTCATATTATTACCTCATTGATATTGTAAAAAATAAAATTATGAGTTTGAATTTATTCTCCAAGTCTACACGGTGCACCTTTGAATTATTTTGTTGTTGTTGTCTTGTTCACAGTTTCACTGTGTCTTTAAGACGTATTTCTGAGAAGCTCTGCATTGCTGTCAGTTTTTGCTCTGCTCTCTCTCGACACCGTTGAGCATAAATACATGCATGTTGTTTATGTGCTGTATGAGCTAACCGTGTGTCACAGTCACACTCTGCCTGCGCGGCTCGAAGCTGAACCAGATCCAGCCCTCAGGGTCACTGGCTCCCCACACCCACCTCCAAACTCCTGTCTCGTTAAACATTAATGGCCAATATGAAACTGGATTCCTCTTGGTCCGAATGGGAGATAACTGCATCGGCAGGGCAATATGATAGCATAATCAGACGTAGACAGCTCCCCGGCCCTGACAGCTAGCTAGCCTGGCTACACCGCCGGAGCTGAAGAGACAGACGCCTGAAACTGAAATGAAGGACAGCGGTTGGGGGAGGAGGGGGAGGAGGAGGACTGAGGGCTGAGGCGTTGTGTGTGTGATTGAGAGTGTGTGGGTGTGTGGCGGTGCTGGTGGGGTAGAGATAAGGCCTTCGGAAGAGGAAGATGGAGCAAGATCTCGGATAAAGAGTGGAATGTCAGTAAGAAAAGGAGGAAAAAAACATGAGGGAGGAACATATCAGAGTCGGAGAAACTCAGGCAGAATAAGGGGGGTTTGCACAGGGAGAGCGAAGAATAAGGGAAATGGAAGGCGTTGAGGGAGTTCAGATATTCCTCCGCACATTTTGAAGGTAATGAAGAGTTAGTGCACTCCCGAATACTGAGCAGAGTCGAAAAACTGTAGATATTTCCTCCACGCGTTTTGCCTGTCTCTGACTATTAATGGAAACTCGAAATTGCTCCCAATACGGCCACGGTTCAATGGGCCGCATCACCTTATCTGATGTCATTTTTCTGTCTTGAATCCCGTTATTGCAGAACCTCGCACTGTCTCTCCTGCTAGGACATTAATGGAAAGTTGATGTGCTTGTTAGCAGATAAAAACTGGCACTTGCAAGCTGTCAGTTAAGAGCCGCCGCGATGTACTTCTGTTGTCGTCAACCAACACGGAACGCCAGCGCTTGTTGAACGTATCCCTAATGCCTGGGAGTGTTTCGCAGAGGCTGTCAAGCATGCCTTTCTCTCCTCCTGCCTTTCGTTCTCAATATTTCTCCCCTTCCGCTCAGTACATGACCTGCTCTAAAAACAGATGGTGGGAAAAGGAGTTTAGGGAGAAATAAGTTACAAGGACGTTGTTTGTGAATTTCAGAGCCGAGGAAGAAGAAAAAAAAAAATGCCAGGGGGGACCTTACATCACTGGAGGAGAGGAAGGAGGAATGGGTAGGAGGGGGATGGATGCTCCCACGACGCACAACATCTGTTATCTCGGTGTCTTTGAGCGTTGAGTCTCAGGTGCATCACCAAACAGGAACTATACGCATTTCCCAGCAAAACAGGCATTTCTTTTATTTAGCTGTTTGACACAACACATTGTCCTTTTTCATTCAAGTTGGTTTCGGCAGCCTGTTAAATGAGGCAGAAAGTTTGTATTTTAATTGGGACATTAGAGCTTTAATATGCCACATTTGTATCCGGATAATTTCACGTGGGATTGTGTTGCTCAGAAAAAAAATAGGTTTTTGTTCAGGTGCTTTATTAAAGTTTTAATTGGGATTTAAACAGAAATCCGAAGTATCTGCCTCTTATCCTGATACGTGATGAAGTCTGGTAATTATCGAACAGTCGTTTTTTACTGTGAGCGAAATTAGTTTTGTTCTCAAGATTTGAAGGGATTCGCAACTTATCACATTCTGTTTTTTTGCATCCAAACTTTTTCTTGGAAACAGATTTGTTCTATCGGACGACTCCTCAGACCCGTAACAAGTTCCCTCTTCTTTGGATCTACGCTGAGCGTATTCATCGCCTCTCTGAAATCCAGCTCACGGACATCCGTCATAGCGACAGAGAACTTCGATCCCCGGGTACGTCATCAGCTTTGAATGCATTTGATCATAAATCAAAGTATTGGAGAAATAAAGGGTCTCTTTGAGTCAAATGCATTGACGATATGAGAAGAAAACCTAGTCTTTGGCACGATTAGACTTTAAATTGTTGTTTTATTGAAATCAAAATGTGTGGGATGTTAGACCTTTATACTTCTTCTGCAGTGCGTCAGTTGTCGATGCAGTTGTGGAGTTTTCTAGGGGTCAGTTTCCGTCCTGATTCCTGATTCCTGACAAGAGAGAGAGCAGAGTTCAGTCCAGTCAGATCGCTAATTAGCAAGAGTTGGAGTCTGCTATTGGCGTGCAACCATCCGTATAAGATAACAAGGATGAAGTTCTGCTTTTAATCACCGCTGCCGAGCAGTAATGACTTAGGTCGTTTGTACAGTATGTTTCATTAAGGTTTGGTGATTGGGTTGTAGCTGTTTATTGATTCAGGTGTGAGAAGGTGATGAAACTGAAGAGACTTGGGCTCAATCCTGTTTTTCAGTTTCAGTGACGCCTTGCTCCTCAGGACAGAGTCACGATGGGTAGTGGGTTGAAATCCTCCCCCTATGAAATGGAACTACCCTTCAAGATCCTCACATATGTTGTCTTCAGCTGTGATGATTTCTCTTGTGCTACTGCGGTAATTTTATCACAATGTCAGTAGCAGTGGCTGGCTCAGGATGTTTGAGGGTCGGAGGGGAAAAAAGAAAAATAAACAGGGCACCAGTTGTGTGCGATGGGGCACCAGGGGTCATAAAGATGGGAATTTATTCCCCACACTTTGTTCCCTGGAAGAGCATCCTAGAGGGCAATTTATCATGTTTGACCTACCGCAGGAGCATTGAGGAGGCCATTAGTTGTTTATCGAATGGTGATAGAAAACATGGATGACACCAATTTGTTTGCAACTTCACGTGGATAAAGAACACTGCTTCATTACCTCACTGCTACTGATGGTTCATAGGCTAACGTCAACAACCCGCGCTCCTACCCAGGCAGCACCAATATCAGAAGAGTGACACCAGTTACAGCAACTACCCTGAATTCATTTCGGGCACCATATGCCATCAAACGGGGGGAACGCAACATTGAAAAAAATGTTTGTCGTGCACAAATCGCAATAACAATCTAATGTCACTAGCTAGCGAGAAAGCAAAAGCGGCTCTGAAAAAGCTCCGAATGGCAGTGCCCTTCGCCTAGACATGAGCGAGCAAAGTGGAGGGGAAGGGTTTATAGGGGTGTCTTGGGATTGAGCCGGGGTAGAGGTAGCCTCTCAAATATCTGCATTTTTAAAAACTGTAATAACCCGGTTCTGGTACAGTGTCTTTCACTCAATTCTCTGTCTCACAATTTGCAGGGCTACATGTGCCTAACTGCTCTCTGCTCTGCCTCTGTGTCAATTATATATTCTTAATAGTTTTTACATATGAATTATCCTCGCCAATTCAATGCTAAATCATTACAATGGCATCATTATACAGAACCCCCCCTCCTCCACCCCCCACGCCCCAACTCTGACTGCCAACCTTTCGACATTTATCCGACAAAATGAATTTACAGCGAGCAGCACATATGTTTCATAATGCCTCAGTCGTTTGCACAAACTGAAAAGCAAATGTATTATGCATCAGAAGCCGTATGTTGAAAGATAAGAGATGAATATCTTCACCCATCTCACTTAGGAGGAAGTTTCTTCATGGCTGACGAGAAAGCCTTACACACACACTGGTAGAACAGCGAATAGAACTAAATGCATGTTAAAAAGCTTTCCTGTTGCCGGGTCCTAATTAGCACAAATGCAGGCGCATTTCAGTCCAGGTGGGGGGGAGGGGGGGGGGGGGGGGATTGTGTTTCCTGTGCATGCTCCATGTTTTATTAATATCAAAGTGCACATACATCTCCGCACCGAGTCGGTTACCAGCACACGTAATCACATGCATTTAGGTAGTCTTTGTGTGAATTAATTAGGATTAGTGTTCGTGGATAATCCTGGTATGTTGGTGGGAACGTAGGCTGCGTGAACCTGGTTGGTTACATCAGGGCTGAATTGAGATTGGTGGCGTCGTAAAAAACTACCCTCGTTATTTCAGAGAATCCTTTCAAGTGAGCAATGTGAAGATACTCCAACACCAACACAATTAGCGCACAAGCGACTAAAACATTTGCAACTTACAGGCAAAAAAAACCCCACCGTGCCGTTCTTCTTTGGTGTGTTCCTCCGTTTGAGTCTGAACTGCTCACAGATGTATGAACGTGTCACTCTCTGCTTTTTTTCGGCGCTTTTCGCCCCCGTGACAGCCGAGCGAGCGAGAAAGGGAGTGACGGAGAGGGAGTTAAAGAGAGTTTCTCTTTAATACAGTGATCCAACCTGTCCAGGGGGCCCCCACATGCCCTCATATCTGCTCTCCACGGTGACAAAATCTTTGAGCAATCATTCTTAAGCATTTACTTTCTGACAGTCCAAACTTACATTCAGTCTGAGTCTCATTCTGTAGGAGGAGTGAAATGCGCCTCGACAACTCTGCACACCGGGGCTCACTGTTGACTCAAGTCGACTGATAGCTACTTCGGGGCCTCTGTTATGGATTACTGTCTCACAGGTGTGCGGTACAATGACGTGTGTGATGGAAAGGGCTCTTCAGCGCACAAGAGGAGCAGCACAAGGCTGAGTTATTATGGACATCATGGCCTAAAGTTGAAATGTTTTCCGATCAAGAGAAAAACACCACCCGCGATCTGGAGCCAACTGAGCAGCGACAGAGTGACTCTGCCTCTTTGTGTGTATGTTTACATGCATTCAGCAGGAACACCAATAGCATTCGTGATTTGCATGTGAAAGGCGAAAACAGACAATAGGCTTTAATAACCATCTAACAGACTTTGTAGAAGGCCTTATCGTGACCGCCTCTAGCCGTATCAAGTAATGAGACTTTATTGTTAATATCACAGTACAGTTCTGTGGTGATGACCAATTTAGGAGCATGTAAGCAAGTGTGTGAACCACACAGAGTATGTCTTCTGTCCATAATCATTGTAACCGTACTCGGACGTTTGGAAAAGGTGGTCTGTTGCGACGAATTCAGATTCTGCTTTTGATTACTCCCATGGCAACGAACTAGACAAGGCATTGGACTAGACACGTGATATCGAAGAAAGAAATCCTCAAGGTTGGATTTTTGTTATTTAAAATTTCCATCCAGAGGCCCGCACTCGAACCTTTTCTCATCTGGCAGATCAGCAGGAGGAAGTGCCAAAAGTTGCATCTGTTGTATTTTGTGCTACAGATATAGGAGCAAGAGGGTCAACGTTCAAGGCGCGCTGTCGTGTCGAAGTCTAAATTGTCTACAAACTGCACGCGACAGTACGTACTTTGTCGGGGCAGCTGCAGGTTGTAGAAGAAGTAAAAAGAAAAAGTATGGAATGCACCCTGAGTTTTTGCAACATTTGGCAGCTGTTGTCGGGGGACAAAGGTAACTGCTGCCCAGGTGTTGCATATTTCATTTGGAGTGTAGAATTTAGCTGGTAAGTCTTGCAGCTGGAGAGCGCCAACAAACAGCTACATGTTCCTGTTCTGCTCACTTTGCTGCATTTAATACGAGCTTTTGCATCGCTGTGTGAGAATGAGAGAGAGATATCCTGTAGCAACAATCACATCTCGATCATGGCTATGCATCCAGGCTTCTCTTGAAGTAAAAAAAAAAAACGATCAGTTTCAAACCAGGCCTCGATTCTGAAGTTCAGCCGTTCAATCGCGACACTCAAATGAGCACAAAGTAAAACTCAAACTGTCAAACTAAAAGCATGACGAGGCGTAACCATCTCCCGCCTCTCACACTGCAAACACGCGGGCCTTTAAATAGCACTTAATTAAAATTGCTGGTATAGGTTCACATCGGTCACACATATCTGTGTTTACACGCTGCTGGCTGTCAGTGTTCTGTCGCGTTGGCGACATATCAAAAGAAGTGGAGAATCAGACGGCAACACTTCAGATTATATCCCCCCGTGCTTGCAATCACGCTGAAAAGGACTTCAGGATTTCTATGTGTTTTGTGTGAACAGAATTGAGTGGCGTGGTGACAAGGCGTAGAAAAAAGTAATGCTGCCTTGAAAATAACCGCGATTGTAAGTATCATATATTACGGAGGAAGTATGTCACATAACATTGACAGCTGACAGAACACCAAATAGGTGCGTGTGCATGTTTGTGTATCTGTCTTTGCTGATAATACACAAAGTTTAGACGCGTATGCATCTCCACATCAGCTGTATCACGTTCCCAGCTCACGCTGCTGCATATCGATAGGGAGCGTCCTCACCTTCAGCTCGAACAAGCTCCCAGCACGTGTGTGTGTGGGCGACACTGAGGCGACCCGGAGCGAAAGATCGGCCGGACAACAGCAGAACTGTGGTGACTTCTGTTTCCTCCCCATGCACACTTAATTGCAGTGTGTTTGAAGACAACCTTGAGCTTCCTTTCTGTATGGATGGGATTTTGATGGCGTACGATTTGAGGTTTTTTGTTTGAATTGAGCTCCAGCTCAGGGTCGAGAATGCCATTTGATATATCGGTCAGGGCCAACAGATAATTTCTGACAAACAGCGTTAAGCAGTTGTGCGTCACTCAGTAACAGGCCACAGTAACGAGACAGAAAAAGAAATGGTTGAATTCCATTACCTGCGGAAAACATGAATCACTTTTGTGATTTCTTTTGGTTCGTTTAACTCACTATGTTGACGGTTCATTTCAAATTGACAGAAAGCAGAGAGGGAAGAGCTAGGATGTTTCCTCTCCTCTCAAAATGGTGTCTGCATTATCTCGCTTTCTTTCAGCCATCGCTTTCTCTGAACATGAATTCCCTCGTGCGACCACCACATAGTCTTCTGTCGTTACAGCCAACAAGGCTGCCAAACGATTGACCTCAGGTAGAGGCACACCACTTCATATTTTTGAGGACACCTGAGGATATTTCCATTGTTTTTTTTGGTCAAAATCGGGTCACTTAAGGAGAGCTACTGCGCTTCTGGCAGTTTTTCAGGCAACCAAAATTGAATATTTTTCTCAGGGAGTTGGAGCGTCTCCAGCAGTGATCATGGCGACCAAGGTGGTTTCTGTGCATTAGCATTTGCACAGTGTTGTGAAGAGAGAGACAGAAAATTCCGCCAAAAACAAACATAAAGGAACGTCCAGTTTAAGCGTATCTGTTTTGCACACACATACTTACATTTATCCTGACAGTTGGATTGTGTATCGACGATCATGTCAACAACCTCAGAATGCATTTGCACTTCATTTTTACCGTGATAGCTGTAAATAACAGCCAACAAATGAGAAATCTCATTTCTCTCTCACACCTGCAGCTTCGAAAAAGCTGTCTGAATGCTTCTGTCAGCGCTCTTAAGAGAGAACGCACGGCGCTGAATGTGTGTAGGTGTGCTGGTTACCTGTTTGAGTCTACATTGGAGTCGATACTTAAATGTTGCTGCTCGTTAAGTGCAGTATTTGTGCGACTTGTTGGATTTCAAGGAGCCATTTTTGGAACAATTTCAATCTTTTTAAGGCTTTTACAAAGACTAATTAATCATGTTGTATGTTATTGGTCTGTTTTTATACTTGGAGTGACTTAATTACTTGTCTGTCTGGTTTGATTTCTTTCTCAATGAAGCACTCATGTATTCATTATCCTCTTACATTAATCTTTTGTCTCCACATGATTTGTACATTATGACTGACGATTATTCTCGCCCATCTTCTTGTTGGTGTAATCTCAAATAAAAGAAAATGCCTAATTGTCTTTCAATCTACTGCATCACTCTATCTATCTTATAATATAACTGTCATTCTAGATGGCAGCACACAGTTCATGGACGCATTTCAATTAAATCTTTATTGCCCTGTGAGTGAACCTGCTCAATACAATTCTCACAGGCTGTATGGATGTTAAAGGAGTTATTAGTCACCACAGCATATCCTTGATAGAGCAAAATAAAAAAATGCAAAGTACCGATCGGGGACTTTCCTACTGGTTGTAATGGTTCTTTGTCTGCGGAGAAAGATGGACACACTCAACTTACGAAGTGATCTCGGGTCAAAGAATGATATATTGTTAACACATGCAAGGTTCTGCGACACTTTACTACTTACTCGGCTGTTCTGCAGCAACGCACAACCCAACGTGCAAAAAAAGGCAGATATATTTTCCAGATGCTCTCGCGGTCGAGGCAAAATGAGAAACCAAGTAGTACAAAACAAACAGCGCATTCTTTGATGGCACTTTAATGAGCTTTGACTAAACACGTTCAACATCCAAGAGCCGCATTCCTGGCCTGAAGTCGGCTGCTCTAAATCCCCGAGCAGAAATAAAGTTAGATGATACCTTCACCGCCCCCCTTTGTGAAGGACATGGAAACCTCCGTCTGTAGGAAAAAGGTTGTTAAGCCGTAAGTATGCAGCATTTGGCCCAAACATATTGCACGCATCTCTCGGCCAAATTTAAACACCTACAGCTGCGGTATGTCTGCATTCATAAAAATCAGAATGACAAAAAAAATGCATAAGAGTTCCACGTGAGAAACTGCAGAGTGGTGAATAAAGCAAATGCAAAGCAGATGTACATGTAGTTACTCCCTGCGTCCTGCACTCCTCGCCGTAGTGACACTTTGCATGGTCAGAGTCCCCGGTGACCGCAGCCAGAAGGAATCCATGATGGGGGGGGGGGGGGAATTTATAGCTCTGCTGACAAAAGGAGAATCAATAAGCGATTATGTGGATACGGCGCAGCATGATGTTATCACCCCCGGGGCATAACACACCACGCATTCACAAACACAATCAACTCACACAACACACTCTTAATGTCTTCTTTTCACAATGCAACACAAACGCGCTTGAAACAGGTGGAGTAGCAGGAGGGTTGTCTGAATAGGAGCGCAATACAGATACAGTTGATGTGGTGCAGCAATCAATGCAAGGTGATGGAACCCACTGTTGTGTGTCATGGAAACTGCCTTGAAACCCCAGGACTACCAAAACCCCTGCAGGGCCTGCCCCGGGTCTGTGCACCATTTGTTTTGGAGGCTTTCCTCAGTCTACTCCCCCCCCCCCCCCCAAAAAAAGGCAACCAACAATGGCAGACTTCTCTTCCCTCCTGGGTACCGATTTCACATTCACGTCCATTATGCATGAATGTCAATGGATGCAGTGAATCAATGCAAAACAGAATAATAAATCATGTATTCCATGGGTTCTTCCTGCCTTAAGCAATGCAGGAGAGAGAATTGAATGCCACTGCCTGCTTGGCAAAACAAGTTATTTTTGTCGGAAGGCGGGCCTGATAGCTTCTATTGAACAAATGTCGATGTTCCCTTTTCTCAGATGTTCTGCAGCCTCGGCATGAGCACTGATGGTTTTTGCACAATTGCGACTGCTGTGTTAATTTAGCCCTCAGACCAGGTACAACTGTAAAAAGATATTATTACAATCTTGGTTGGCAAAATAACTGATAACATGCAAACACACGCTCGTGCCTCATTGTCTCAGCATCCTGGGTGCATTTGGATATCTTCAATAACTTCAAATGACGAGGGCGTCGGTGCCTGTCTTGTTCGGAGTGCACATCTGTTTCCCTGACAGGCAGAAAACAGAGAAGAAAGGGAGACAGAGCGGAGTGGGTGGAGGATGAGCTGAAGGGGAGAGGGTACAGAAGAGGAGATACCCGGCGGCTGAGTGCTAGTATCATGAGAGTTCAACAAAGCACAGCATGGCCCTCCAGCTGGAGTTCAGAGAGAAGTGTCTGCATCCAAGTTTGTGTGTCTTTTCCTGGACACTTGTCTTTGAGTTTGGAGTGTGTGCAGGTACAGTAGGTGATATGTGAGTGTGTGTGTGTGTGTGTGTGTGTGCGTTCGAGACAGACAGACACATCGCGAGGCGGTGGCAGGTGTGAGCTGTGGACCACAAATGAGGCCACTGACTGACGGCTCGTCTTTGTGGCCAGGCTTGCCCCATTTTATCCTCTCTCCCTCTCCCAGACATCAAGCCCCTTTTCACTTTGATGGACAATATGCCCTACTTCCCCGCAACACTTGGCTGCTGTATAATTAAATGTCAAATAACTGCTTCCCATCACTTGGACTGAAACGTTATTATTTGTGGCAAATAGAGCACTAAATCTGAGAATTCTCACTTATTTGCGGCGTCTTTGCTTTCGAATTGATTGAAATATTGAGGACAATTGGATTGCTGCAAACCCTTGTTACAAAGTTAGCGTCTATCCAGTTTCCAAATCAAAGCTTAAACTTTGGTTGCTTGAAGGCAATGTCATGCAGCTGTCTGTGCTTCAGTGCATTACATCTGAAGCTAGAATATAAAAGAGAGTCCATGTTTCCGTGTCACTGACAGAAAGAGTTGGAAAAAAGTTAAAGGAACAAGAAAAAACTTTTGACCACGAACTACAGAACACGAACAACTGTGTGACAAATGAAAGACAAACATGTTTCAGCAAGTATCAGAAACACTTATCTGTTGGTAGAGATAGCTGTCTAACAACTCTAAGGGAGAGATAACTGCATGTCGTAGCGTATTCACTTTATTGTCATACTCCAACAATTCATGGTTTGACCATCAAGCATTTGGCTTTGCTATGTTTTTCAGCTCACTTGCTATGTTTCCATTATGTATTTTTACACAAGTTTTGAGTTGTGGCATCAGAAAGGGTTGATGGAAGCATTAAAATAAGAGAAAGGCACATTAATTTTTTTTTTTTTTAAGATTTTTTTTTGGCATAGACACCTTTATTAAGCAGTAGACAGATACGAAACACTGGAGATAGAGGGGGATGTGACATGCAGCAAAGGACCTCCGGCCAGAATCGAACCAGGGTCGGCTGCGTTTATGGCATGCGTAGGGGTGGGAATCGAGAACCGGTTCCGACCCAGAACCGGTTCCGACTGACCAATTCCATCGGAATTGTAGCCTCCGGCGTTATCAATTCTTCTTAACGATTCACTCATTTCCCTGCCTGCACGAGGAAATTTTGCGTCGCGGTACATTTGCATCACACTCCCTGACGACTCAGACCTTAAACCGCGAGGCAGCATCATGGAGAAGAAGCGATCTATTCTGCTGTGTGTAATCAGTGCAATCAACCTGGATGCAAGAGGACGCTACTAAAAAATCGCCGCTTCTCAATTCGTAGCAAAACTACTTTTTTTTGGAGAGATGGAAAGCCAAGCTGTCCCTACAAGCTCTGGGACTGTGCTACTAACTTTGAAGGCTGCACACCTGAACAATTGTCTCCATGGACTCACCTTTCTCCCCTGATCAGCTGTTAGCCCTGCCATCATCTGTTAGCCCTGCCATCAGCTGTTAGCCTCGTCGATCAGCTGTTAGCCTAGCAACGCTAACTTTCAAACCGATGTACTCAATACTCTGTAGGCTGTCCATCGTTGCTCCGTTTGTCCTCCCTCCACCACTACCTCGGGGTTATTCACCTGGCCCCTTTATCACTCTCCTCTGCTGCTGTGCTCCCCCCCGGCAGCGGGGATGTTGGACGGGACCTCCAGACTCAAATCTGTTTATAAGAACGGTGCTATTCCCTCCGTGCGGACTGACAGGCGCTCAATTTGTTCTTTGTTTTGTTTGTTTCACTTTGTTAAGTGTCCCTGGGTACCCTAAATGGCACTATATAAATTAAATATATTATTAATAATGCTGTAATATCGTGTTAGGGCGCCTGCGTTGCTGCTGGTCAAACAAGCTCCACTGGGACCTCCATTGACAACGTTGACATTAAATATCCTGCATTAGTGCACTGTAGCCTTACAACTGCAAGCAGCATACACAGTTTTTTGTTGTATGTTTGAGTTGAATGAGTTCATGTTCACAGTCTTGTGCAGACATAATTTGGGGAAAAAATAAAATGGTTGCTTTTGGTGCAGAAGACTGTGTAGAACTCCTTTTTGCCGCTCAATGAACTACTCAGGAATCGATATGAGAATTGATAAGGAATTGAATTGATAGGCAGAATCGACAATGGCATTGATATTGATAAAAACTTATCAATTCCCACCCCTAGGCATGCGCTATAACCACTCGACCACCTGCGTGCCACATTCATTTTTAAACAGGAAGTGTGAACTGTTTCCGGTCCGTAGAGAGGAGGCTTTCCCGATTTTCCCATTAGACTCCCCTTCCCAATTTGACTTCCAAATTCCCTGTAGATGACCAAGGTGACTCGTTTTGTTGCCTTTTCTTTTTGAGGTTTATTGGTAGTTGGCTATCATCTGGTTTTGTTTCTGTTTCCCAACCTCTACTTCTTCTAGCCTAGTTTAATTGCTCCAAACCATGAAAACAACCCTAATTCCCAACAATTGAAGCATTTGGTTGTCTTGTGCGTGGTTCGTTCTGTAGACCAATGGATCTTCGATTGTACATTTAACTACGGCATCCTTAATGCTTGATTATTGTTAGAGGTTGAAAAATGAAATCAAAGGTGAGCTGGTTGAATTAATGATATAAAAACCCAACGTTTTTAATGGGGTTCTTCAGTTGTTGTAGATTTTCCTATAATTACTTATAAATGTCTGATAATCTAATAAAAACATATTTATGCTACCACCTATGCTTGTATATTAATGTTAACCATCTTATAATGACTTACAAGGCCTCTTTACCCATTAACTAACACTTATTACAAGGACCTTAATATAAAGTGTTACCAAAGGGGTGATATAAATATACTAGCAATAACTGAATTGTACTCACGTTTCACTCTAACACAGTATAGCCAGCTTTTTTTGACACCTTTTTTTCCAATTACCAAATCTGTCTTCTTTTCACCTCTTCGTCATCTTCTTTTATTGCCCCACAATTTTGTGCATCTTTTCACCTTTCATTGATGTGTCAGGTAATATCATCGCTCTCCAGACATTTCCGGAATCTAACACATTAGTGTATGCTGTATTTTCTTTAACCAGGCCGTCACATTCATCTATTTCAGGAGGGATGTGTGAAAAAATAACATCTTCGAGAACAACAGCTGGAGACAGAAATCATTTTACACAGGCGTAAATGCAAGGTACAATTTGACAGTGAAGCACTTATACAAAGCATAGTGTCCATTCAGACATCTATCTACAGTGACAAAAAATTGACAGTTACTTTACACATATCAATAAATTGAATATTGCTTGCAGTTTGAAACACCACAGCCCTGTCAAGCACAGCAGCATGTTGTGACAACTCCAAAACCTTAGAGAATAGGGTGTTATCATTCAGCCATCTAAAACCAGCAGCTTCCCACTGTTATAATATGATTCATATAGATCATATCACAATGTTTGTTTACAATAATTTGCTGGTAGAAAACCTAATTAGCACTAATTTACAAACAATTTGATTGTCTTCTTTTTCACAATGTTATTTCAGTATTTTCAGTGCATCCATCTCATTCATCTAAAATGCATGTTTGATGCTTTAATTTCTTATTAATAACAACCCTTTTATTAACCTTTGTCTAGAGAGCTAATTTAGATGTTAAAGAAAAAGACAGATTGAGTTAACCCCAAAACTAGCAGTTAGTCTGAGATGCCATTGTTGTGTAGATATCAAGGGTCAAACGTCAGATAGGTCGGACCAATATGTTAAACTGTATACCATATCCACTGTCCTCTACTCAGTCTCACACACCTGGAGAATAAGAACAGCTTTATCGAAAAAGCTGTTTGTTGTATTCAGCTCAGCAGTCAACACAGATAATGGATGGATAATGACGCATTGAGTTTACCCCAAAACTAGCAGTTAATCTGAGATGTTGCTGTTGTGTAGCTGGCAAAGATGCTAGCAAAGCAACATAGTACATGAAACAAGCACAGCAGAGTGTCAAATAGTTCGAAACCAACATGTTTAACTATGTGCCGTATCCACTGTCCTCCACTCAGTCTTCTCCAAGAGTGGATACATCACAATACCATTTGTTGACTTCAGCTCAGCATTCAGTACAATCTTACCCATGAAGCAAATTGGAAAACTAACCACTCTGGACTTGAGTGACACACTCTGCGAATGGATATTGGAATACCTCACAAACAGACCCAAGACAGTTCGGATTGGCAGTCACACCTCCTCTACTTAAGTGCTCAATACATGAGCCCCCCAGGGCTGTGTGCTCGGCCCCCTCCTGTTCACACTGTACCGTCATGACTGCACTCCCAGACATCAAGAGAACACATTGTTTAGTGTGTATCACTGGCCGCATAATAAACAACGATAAAGGTTCATATCGGGAGGAAATCAACAATCGAACAGAGCAGTGCACAAATAACTTTCTACTGCTGTTTTTAGTGCGGCAACATCACTGTGATTGGATTTATAGGAACATTCACTGTAAAAGAGCTGATGTGGAAAGTGAACTAAACCTCTCTTCTTGCTTGCAAAGAAGAAGCGTGCATCACATAATTCTGATCTGCTGACTCTATTCTCTACAAAAATCCCAGCTTTTATTTTAAAAGGTTGCTCCTGTTTTTTAAAAAAGCATTACTATTGTCAAATTAGAGTGCATAATTCCAAAGTAGCCTTAAAGATGTGTCCTCCCTTAATGCAAAACATGTGTCACCGTCCGTCCTTGTTGTGAGCAAATGCAATCATCCCACAGAAGCTTTACATTTTTAATGCCGTGCATCCTGCACTGCCATTAAGAAGCATTTCCCCCCAGCCAGCCTTTAATTTTTGCACTCAAGACCGTGTGGAGAAGTGCGGTGTCTGAAGAGAGATGCTGTGTGTACGAATGCATGTCAACACACAACAGAATAATACTGTTGCCTCAGTTTTATAGGCTAATTAAAGATCTGGCTGTAGGACAGTAGTTGAAATTAAGCCATTTGGCTGGCACTGTGCACATTTATAGGGATGTTGATCAATGTGCATTGTCCCTAAACATAGATACATAAACAAAACACAAACATGCAGAATGTGGCATTACAACACTCACAAGTGCATTTGTGTGGGTGCTATTCAGGTACCGAACTCCACATGCAGGTGGAGGTTGATAGTCACAGAATTTCCACATTCAGCTCTGTTATATTCAAAAGGAATCTGAACACATTTTCACAGCATCCTCTCCACACATATACAAGAGCTGAAGCTCAATCAAGTGAAGGAAATACCGTGCGTTCCGTGCCTAATTGAAAGTAAGCAGATGGTTGTGGGCTTTCATAAAGGGAACTCAGCATCAGGTGCTGAGACGTTTAGAAGAAAATCCAGTCGGGGGGGGGACACACAAAGAGAAATGCGAACAAATTTCAGTTCTGTTAGATCAGACACAGCCAGGCCCACACCCAGGAGGGAGCCCTCTAATCGATACTAAAACAGTGAGAACAAGTCCGGGTCGAGTCACGAGAGAGTGATAATGAGAGGGGAGAAAAAGAGGCAGGGGAAGAGAATGCGAAGGCGGGAGGGGGGGAGCAGGTGAAAGAGAGCGGAGAGAATACAAGAGAAAGAGATTAAAGATAGAAGAGTGGGTGAGACAGGAAGGGGAATAAAAATACAGGCGTTTGGCAGGGGCGCTGCCTCCGAGCAGCACGGCTGAAGATTCAGTATCTGGCAATTTAATTCTTTTAAACAGCTTTAAACAAGTGTTCTTTTTGCCTGGAGATGTGTGACATAATCAGAGCTGCAGCTCGCCTGAGAAAGACTGCAGTGAAGTGGCTGAAGAGACGAACATGTGGTTGTAGCATTTTCCCTTTTCTCACTGCTTGTAAAAAATTAGTTGCCTAGCTTAACGTGCCAGATCCTGATGAGCATAAATCCTAAATTCAGTCCCTCAATCATTAAAAACATGTGTTACAAATCGAGATGACAAATCATCCCAGATCATGCGACTGTAGGAAACATGTGGATACTGACACAGACAGCCATAGGTTAAGCTCCGGTGCACTCTTCTTTCTTTTCCCTGGAAGCCTGAGCCAGTTTGGCCTTTGATCGTTATTTGGTCTTACATCTAAGCTTGCTGCTGTGGTGGGGAAGTTCTTGGAGCAGTACACAGCTTATTAGATTTTGCAGAAGGAAGCACTCTGCTCCTCCTGAAAAATGAGGATTAAATCGTCCTGCAGGAAAGGCTGAATTGCCCCTCAATTGATGTGGTTACACAGCCGGGAGTACATAGCGTGCCTGGCACAATGCACGCCGTATCACTATGGATGGGTCCCTTATGGGCGAGCTAATGTGGCTTCTTATCAACATTTGATCCAAATTGCATCATGTTCTTTTAATGAGGTTGCAATTCAGCTTGGGGGGTGTGTTTCCCAGAGATTGGAAAAATAAGTCACGCTCACAGATATGTGTGATGTACAGAGAACATATACACTCAGCGGCCATCATATGTTACAGATTATATACTGTCTGTTTTGCATTCATTATGTGCATCTGCATTGTGTTTTTCTTTGTTACGATCCTGCCGACTGCCTCAAGTGGGACCAATTGGGTTGCCTGATGCTCGGGTATGCGCCACAGCTCCTCTGCAACCTTTAGTTACCTGTGACATCCTTGTTTGCATAGACAAGTTAATTACTTCTACCTTTACTTACTTACCTTACTTACCTTACTTACCTTACTTCTACGTTCTTGTTGGCTTGCGTTGGGTATATCGTCACTTATAACTTCAGACAAAGATGATTTTTATTTTTTGTGATAATTACTGTTTGTGTTACAAACATGAACGTTGACATTATATTTCTATCCAAACCATGATCTTTTCCTGAACCTTACCAAGTAATGTTGTTGCTTTAACTGAAACTGTGGAGTTTCTTTTGTTACCTAAACCTAACCAAGTCCTTTTTTCATGCATAAACTTAACCAAAATACTTATTTTGAATACCTGAAAAGAATTACTTCACTAAGCCTAGTCGGAAAAAGGTGATTAAAGAGCTCACACCACACATGGAACAGAACCTCCTGTTGACCGCATGGTAGTCATGTGCAAGATCCACTCATCTGGCAAGCCTTGCTGTAAACAAAGTCTTTGTCCATCTTTAAGCCATCTACTGACTTCCTAAAGGCTTTCTGGCAGGAAACTTGTCATATGACCGCCCAAATAGTCTTACACACTCTATCTCTGTCCATGTCAGGTCCATTTTCTCTTCGCCTCCCATCCAGCTTTTGGACAAACGTACTCCAAAAAAAAGGTAAACGAAAAGTTGTGGCTTGAAAAGAGCAAAACCCTGATGTCCCAATGCAAGCGAATGCAGCAAAACACAAAGCTCCTCATGTTGGATGTGGTGCCAGGAGACGCAAGCAAATACAGGGTTAGAAAGACCAGTTTTATCCAGATGCTGCTCGCTGCGGCTCTGTTATCTCCTGGCCCCCCGACAGCTTCTTGCACACTCTTCTGCACACAAAACCTGACGATCACAGAACCGTAATTCCAGTCCATTCAAGTCCTCACATATATAACACACACACACACACACACACTCACAGACACACACACAATATTATCAGCTTGTAGTGCATGTAGATATGGAAAGAAAATTTCCAGGAACCATCCCTTTATTCATATCCTCACCAAAAGTTAATGAGGTCTATTCTGGGTCAATCCCACCATCCATCTGAGTTTCATTAGAAATACATTTAGTCGTTTTTGTGTAATCCTGCTGACAAACCGACCAACCAACGAATAAACAAACAGACAGGGGTGGAAACGCAACATCTTCGATGTAGGTAAAAAAAAAAAAAAAAAAATAGAGTCTAACATCAAAGCCTGTCCAGACATGTATTTTATTTACTCCAACTAAGCACATCATCTAGCCTCATTTAGCCTCTTTAGAGAGACACATGGTTGGACAATTACGCCATGCCAACAGTGGGCTATTCATTCTTCTGGGGGATTTATGCCTGAGGATTTTTGGCAACACTTTGGATTAGAGATAAAGAATTGGCGCAGAGCAGTAAACACAAAAACTGAGCAAACAGATTTAGGATTCAACGCGTAACACCATGTTCTGAGCTCAACTTCAAAAGGTCTGCGTGAATGTGAATCTGTGCACATTGTACATTCAGATGCATCCGTGTGTGTGTGTGTGTGTGTGTGTGTGTGTGTGTGTGTGTGTGTGTGTGTGTGTGTGTGTGTATGCGTGCGCCTGTGGGTGTGCATGCATGAATCTGGGCCATTTGTTTATACATATTTATTTGTGTACTAAAATATGTTGGAGCATTATCATGCTGCTACACCTTTTCATCCCACTTGTCAGAAGTAGCTGAATAGTGCGAGGCCCTGGAGCACAAAATGCACTTAGGAGAGCACGCGAGTGACAATGAATTACCTATAAATAACTTTGAATGCACAACCCACTATTAAAAAACACCAGCTGTATATTAGCACTGACTTCAGAACAAGTGTGTTTAATTAAAATAAAAGAGATGTCACATATTTGTACTTGTGAGGCACCCACACAACGAGACACTGAGAGCCATGCATATGTTTCACCAGTAGATGTGATGCTAAGCCATACCTGCCAAATGCTTATTTCTAAAAATAAGGGTGGCCTGCCAGAACGCAAACAGACACACACGCACTCACCGCCTTAAAAAACTTTCTCTGCAAAGTCTCTCATAAAGCCCCGGCTAAATATAATGACTCCCATCTCGGGACAAACTTTCCCCCAACGCAGCAGATGGCAATGATTTACATCTAAAACAACAACCTTATCTGCTGCTCATGGCTGCGGCTGCAGGAGTGACTGGTTCAAATGGCAATGCTTTCCCCCCATCGCCTCAGCCATGCCCTGAAGGGAGAATACACACACATCTGTTACTGACCTGCAAGCTGGCTAATGAGGAGCAGGCGCTGGACATGTATCTCAACAATGGAGCAAGCAAGTGTGTGTGTGTGTGTGTGAAAGCTGTTGTCCAGAGAGGATGTTGCAGCAGTGCTCCTCCTCGCAGGGGATTGGCAGTCAGGCTACAAGAGAAGCTGCCTCACATATGGCAGAGTTTCAGCGTCGCGTCTGTGTTGTTGTCATGGGAAGTTTACTGGTGACTGACGGATAATATGCAGTGAGGTAGAAGTGGCATTTACATGTACATCACCAGGTTTTCTCGCTTTAAAGCTGCATCAGTATCTATTTTTTTTTTTCATTTGGAACGGTGTTTCTTATGACCTGACCAATGTAAGAACAGTGTTTACTAAACATTAAGCTCAACTTAATCTACGCCAAGGAAAAATCTACTATATGTTTCTGCAGGTCGCTATATGCTCCACAATTGGCTGTTAGCAATCATAGGACTGAGCCAGTATGTCCATGTGGGCCCCATTTGGGTCAAATATGGGGGTTTTGTTCGCAAATTCCACGACGGCCCCATCTGTGTTTGCCCACACAGGCTCTAGAAATTAGCAAACACAGGTGAGGCCTTGGGACCAACAGACAGAACCACTTTGGACCCCTTTTTAAAGCCCACATTTGACCCATATGAGGCCCATGTGGAATTATCGGCTTGGGAACTTGCTCGGGGGGTAATACTTTCCACTGACCAAGGAACCTTCGGGGCAGACTTTAGCTGAAAAAACTGCTTGTTCAAATTGTAGACAGCTAAGGAGCTGCGGGTGCCATTAGTATAAATATTACAAAAAGGGGAGACCATTCCCTATAAACAAAGCTAAGCATCAAGCTGAGAGCAGGAGGAACAACATTTTTATTTTCTATTTGTTTCACTGCAGGTTTCATCGCTGTGAAGCATTTGGAAGATCGTTGCTACTATGTTGACACATTTCCTCTGCAGCACTCAGGCCCCACTTCAATCTCTGCCTGTCTCCTTTCTATCCACTCGTTACAGCTATTGAAACAACAAAGTTGTGCAACAAGAAATAACAAAGAAATACAGAAAGACTGTTGCTGTCTCAGTGTTTATCACTGTTTTCAGTTTTCAGACTGCAATTTTTGTAGTTATTCAGATGCAGTGGAAATGCGAAAAAGGGTTAGGCAAAAGCGACTTGATGAGTTCAGTGTGTAGGATCTGTTGGCGTCTAGCGGTGTGGTTGCACTTTGCAGAAATGATTCCATTCTGGGCTTCTGTAGAAACACGGCGGGGCAACGTGGCGCCCTGTAGATGGAAACGACTTATTTTACAATTATGAAAATACAACGATTCTCGGTTTCCGGCAATCATACTCTAACGCAAACATAACTTTGAATGCTATACTATATTTCTGCTGATATATATATATATATATATATATATATATATATATATATATATATATATATATATATACAGGAAACACCTTTTTACGAGCTATCACCATTTCTGTCCAAGACACATTGTTGGGTTTTTAGAGGGATGTACTGGATTACATTTAAAATATAATTGAAAACAAAGAATTATATATATAATATATATATGTATATATACATATATATTATATATATAATTCTTTGTTTTCAGAGAGACGGAAATGGTGATAGCTCGTATAGCTCATTGTCCTTCCATAAATACAAGTTAATGACAGCAGCTGTGCCATTGGCTATAACAATATTTAAAATGAGTTGTTACAGATAGAATAACAAACAGCAGAAGGTTGTCTTCTGAACATCAGTTAGACACAAACATTTGCGACGACGGTGCCATTTTGCTGCTCCTGGTGACAGAGAAGATAACAGCATGTTGGATTTTATGAGGCAGGAGGAGACTGTGTGCCCTGTGGTGGAAATGGTACCGCTGCAGTTGCAAAAAGCCGTCGGCAACTTGGTTGTCTGGCAGCCAGAAGAGACTATATCAGGAGGATACACTGACTGGATCCGACTGAGAACCCAAGGGCGTGCCGTGGTAGTGAACTGTCAATCACAACGTAGCCACGCCCTCCTCTGCTGTATCACTTTGATCTGAGCGGGACTATAAATGATCACCTGTGCCATGTTGAAGAAGACTTGAAATGAGTTACTTAGACCTTAAACTTATTAGAAAAGTGTTTAGTGAGGTGAGAAGAAGGTTTATTTTTTCATACTCTTACATACGATTGGACTTCTGGTTGCAGCCACTGGAGTCGCCCCCTGCTGGCTATTGGAAAGAATGCAGGTTTAAGGCACTTCTGCAAGGACTTCACTTTTTCAGATCCCAAAGCCCCATCCACTATTTATATACAGTCTATGAGTGAGAGTTAGCAGAAGAAGCCTTTAAAAGCACCCTCGGCGATTAAACACTCTTACTGCCTGTGCTGTCAGAAGGAAACCACACATGCATGCACACACACACGCAAAGAAAACCAACACCAAAAGGTCATAAAGGTTTTGTTTTCATCGTGAGTGATGTCAATGCTCCGTCACCCTGAGCCATTTTGAAAGTGTTGCGATACCGAGCCTCTCTGTTTTAGTGACACTTTGGTCCCGGAAGAGGCCTCGGGCTCTCCGGCTGAAAATGTATCTCTCTGTATTCAACCTACAGCTTGCCAGGACAGTTCTGTCTGGAGGCACCGAGGGAGCAGAGCAGGGGACGTCTCTCCCTCCTTCTCCATGTCTTCCTCTAGTTTTTGTATTTTTTACAACCACAGAGAAAAGCTCCACTTGAAACAAAACTATAATTTATCAGGCTGTGGAACCGCCTGCTGGAGGACCTGAGGGCGACATATCTTTAACTTTGGACATTGGACATCTTGAAAAGAAAACTAAAAACTCACCTTTCCTTGCCTGGTTTTTATCTTATGTCTGATTTTGACTTGCATTTTTACATTTTTTATTTTAAAGGGGCACTTTGTAGTTTTGGAGAAGAAATTCAAACTCAGAATTTTAATATTGAGAATATGTTACTGAGGTTATAATACAAACAGTTAATTTTTCCTCGACTGAATAAACACGCTGTTCTCCTCAGAACACTGCTTGAAGCTAGATGCTAGGTGGCAGGGTCCGCCAAATATCAACACAACAGCTAAGAGGATTTAGCTGTTGTGGCACACAGAGGCACACAGCATGCAACTGTGTTGTTGAGAGAAGAGAGTTTATTTAGTTTGTTAAGACATAAAACAAATCAGTCTATGAAGATCTTCCCCAGAACTACATTGTGCACCTTTAATTAGAAATACATGATTTGATTGTTTTAAATGTGCTTCAATTAAACTCAGATTCCTTGTGACTTTTTTTTTTTTTGCGTTCAGCACCTGGAGTTGTATTCGATGTGTGTACTGAATCAACTTCAACTGAATTTTTTTAAGGACGATTCCTTGTCAAGTGAATGTCATGAGGCAAAACAGAAGCAACAGCTTGCAGAAAACAGGCAAACTGAACACGAGTGCCACAGTAGTTACATTATTTCGTCAAATATTCTGCACGACAGCTGTGCAGAGGTCTGAACAGTGGTGTGTTGACTATGACTTGGATGAGTAAGTGGTGTGTAAAAGCACATTCAAAGAAGAATGTGGAGAACTGTGCTTTAAAATGTGAGAGGCATAAAAGGTAGGAAATGATCGAGTAGCTTGAGGAATTCCTTGCATTTAGCTCCCTCTGTTAACATAATATTTGATATGACGTCTCAAGGTCAAGTGTATATCGGCATTACAGCATTACACCGCTGGATATAAAAATATGCGGTTGTGCCGTGCTTACAAATGTTGGAACGTTGGATTGGCAGCTTAGATTCAGTGCCAACATTTTATCCTGCTGATTGGTCTGGAACAGTGTCCCCTCCCAGGTAACGTCAGTCCACTCCTACAACAAACAGTGGAAAGTGAAGGAAAGTGCTTCTTCTCAACCCTCATCCATTGATTCCAAGGTCACACTGACATGGCGTGACTGATGGTTTGCAAGACTTAAGGGAGATTCCAAGTAATTGGCAACGTAATCCCGGCCCCCCTTCACCTCTTTGACAGGCTTTGCGTTCATCACCTATTGACCCAACTTTGCGCTGCTGTGCTGTCGGTATCAGACGCGAATGGTATAAGGGCATCTGGCAGCTATGTTGTGCTCCAAAAGCAATCGGCCTCAAGTTCAAAGAGATTTGACGTGTTAAGGGATAAGGCATTTGCTTGGTAAATGAAAATCCTTGAGATCTATTTAATTCTGGGACACCCACGGTTACAGATATGAACTATGATTTTTAACGCTGGAAAAATACACACAATGTTCCAACCACATAGAGCCAGAAACATAGGCAGCTACTTTATCAAAAATGCAACAAAATCGCAGAAACTGATGTGTCTTTCATGATGGAGCCAACCAACCGTGGCTGAAGAGGATCCATTGCACTACACTGTTTAAATAAAGAACAAGTATTTTTGGTGTCGGTGGTTCTCCACGCCACATGTAAGAAAACAACATCTTGTTTTGCAGACGCATTTTGAATGATCACCAGTCAACACTAACTTTGGTGACAAATAAATGGTGTGCCCATTGGGGACATTAAAAATCACACTCTGGTTTTCCAAATGAATTATTTTGATGTGACTCGGTCAACACGTCATCATACTTATATAAGAGGTCGATTGTCAGGGTCTCCCAAAATTACACATATCACCACTCCCACCAAAACATGACCGCTGCAGCATAACATTGACACGCATACTGGAGCTTCATCATTGTACGGTCGCTGTTTCATCAGGTTTAGCAATTAAACAACTCATTTGGTTTTAAGAAAACTTTGTAGTTTGAGTCAAAATCACTACATTACTTTTGTATCTTCCATTGCAAACATTCCTACGTTACCTCAGGGACTTGCGTTACCTTATGTGCGGAACATTACTCCACTATGTTAGTAGGTTAAAAGAACTTGCAGCGAACTTCTGGTTTCACACCTGACATAAACAGCGGTATCCTGAATGGAAGTCCTCTGTCATCACACTTTATGCTGCTTCGACTCGCTTCCTCCATTTGCAAGCAATAATTACAACAGCAGCAAGAGTTCACCACACATGGCGAATTAAGCTGCTTTCAATTTTCAACATACATTACTGTTTTTGTATATTAAACGTAAGGAAGGCGTTTCTGGAGAAAGAAAGTTGATTGTCGAGTCTCATTCCCACGTCGTCAAATAGCAACATAGCTGAAAACAGTTCGAGGTGAATACCGGCTCGAAGCATCTGTATCAGACGACCTGGGAGTTAGACTCAACAGTCATCTTTATTTCTCCAGAACCACCATCCCTACCTTTAATCAGATTGAATAACAATACCTTTGACCATTGTGTTTATAATTCCCTTTGTGAAAAGATCATTTTAAGGCTGCACCAGAACAATGTAAGCAGGGAACTAATGATTGCAAATACATAAATTACTAAACATGTTTTTTGTTCTATTTTTAATGGTCTCGGGTGTCAGGAGGGTGCACTCACCATGACATCGCCCATTTTTATACCAAGTGCACTATATCTGATTTGTCCTTCTCGCCTCGGAGAGTTAACTGTTGTTTTTTTTTCTCTTCCTCCTGAAGTCACAGTGTGATGTGTGACGGCTCAGTGACCTTAATTATCCCGACGAGTGATGTCCTCCTACTTTTTTCATTGTCTATATGTATTGATCGCACGACCGCGTTGGATTACACGACAGCTAATTGGACTCGAGAGAGTTTTATTTTTTGGTTGTTGACGTCATTTAAGCCCGTTCCCTTTTACTAATTGGCTTGGTTTTCATCATCAGTCGGTATTGATTCCAAAGTCACGCTGACATGACCGGTGGGCCTGTTCATTGGGGATGGAGATTTCTATAGCGCTTCTCCCTTTTGTGATCATATACCTATCGATTCTAAAAAAAATGAGCTGGGACTCGTGTCTCGGGCCTTTTCAGAGAAAGCAAATAATAAACCACATTTCTTCAGGGTGTTGAACTTTTGAATCAATAATGCAATACAGTAAAATGAAAATAAAATCAGACCGCAGCACAGTTCCCCCTGCTATCCACTATCATGTACAATTAGTGAATTGACTTGTTAACTGTATTTTAAACACACACCAACTCTCATGAGGTTGCAAGAGCCAGTAAACACAGACATCAATTTCATGGATTGGAAAAGTGTTAGGCTCCTTCGAGGGGCCACTGGAAAGTGTCCTCCATTTCACGCATGGGTTGTTTCAAAACCAAACCACAACCCACATTTCCTTTGTTCAAAGTGGTTTACTAATCAGTACAGCGACCCCGTTTATACTTAGTCGATTCATGCGTCTGTGGGGTGTAAATGCATCCACGCAGGTTTTAAGTTGGAAATAAATCTGATTGTTTAACCCTTTGAACTCTTTAATAAAAAAAAGGCCTGCCGGTGCAGACGTTGGTATTTTTTCTGCTTATTGTGATGTCATTTCTTGGAGTACAGTCGATTTCTTCATATCGCTCAAAATCTGTACAATCAAAGGAAAAGATACTTGTGTAAGTCACACCTTATTAGTTGATTATAAGTGTTTGAATTGTTTAATATATATTAAATAATACAATACAATGATATGACACAAAGCATGTAAACACACACCAGCCTTTTCTCTTGTTGTTGATGTGTCACGGGGATGTGTTAAAGGTTGCAGTGAAGAGACAGCGGTCATAGTTATTGCAAAGACATGTTCCATATAGCTCTGTTGTAAGTATGGTCTGTTTCTGTGTGATGCGATATCGGCGACACTGTTTATTGTCGGACGCACGCTGAGCCGAGCGCAGTCACACAGTGATCTGAGCTCAATTGCAGATGAAATGCGTCCCGAGCACAAAGTGATCTAGCTTGTCTAGGAGGAAAAGGAGCCACTTACACGAAGCCAATGAACCCACATGCCAAGTGTCTTACAGAGTTCTAGTGGCTCATCAAGTGTGGATAATGGGATGGAGCCAAGATCAGTCCAGGCGGTGGACAGGCAGGCACCTTGATGGGGTCCAGTGGACTGCTTAAGAAAGCTAGAAGAGTTTAAAGACACAGGATCTGTCATTTTTAATGTCATGGAATGCTGATATAAATAATACTGCCAAGAAAAATAGTCGTCAAACAAACAAAATAAAAAAATAAATACAAAACCTAAGAAGAGTGCCACAATCATCACTACAATTTTCTCCTCCCTAACATATTCAAATTCAGACAACTTTATTAATCCTACCAGGGGAAGTTTGTTTGAACAGCTTGCCTTGCACACATACTGCGACATACATTAAGACGTAGACACAAAAATAGATGAGTAATAGATCAAACATGAATAAATACATTAAATCAAAATATGCCAAGGAGTTCAGTGGAATAAAGGAATCTATAATGAATAGGAAATGTTAACAAATAGTCTGATCATTAATCAATAAGAAATAAAAAGCAGAAACCAATAATAAAACATCTACAGAGAATTTAGCAGAAGAATCGCAGAGATTTCGAGCAGCGGTTATTCTGAAGGATTTGCTGATTGTTGAAACAGTGCTGAACAATGCTGTTCAGGCTGTTTTGTTGAAACCAGCAGATAAATGAAAAACACAGGAGGTGCTATATAAAAGATTAATAAAACAACGAGGATGATGGGACTGACAGAAAAGGAATTTAGTTTGTGGACAAGGTGAATTCTCCGTTCTTGCTTCACAAAAGATGCAGTGTTCCAACAAAATGTACCAGGATATTTATTTACATTAGACAAGCTAGAAAATTGCAGTTCAGTCCCTTTTGAAATATTCAAAAGTGTGATATGTAAGAATTAGCTGTCAAAGGTAATGCTAAACTCCAAAACAGGTGCTGCTAACTGCTGCTTACTATAGTCGTCGTTAGCTAGTTTGCTACATTAGCCATGCAGCTAGAAGGCCAGACTGGAGGCTCAGAGGACAGGGCTAGCTTGTTAGCATGCTAACTGCAGTATCTGCAGCACAGTTCACTGACATATTCAACATAATGTGTTTACTTCTGATTGTTTTGAATGAAAATGGTTGGATATTGTACCTATAAAGAGACTCATTTTGATATAGACTTTTAGATATTTTATTTTTAGATATTAACATCAAATAATATAAGAATTCATATAAATGACATTATGTCAGACAGTGCCCTATTTCTTTTCTGATTACACTGAAGAAATTACAATGTTTGTGAAATAATAAAATCACATAATGAATAATAAAGTGAGGCAGCATTCTCCTTTTGTCAGGACTCAACTGTGACACTTCACAGTAGCCGATAAAAAGTCATATAAAGCAAAAACATAAACACAAAACCTAACGAGAAATCCACAATAATCCCTGCAGTTTCCTGGACTACATGATGGGATTATTCTTCAGGCAATCCATGTTCCCATCATCTCTAAAGTTGGCTTCAGGACTTCTCAGATTAATACTGACACTCGCTGAGTGAGTTAAACAGATTTATTTGAATTGGACGCTTGAGAATTAAGTGTGGTTCACAGGTAGCTGATGACCATCAGCGTAGTGGCTTAAAAAGAGGAAAGGGGCTTTATATTAAACGGCAGGTATTGATATTCATCTCACACGTTTGCACTTAGTACTCCTCTCCCACTTGATTTGCATTAACATCATTTAAAATGGAGGGGGAGGGAACTCTCAGAGGAGTAAGTTGCACTCGACTACATGATCACTGTGACTTAACCTGCACTTTTTCCTCTTCTCAGGCGTGAAGGGCACGAGGAGCTGAGCGTATTAAAACAGAGGATGCTGGAATAAAGGCTGTCAGTGTGCAGTGGAACTCCTTGTGCCAAAATGAACTACCCCGGCAGTTTAAGCCTTTCGGGTTTTCAGATGAGATATGACACGGGGCCTCTTATTCCCAGAGGTGCCCTCGCCCCTAACAAGTTGTGAACCATAAATTAAAAATTTCACCCAGTAGAACACGGTGAATCTTTTCTATTGGAGCAGTCAGTGAGGAACAGCTGTGCTCGTGATGCTTCTTTGGTTCTCTGTTCATAACACACAGGTGTCATCTAAACACACTTCATCACCTCAACACAGCCCGCTTTAAACAGAACAATGCCTCGTGTAGCAAGTCAACAGGAGTTTAGAAAACAGTTTCTGAGGGGATTAAACGTGTGACAGGTCTCACTGTCGACTGTAGGTCACCAGAGATCGTCGCGGAAGTTGTCAGACTAAGTACATCCTTTGTCGGAGAAGTGTTTACTCATGGCATGAATTCAATGCAAGTAATTATACGTCATACACCATTTACATAAGAAATGATAGAAACGCGGCAATTACTTTGAGATAGCTGGAAACAAGCCTTTTCCATCCCCCCCCTGCACCTGCCTGTGATGCATCTACAAGTTTAAAAGCAACAACAATAAAAGATGTCAGGCTTCCAGCGTCCTGAAGGCGGGAGGATCCTCCCCGTGAAAACAATCAATATCAGAACGTGACAGGGTAATGAGGTAGAAAAGCAATCCAAAGAGTCAAGAGTATGCAAAACATGTGTCTGCATGAGTGGGGTGGTCTAATCAGCATTTAATTTATTTAACAAGTTGTCATTTGCAGATGGCTTATTCAGAGAGAATGGAGGGAGAACGGACCTGCCAAAACAGCGTTGGGGCTGCCGGCGAGGAGCTAATACGTGGACACGAGAAATGTCGAATACAATTTTTATCCTCATCTCGTGAAGCTTAAATAACCACTTAGAGTTTGATTGGTTGACTGTTTGGTGAATATTGGAATTTCATCAATAATATACTCCTCGGCATCCGCAGCTGCTTCCTATCCATAACCAATTTCAGGCCAGGAAATTACAGTTTGGTCTCTCTTGGATTATTTATGGAGGCTGTGTTGTGAGGGTTTCTGTGAACACATGCTTGAAAAAGAGAGAATCAGAGCAACTGGGATGAAGATTTTGTATCTTATTTTTTTTATTCAATAATTGATTTTAAAGACATACATGTAACTAAAGACATTGCAACATTTAAGAAATCATGAAAAATATAGTCAGTCAGGTATTCCCCTTTATTAGGACTCACCACCAGTGACAGATATTTTACCAGTACTTGAAATATCAACTTGTTTTTTTTTATTACAACATCAAAAGATATTTTTAGTTATCACCGTTACCATTCCTGAAAATGTATTAAAATCATCCTGCAGTGCCTTTCACGGTCCAGCCCAAGTACATTCAAAGCTGTTGTTGAACCGTTTGGAGCACAGGCATGGTTTGGGGCTGTTTAAAAAGCTCTAGACGCTCTGAAAGTGTGTCTGTCATTGATTTATAAGAGTTTGAACGCGCTGAGTCATTCATTTTTTTGGTACAAAAATAAGCCTGCCAGTGACGTGTCACTGGATTCAATGGGTCGGCATCATGTAGTCTTACATGGTCCTAGTATTCCAGCCAAAAAATCTAATTGAAAATGCATGCTTAACAAATAAAACAATTAAAAAACATCAAAATGTTGATCCTGCCCTTGAATTCATGGGGACAGTTGGGCAAAGGGTGTTTGCAGTGATGGGACACCGTAACAACGTCGTTGTCAAAATGAATCCAAATTTCAGAGGACGAACCACATGTCGACTTTCAAAATAAACCTGCAGATATCCAGCAGTATGAAGAACGCCTGTTTGATCGAAACAAGGGCACGGTATAGGACAACACAACGTGGGGCCGCTCAGACAAAACCAATGGCCCGTGTAATGTGCCACGCCACATGTTACAGGAAGAGGCTCCTTCGGTCGACACGTGTGATGCCGGCAAGGACAGCGAGGGCGCGACCTTCGGCCCGACGCACCACATTAAGGTGTCACAGCCAGTCACGCTCCGTCTCCTCTGGGCTTGTTACAGCAAGTCACAGTCTGTCAGGTGTCTCATGAGTGCTAGACTGTGAATGCACTGCGGCAAATGTGTGCTGTATGTGCCTCCTAATTAAGCAGTTCATTAATTCATTTGTGTCATATTATGTGACATGGCGGTGCCCTCTACCGCGAATGCGACTTCCTGGTGGGCTTACCTGAGGGGAATATGTAATAGCTTTGAATTAACATCACGGACTAATCAGCTCTCGTCACCTCAGTGTAACTATCCCGACCGGCTTCCCTCAATGCAAGTGGTACAAAAACGGCAGAACGTCAGGCTGAGCATGTAACACTGCAATGGAAGTTATTTATGAAATGACGGTGATAGTGAGTCACACAATCACATTAGTGATTAAGGCGAGATAGTTAAGTCAAAACACTACTTTGGGGTGTTACATACAGCAGTTCGCACCCAACCTGTGAGGTGACACGGCTGCTGTTCCAGCTGTCAGGAGCAAATGGTTCATCACAGGTAAGTGACTTCCTTTTTGAATCTGAACTTCCTCTTTCCTGGATTAACAGGGTTTTATGAATCACTTCTGAGACATCCACATGATCAGCTGTTGCTGCTGGTGCTGGTGGTGGTGGTGGTGTCTCAGAGGTACAAGCGGTAATCCTCATAATCTGTCATCCAAAAACACTTTACCTGCAAGGATCAGCCACATTAACCTCACATGAGAACGCTGATGAGTGTTAAGATTCAATCCTGTTGGGGAGCACCCCTAACTGTAAGAACAGTTTCCAGGCTTTACCTCCTGTTATTCTATAGAGGAACACAGAGTCGACTCTTTGTGTCCTCGCTGATCTGGAAAACGGTGTGCAAAGATTCTGACAGGCAGTGTTGATATTCAGAGAAGTGACAGTTATCAAAATAAAGCATTTTCTTTTCACACTTTGTCTCTTTTCTCGACATTCCACCGAGTGGAAGGCAGGGAGACAGTGTGAATAGGTCACAAGTCCATCACAGGGCCAACACTCTCACACATATGAAAGTCCAAAGAGACCAGCTGGAGGGCAAAGGCTTAAAAACAAGAAGAAAATAGGGACACGTTGCATAAATCCAGGGTTTATTACCAGGAACCCTCATTTGCGTGTCATTCCCCACCCAATACTTATATTTTATGGTGCTCTCTGTGAACTAAGTCAAAATTAAATCAGTCCAAATCTATAAAAATATATTTTAACCGAACCCCCATCTCTGAGCTCTGGCAAGTGGTTTTATTGTGGATACAGCTGTAGCCAAGACAATCAAATCCTAAAACTACCAGCAACACAGTGCGAAACATGAATTTACTCATTCACTGAGTCTATAATAGAGAAAAGACAGCAGATAGAAATGGTGCCAGGCTGCCAGCCCGACTGGATCACCAGTCAGCCTTTATTTTCCCAGGTAATTGTGTGCCTGGTAGCAGAAAAAGTTGCATAGTGCAAAGTGAGTTCTGGGGAGTCAATCTAAACGCTGATGGTGTCATTATTCTGTAGCCATGTTGTTGTACAATTGACATCTCTTCAGGATGATTCATCATGCAGACGCATCGGCAGGTAGTTCCTTCACATTTCGCTACATTTCTGTTTTTTAACTGTTCATTCACTGTTCATTTTTGTGGCATCATTGCTGAAACACGTGAAGGTTTAGGACCTGGTCCACGGCATCTTTGGACCATCCAACCTGACCAGCTGGACCACCCATAGAGGAGAGGAAGACAGAATAAGAGTGGTACCAATCCAGCTTGAACATAAGGCTGCTCCTGCCTAATGGGCGCAAGAAAATGAAATGGACAAATGTCACTCAGGCTGGCTAAGCAACGGGAAATCAGGGACTGTGTTGCCCTCATCCTTGCAGAGACACAACATCCGGGATCAAGCTGTTGCGGTTGGCGGGCGAACCGTGTTCTGAGCCAACAGAGTGCAGAACTACAGCGGGAGGGGGACAGAAGGACTGAGTTGAAGGGTCGTGTTTCCAACAGGCCAAACTTTTGATACGAAGAGGTTGACCATGTTACCATCACCATCTTGTTTCCCAAGAAAGACGTTTCTAACGTTAGCCTAAATTAAAAGGTTCTGGTATTTTCGTTTCCTTTTTTAATCCAGTCAACTGCCGACTGTGAGTATCAAATGAAAATACCTTATTTTGGGAAATTGCTTATTTGCTTTTTTTGCCAAAAGTTAGAAGAGTAGATTGGTAACACTCTCATGTTTGTATGCTAAATCGGTATCTACAGCCAGCAGGTAGCTAAACACAAAGGCTGGAAGCAGAGCAAAACAGTTGGCTTGATTCTATTAAGAGTCTTTATAAAGTGTTTATTCAGTGAGCTTTAGAGGTGCTGGTGGGAGTTTTCTTTTCTTTTTCACTTTGGAAAGAACAAAGCGCTGCTAAATACAGCTTTATATAAAAACATATTTCCCCAACGTATTCCTTTAACAGTAAAACTACAGGCACTTTGGGAATAGAGATGTCACTCTACCAAATCAGCACACAGTCTGGAGGTTTGAGTCATCTCCACAGGGGTGATAAGTCAGCAGTGACCACTGCTGCACTCCAAATTTATCTGCCTGGCCCCGCATGAAGCCATAACTCATGCTGCTTCTTCATTACCTGGGCTCCTGTGTGCCCGGGCCAGCTTTGTTCTACAGTGGAGGGCGTCCATTAATCCCACACTGCTATTATCTCCACTATCTTAATGACGCCACCAAGGAAGACAGAGATAGAGTAGCAGGTGAAGACAATAGTTTTTGTTCTCTTAAAACATGATGAACCTTTGGAAACACTTAATCTTGTTATCTCACTTACTGCTTCCAATCAAAGCGTCGGCAGTCGAGGCCTGGGATGTAGCTGTGGAGCAGCATTGAAGCCATTGGCTAAACTACAATTTGAGAATTTAGCTTAAATGTTTTGGTTGAAAAGCTCTTTATTACAGTCCGAGGGTGAGTCAGTGACTCCCACTATCAGGGGGATTTCAAAGCGCTGTCCAGTGGTTAGATATTGTTTAAACCTAAACGATAAAACAAACAGAGCAGTATTCAGATTTGGCTGTGTGACTGCTGTCTATTTACATCAAGCTAAAGACTAAACTGAGAACTGGCAGAGATTGGGAAACTGTTCGTGGTGTCCTGTGGAGTTTTCTTGTAAATAAAGTTATGTTTATATATCCAGTGTTACTAAGTTACACTGGATATATGGACTAAATATGGACATGGACTGTTACTACTGCACGAGTCCATGTTTGTGACTCTAGAAAGGGACATTGCTACATTTTTCTCGCCAATTGTCAATCAAACCAGACGCATGATGTCACCCACTGGCCTACCTGAAAGCATCAGCATCTTTGTGCCCCTTTCAGCAAACCTTAATGGTTGGTGTTTAGGATCATAAAAGGCATTCATCAATTTTTTTAAGACCCTGAATAACAATGCTGTTGCGCCTATAAAGGTGTCAGAAAAGAAAACGCTCATACTGTAGCTATGTGTCATTTTTAAAGGAACTGATGAATGAAGTAAAATCCTTTGTCATTGAGGTATGATGACATGCTTCATGCTGGACAAGTAGGTAGATTAGTGAGGTGTCAATGTATATTTCTTTAACTACGCCACTTGTCACCTTATTAAAACTGCTAAAGAAAGGTATTAAAGCAACATTATGTAGAAATTGGCATTTTGTGCACCCACCAAAGTTAGTGAGTGCAACGGCACTGTCGTAAATATTTAGGTAAATATAAGTCTTAAGTCTTAGGTCTGTAACAATCTGTCAGATTTAATATAGGTGCTAGCTACAAACAAAACTCATTAGGTTATAACAATGTCATGTGTTGACAACTTGAAGTAAACGTGTGTAACGCGGTGATTCAACCTTCTCACTGAAGTTACATAGTGCAGAAACACGTGATAGAGGAGCAAAGTGTCTGAGACAGAGAGACTATTCACCCTGTTACAAGACACTGTGCCATCAACACTAATTTTAAGCTGTTATTTTAAGGTAAAAAAGTGACGTAATGTGGCTTCAAATGTTGGCTGACAGACGCAGATGGAAAGGAGAGAGCAAAATATTAAAAAAGAAAAAAAAAAAACAGCCAAATATTTATCGAGTTTAACTCTGAAGAACTCTTGAAGTAAGTAATTATAATTTTTTAGCCGTGACAGTGAAGAAGGTCATATTAGCCGGAGTGACATTTAGCAGCATATGTAGGATATAAAACTTTATTAAACAGGCACACACGGGTTCTTCAAACCACGCGTCTCTGCAGGTGCACCTGTGAGAAAAAAACGCAAAATCATTTCACAGAGGAACAGTCGGCCCTGCTGATCTCCACAGTTCGTGAGGAATTATGGTCACAAGGTGGAACAAAATACAGCGGGGTGACAAATACCTGTGCAGCATTACCCCCTCTGGATCCAAGCTTACTCTTGTTCATTTTTTTTCCCTTTCTTCTAAAATTCTGGCTTTACTTTCTCTCCCTCCTGTAAATACGCAGATCGATAACATTTGACATTCTCGACATCCATGGCTGGGTGAGCGGCCGACAGCTGACTGTTCTCTCCGTCGAGGCTGACGCCGCGCTCAGACAAACAAAGCATTAATGAGATAATTATTTGACCTCGAATGCGGTTTTGTTTTCACACTTATTTAATGAGGACGGCCTCGTAAATGTCGTGCACTTTAAAGATACGCAGCTGATCACGAAGCAAAGTGAAAATATGGCTCGATATCGACCTAATTCCCCCTCCGAGCGCGTTAGATGAGTTGCCAATAGGACCCGTGCCACCTGGGCAAGTTTCTTCTCCAATTTTTTTTTTTCTTGCCTGTATAACGTTATTATGACTGACAGGAAGCTGTTGCCAAGCCGGCCATGATTAAAAGAGAGACAGAGAAAGTAAAGCAGAGTGAAACCTCCTTCATCTCTCAAAGAGGAGAAGATAAGCTTTTTTCTTACTCAGTTCGGCCTATTCCATTTTGTATTTTCATTTCTGCGGCATGGAAATAGGTGGAAGCAGTCATTCATTTTCATTTCAGATAATTGGATTCTCTGGAAATGGATTTCCTGCTAAAACTCTCGCTTAAAAATGAAATAAATAAAAAAAAAAAAAAAAAAAAATTTAATGAAATAAATAAAAAAAATCCGGAAGAATTTCTTTGTTGTTTGTTCTTTAATTTGTTCCAAAGTGATAACAAGGAACTGACGTCAGTCACTGAGTCACTCTGGGTGCAAAATACAGAGGATGTAGGAAATCGGTGGGTGAAACATTCATTCAATAGCTTGACGTCATCTTGTGTCAGCTTATTCCGGCTTTATTCAGATGAATCTAACAGAGTCACATTGAATGATAGTTGGACTATTGGAGGCTGAGATTGCCCTGTTATTTCAGGTCCATGCTGGCTTTCAATGCTTCACATGACTCCAGTGCAAACCTCCCCCACCTCCCCCTCCTCGCACAGCACGACTCCTCTGTATGCCTTCCATTCTGCTGCACCGCCAAGCCTGATATCCTACAAAGTTAAACACAGAGAAAGGTCAGGGAGGTATTGACTGAGATCTGCTTAGGACGGTGACATTTGAGCCCGAGAGCGTGTGTTTTATTAAGTGTTCGATATCTCCCGGACGTAACACGAGGGGGAGTGTGGGTGGCTGGCGCGCACCGGCGAGTGTAACATATCGAGGATAGAGGGGTCAGCTGACGGGCCAGAGGAGATCAACCTGTAACAGGACACGCATGGCCGACCCGAGGATTACTGGCCGGCGGACGGCGGTTTGGTTGCTGAGGCCGTTGTTAACAGATTGTTGCCTTGCAGAGCAGCACGATGATCATAAAAGACAATCCCTCTCCTGAACTCTGCGCCAAGACCGTGACCTTTCGAGACCACTTAAAACAAATGCTTTGTGAGTGTAATGTGACACAGAGGCTCTGTTTCACATCACACCCAATTCTCTTCTCTGCAGGATTCTCATCGATCTTTTTTTTTTTCTCCTCGGATCATGTGTGGTGAATTCCTATGAATAGTCGTGTTATTCTTGTTGCTCACTTTCTGTTATTTTGCTTATATGCAATCAGAACTCAGTGGATCTAAAATGTAAATCAGTCAGTGATATTGGAAAAGGTGAAGCTTAATTTGGTTATGGTACATGATGATTGATTGATTTTATTTTTTTTTTTACAAATGATTATGCCAAATGATACACGACAAGTTCAATGAACTTCAATGAAAGTCCTCCTTTCACTTGATATACACTTCTGCTTTTGGGGCATCATAACCCAAAAAGGGCCATTTCATCACGTTTTATCCACCATAGCGGCATCTGAGAGGGCACTTTTGCCAATAAGTACCAATACTTTGCACAAAAGGTCAATAAAATGGTATTTCGCAGCATTAAGAATGCAGGGAAGTCCTGTTGATTGAACATCAGCACACAAACTCAAGGCTAATCAGATATGAATCACTTTCAGCCATGAGCACCAGCAACAGCTGCTCAGCACTTTCTGTACCTGACAACAAATTACCCCTGTTTGAATAACATTTGCCTAAAACTACAGTTACCAGCAGTAAGAGGAAAGCCTGTATATTTATTAGCCACGTTTAAGACATTTTTAAAGATTTATGCCATCCGTATGAATTCATGAACATGTGAGTTGAACTTGATGAGCAACGAGGGGTAGAGATAATGAGCAAAAAGACAATATAGAATAACACCTGGCTCATCTTGAATATCTTGCTCAGTTAATACTGGCATGAGGTAATGCTTTATTCAACTGCAGTTCACAACCTGACTTAATGTTTTTTATGACTTAATATTTCACGATAAAACATTAATGTAAAACATGCAATATGCATTAATTATATGGTTTTTCACATCGGCTCTTCCAAAGAAAAATGTCACATTATTGCCTCCATCAAGGAGGTTGTGTTTTTGCCCGTGTGCGTTTGTTGGTAGGTTGGTTAGTTTGGTTGGTTTGTCAGCCTCAGTTTTCCACGAGGCCCCGTCGCGGTCCCGATAGAGTCATTCTAGACTTGGTTCGTGTGTCCACCGGCTGTGTCACGGCACTTTTCAGCAGCGTCCCAGAAGCAGCCGCAAAACACCCGGTGTTGATTTGGGCTCCACAGCACAAAGTTGGAAATATTAACAACACACAGACTTAAAACAAAAGAATAACTAAGTTGGACAGTTAATCCTAAAAGAGGTGTTTGAGATAGAAGTAGAAAGCTGTAACGCTCATGACTCCATCCATCAATCCCTGAGGACTCCATTTTTCTTTTCCTCCAGCCAGGCAGCACAGCCACACTCAGAACTTAATTGGGTCAGGCTGGATAGATGAGATAACTGTTTAGTTTGTTTCTACTTTAAACTGTGATCTGAGAAAGATAGATCCTTAGACAAGTGGAAAAAATCTGTCATAAGATCGGACTTTGGCAAAAAAAAGAAAGAAAAAGATGTTTGGCCGTGGCTTTCAAGTGCCTTCAAGTAGTTCTGAATTACTTTTCACAGTGCAACTGAATGTTCCCACCATCTGTCTGCTGGAACAGGAGAAAGAAAAAAAACACTTCTTTTTGAAGGCTGAGAGCTCGTGTGTTTAATTCATCGCTTCTCTGCTGCACAGTTTATGCTCATCGCCTGCACAAAAGGTCACGCTGTACCTGACATTAAGAACATACATTTTAATGACCACTGCCTTTTGTTCCGCCAAATGAATGAAACAGCTAAATGATTTTTGGTCCATACCGAACACCATAATAGCTTTTTCTTTTAGCGTCTTACAGAGATGTGGGAAGCCTCTGAATGTCACGCTGATCTGCGGACCCACTGACTTATTTTAATCATAATAAATTCCTCGCTCCCACAGTCTCTCTCTCCACAGCTAATAATGGAGTCCAGCTTTGTACAGTCAAATTACAAGCTTGGAATACATTGGTTTGATTATCTACGGGTGCTCAGGGCGGATATTAGATTTCTTACGCTGAGTTTCTGTAGGCATACGCATTAAACCCACAACAGAGCCCAGTGTGCGCTGGCAATAACATAATGTGAAAATCTCCAAACCAAGGGGCATCGGGGGGGATTAGTCGGTTCAGAAATGCATCGCGAGGGACCCTGCGTTACAGTCCCTACATCCAGGCTCGGAAAACAGGTGAAACTATCGCAGCAACCTCGTACCGACAAAAGAGAAGCCTTGAAGTTTGACCCGACTACTGTAAGCGATCCCACATGGGAGCAGCCGCTTTTGTTTATGAATTAGTAGCCAACAGTGGAGAGCCTGAACACATTGCATAACGCCTTTGTGAAGAATCCTGGATGCCAGGAAGACAAAAAAAAAAAAAAACACAAACAACAGATGGTAATGCAATCGAGCACAGAGGTTATTCATTATTAAAGAATGTTGATCATTCCCTGGACTTGAAATGTGTATATTCTTATGTGGTAAAATGTGTAATACCTGCAGAAAGACGTGGGCCGACCAACATACTTAAATGAAGGGCTTCTCAGCATTTATGTGTGGCTGTTTCATGTGCGGCGTACTAAGAAAGCGATGCAAAGAATCTCTACATGTTTTCTATTTGTTCCTCAAGGTTGCCTGTGTTCCTCTGATGAAGGCCACTGTGAGACGAGCCAGAGGGCTTACTGTAGTTCCAGTGGACCAAACAGCGCACAAATATAGCATTAAATGGAGAAAACATGTGATTAAGAGTTTTCAGAAGAGGAAAAAACCAACAACCTTAACCTCCTTCAGTTCTTTTAATGTGAAATGACTGAAAAATTCATCCTCACTGACAGAGAGGTTCGAGACATCCTCAAGAAAGAGGAACAACGACACACAAAAGTGGTCTATAATCTGTGATTTAGCACATTTTCTTTCTTTTTGTTCATGCAATCAACTTTACATTATTTTTCATTGTTTCTCAGAGGCTTGAAGGAAGAGGTGGAAACTGGATCCACTCACTCTTGCAGCAATCTTCTAATCTTACGCAAATAAACATGAACAACTCGCTGTTTTGTGTGGAATGGGGATGCAAAAAGGTCAGATTGAAAACATTTTTTATGTTGACAAATCATCTAGAGGTCCTGTCGAAAGGTGCAGAACATCTCTATCTCTAACATCTATTTTCATTTAAAACAGTATTATGACTGTGATTAATTCTCAGTCAGGTCCAAAATGACTGTCTTGACAAGTCAGACAGGTGGTTCCAGGTTCTAACAAGGTTAGTACTGTTAATAGTCTCATCACGTCCATAGTCTCATCACGTCCATAGTCTCATCACTTCCCGTCTGGATTACTGCAACTCCCTCCTCTCCGGTCTCACCCACAAATCCCTGCACAAACTTCAACTGGTCCAGAATTCAGCTGCCCGTGTCATCACCAGAACCCCCTCCATCCACCACATCACTCCCGTCCTACAGCAGCTCCACTGGCTCCCGGTCAAGTCCCGCATTGACTTCAAAATCCTTCTGCTAACATTCAAGGCCATTCACAATCTTGCCCCCCCATATCTTTCCAATCTTCTCCATATCGCCACTCCCTCTCGCACCCTCCGTTCATCCTCCTCCATTCTGCTGACTGTCCCCCCTGCCCGTCTCACCACCATGGGGAGCAGAGCTTTCAGCCGCTCCGCTCCCCGGCTCTGGAACTCTCTGCCACCCGAAATAAGGAACATCACTACACTATCTGATTTCAAGTCCAAACTCAAAACACACCTGTTTAAGATCACCTTTCTTAGTTAAATGAATTTTCTGTCAATTTTTACTGTTTTCTTTTCTTGTGTACTTTGTGGCTTAAACTGTCTTTGTTTACTGTAAGGTGTCCTTGAGTGACAGAAAGGCGCCTATGAAATAAAATGTATTATTATTATTATTATTATTATTAATAATAGTAGTTTATAGTCTTACGCCGTTGGTGTGTTTCGCCAAAAGACTTGAGTAGGTAGTACAACAAAATAGCAAACACTTGAGGGTGGCCATTCAGACAAACACAGCGGGACGTGAATTCAATTCTTAAGGGAGATGAAATGGAGTTAAGTGGCTGAATGTTATGAATTACACCTTTTAATTCTGCAAGTGTGGAAAATGGAAGCTGTATCCATGTATGACATGTGGTTAAGAGAAAGGCAAACTCGTTACTTCTGGAGGGATTTTTATTATGTATATTGAAAAGAAGTGTTCCAACATGGCACCCTGCACTGAAGTCTTTTCAGGGTGATACCTAATATGCATCGTCTTCTTTGTTTTGTTCATGTTCCTGTTCCTGTTCCTGTTCTCAAAAGAAATGAACATATGGTGTGTGTTAAAGAAAAGTGTCCTGTGACTCTTTAACATCATTTCGATGTGTTTGTCACATGTGGGCGGACTCCGAAAATTAAACTCAGAGTCTCACCCTCGCCTCGAGTTTTACGGTCGTACAACAGTGCTCCAGAAAGAACAGAGCCATTATTTGCAATACTGAACAAGGTCACGGCAAGAGAATGTAAACAAAGGCCATTTAAAGCGCTTTAAGAGACCAACGCTGTTGTTCTCCTGTCGAGTCACCCAAAAAGGAGCATGTACCCCCTCTGTTGTTTTTTTAATCTGGCTCCTCTGTCGCTTCATCCCTATTCTTTGAGTCTGAAGGAGAATCCTCATTCAACTCAGCTGGTGCGGGGAGATAATATGTTATCATCACTCACATCCTCAGCATCAGTCTCTGCTGGATTATCCGCTACAAGAGCCAAAACATTGTGCAGCCCTCTAACATAAATCCACCTGATTGCCATCAATTGTTCTGAGGCACAAAAAATGAAGATGTATGAACATAGTTATACCATAGTTAAGAAATGACTCAAGCAAATGAATCACCTTTTAGTTTCTTTGCACAGATAATTTATATATTAGGGATCGACCTATACGTTTTTTTTGGTAATCAAGGAGACCGATGATTTATATTTGGAACCAATAAATTTAAGGTAAAAATGCAAATCACAATTTTCACAATTTATAATAACCAGTGATGGAACTCCATGCACTGTACTATACAGTTTTGAGGCACTTTGAGTATTTCTGCTACATTACACTTCCAGTTTTGAGTGAACAGCCTGTTTTCACTTACAACGCGGGAAATTTAGCAGCCTGGTCAGCAGATGGCTCATACACTGGACTTTGCCTCTGGGGAACTTTGAGGCCTAAACCTAACAAATTACCGTTTGGAGCCTAAACCTTACAGAGCAGCTTTGGATCTTAAATCTCACCAACTGGTTTTGAAGTCTAAAACTAACCAACTAGCTTTGAAACCTAAACCTAACAAACAAGCTTTGGAGCCTAAACCTAACCAAGTAACTTTGGAACCTACATCTACCCAGCTACCTTTGGACCCTTAATATAACCAACTAGCTTTGGAGCCTAAACATAACTTACTTGCTTTGGAGCCTAAACATAACCAACTAGCTTTGGAGCCTAAACCTAACCAATTAGCTTTGGAGCTGAAACCTAAGAAGTCCAGAAGTAATAATATGTCATACTTTGTGAACCGTTACGCTCAGAACGCTCCATTTTGAACGTCTAACCGAATGTTGCATGTAACAAATAAGTGCTAACTTGACCACAGAACCCTTTACATGAAAAAGTGATGCTAGAGGGGTAAGAAGATCATCATATTTTAAACCCTAAGGCCAGCAACCAAGCTGCTTAAATTGAGAGTTGGGGATGGGTTATATGAAAGCTGACAACCGACTTATTTCGTCCTATTAGGTTTGAGGGCGTTTTGGTATATTGACATATTAAAATGAAATTTAATCTGCATACAGAAAATATGAGATAGTTTAATTACCATTGAACAGCCATGACAGATGCACTAATATAGTTGATTTTTGGAGAAGGAGGTTTCTTCGTCAGTACACAAACACATAGACTAGAGAATCCTGGGCTGCCACTGTCATCCTGGTAAAATGGATAAGATTTCTGCGAGAAGTCAATACTGCAATCTAAATTCCCGGGGTTTAACCCAACATGTTATTGACTGAGTCATGTGATTATGGATCATAGCTGTATGTGTGCAGTCTGACAGTCTGACTAAAAGAGGCATCCTGAGCTCTAAAACCTATAACGGATTATAAAAGAGAGCGTGTCAGTCATATATAGCGCTGCAGTGGGCCAGCATCATAAACACTTTCATCCATTTCTCGCTCAGAGTTGATTCGGTCATTCTTGAATTAGTTTTTTTACTTATACATGTTTTAAAGATAATCGATCAGATGGAATCATTAGCTTACACCACATGCAGGTTGCTGTAATTAACCGAGTTTACCCAGAGTTGATCGTTTTTCTCTACTGACTCTGTACAAATGAATCTTTTTTTTTCCTGTAAGGGCTGCCAAGAAAAGTGACAATTACTGCCAGATGGAGCAGTTATTCCATCGTGATGCTGTTGTAGAGTTGTGCCGGAGACTTGCCACCCAATAGTGAAAAGGTGTTGCTCCCTCACAGGCATTACTGCAGCTCAGAGATTGGACACTGATTGGACTCTGAGGCATTACATTTCCAGAAAGCAAGGTGTCCTGGACACTAAATGCTGTAAAGCTCTCTGTAGCAAGTCCAGGATCAATTTACCAGCATCTACAACTCTCTCTCTCTCTCTCCAGTGAGCTCATTTAATGGCCAACATGGCTTAATATATCATGCAAAGAAGTGGAAGAGATGTGCTGACTACAGCTCATGCACTCTTTCCACTCATTCTCACAAGGCATGTATGAATGATCGCATGTTTGAATAGATTTTTTTTAACACAGTTGTTTGCTCTGCAGCGAGCACATCTTCAAAAAATGAAACCCAATAGCAGAAAGGGAAACGTGAGGGAGAGAGAAATGGATGGTGATGGAGAGAAAAGAGGAGTGAGAGAGTGTGTTTTCCATCAGAGTCAACCTTGCCAGGCAATTTGGGCCCCCATTTCAGAGGCCTAATGGGAGATGGACAGTGATGGACAGCGCGTGTGGGTTACTTATTAATCTGGGAGAGGCAATTGGAGAACCTCTATCGACCTGCAGTAAATTAAATAAGGCCTATCCTGAAATGGCATTATTCTCCCTCAACTCTCCCTCTGCTCCTCTCCCCTCTCTTGACCCTGCTGCGAGGGATTAGAGCAAATAAAATGGGAAAATTTAGACACTGTGAAATGATGATGGATATTTACCACACATACAGTAAAAAAAAAGGGACACAATGTGTGAGGGAGATTAATCATCCAATCATGAAGAAAAGCTCAGAAAATTAGAAAATGCTCAGTGTTTCGATGTTCGTTACCTCTGCCAAAGGAGGTTTTGTTTTCGGCTTAGTTTGTTTGTTTGTCAGCAGGATTACAGAAAAAAAAAAACTATTAACCAGATTTTCATGAAACGTGGAGGTAAGGTTGCAGACAGGCCAAGGAAGAACCCCTTTAAATTTTGCAGCAGATCCGAACCACATGATGGATAAACATTTAAAATTTTCACTTTCGTTAACCTTGTGGGCTGGGGCATTCGGCCTTGGCAGGATAAAGGCCATATATCCTTAAATCTAGTATATAGTAGGAAACTTGAATGGTGACAAAACATGTGCAACTCAAGAAATACAATGACTCCACATCCCAATCTATATTCATCAGTACCAGTATTCCTCCTGGGTAGTTGTACAAACTTTATTCAAATAGTAGTCATTATGGAGAATACGAACAGTGAATTCATCTAAGAACCGCTACAACTGTGACAACACTCTTTCCTCAGGTTAAGGTGTGGATACGAAAACCTAAATACACACATTTTTATCACTTAATACCATTTCTGATACCTGAACTTTGTGAATCAGCTGACACAGGGGACCATCTGATACCAGTTCTTTTAAAATTTAAGAATTTGCTGAATAAAGAACACAAGAGTCCAATTAGCACATCTGTCATACGAAGGCTGTCTTGAAGTGGTCTTAGAGGAAACAAAGTGAAGAACTTGAAGAAACGCCAGAATGTCACAGTGAATGACTGGGAAAAAAACAGATGAATCCAAGCTTGAGATTAATAGCAGGTGTAAGGGATGCTTGCTGGGAAATAGCGGGGTCCTGCTTCTAATAAATCAGTGCAAAGACTTGTGTACTCACCGATATCCAATCCAGCATTTCAGGCAGTTTCGGAAGCATTGCTGGTATCGGTAACGATACAGTCCTACCAATTATGCTCTTACTCACATCCCCATGTGAGCTGTCTGCAATAAAATATGCCAGGGATAGGAAAGAAAGTGTTTGAACTTGACATGAACAAGCAATAACATCAACTGTGAGGTTTGTGTTTGCAGATTTGCATATCTAAGAAGAGTGGGGCTATTGGCGTTGACGGAGGTCTGTGCTCTTCGAGTGCTCTTCTAGTTTTACAAAACAAGACAGTTTATGTTAGGAAGGGTTATTGTTTTCTGCAGATTGAACACTACGTTGAGTGTTTGGGGTTGAGAAACCTTTTTTGATTTAGATATCACAGCCATGAACTTCTACTTCTTGAATTCAGTTAGTTGTCGACCGCTGTTTTGTATAGAGACGAGGATATCAAGCATCGTGATTCAATTAGGATCCAACCCCTGTGTGCTCGCGATGCCCAGCGAGCAACATTTCAACAGAGAGCTATTTTTTGTCATGCGAGCCCTTGAGAAACACCAACCCACATGCTCACGGCGTCACATTGGCATCTCAGTGCCCTAGAAAAGAATGCTCACCCAAGTTTCCTTAAGAGACACTTCACTGCCTCTCTCTGCGGGCCTCAACTTCTTTGATGGGGTGATTTT